>NC_139028.1:25388463-26047913 GCF_964662115.1 Mustela nivalis | reverse complement strand
CAGTACTTCATTGTTGTTAGACCCCCGAGAGAGAAACAGAGAGAGAAAGGTCTGGAAAAAGTGATACTATGTTTTCTAAATTTGGCAAGACACGGTTGTTGCCCCTTACGGCCTGTCTCCCATAGCCGTGGCTCTGTCCCTCTCTGCGCCCTTCCCGCTCACACCCGAGGTCTTCGGGGGACCCTTCTAGAGATGGCTGCTTTCTGATGCTGTCTGCCCCGGGCAACATGAGTCTGGGGAAACGTTCCCAACAGTTGCCTGGATATTCAAGACCCTCCCACTTAACTGAGGTGGCTATTAACTTGAAGATTTCATTAAAATTGGGTCACCCATCTCTGTTCCCTCTGTGGCAGAAAAGCCAGCGTCCCTGTGACGTCCGTGGAGACCCAGCCCCCAGCACCTGCTTCTGCTGAGTTTTCATCTCTTCTCCGCTCCCTCCCGAGTTTGCTGTCCTCCTAACAAGTCACCCCCGCTGGACACCCCCAGGTCTTGCTGTCCTATCACTCCCGAATGGCCACCATATCCAGGTGCTCTGCGGAGCACACGTTTCTAGAGTTGGAGCAAGAGAAAAGCAACACTACAGATAGCACCGTAACTGACATAAGCCTGCGTATTAGGTATTCCTGTTTTTATAATTCCCTCAAGCCATTTCTGTCTCTAGAGGAGTATTACTGATCACCTGTCTCATTTTCTTAGTCTCCAACGTCTTGCACTGCTGCTGGACCTCGACCCTCTGAGAGCTCTTTTGTTCTTCCTTCCTCATTTGCCCCACCCCCCAAAATCCCTGAACCTTTTTAGGCAGAATAATTTAACTACTCTTACCCCCCTCCCTTGGCCATGTGCCAAGTCTTAAGGGATGTCTTTTCACAACCCAAAATGACCCAGCAAGGTGTTCTGCTAAACCTATTCTAATTTTTCATTTTGATGAATTAAAATTCACAATTTAGTCCTTTAGCGGTTCTAGCCGCCTTTCAAGGTTTTCATAGCCGCAGGTGGCTGGTGGCTATGGTGTTGGGCAGCGTAGACAGCAATAAGTTCCACTGGGCTGCCCTGCAGCGGATCCAAGACCAACCCCCGCTTCCCCTCAGGAGACGGTGTCACTGGCTATTGGACTAATCCTTTTCCCTGCCGAGCTCATTAATGTGTACTGAGTCCTTTCACTGTGTGAGATACTTTTCGTGTGTTTTGTGTAATCATTATAACAGTTCTCTAAAGTGGGTAGCTTTTTCTCGTTGCACACAGGAGGAGCCCAAATTTCCCACAGCCAGTGCAGCTGGTCCCTGTTCTTTCTCTAAGCCAAATGCTCAGGGGGGCGGGGGGTAATGGAAAGATAACACTGAGAAGGTAACCAGGGGACAGACTGGTAGAGAAAAATGAGAAAGGGCTTTGTCAACCCTTTTGCATTTTTTTTTCCTTAAGATTTTATTTATTCTCTTAGAGCATAAGCAGGGGCAGAGGCAGAGGGAAAGGGAGAAGCAGACTCCCTGCAGAGTAGGGAGCCGGACACGGGGCTCGATCCCAGGATCATGACCCAAGCTGAAGGCAGGTGCGTTACCATCTGAGCCACCCAGGCGCCTCCACTGCATATTTTCAATTAAATCTTAGGAAGAATTTTCTTACTCTTAAGGGTTCAGTCCCCAAATGGGGTTACTGGAAAGCAAGCTCCAGGGGATGGAATTTTTACTTTGCTTTGAGGGATGCCATTGCCTGTGGCAGCTGGCCAGGGAGAAACCTGTTTGGAGGGGGAGATGAGATCCCTCCTTTGAGGGAAACCAACAGTGGCGGGAAACTGAGGAGGTTACAGAGCTGGTGGTTCCTCCCCCACACCAGCTGCTCCCCGTGCCTCCTTCTGCTCTCTGCTCTGCGGAGCAGCCTTCCAGGTCAGAACCACCCCCTGTGACGGGGAAAACCTGTTTCTGTAGGTTCAGCCCAGAGCTGACCCAGTTCCCTCAGCTCCCAGGGGAGGCCTGGGTTCGATGATGGCGCCATCTGCTGGCCCTTTCTCATGCCGCAGCCCCTACTGGCTTCCTTCTTGAAGCTAATGCAGTGCTTCTCAAAGTTGGGTCCCTGGAATCACCTGTGTCACCTGGAATGTGTTAGAGCAGCAAATCCTTGGGCTCTGCTTACTGGTCTAAAAGTAGATTGAGCCCCAGCTTCTCGTGTTTTAACAAGCCCCTCACATAATCCTGATGCACCCTAGAGCTCGGGGTCACTGGTTTAGGAGATCCAACTCTACCATTTATTCATTTCTCAAGTCAACAATTATTCATGAGCCTCTTCTAGGGAAACATGACCCCCCTCCCCCAACAGAAGTAGGATGGCTTGCTGTGCCCTCACACCTGTGTGTAATAGGGAAAGGAAGCATTATGACTACCCTGTTTCCCAGATGAGAAGTGAGAACAGGAGACTGGCCCAGGACCACACACATAGTAAACAGCAAGGTTGGGTTCCATGCTCAGGTCTTTGCCTGTCAAAGCCTGGGCTGGTCACCAAACCACACCTCCCCAACTTTTCCATGAGGTGGGAGGTGGAGGTGGTGGGAAGGAAGAAACCTCCCCAAATCATACACCACTAAAACTCATCACACTGCATAAGGTTGCCAGCACGGAGGGTTAGTCATTTTAGAAGGCTAGCACTCCTAATTGCCACACTGCTCTCACCGGCGACCACCTGGCCGGACCCTCCACACCTCTTCCATGGACCGTACAGAGCATTACTGGGTAGGTCGTGGTGGGAGGGACAAAGGTACAGGGGAAGACTTACATGTATGTACTGCCTGGTCCTGCCAAGCTTCAGGGCCTCCTAGGAAGGCACGAGTTTAACTTGACTGCTTAACTGGTCATTTAGAGGGAGAGACAGTGGGACCAAACAAAGAGGAAAAAAAAATGCTGGAAAGAAGAGATAAGAACAGAAAGCAAGCCCTGGTTTCTCTTTTTACCATTTAACAAACTCTGCAGCAATCTTTCGTGCCCAGGACAGGCTGTCCATTGACAGCAAACCGTTGTGGAGCACCTGCTACGAGCAGGGCCCCCCCTCCCCACGCTCACAGCCCCGACCACAAGGGACACACTTATTGTTCAGGGAGGAGACACATGACTTAAACAGGTTTAGACACTCCAGGTTTAAAATTCCCTTGGCAGTAGAAAACATGTTCATAAATAGCAGTATTTTTTTTTTTGTAATTGTAACAACATTTATTGAGGCACTTAACTAAATGCTAGGCAGCGCTCTGGGCCTGAAATGAAACCCGGGTGGCTGAGCGAGTTACCACCATCTTGAAAAGTCCTACTGCTGGTCCTTAGCTCTGCAGGCCTGGGAATTGGATTTGATTGGCTTCCTCTCTGTGTATCTGGCTCATAGCTCTCAGATTCACAGGGAAATACATTAACCAGAATGGCAGATTCGTCCAACTACAGTCATGACTGTGAACTGACATTCATGAGTCCATCTTCTTTCCTTATGAAAATCTGTAGGCATGTCCCTTGTGAGCATCAAAGCAATGGGCAGTGGATGAAGGGATTGGGGCACGGCAGGGAGCGAGAGCCTGAGGCTGTCATCTTTGGCACTGGAAACACACCTGGACAGCTCAGAACACTGGCCTCGAGGCTCACATGAAGGGCTCAGGGCACCCTCTTCCTGGATCAAGGCTGGGGACACACCAGCTTGGTACATCTGTCCATCCTCTTTGCTTCTTTGCGGGATTTTAGCCAGGCTACAATGCCTGTAGTCTCAACTTTAGTCTTCAGTCTGGTCCTCTTGAGTGGTGCTCTCTTGCCACACTCTCAGGATCATATTCACAACTGTCTCTCGAGGTAGTTTTGCCAGTAGATAAACTCAGTTTCGTGTACTCTGTGCTGACTTTTAAGTTGTTCTGTTAGGAAGATGGCCTTTTCCTAATCGCCGATGCCAAGGCTGCCCTTGGAGCTGGCTGGCTCACAAGACAGCCCAGACATCTGCTGTCCACCCCTACTTCTCGACTCTTGTGTTCTCCCCCGTTTTTACCTTCAGCACACACACACAGGGACCAGGAGATCCAGAACCAAACACAGGGGGAGTCTTGGAACCACCTGCTTCTCTGTTTCTCCCACGAGCTGTTTCTTCCTTATTTATCTTTGTGTGCCCAGAAGCTAGAAGAGTTGCTAATACTGGTTACATATTAATAAATCAATAGGTGTCTGTCAGATGAAAAGAAAGAGTCCTGCTCTGTGATCAATACATCTAGAGTCTCAAATTGTTTGAACACCATCACTAACTCACTTTGGAATCTGTGACTAATCACTTGATGGCTTTGTTGTCTGTTTCCCCAGACATAAAGTGGGAGAATCATCCCTCCTCCCTTTTTGCTTCAAAAGGACATTGGGCAGGTGTATGTGATCCCTGCCACAGATCGAACTTCTGCCAAGTGATAGAAGTTATCCATCACTTTTTCCATCCTAAGAAAGGCAACAAGGCATCAAAGCTTCTGGGCATTAAATATACGCTTTCCATTTCCATCAGGTCAGCCTTCTGGTGTTTCAAAACAAAGGAAGGCCCAGCTTGTCCCACCAAGCTCTCAGGAATAATAAGATGATGTCTCTAAAGTATTTGGTGGCTCCTGAAGTTGCTGCGGGTGAATTTGTGCCACTGTTTCGGTTAGCAATTGATTCCATGTGCCTGGTTTCCATACTCAGAAAAGCATTTTCAAAACACAGTGGTTAGGACTGAAAAAGAGATGTGGAATGATACGGCTGTTTCTAGGATTTAGTGATTCATGGCTTTGAGTCAAGGAAACCCTGGTGCTCGCTGAGATCATGGGTTCTTCACTAAAGACCAAGGCAAACCTCATGATGCCAGGCCCCTGGGCAAAGGTGTGAGGGCCTTGGGCCCCTGCTCCTTCTTGCCACATGGATAAGCACCCCAGCCCCAGGGTGGTTGTCCTTTGGGGGGACACTGACCGGTCGGTCAGTCCTCCTGTGTGATGCAGATGATCCTGGCTCCTGTTCACTCTCTGGCCAGGCAAGCAGGCACTTTATTTGACACTGGGGATCTCAGCTCTGAGGAACTTGGAAAGTATAATCAGCTGCTCAGATTTTCAATAGGCAAAAATAGGCTGAAGTGGAAGAGGTAATAAAGTGAGGACAGTTTATAATCACTAAACCTCTCCTTGAAGCATTTCTTGGGGATCTCTCTTGTTAATCTTTCCACCTCTGGCCCCTGTGTCCAGTTTCCCAGCCCCCTCCACCCTCTGACTAAAATATATAAATATTTTCCTTATTTAATGAGATTTTTTGGATAAAGTGGCATAATCTGCTTTTTTTAAAGATTTTTTTAAGATTTTATTTTATTATTTTTTTTTTTTTAGATTTTATTTATTTATTTGGCAGACAGAGATCACAAGTAGGCAGAGAGGTAGGCAGAGAGAGAGAGGAGGAAGCAGGCTCCCTGCTGTGCAGAGAGCCAGATGTGGAGCTCGATCCCAGGACTCTGGGGTCATGACCTCAGCCAAAGGCAGAGGCTTTAACCCACTGAGCCACCCAGAAGCCCCAATAATCTGCTTTTTTAATTTTAAAAGCAGGAGAGCTGAACATTTTGCATTGCCTAAAGGAAAACTGAGTCGCTTTCCACTTTTGTTTGGGGGGAAGGGAGTGTAGACGGAGGGAGAAAATTGACTGTATGGGTAGGGAAATGATACTCTAGCCTTGATAGGAGTCTAAACGTTTCTCCTTGACTTTCAAAAGTTTTCCTAATTTCGGTGCCACCCTATGTAAGCAACAGTCTTTCCATCCAAGGATACTGGTTTCTAGCCAGAAGAGCCTCCCTAGGGACCTTGACTTTCTGCACCAGTGGCCTCCTGAAGGACAGGCTTGGACTCCAGTACCGCAGGCTGGGCCACCTACCAAATCGTTCAATCTCTTTGGGCTTCAGTTTCCTGATCTGTAGCTCAAGGCCTGACCGGCCGAACTCACAGGCAGTGAGAGGATACGATTATAAAATAAAGCTGTGGATATGCAGACGTGTTGGGGGGGGGGGGTGTAAAGTTCTGTGTGAACGGACGATGCTTTATTGCCTGACTTCCGGAACCAGTGCTTCCAATGTCCCCCTCAACCAGGTCCCATTGATTCTTCAGTAATCACTCTCGATCCCTACTTTTATTTTTCTTTTTATTAAGGAAAAAATTAAATGCATACAAAAGTGGAGAGAAAAGCATAATGAACTCCCAGGTACCCATCCCCCCAGCTTCCAAGATTGCATCTTGTGGACAGTCTTGTTTCACTCCTACTCTTGTTCAGCCCCGTGATTATTTTGGAGAAAAAACCCCACTCAGATAAAAAAAATATATATGTTTCTGGGGGCACCTGGGTGGCTCAGTGGGTAAAGCCTCTGCCTTCGACTCAGGTCATGATCTCAGTGTCCTGGGATAGAACCCCGCATCAGGCTCTCTGCTCAGCGGGGAACCTGCTTCCTCCTCTCTCTCTCTGCCTACTTGTGATCTCTGTCTGTCAAATAAATAAAATCTTTAAAAAAAAAAATATATATATATATATATATATATATATATATATATATATTTGTCTAAAAATATGTATCTAAACTTGGTTTGTTTGAATCAAGATTCAGACGTTTCACCCGCTGCTTTCGGCTGATACATCTCACTCGTCTCCTTTGTCTGTGAGTCACCTCTGTCCTCCTTGTTTTCCTTGCAGTCTATTTGCTGAAGAAGCGGGACATGAACCCCAGCGACCCCACCACATTTTGGGTTTGATGGACTGCATCTCTGTGCTGTTTAATCATTTCCTGCTTTCCCTACATTTCCTATAAACTGGTCATTGGATCCTGAGGCTACACCAGACTCAATGTGTTTTTTCTGGTAAGGATGTCCGTGGTGGGGTCCAGTACTTCCCACCGCATCACAGCAGGAGGCAGGCACAGTGACGTGTAGATGTTCTTTTTTTTTTTTTTTTTTTAAGATTTTATTTACTTATTTGAGAGAGAGACAGTGAGAGAGAGCATGAGCGAGGAGAAGGTCAGACGGAGAAGCAGACTCCCTGTGGAGCTGGGAGCCCTATGTGGGACTTGATCCCGGAACTCCGGGATCATGACCTGAGCCGGAGGCAGTCGTCCAACCAACTGAGCCACCCAGGCGTCCCCGTGTAGATGTTCTTATTGGAGATGTTCACCAGTGTTCACCAGTGGGGTCCTGATGCGCTGCCCGTTGAATCTGTTACATGATGAAGCCCCCTCGCTGCTTCTCACTGATTGGGTTTAGCTGCCACCGATAATTGTGGTGGTTTTGGAATGTGTCTCCCATGCACCAGCATGGCTGGCAGGGACTAGTTTTCCTGTGTGTTCCTGGTGAAGATGGGATGCGAGGGAGATTGCTGTGGCGGGGGGAGTGGGTGTGAACGGAAGCAGGACCCATTATCTCACACCCACGTGTCATGTCCCTGAGCTCCCCTCATTGCCAGGAGAGAGCAGCCACGCCTGCAGGGCCCCCCCCCAACCCCCCCCCCATCCTGCCCCATACTCTTTCAGCCTCTCCACTGCCTGGGCGTGTGTGTGTGTGCGCGCACGCACGCATGAGCGCGCATGCATGTCCCACGCCAGAAGCCCTGGCTTCGGTGGGACACCCTTACCGTCAACATCAGAGACCAGAATTGCTGTAGCTTTCGGGCCCTCTTCCTGGCTTCTGCTGCAACGGACATCCGTCCTCCCTTCCCAACTGCCTGCCCCGTGGACTTCCAGCTCGGGTCCCAGATCGGACCCGCGTTTCATGAGCAGTTGCAAAATGGTCAGATTCTGGTTGTAGCATTTCTTTTGCTGAAATTCCTGAGCTGTAGCCTCGACAGAGCAGAAGACTTCTTTGTGTGCCTCCCGTTTTCTCCTTCACCACTTTTCAAAATAACCAGTTGGTTTCTAAGCATCTTCCAAAAGTAATCACATTTTTTTTAGTATCATTTTGAACTCACAGATTTTAATATATTTGACATGGTATTGTATCATCATTGCTATAATGTTCACATTCTTTCCTCTTTGGCCAGTGGGACTCATTCAAGTGGGTTCTTAGATCTTTTTGACACATGCCCTGCAATCTCTGACAGCTTGTTTGCCTGCCTGACCCACAGAATGTCCCAGGCTGCCCTTTGATATTTCCCGTCCCAGCCTTGATATCCGCATTTATCCAAGAAGACATGGTTCCTTTTAGTTCGAAATCCAATTTAGAGAACACAGTCTGGGTGTCGGATGCTCATTATTTGGGGGTTAGTCATGGTTTCCAGACCTTTGCAGTAAACAGAGCAAAGAAATAATGTTGTTGTTGTTGTTGTTGTTTTAAAGAAAATGTATCATACATACTCTTCAAATCAAATTTAAGATTATGGAATTTTCCATTTGATTCATTCAATTCTATATTTATATCTCTCCCCTTATGCTAAACAGCTCAGATCCTAAATATATTAACATAATTATTTAATGTATCCTGGTATATACACACACTTAATAGTCTCAGGATAATACTAATATAGCATATATAATACATACAGTGTATAAAAAGAATACATGTTCTTAAATATATATGTGTATGTACTTGACAGTTTCAAAATATAGATACTGATGTTATAATTACTGAAAACAACGTAAGATTTCTTTATTATTCTTTTTATCCTTTGGATAGATTCTTTCAGGATTGTATGACTTATTCTGTTCTAAAATACTTGAAATAATTACTATCTATCTCTGTTTATTATTTTTTTTTCTTTTAACTAAGCTCCATGCCCAACATAGCGTTTGAACTCACAACCCTAAGACCAAGAGTCACGAGTCCCATCGACTGAGCCAGTCAGGTGCCCCTATCTATCTCTGTGTTTAAACCCTCAACTTGGTGTACATTCATTTCTTTCATTTTGCTCTCAATGTTTAGGAATTGTATTCCTAAATACAAATTTCCTTTTGTAATTATAGAAGACATTAATATGGTTCCAAATTCAAATGTTTAAAATTAGATACTGTGTTGATTTAAAATATGCCCACAAATGCTTTAACACACCCTTTAAAAGGTCCCAGCCACACCCCCCTTGAGTATCAGTATCTTGCTTCTAACAAACAAAGTAAAATATAAATGGCCGTGTGTGACGTCAAAGGCTCGCTCATAAGAGGGGCACCTGGGTGGCTCAGTGGGTTAAGCCTCTGCCTTCAGCTCAGGTCATAATCTCAGGGTCCTGGGATCAAGCCCCCCATCGGGCTCTCTGGGAGCCTGCTCCCCCTCACTTTCTGCCTACTTGTGATCTCTCTCTCTGTGTCAAATAAATAAATAAAATCTTTAAAAAAAAAAAAAACCTAAAAAAGAAAAGACTAGCTCATAAGAGGCATTACAGTTCCTCTGTTCTTTCTGGATAACTTGCATTAGAGGACACTGGCTTCCCCATGATGAGGAGGTTCAAGCAACCCTATGCAGAGATGAGGTCCAGGTGTTGAGAAATTGAAGCCTCCCTCCTGCCAACAACCACGTGAGGGAACCATTGTGTGGTGGAGCCTCTCACCCAGTCAGACCTTTTGACGAAACTCAGACCAACATCTTGACTGTTGTCTCTTAAGATACCATGAACCACAACCACCCAAGCTGCTCTGAGTCCCCAACTCTCAGAAGGTATGTGACAGAATAAAAATGTATTCTTATTTCAAACCACTAAGCTTCTGGAATAATCTGTGATGCAGTAATTGACAACTAATATAGGTACATTCAGAGAAGTCTAGTTTCCATTCCTGTCTTTCATCTCCCTGAAGTTAACCAGTTTTTTACTTACTAGTGTGTCCTTCCACTGGTTTTTATTTTAGAAATATAAGCCAAAAGGTACATATTTGTATTATCCACCTTTCTTAGATAAAATGTAGTATATTACACATTCTTCTGAACCTTGCAGGGTTTTAAAAAAGATTTTACCGTATTTGAGAGAGAGTGTGCAAGAGTTAGAGCAAGCACAAGCAGGGAGTAGGAGAGCAGAGAGCTGGAGGGGCAGCTTCCCCACTGAGCAGGGAGCTGGACATAGAACTTGATCCCAGGACCCTGGGAGCACGGCCTGAGCTGAAGGCAGATGCTTAATCAATTGAGCCATCCAGGCTTCCCTGAACCATGCAGTTTTCAATGAACAGTGTTTAGTGGAAATTATTCTAAAGGTGAATAGAGAAAGAGTTTCTCCTTCTGTTTAACAGTTGATTAGTATTCCATTCTGTAGATGAACCACAGATCAGCCAACCTACTGGAGCTGTGGTATCTCCAGTCTTTAGCATTGCAAACAGTGCATATGAAGGAGGATGGGTGTGTGTTTTCACAGTTTTGCTGGTTTATCTTTTGGAATCCTTTCTTAAGTGCGTTCTTCTTGGAGTTTTGTTTTCTATGACTTCAGCTCCCCCCTTGTTCCCCATCCTACTTCAGAGTTCATTCCGTAAAAGTTAGCATGTATCTGTGCCTTTATATTATAATTCTGAGCTTCCCATGTGGATCTTAGCTCGCAGCTAGCAAGCTGTGCTATGGGAACGCACGTAAGGCAGTCACAATGCCGCTCTACGGCTGTCAGGAGATTGGGTTTAAAGCTGAATTTGTGGGGATTAAAGAGGTGACCTAGAAAGGGAGTCGGAGGGCGGTGATGAGGATCCGAGTACGCCAAAATGAGAACTTTTTCCGTAGGTATTTCAAACAGGCAGCAACTCTTCTTGAAAGAGAGGAAAATGTTCGTCCCACTCCTATCATGATGACAAGCGAGGTAATGAAGATTACCTTGAAGATTAATGTGGAAGACTATTAAGATCTAAGATATGAAATAAAGAGATTAGAGAGAGAATCCTTTCTGTGCAAACCAGCAAAGCGGGCAGCAAATATCTCCCCAAGCCCAGTGCCTGGACGTAAATCCTCTGCAGAGACATTATGTTTAAAATGAACAAAAGTCGGGACGCCTGGGTGGCTCAGTTGGTTAAGCCGCTGCCTTCGGCTCAGGTCATGATCCCAGCGTCCTGGGATCGAGTCCCACATCGGGCTCCTTGCTTGGCAGGGAGCCTGCTTCTCCCTCTGCCTCTGTCTGCCATTCTGTCCACCTGTGCTCGCTCTCTCTCCCTCTCTCTCTGACAAATAAATTAAAAATAAATAAATAAATAAAAATAAAAAAATAAAATGAACAAAAGTATAGTCGGTTAAGCATCTGCCTTTGGCTCAGGTCATGATCTCCGGGTCCTGGGATTGAGCCCTGCATTGGGCTCTCTGCTCTGCACAGAGTCTGCTTGTCCCTCTCCCTCTGCCCTTCCCCCCACTCATGCTCTGTGAGTGTCTCTCAAATTAAAAAATGAAACCTTGGAAAAATGAACATATAGAATTGGGGGAACAAAAATGAAGAGTCTGTAACCGGACAGCGATTCTCTAAGGGAAGGTCATCCTGAACGTCTCAGAACAGAGGTGTGTGGGGTGATGCAGGACAAATGGGAACCAGATCAGCTTGATCAACCCTTGACCTTGATCAAACACAGGTTCAGTCGCCCAATCGGATCTCCTCTGCAGCCAGGAGTGAGAACTTACCAGTTAGGGCTTGAAAAAACATCAGCCCCAACATGAATAGGAAGAGCACAAACCACAGAACCTTGAGAGAACTTGAAAAAAAAAAACAAAACAACAAAGAGGCCGAACATCAAGCCAAATGCTGTCTGGACCCCAGTGAGTCTCACCATGTCCGCAGGGTGGTGGGACTAGAACTTCCTGTGGCAGCCTCCCTGTCCAGTCTCAAATCTACAGGTGTTTCTACTTGAGCCTCACTTTGCTATCTAGAAAGCTGCATCGAGTTCTCATTCAGGGTGCGGGCTGAGTCCTTCTTTGTTTTTCTTTGGTCCTTAAATATTGTGATTTATCTAATTTATCTATTGCAATTTGTCTAATGAAGGTGGAGTCTATTTTAGACCAGATTCTGTTACTCACTGGGGACAAATCAAGGAGGCAGTGTCCCTTTGCAGTGTGGCTGGGAGGAGGTCACTACCTAGTACACTTTTGCCGAAGAATACTGAAAAGCACATGCTGCAGAGCAGATTTTCAATGAGCCCCAGGTACCCTGAGCAGATCCTTAGTTCGAATTTTCATCACAATTTTATTCTTATCCTTGTCTTTCTCCCCTGCCTTCATGTGACTTAAATGTCAGTGCACATAAACCTTTATTTAGGCAATAGATGAGCTCCTTCCAAAGTTGCGTGTGAATCTAGTTTTTATTAAAATATTTTTATACACAATGTGCAAGTCACTGATGATGCAAATGCACGCCTGTAATAGACCTAGTTCCTGCATTTTAGAAATTGATTGTTTAGTCGGGGAGACTGTGTACACATGTGAAGATAAAGACAGTCCTCGCTAAATGGTTACAGTAGCTCAGGAGTTCACTTAGAGTGTTGCCTGCTGGAAACACCACTCAGGGGCTGAAGAGCCAGCTGAATGTTGAAGGGCTTGATGACAGATAAATGGAAAGGAGAGAGGAGGGTTTTTGGCAGGAAGGACTGTGTGAGCTAAATCAAGAAACTGGTAAGGTGCCATGTTGATAATATTAGCTAGCTGTGGTGAGGAGGGCGCGGATAGCACATCCCATCAGAAGGGAGGGGTTTGCAGCGGGAGGGGAGGAAGAAGACGAACAGGGCAGCGGTGTGTAGGCTGGAGTGGAAGGAGAGGGGACTGGAGGCAGGCGGGCTGATTCAAAGTCTGAAAATAGAATCATCGTCTTCACACTAACACTGATCATCTCAAAGAAGCTTCATCTTCGTTTCAGATTAAATTTTTTTTTAAAGATTTTATTTATTTATTCGATAGAGAAAGATCACAAGTAGGCAGAGAGGCAGGCAGAGAGAGAGAGGGAAGCAGGCTCCCCGCTGAGCAGAGAGCACGATGTGGGACTCGATCCCAGGACCCTGAGATCATGACCTGAGCTGAAGGCAGCGGCTTAACCCACTGAGCCACCCAGGTGCTCCAGATTAAATTTGAATACGGCTTTAACCTCAAGTGTCCATCCGCATTTGACCTCAGGGTCTGCATATCAGTATCGGTGTGGAGTGGGGCTTTCTATTCTCCAGTATCCCTTAGAAGGGGGAGGACATGTTTAAGAGCTAACTGACGGCTAGTTCATTGGTGTCTGGCAGATTTCAAGTTTGCATGCTGGGACTGCTTGAGCGCCCGCACACCCCACCTGTATACCCAGGATGGCCTGGCCTTGTCCTGGGTTGCTTTTTTGACGTGTTTCAGGAACGCGGGAGGCACACAGAGTAAAATAGATTGGTACCTTGTAAGAGCGAGGTTTTCCACATGCACCATCGCGCTCCGTTTTCCCAGCCATCCCGTCCGTGGTATCATTCCCAAGTTACAGATCAGAAAACGGAGACCTAAGAAGCAAAAAGACCTGCTTAGAATTACAAACTAACAAATGGGGAGACCAATGTACAGACCCAGTTTGGGCTGACTCGAAGGCTGACGTTCTTTCCTCAGTCCTCCACTGTTGCACTTGAAGGGAAGTTGTGGTAGGTTTGGAGGTAGGAGGAGGGGTGATGGTGCAATGTTTGAAGTGAGACGGAGAAATACATTCCTGTTACTTACTGTTAAAGGGGAGAAACTTAAAATAGTGCAGCTCTAGCTCAGCTCTTCCTTGCCCTTAAGCTACAAACATTGTCTGTTGCTGGGAGATAGGGTTTACCTCCATAGGATGATTGGTTGTAAAGAAATTTTTAAAATTCTTAACGTCACTAAATCACAATTACTGCTCATGCTATTAAGATTTTATGCCTGGGGACTGCCTGGGTGGCTCAATCAGTTAAGCATCTGCCTTGGGCTTCAGTCATGATCCCAGGGTCCTGGGATCGAGACCCACGAGAGCTTCGTGCTCAGCAGGGTGTCTGCTTCTCCTTCCCCTCTGTCCCTTCCCCCTGCTTGTTCTCTCTCTCTCCCTTCTCAGGTAATAAAATCTTTAAAAAAAAAAAAAAAAAAAAAAGGAGATTTTGGCCAGGGAAGAAAACCAGAAAAAATGCTCAACGTCATTCATCATCGGGGAAATGCAAATGAGAAGCGCAGCGAGGTATCCCCTCACACCTGCCAGAAGGACTAGAATCAGGAAGATGAGAAACAAATGTTGGCAAGGACGTGGAGAAAAAAATCCTTGTGCACTATTGGTGGGAATGTAAACTGGGGCAGCCACTGTGAAAAACAGTATGGAGGCTCCTCAAAAAACAATAAATAAAACTGTCACGCAATCCAGTAATTTCACTACCAGGTATCTACCCAAAAAACGCTACCAAAAACGCTCATTGGAAAAGCTATGCACCGCCCCCCACCGTGGTTATTGCAGCGTTATTTACAAGAGCCACGGTAAGGAAGCAACCTAGCTGTCCATCCATACGTTTGTGGATACAGAAGAGGTATCCGTACACTGTGGAATATTTCTCAGTCATGAAAAAGCATGAGATCTTGCTATTTGCAACAGAGGGTACAAATGCTAAGTGAGAGAAGTCAACGGAGAAAGACAAATGCCTTAAGATTTCAGTTATGTGCGGAATTTAAGAAACAATCCAAATGAGCATACACAAAAGGGAGCCAAACAAAAAACCAGACTCTTAGATACAGAGAACAAACGGGTGGTCACCCACCAGCAGAGAGGCGGGTAGGGGAGAATGGGTAAATAGATCAAGAGACGGAGGAGCACTGAGAAATGTGTTGAAGTGCTGAATCCTTGCACTCTACACCTGAAACAAGTGTAACTCTATGTTCATTACACTTTAGTAACGTTTTTTAATTAAAGAAAAAGGTCTTTCTACCTGAAAAGCCCCCATATCCTTAACTCATTCTTCAAAATGAGTTTGGCTCAACATGCCGCCCCCAGCCCACCTCTGAACCCGGTCTCAGTGCCTTTCACATCCTTCCTCGTCTGCAACACCTGGACAGGGACTCAGTGTTACCAGTTCTAAAAATACAACAATCTGGGACGCCTGGGTGGCTCAGTTGGTTGGACGACTGCCTTCGGCTCAGGTCATGATCCCAGGACCATAATCGAGTCCTGCGTCGGGCTCCCAGCTCCACGGGGAGTCTGCTTCTCTCTCTGACCTTCTCCTCACTCATGCTCTCTCTCAAATAAATAAATAAATAAATAATCTTTTTAAAAGAATACAACAATCTTCCTGCCAGCCTCTCCCAAGCCACATGTGGTCCAGGACCTCTTGATAAAGTTTTCCTGGGTTTTCCCATCAGTTTACTTCTAGATAAACTGAGTAGAGGGACTGTAGAAATTCCTGTTGATCTATCTCTTTCCTCTCCTCCCCAGACAATCTTCTCCATCTTGGCCGTCCCTCTGTCCTCTCTTTGAGGGCCCTGACTCCATCATGGAACCTGAAAGGGAAGCTTATGACCCTGACTGCTCTAGGACACACTGGAGGGGTGGCAGTAGGCTTCTGTACCTACTCTTGGGGGGCCGTCCTCTAGAATGGGGTCCACAACAAAATAAACTGAATAATGGACTTGTAAAAATTACTCAGGCCATTTGATTCTCACAGATGGAAATACAGTGGATTTATAAGGATTTTTTTTTTCAGTTATTTCTGTTGTTGATAATATTTCTAACCTATTAGCATAACTCTGACATGTAGTATAGTGGACATGTATAGTTTTCCTGAACCGAGCTAGAGCAATGGGAATATTACATACCCTGGCCATCGTCTGGGTCACACAAAGACCCCCTCAAGGTCAATGGGTGTGACACACTTGTGACTCGGTGTGACCTATTGGTAATCCAATGTTGTTCTCCACCAGATGGTTCTAAGCTGCTTGGATATAAACCCAGAGTAGCCTGTGGCCATCCTGTCATTCTGTGGGACTAACTGAGAAAAAAGTTCATAAAGAGAAAGGCACAGAAAGAGATGTAGAGAGAGTCTCTTTTGCTTGAGATCTAGTGCTAACCTTGCCTGAAGGTAGGTGGTGCCTGGATTTTCCAGTTTGGAGAGCAACACATCGCCTTTGTTTCTTAAGCTAGTTGAAGTTGGGTTCTTATCACCCGTAACAAGAAATTGCTACAGGGCAGTTGTTAAATTCAGGAAGTCCTTATCTCTCCAATCAAAGCCCCCCCCCTCCCCCCCCCCTCACGAGAGAGGAAAGAAGGAAGCACAGAAACGGTGGATGGGAGCTTGAAACCCAGTGCAGGGCAATCACACAATCACACGGTAATAATTTATCTACGTGCCTGTACGATGATGAGTGCCTCGCCAGCCTGCATCCCCAGAGTTGAGCACAGTGTGTAAACAGAATTAAAACTCAGAAAGTATTTATTGGTTGAATGCACTTGGTTTATCCATAGTTTCTAAGCTTTGGAGTCAACTGAACCTGTTCAAATCCTCACTGTTATTTACTCACCATGTGATTTTGGCCAAGTGACTTCACCTTTCCAATTTTGATTTCCTTATCTGTCAGATGAGCACACTAATAATAGTACTGACTTCATGTGTTGTTGGGAGGAGGGGAAAAGATCAGGCACGGAACATATCACGTGGGTAAAGAGGCAGGGTTAGGCACCAGCTCTTGGTATTATCAAACCAACAACAAGGATTGGGACGTAGACTTTCGCATATTAAAATTTCTATAAAATGCTATTTGCTATAATGACCTTTTAATGTTTTTTGGTTTATTATATAATTTCTGTACCAGATAACCCTGAGCAATGTGAGGGTTAGAGGAACTGACCTCTTATGCAGTTGAAAATTCCTGTATAACTTTTTTTTTTAAAGAGTTTATTTATTTGAGAGAGACAGAATGTGCAAGAGCAAGAGAGCGGGGGTGAGGGGCAGCAAAAGGGGGAGAAGCAGACTCCCTGCTGAGCAGAGAGCCCGATGCGGGGCTGGATCCCAGGACCCTGATATCATGACCTGAGCTGAAAGCAGAGGCTTAACCCACTGAGACACCCAAGCGCCCCCTGTATAATTTTTGCCTCCCCCAAAACTTGACTAGCAATAGCCTGCTGTTGATGCAGAAGCATTACCAATAACATGAACAATTGGTACATATTTTGTATATTGTATGCATTATATAGTATTCTTAAAGTAAGCTACAGAAAGAAAATGCAGTTATCAAAAAAAAAAAAAAAAATACTCGGAGCGCCTAAGTGGCTCAGTGGGTTAAGCCTCTGCCTTCGGCTCAGGTCATGATCTCAGGGTTGTGGGATCGAGCCCCACATCAGACTCTCTTCTCAATGGGGAGCCTGCCTCCCCCTCTCTCTACCTGCCTCTCTGCCAACTTGTGATCTCTCTCTCTCTGTCAAATAAACAAAACCTTAAAAAAGAAAACTGTACTCATGAAAAAAATCCACACAGAAGTGGACCCATGCAGTTCAAACATGTCATATAAGGATCTACTGTCTAGCTGTGTGATCGTAGGCAAGTTACTTAACTTCTCTGAGCCCAGTTTACTTCAGCCGAGCCCAGGTCTTCTACTGCACATATTCGTGTTTCCATTAAATACCATAGGGCATATTAAAATACCTCTCTAGGAGGTGGCAGTCGGAGCAGGCAGCCTGCGGGCTGAGCATCAGGTATCCGTGCCCTGCCTTAGTTCTTTGTCTTCACAAACATTTCAGCGAGCAGACGTCCTCTGTTCCTTGTGCCCTACTCTGCTTGTTCTCACCTTCTAACCTTGGCTCCAGTCCTTGCTCGCCCACACTTTAGAGAGCCTAGCGGTCCTTTTAATGCTCTGCCTTTCATAAAGGCTTTTCTGATCCTTCCCTCCTCTCCCCCCACGGCCAACACTAGCTTCTCTTTCTCTATACTTCACAGCAAGTATTTATACCTTCCTTGGGCCTTCTATATTTGTACACTGTATCCTATCACTTGTATCCTGTCTCCTCTCCTAGAAGGCTCCAACTGCAGATTTGAATCGTTAACGTCCAATCATCTTTGCAGTCTCTTCTGTGCCAGCGCACAATGACGTAAACAATCATGGGCGCCCAGTAAGAACCAGTTAAGTAAATGATGCTGTGAGAAAGCGTATGAATGAATCATGAAATGATCATGAAAATAATTTATGTTCCTACTTCCTCCTTCTTGAATGATGACATTTCCCATTGCCTTCAGTATACCCTATTAAGTCCTATTTCCAGGATTCCAGCATCCATTAGTGAATTCCTAAGCAACTGACCTCAAGGAAAATTCCAAATCAGCAAAAAGGAGCATTTCTATCCTATTAGCAGTATAGCATTATGACAATTATAATGTTAAAGCATTTTACAAATTGTGTTAGTTACGCAGCCAGCTATCCAGTTAGTCAGTCATTTACCAAAAAAAATGTGTTTTTCAATGTTGGTGAAGATGTGGAGAAAGGGGAACCCTCTTACACTGTTGGTGGGAATGCAAACTGGTGTAGCAATTCTCAAACTAACTTGCAAAGTTAAAAATAGAACTACCCTATGACCTAGAAGTTGTACTACTAGATATTTATCCAAAGGATACAAACAGCGATTCGAAGGGGCACGTGTACCCCAATGTTTATAGCAGCAATGTCCACAACAGCCAAAATATGGAAAGAGCCCAAATGTCCATCGACAGGTGAATGGATAAAGAAGATGTGTGTGTGTGTGTGTGTGTGTGTGTGTGTAATGGACTAGTACGCAGCCATCATAAAGAATGAAATCTTGCCATTCGCAATGACGTGGATAGAACTAGAGGGTATCATGCTAAGTGAAATAAGTCAGAGAAAGACAAGTACCATATTATTTCACTCGTGTGTGAAATTTAAGAAACAAAACAGATGAACATAGGGGAAGGGAAGGAAAACTAAAATAAGATGAAAACAGGGAGGCAAAATCATAAGAGACTCTTCATTATAGGGAATAAACAGGGTTGCTAGAGGGAGTTGGGTGGGGGATGGGGTAACTGGGTGATGGACATTAAGGGGGGGCACGTGATGTCCTGAGCGCAGGGTGTTATATGCAACTCATGAATCACTGAACTCTACCTCTGAAACCAATAATACATTATATGTTAATTAAATTGACTTTAAATTTTTTTTACAAACGTGTTTGTCAGCTGAAGAGAGCACCATGGAAGGGGGGAGAATAAACACGAATGTGTGATTCCTGCCTTCACAGTCCATCTGGAAAAAACAACAAACCAGTGACAAGCTCACTAAGGCAAGGTGTCGGAGGCCAGATTCCCACAGAGACAGGAGTCCAGGAGGCCTTGGCCCCCTTCAGGCAGTCTTGGCCAACACATTTCAAGCGAACGTACAAAGGAACGTACTGACAAAGGAATTGAAATGCACTATGATTTGAAGGTTGAAAATAATTTCAGGCACTGCCCCTGAATTCAGCATTCATTTGCAGTTTTCTGGATTTGACAAAAGCCTTCTCTAGCCTAGTAGGAGATG
Organism: Mustela nivalis; assembly: GCF_964662115.1. NCBI lineage: Eukaryota > Metazoa > Chordata > Mammalia > Carnivora > Mustelidae > Mustela > Mustela nivalis. The sequence goes on along the minus strand of NC_139028.1, from coordinate 26,028,535 downwards.
GAGAATGATTAAAATGTCAGTAGAGGGACGCCTGGGTGGCTCAGTTGGTTAAGCAGCTGCCTTCGGCTCAGGTCATGATCCCAGCGTCCTGGGATCGAGTCCCACATCGGGCTCCTTGCTCGGCAGGGAGCCTGCTTCTCCCTCTGCCTCTGCCTGCCATTCTGTCTGCCTGTGCTTGCTCTCTCCCCCACTCTCTCTCTGATAAATAAATAAAATCTTAAAAAAAAAAAAATGTCAGTAGAACTCCTTTAAATTTCCATGAAATTAATACCTGTGGTTCTGTGTTTTCCTTGCCAACCTGCGCGGATAAATCTGAGAAACCATCCCAAAATGATGCGTGCCCTAATAACGCAGGTGTTACCAGGTGCCAAACCCATGGGTGTTATGGGGCCAGGGTCGGGTTTCCACGAGGGAAACAAAACCCTGGGATCCATCTCTCACCCGGATTCTGGAGCTGACTGGTCCATTCTACCCCCTCCATTTCTCACTTGTCCAAAAGTTTCCGCGTACCAACCCCAGGCTAGAAAGAGACTGGAAATCCCGTCAGGTCACGGGCCACAACCTGGATGAACCTTGAGGACATTACGTTGATGAAACTAAGGCAGTTGCAAACATACAATTACTGTATGATTCCAGTTGCATGAAGTACCTCGAGCTGTCAAACGCACAGAGACGGAAAGTAGGCGAGGGGTGGCCAGGCGCCGGGGAGGAAGGACTAGGAAGTTGTTATTTAACGGGTGCCCAACTTCTGTTTTGCAAGATGAAAATGTTCTGGAGAGCTGTTGTACAACAATGTAAATGTGCTCACTACCCAGATCGTACACTGAAAAATGGATAAAATGGTTCCGTTTTCCATTATGTGTGTTTTACCACAATTAGAAGAAAAATCATTTCAACACCTCCTCTGCCTTCAAACTGGACAAAACTTTAATGTGCCCCAACAGATGGGAATCTCCTGGGTACAAAAAGATATGGAGAAAATACTCCACCATCTACTTCCAGCAAGCCAGCATGTTGGGCTCTGGGTCCTCCTTTATGAGGAGTTTTATATTTAAATACACCAGAGTCCCTTTGGGCAGACTGAGCCTTTATTCAAATGTCCTCCAAAACCGCCAAGAAACAAAACATCCCAAACCTATATTCACAACTTGGGGCACATTAGAAGGCAACTTATGAAATCATTGTATGTTTCCTTTCTCTCTTCCTTTCTGCCAGGCAGAAGTGGGATATAGGCTATTGGGGTGGGACCAGATCAGACAACCAATAAAAAAAGAGGGATTCATGAATGACAGTTAGGACTTAGAGTCTGCACATTTGTGAGTGCTTTTGCCCATATTAACTCATTGAGCCCTTGTAACAATACTGCAAGGCAAGCATTCTTTTTTTTTTTTTTTTTAAGATTTTATTTATTTATTTGACAGACAGAAATCACAAGTAGGCAGAGAGGCAGACAGAGTGAGGAAGGGAAGCAGGCTCCCTGCCGAGCAGAGAGGCAGACACGGGGCTCAATCCCAGGACTCTGGGATCATGACCTGAGCCGAAGATAGAGGCTTTAACCCACTGAGCCACCCAGGCACCCCAAGGCAAGCATTCTTACGCCACTCCTATTTTGTTGATGAAAAGATCTGGCAGAGAGACGTTAAGTAAGTTACCCAAGATCATACTCCAGAAAGAGGAGGAAATGGGATGGAACTCCCTGAAGTCCAGTCTTGATGACGATGCTCTGGAACCCTGGCCAGTGCAGCTGGGACACCCAGCAGGTAGGGTTCCCAAGCTGTGTCCTATGCTCTGGGGAACGCCCACCCCACCGGGGTGCACCTCTTCTCCAGAGAGAGGTGCCTCTATGGGCCAAGCTATGACCGCCTGAACCCCATATCAGGTGCCCTTACCCCAGTGTCCTCTTCCCAATCATTCCCAGACCCTCCCCAGGGGCCTGCCCTACCTTCTTTCTTAGGTCACCCTTTGGGGGTGCACGCATTTCTGGAACCAAGTGGTGCCCAAAGAGTGACTGTCTGTAAGGAATACGGACAGATCCCAGATGTGTGGGCAGGTACCCCATGACAAAGATCAGAACCAGCAGTGAAAAGGGAAGGGAGAAGTGCCTGGGTGGCTCAGTCTGTTGAGTGTCTCCCTTTGGCTCCAGTCATGGTCTTGGGGTCCTAGGATCGAGTCCTGCTTCGGGTTCCCTGCTTGGTGGGGAGTCTGCTTCTCCCTCTCCCTCTGCCACTTGCCCTGCTTGTTCTCCCTCTCTCTCAAATAAATAAATAAAATCTTAAAAAATAAGAAAAGGCAGAAGGCCACAGGCTGGGGTTGGCATCAGCCGGAATACCTCTGGCCCACCATGTTCTGGCGCAGAACTCCAGGGAGTCTGAGAGCTCTGAACGTGTGCTAGGCCCTCAGGTCACCCCTGCAAAGATCTGTTAGGGTAAGAGAACAGGCCATACTTTATTTAACAGTTCATTAGCTTCCTCCAAACTTCCAGTGTTCAGAAACAAGTGCTCCTTTGCTGCCTGCCTTGCCCGGGGCCCCCAGAGAAGTTAGGGGTGGGCCTGTTCCCGGTTAATTGGCTCCTGGAGCAGGGGCGGGGGCTGGCCCCTCTGGAGTACTTCCTGTGTTCCCCGGGGCGGTGTGGTGAGCACTTGGCATAGCTTCCCATTGGGTCCTCATAACAACATAAGCCAAATCCCCCTCCACGTGCTGGTGTGAGGAGAGGCCATGTTACCGTGGCATCAGCTTTGCCTCCCTTGAACCCAGGACGAGGCGGACCTACAAGACAAATCCACCAGTTGCTCTCCCATGGGGACTCTAAAATCCTTTAAAAGCACCAATGAGGGAAAATGGTAACCCTGTTTTAATGATTTTCAGATCATGCACTGCATTCTTTTCCTCTCCCAACAAATTAAGCACCATCGGAGCCAATTTTAAGCCACGCTGATGGACGGTCCTGACCGGGACGGCCCTCCTTGAGAAGGACATATAAAGTCTATTCCCCTCCAGTAGGTGTAAATCTGGGGACCCCGCTGCCTGGACACTCAGGTGCGTCCTGAGTTTTCTGGAAGAGAGTCACTGCCCACAGGATCTCATGTTAACCTCATGGTATCCTGTGATCGAGGGGAAAAAAAAAAATGGAAATTTGAATCTGTCACTGGAAAAACCAGGCCTGGGTTCGAGGTTAGTCTCTTATTCCCAAATTACCACCCTCACTTCTGAAGAAAATTTTAGGATGATAGATATTCATTTTGCCTCTTTGGATGCCTTCACTCTTCTGAATACGCAGAGTTGAAAAGCCGTTACCCTTTTCCACAGGCACATGTTAAAAAGGTAGTTACCAGGGGTTCCTGGCTGACTCAGTCAGTTAAGCATCTGCCTTGGCTCAGGTTATTATGATCCTGGGGTCCTGGGATGGAGCCCATCATCACCGTCATCATCATCACCATCACCATCACCACCATCACCATCATCACCATCATCATCATCACCATCACCATCATCACCATCATCATCATCATCATCATCACCACTACCATCAGCAGCAGCAGCAGCCTCCCTGCCCAGCAGGGAGTCTGCGCCTCCCCGCTTGTGCTCTCTCTCACTATCTCTGTCCCAAAAAAAGGTAGTTACAATCCTATCAGCACCTTGATGCTAATGTGGGGCCCTGCTGGGGGATTAGGAATCACAATGGGTCTGCAAATCTAGGATCTCCCTTTCACCAAGATGCAGAGGCACCCAGCTGAGAGGACCTGACTACCACGGGATTATTAGCATCCCTGTTTCCTTCTGCCCATAACCATCACGGAAGCATAATAACCTGCTCTAAGGAGAGACATGTCTTCCCTTACAAGGGACTCTCCATTTTCTCTCTAGTGCCCCAGGCGTGGTCATTATGGAGATGGAGAGAGCCAGAGCTGCCACTCACTGTGTTCCAGCTCTCATTTAATTGGCTTTTTTTTTTAGATACAAAGCCGGCCCTGGAGAGAGGGTGGATGGGTGGTCTTTTCACAGACCCATTATCAATAACCACGCGCCAAGGCTGGCCTGCTTTGTCCTCTTACTTAAAAATAGGAAGAGGAGGAGATGTTGAGGGGGAGCAGTGGGCAAGGGATATCTTGCCTTTTTTTCCCCTTAAGCTTGAATCTGAGCATTTGCCTCCGGCTTTCTCTCTCCAGCCAAGCAAAAAAATCGTAAAAGTGAAGCGAAAAGACAGCCTAATGACAGTAGTTAAATATTTTCTATTTGAAAATTTTGCAAAGGCTGGGAAGGGACATAAGATTATAATTGGAGCAAAAATATTTGGGGTTTTGCTTGCGGCTCACAGTTCCTTGCGCTTGGCCGGACAGCCTGGAGCCTGCATCCACCTTGTTCTTCCCCCCACTGTCCCCCGACCCCATCACATCTCATATTTGCTTCTTCATGCTTTCTAATTTGCACAGTAATTTGGTTAGCATCTTAGGTCAGGTTCCCCAGGAAACAGACTCTCAGAGGGAGGTTAACTGGGGTTGCTTTCCGAAACAGCACCTGTAAGGGAAGCAGGAGGGGGTAGAGGGAAATGCTGAGCCACCACACCATATAGCCCTATGGGCCTCAGGCAGCTCTAGAACTGACCTGGCCCTTTACAATTGTCCTCAACTGGGATTCTGGGCCGGGGGTTAGGGCTCAGCTTCTGTACTCCATACAGACCTGACACTGGTGGGCGGCCTATGGTCAAGGAGACATGACTTTGAGCCAGCAGTTCTCTGCAGCCAAGGGCAATTTCCACAGAAGGAAAGAGGTACTAGAAAGTGGGTGGAATGAGAACATTGGTCCCTTGTATCCCCAGTGCCCACAGCAGCAGCTGGCGCATAATAAGGGCTCAATGGACGGTGGTCAAATATAGAATGAGTTAACACTCTTTATTCTACAGACTTCTTTATTGCTTGAAACAAGGATACTAATGTATTCATGCAACACATTTTCCTAGAAATATTTACACACATATCTCCTAAGGCCTAAGGACATTCTCCTAGGTAACCATATTAAAATTATCTATTTAAGAAATTTACATTGACAGAAAGCGATGATCTGATACATAGTTTATGTTCAGCTTTTCAATTATCCTCAAAATATACTTTCAGCTTTTTTCTCTCTCTCTCTGTCAGTCCAGTCTGGAATCACACCTTGCATTTAGTGATACTATCTCTTTAGCCTCTCTTAATCTAGAAGGTTCCTCCATTTCTTTTTGTCTTTTGTGACATTGGAATTGTTGAAGTACTAAGTCTAGTTGTTTTATGCCATGTCTCTCAGTACGGTTTTGTTTGATTGTTACCTCGTGATGCATGCAGATTAAACCTTTGGGGTTTTTTTAGATTTTATTTATTTGTCAGAAAAAGAGAGCACAAGCAGGGGGAGCTGCAGACAGGAGAAGCAGGCTCCCTGCTGAGCAAGGAGCCCAATGTGGGACTCAATCCCAGGACCCTGAGATCATGACCTGAGCCAAAAGCAGATGCTTAATCAACTGAGCCACCTAGGTGTCCCCAAGTCAAATATTTTTCATAGGAATGCTATATATATGATGCTGTATTCTCAGGGATCATGCTGGGACCAGATGAGGCTCTTTTTCCCATTACTGGTCATGTTAAATTGGATCTTTTGGTTAAGGCAATGTCTGCCAGACTTTTCTGTATTAAAACTATCCTTCTCTCTTTGTATTTAATGATTGTGATGTGACACTCTGGGACTATCTGAGTATCCTGTTTCTCCAAAGTTGTTCTGTCAAGGACTTTAGCCTCCAAGGGTAACCATGATGCTCACAAAGTAATAATACACTTTTGGAAATAAAAATATCTCACCTGATTGGCAAACAGTAACTGTGAAATCTCTGTAGTTAGAAATACCCATGTTATGTACAAGCAACACATCAAGTGATATGTAAGTAAACATATGAAGACAGGTTGCTTTCTTAATTAAATTGTTCATTTAATTACATTTGAAATTAATTTATGCCTTTTAGATGATATTTTTAAGTTTTTTTTTTCCCTAAGATTTCATTTGTTTGATGGAGAGAAAGAGAGCACAAGCAAGCAGAGCAGCAAGCAGAGGGAGAGAGAGAAACAGGCTTCCCACTGAGCAAGGCGCTTGATACGGGACTCAATCCTAGGACCCTGGGATCATGACCTGAGCCAAAGGCAGCTGCTTAACGAACTGAGCCACCCAGGCATCCCTTTATTTTTAAGTTTTTAAGCAAACATGTATAGCTCGAAAAGTCAAATTGTTCTACAAGGCTTGTAAGAGAAACAGTTCCCTGCCCCACTTCCCCCCAACTCCCCATTCCCACTTCCCAAGGCCATTCACTTTAGGCTCTCTTAGCTGCTTGTTTCCATGTTTCTAGATAACTTACCTGTCCTTTTTCTTGATTTTCGGTTGTGGATATTTTCCATTGACTTCCCACTGGGAACAGAACTGTCTGGTTATCTGGCACTCTTCCCTAACCCCCGACATGGAGGCATATATGCACACATAGCTCCTTCCTTTTTGTTCTACAGCCAAACAAAACACACTTACAATCTTGATTAGATTACAGTGTACTGTTCACTCTGTGATGACCATGAAATCCTTGTTCACAGAGCTGTGCAGGGCACTGGGCTTGTACTTACCTATTTTCTGTACAATTTCAGTTTTGCTTGAATTTCAATAATATTCTCACTTCTTCCTCTGCATAGTTTTCTAAGTTCCTGGCATTAATTCACTCCCAGACTCTCAGCCGGCAGTATGACTCTCTTCTTCTTGTACTCATTTACATCAGGTAATACCTCTGTTTCCTGTTCCTCCTGGTGTCCTAGCTTCGGGCTCCTCCATCCTTCCTCTCTATATTGTATCCTCCATTTACTAGGTTCCATGTCTGTCTCTTTGTTGGTTTCTTCCCTTGTTTTGATGGAAAACATCCTCTAGCAGCTTTCTGCAAGAGGTGCACATGGTATAAATTATTTGGAGATCAGGTACAACTAAAACTTGCATGACCTTATTCCCTGATAGTTTTCCTGAATATAGAAGTATAGATCAGAAGGAATTTTGCTTTTGTGATTTTTTTTTTTTTAGATTTTATTTATTTATTTGACAGAGAGAGAGAGAGAGGTCACAAGCAGGCAGAGAGAGAGGGGAAACAGGCTCCTTGCTGAGCAGAGAGCCTGCTGTGAGACTCAATCCCAGGACCCTGAGATCATGACCTGAGCTGAAGGCAGAGGCTTGATGCACTGAGCCACCCAGGCAGCCCTGCTTTTGTGATTTTTAAAGCATTGAGCAAATGTTTTCTTACTTCCTTACTTACTGTTGAGAATTCTAGTGGCGTTCTGATAGCTTATCTTTTACATGTGAGCACCTTTCCCATCAAGGAGCTTTTGCAATGCTCTCTTCACCTCCAGTGTCCTGAAATTACACTCTGTTGTATCCTGCCGGCGGTCTTCTTTCACTCATTACACCACACTTTCAGAGTGGAGACTCATGACCCGCAATTCTGGGGAATTTTCTAGAAGTATTCCTTTGATTGTTTCCTTCCGTTTTCTCTTTCTCCAATGCCTGTTATTTGGATATTATACCTCTAGAACTATTTTTTTTTATTCCCCCCTTTTCTCTGCTGTTTGCTGCCTTTTGTTTTGTTTTAGCTGTTGTTGTATTCTCCGAGGCTGTTCTTCAAGTGTATCGTTTAGCCCCTCTACTCACCTGCTCCTAAATTTTTCACGCATTTTCTCCCGCTCCTGCCTTGTTCTGTTTTCTCCAAGTTCTTCTTGCTCGTATCAGTTCGCTGGGGGCACAAGAGTGCCACATAACGAGCATCCCCAGCTCACTGGGTTATACGATAGCACTCATTTCTCACTCGTGGGTCCTCCTATGGCAGGCCTGTGGGTCGGCTGTTGTGTCTCTGGTGTACGTTTCTCACTCCTCTGGGACCAACCAGCTATGGAGGATACGTTCTCATGTGGATGGTAAAGGCTTAAGAAGGCAAATGTCAGCATAAAAACTCATTTCAATCCTTTGCTTACATTCCATCCACAAACACTTCATTGATCAAAGCAGATTATGTAACCAAATCTAACACACCAGAATTGGGTCATACATTTTTCCACGCCGGAAGGGAGAAGGGGTAAATATTTGCTGAATGATAAACCAAGCTTTCACATTATTCTTCCTCATATTTGTTTGGGTTTCTGTCTTTCCTGTTAGAAGCTTTCCTAAGATGTTTGGTGAGCTTTGCCAGTTCTGCCCATTCGAAAATGAGGCACAGAGGGAGCAACTGACCAGCTTTATGGGGACGAGCTGGACTTGCTGGCTGGTGAGCTGTGTAGGATAATCTGGCTGGGTGGTATCACAGGGGATGACCTCGGTAAGGACCAGGGGATCTTGTTCTTTGAGCAGCTCAGTTTCTAAAGAGAAAAATCTTCCAGCATTCTACATAGATGTGTAACCCTGGCTCTCAGCAATCTGGGCATCAAGTGGGAGAAGGGGGCCAGGGATCTCACTATTTTAGTAACAATCCCCATTAGCAGTGTGGTTCTCCTGCCTCAGTGAAGCTTGGTTATCCCCAATCCTAGAATGTCTCTGGTTCAACCTCTTCAGAAAGCAAACCTTGAGGCTTCTGCTGGCTGGTAGAGGGGAAGTTGCCAGCACAGTAGAGTTGAGGTAGGAATCCGGTGTCTATCTGCTTCTTAGGTAGACTTTCAATTTCTAGAGCACCCTGGACACCTCCCCACCTCCGATAGAGGGAACTTGTGCTGGCCACTTTGGAATATTCTGGAGCTCCATAACGTGCATGCCCTTATTCCTGGGCTTCTCCACTATAAGAATAAGATTTCGCTTTACCTGGCACATGAGATCAGCCATCAACTGTCCAGTTTCCAAAGTTTTATTCTGTCCTTTCCTTTTCCATTCTTTTTCGTATCGTGGTTTTGTGCATTTTCATACTCTTACTGTTACTTCAGTTCTGGACAGAGGGGCACTAGCACGAGTGCTTAATTTATCACATTTTATCAGAAGTTTCTCAACATATTAGTATTCTCTCACTAACCTATGTATCTAGAATATCTTTCCATAGCAAGAGTGGAGATGCCTTTTTGCTTAATTTTATTATTGTTGTATGTAACTCAGTTAATCAGTCTTCTATTTATGGTCATTTGGATCATTTCCTGCCGTTTGTTATTAAAATAATGGTCATTTGGATCATTTCCTGCCGTTTGTTATTAAAATAATGCCAGGTGGGGTGCTTGGCGGCTCAGTGGGTTAAGCGTCTGCCCTCAGCTCATGTCATGATCTCAGGGTTCAGGGATCAAGCCCCTCATTGTGGGGAAATCCTTGCTCAGCAGAGAGTCTGCTTCTCCCTCTGCCTGCCGCTCCCCCTGTTTGTGCGCTCTCTTTCTCTAACGAATAAAATCTTTAAAAAGAGAGAAAAGAAAAAAATAATAAAATAATGTGAGGTGAACATCTCTGGGAATATTGATGGATTTTTTTTTTCCACTGGTGGGTATTTTTGAACAAAGGTTCCAAGCAGTGTAATTGCTGGATGGGAGTCTTAAGCCTCCCGGCTTCTGGAAATTGTGCAGGGAGCAGCAGGTATCTGGGCTCCTCTGGGTTCTGTCTGGTGTCCTAGGGACTTGTCCAGCCTGTTCTCAGGAAACCTAATGCTGGGAAGCAGCAGTCTCTTGTTCATGGTGCAGATGGAGCCCCTGGTCAGGTTTAGAGCAGCGAATCGATCCCACGATCGTGCACAAAGCAGTCAGTGATGTACATAGCTGAAGATGAGGCCAACTCTATATTTCAGGAGTTTAAAATCTTTTGTGGTGATGAGAGAAACAGAGACACAAGACAAGCCAGTGGCATTTTTTTTTTTTTCCAGAAGCTGGGCATGAACAGGATGATCACCTGACAGCTAATGTTTGCTCAGACTGTCTTGGTAGGAACCTCCAAACATGTTTCTTATGGAATAAATGGAAGAGAAATGGTGTAGTACTCAGCTACCAAACCCTGATGAAGTCATGACTCCCTAAGTCCCAAGTTCCGTGACAACACCCAGCAGGTCGCTCGGAAATGACTGCCAGTCTCTTCTCCTCCTTTGCCCAGTATTACAAAGCTCGCATGTCAGGAATCTAGTTTGGGAGCAATCCCCACCCAGCCTGCGCCCTCCCCCTCCCCCACCGTCCACTTTGCAGCTGTCTGGCTGATCCCCGATGCATCTACCATTTGGGAAGGAAAGCAGATGAGATTAACTTGTTTAAATCTGTGCTCAGAACAGTAGGGGCAGGAAAGAAGCAAAAAATCCTAGCTACGGCATTGAGTAAGAGTTTCTTGTTTGGCTATTTATTGCCTTGGTTTCACACCCAGGGTTGGTCCCATGTCATTTGGGCTAAAATGCAAGGATCAAGCGGAAGCAAAGCCACGAAGACAAAACAGAGAACCCAACACCTCACATTTTCTTCTCACTGTTTTGTTGAATCCTGCTTAGGTCTATTTCATTCCTTAAAAGGCTGATAACTTATTGCTTGTGCCTATTTTAACATACCGAGGCAATCTATATCGATAATATATTTAAAACAAAAAGTGTTCCTAGTAATAGCCACCCCTTACTGACTGTTCGCAAGAGCCAAAAGTTTTATATGCATTATCTCATTTGGATGCCTGTAACTCCTTGTGATAGGTATTTTTAGGACACCCATTCCCCCCACCCTCATTTTATAGACAAGGAAATAAGCTAAGAGAAGTTGCAGACATTACCCACGGTCACCGGCTAGTACATCACAGGACTGACCCTGTGCAAGTGCTGTTTCCTACAGTACTTCCTCTCATTTCTTCAGATTACCTCCCAGTCTTACTGATGCATGATTAAATGCACATATTTGTGTTAAAGTGTACAAAATGTTTTGTACTCTGCTCTCTCTACTCCCACTTATTGTATCAAACATGTTTCCATGTCTCCCCCACCGGTATAATTGTAATTTACATTTTAATAGGCTTACAATAGTTCACTGAGTCATCATAGCATCATTTACCAAGCAATTTCCTTCTGTAGGAGTTTTATGTTTTCACTATTTTTGGTTAGCACAGACAACACCATAATGGACTTCCGGGGGCTTTTTGCTTTAAAAACGTACATCTCCTTAGGATAGATTGCTGGCACTGGGATTTGCAACATATTATCATATTGCTTTCCAGAGTGTTATACTAACTGCCAGGAGTGAGTTAGTAGCCCAGTTCCAAAGAGGAATATGTAAAATATGGAGGGCTATTGTGATTATTGTCGCAATGAAAATTATTACCAGCTATCAAATTGTCCTTGATCCACTACCCCTCATTTCTCTGTGGTTCCCTTCCCTGTCGCTTTGATATCCTCATCTGAAGTCACGGTGATGAGTTTGGCTCCATTACAGGACACCGGCAGCATGGATAGGAACCAAAAAAGGCAACCCATTATTCAGATACCAGCAGCTGGTGCTAAAAATTGCTCCTTCTCCCGCCTTCACAATTTCCATATCCCTTTCACTTGCATTAACAACAACAACAAAAAAATTGGAAACATTTTGGCCCCTACCCCTCATTCCTTCCTCAGTTTCCTGAAGTTAAATGTTCTCCCCTCAATGTTGACCCATCCTCTCCATTCGGAAAGCCAAGAGACCACTTCTGCTCCTCGTCATCACTTGCCTGCACACACGTCTTATTTTTTTATTTAAAAAATTTTTTTAAAGATTTTATTTATTTGAGAGACAGTGAGAGAAAGAGAGAACACGGAGCTGGGAGGGTGAGAGGGGGAAGCAGGCTCCCCGCTGAGCAGAGAGCCCGATGTGGGGCTCGATCCCAAGATCCTGAGATCATGGCCTGAGCTGAAGGCAGAGGCTTAACCCACTGAGACACCCAGGCACTCCACACGTTTTTTTTTTTTTTTTTTTTAAGATTTTAAAAATTATTTATTTGAGAGAGAGAGCAAGCACGAGTAGTGGGGAGGGGCAGTGGGAGAGGGAGAAGCAGATTCCTTACTGAGCAGGGGCTCGATCCCCAAACCCTGAGATCACGGACCGAGCCAAAGGCAGACGCTGAACTGCTTGAGCCACCCAGGTAACCCTGTGCTCATGTTTTATAAGAGGACTCCCTTCTTCCCCCAGCCTTGCTGGCTTCCACTTTCTCCATTTGCTCCCAGCGTGCCCATCAGTGTTTGGGACCTGATCTTTCCGGGTCTACCAGCTGCCTCACTGGACAGGAGCTGCAGGCAGAAGCTGGGCCACCATTCTCCCACCTATGCTGATTTGGGTCACCTGCTCTGAATCACTCTTGGGCTGGGGGAACCTGAGAAAGTCTCTCCCTCACCTTTAAAGCGGCCATGAGCTTGATGGCCCGGCAGCTTTTCTGCCTGCAGTTTTGCGGGCTCCTTTTCCCCCATCTAGCCTGTGCACAGCTGCTCAAATGAGTTATCTGATTGCAGGCAGGGCCATGTCCCTGCCCAAGCTTCCCACTGTCTCTGCAAGACGGCATCTCATGTTCTTGAGGAGCTGTTCCCTCTCTAGCCCTGTGCCTTCATCAGCCCAGGGCTCTGTCCTACTCAGGGCCTCCTGGAAATTTCTCAGTTGTCCACCTTCCTGGGGAAGATTGCTATTTCTCTCTCTCTTTTTCTTTTTTTTTTTTTAAGATTGTATTAATTAGAGAGAGAGAGCACAAGCAAGGGGAGCAGCAGTAGGAGAGGCAGAGGGAGAAGCAGGCTCCTCATTGAGCAGAGAGCCGGATGCGGGACTCCAACCCAGGACCCTGGAATCATGACCAGAGCCAAAGGCAGACGCTTAACCGACTGAGCCACGATTTCATGGCTCAAGCCAAATGCCACCTCCTCGGAAAAGTCTCCAAAGACCTTCACTGATGGAGCTGGACGTCAGTGAGTCCACGACACCGGTGCCTTCTGTTTTATACTCACATTATGTTACCCTGATTGGTTGCAATCTCCGTCCACTAGACAGAAACTCCTCTAGGGAAGGGATCATGTTTGATTCATTTTGGCTTTCTTGATGCCTGGTATCATCTCTAGTACAGGGAGTTGCTTTTGGACGAAAGGTAGAGCCGGGCCTTATCTGAGAAGGGAATGGGTCAAATCCCCAGCCTGGCAATCTCCTGAAGAGCCTGACTACGTACAATGGGAAGATGACCCTGAGCCCTGAATCCCCCCCAATCCCTGCCACTGCCCGCTTTAGGGAAAGGACTGGGCCTTTCTCCGGGAACCTCTTGCTTGCAGCTAGAAGAGAGGAAGCAGGGCTTGCCACGTCACTGTGGAAGGGGAGGCTCGGGGGTTTCCTCCATCCCTCCAGGTCCACACGTCTCCAAACTCAGGGTTAACGGGAGAAATCAGTGAGTGGGCAGGAAATGATCATAACTGGGAGTTACTAACTCATCGTCTGTTTCAATGGGCTGCTTTTCGGTTTTGAAAACAAAGGCTTGCAGACCTGGAGAAAAGCATACATGTGGTGCCTACGTTTCCCCAAAGAATTTAGCCACTGTATACCTGAACAAAACTATGTTTCTGTGACTCCCAAAGAAGGACGTCTGCTGGCTACCAGCCATTGTTCAGTTCCAAGCTCACAGCACACTCTCTTCTGTGTGTTGCTGTGTCCCAGGCCCTGTAGCCTCATCTCTCCTTTGCCAGAGGATCCCTGTGAATTATGGCCAACAGGAAAGAAAGAGGAAGGAGGCAGAGGCAGCTTCCATCCTTGTTTGCTTGCTGTTTTGACCAGCATCACTGGGATAATGCCTCTTCACCCACAGCAGTGCTGCCTTCAGGAACAGCTGGTTCCAGTTTCCAGAATCTTCCACTCTCCTGGAACTAGCCCTGGGGTGCCCCCTCAGGTGTGCCCGCACCAGTCTGCCAGGAGTTGGGGGTCGTGCTTTTTCAGTCTTCCGATCCCTGCAACGCATTTCTCATGTTAAATTATCTCTGTTAAAATAATGGTATGGTTTCTCTTTTCCTGACTGGACCTGACCAGTCCAGGGAGAACAGCTGTTGGGAAGCTTCCACTAATGTGTGGCTCAATTACAATTTCAGAGTCAACTCTAATCATGGTGAATTATAATAATGATGATTACCACGTACTAATATCTGTGTATGTCATATACCATGTGACAAGATTCGAATGTATGACGAACGACTGAATATACAAGAGGACAGTGGCTACACCATATCTGACCGTAGAACTCGGACCCGCCAGGACTCAGGCGCTGACTGCCAGCTTCCCCGATTTTTGCTCCGCTTCTAACTCAGGACCAATCAGAGAAAAACCAAAGATGTTCCCCAAACCAATCACAGAAGAGGCCCTGCCTCTAGTTAGCCTGCTCCGACTCCCCATGGCAACAGCCTCCAATCAGAGCGCCCCTGAAGCCTTTCCCTCTCTCCCCTCCCCTGCCTGCTTCTGAGTCCCTACAAAGGGAGTGATGGTGGCCAGCTCCCCTGCTATGGCAAGTTCTGTTTGTTATTTGGGTAATGTTCATTGATTTCCATAGTGATGTCATTTCTGATTGGCATCCAGCAAGGCAGGCATAATTATGTCCATTTTACAGACGAAGCAACTGGCACTCAGAAATGCCCAACTGTATAACAGTTAGAGGACAGACCCAGGATCCAAACCCGGGGAAGTCTGACTCCCAGTCTTGAACTGGCCCTATTCTATCTCTATGATGGCACCGCCCACCTAACGCTTACTGCTGCCTGCTGTCATTGTATCTTCCAGAGGCTGTCTCCCTGACCGCCTGAGACTTTCTCCAAGTTAGGTGTAACTCACAAATGTCCTATTCTCGGCCCTTACGCAAGGCGGGACACATGGTCCCTGCCCCTCAGTGTGATGCAGTAAGAATGCTGAGGAAATGTCTCTTCTCAGCCTTCCCCAGGCCAAGAAACCCTTTGAGAAAGAAATAAAATTAGGCGAGTGAATGGTCTGGGATGTACTGAACTCTCGTTTTTCTTCCTGGGCTGTGGTGTAGACTGTGGACATAAATATGGAAGAAGCTAGCACCATACGGGCGTCAGTGGGGCTTGTGAGCAGGGACCAGTGGGACCCGGGATCTCAAAGAAGCAGGAGGTGAGGCAAGCTTGTGCTGTACCAGCATGAGGTCAAAATGCACAAAGTTGCCCACGCCCAAAATCCGTCATCACCAGGAGTCAGATGTTCGCAGTAGTTAGGGGAGGAAGGCGGTTGTCTCCATCTCCCCACACACAAGGATCTTGTGAACTGTTGTCAAAACACCTGTCTGGGCAAATATCCTATGATCTCACTCATATGTGGACTTCAAGAAACAAAACAGAGGATCCTAGGGGAAGAGAAAGAAAATAAGACAAAAACAGAGAGGGAGGCAAACCATAAGAGACCTTTAACTCTAGGAAACAAACTGAGGCTTGCTGGAGGGCAAGAGGGTGGGCGGGGTGGGTGGGTGGCTGTGACGGACACTGGGGAGGGTGTGTGCTATGGGGAGCGCTGTGAATTATGTAAGACTGCTGATTCACAGACCTGAACCCCTGAAACAAGAAATACATTTTATGTTAACAAAAATAAATAAGTTAATATATGGAGAAGGCCGACAAAAACCCGACCCCACCCCACGGCCGAATCGGAAATGCCAGGAGGACCCGCAGACACCGGGGCCGGCCACCAGGTGGCACTAGTGCTGAGCTAATGGGCTCTGGCCTCCTGCCCATCCCTCCCTAGAGAGGCCACATTGAACAGAGGCCAGTGACAGCAGGTAAAATAAAAACTGGAGCTGGAAATAGGGCTGCTCTTATAATCCCACAGCGAGCCTCTTATGTGATTGTGACTTTTATCATTAATAGGGCATTTGTTCTCCAGCAGAGGCCTGAATTAGCAGTGGTTTAAGAACCGAATCCAGCCTAATGTTTGGACTACACTAAGCAAGGTCACGAGGGCTTTCAGAGAAATGACCTGAACAATCCCCTAGGAAGATTAATGTAAATAAGGTTTTCTTTGATTAGCATCATCCTGCTGCCCGGGGCTTTCAAAATTACAGGATTTCTGAGGCTCACAGTTTAATTGCATAATTGTACAAAAATAATACTTAATAAAGAACCAAGCAAATAAAAATGACAGCAGCACTTTCTCCAGCTATTATCAGCTACTGGAGGCTGCCTGACACCGGGAAAGAATGGGTGTTGGAATTGAACTTGGGCTCAAATCGTAGCTCCGCCCCTTCCCCACTGCACATTCCGGCAGGCTCTTGGATCTCTCAGAGTCTGTCTGTCTATCAAATTAGGATGGTTAAGGTGGACATCCTAGATGAGTGCGGCATCTGGAACTGTCTGGTACGATGCAGGGCACGTAGTAGGTGTGGGATAAACCTAAGCCCCATTTCCCCCAAATGGCGGGGGGTTGCTTCAGTAATTAAAGTGGCTGTGCTGGCTTTTTGTAGCCTCTATGCCCAGGATTTTATTCCTTTGAAAGTGTTTCTCATCTACCATCCCATTTTGGGTCACAGGTTTTGGAACACAGCTATGGAGGGCAGATAGTTATGGGGGATGGAGGGGTTTTGTTTAAAATGCAGATTAAAGGGGCAACTGGGTGGCTCAGTCATTAAGCGTCTGCCTTTGGCTCTGGTCATGATCCCAGGGTCCTGGGATCCAGTCCCCCATTGGGCTCCCTGCTCCCGGAAGCCTGCTTCTCCCTCTCCCACTCTTCCTGCTTGTGTTCCCTCTCTCGCTATGTCTCTCTCTGTCAAATAAATAAATAAATAATTTGAAAGATTTTATTTATTTATTTGACAGACAGAGATCACAAGTAGGCAGAGAGGCAGGCAGAGAGAGAGAGAGAGAGAGACAGAAGCAGGCTCCCTGCTGAGCAGAGAGCCCCAAGCAGGGCTCCATCTCAGGACCCTGGGATCATGACCCGAGCCGAAGGCAGAGGCTTTAGCCCACTGAGCCACCCAGGTGCCCCAAATAAAAATTTTCTAAAAAAATAAAATAAAATAAAATGCAGGTTAAGTATAAATGGGGATCTTCCTGATCATTGCGCTACAGAGCCTCCTCCTAGGTGGCTGGTTTTCAAAATCCCTCCACTGTCCTGAAGGTAGAGACTCTGCTGAGGCAGGGGAGGGTCAGAGTGAGTGCCAGCACCCTTCCTGCCTCAGCTCCCTCAGAAATGTGGAAACTGGATTGTGGGTTTGGTCTGGCTTCAGGGGGGCAAACTGGAAGGGCAAGGTGGGGTTTTGAAGTATCAGAGGCCTCTGTCCAGATCTTCAGGAGGTGGGACTACATCGAGATTTCTCACCCTCTCCTAAATGCAAGGGCAAAATGCCAGGTGGGAGCTGGGGCCGAGGGTCTGGGGTGGAGGCCGAGGCGCATGGGGCAGGGAGCCCCGGACCAGGATACAGCAGAGGCGGGGTCAACACCCAGCTCTGGTCCTCTTGTGTCATAAAATATTGTCTGGTCTTGGGGCACCTGGGTGGCTCAGTGGGTTAAAGCCTCTGCCTTCGGCTCAGGTCATGATCCCAGGATCCTGAGATAGAGCCCTGCATTGGGCTTTCTGCTCTTTGGGGAGCCTGCTTCCTCCTCTCTCTCTGCCTGCCTCTCTGCCTACTTGTGATCTCTGTCAAATAAATAAATAAAATCTTAAAAAAAAAAGGGGGAAAGAAAAAATATATATTCCAAGGTACTTTCAAAATTCAAAATTGCTTCTTTTTTTCCTAATTTCTGAACACATTATATAAAAACAGCTGAATTCATTTTTACTGAATTTTGACTGTTTGAGATAGTCAGAGTTAAAAAGTGGACCACAAAGTAATAAAGAAATTCACCGGAGAAAGCCCCAGAGACACCTCAAGAGCTAGACAGTCATCCTCCTGAGGAACAGAAACTAAAGGACTAAGATGATTTAGAGATGGTTTAGTGACTACCAGACACAGGGTCCCTAAGACGTGGAAATGCCACATCAGGAGAAACCAACCAGGGATTTTTTTTTTTTTTTTAAGATTTACTTACTTATTTATTTGAGAGAGGGAGAGAGAGAGAACATGAGAGAGGTCAGTCAGAGAAGCAGACTTCCTTCTGAGCAGGGAGCTCAATGCAGGACTAGATCCCGGGACTCCAGGACCATGACCTGAGTTGAAGGCAGTTGCTTAACCAACAGAGCCACCCAGGCGCCCCAACCAGGGATTTTTGACAGGAGCCCTAAGAGGGGTAGACATTTAAAAATTATGAGTGTTGATTTGCAGTGGATTTCCTCTTTGGATGGCAATTAATGATTCTTTCCAGTAACTCCAGGCACGTTGGCTAGTAGATAGATATGAATCTAATACAGTGATAGATTCAGATTATCAATCGAAGTGAGAGATGGTTCAAAATTATGAGGCTCATGAATAACACTCTTTCCCTTCTCGTTTCAAGTTGGTTCCTCTAATCAGCTAGGATTGGGGGGAGGGGTAGAGAGGTGCCTCTCTTCTGCTCAGGAAAAAGCAGAATTGAAACAGCCTACATTGTGCCTAAATCTTGTGTTGGGACCTCAGGGGAAATCCTCCCAATCCCCCACCAACCTGCTCTCCTCCTGTGGGAATACAGGCAAGTTCCTGGTCAAAGTGGGATTTTTAAAAAAAATTATTTATTTTATTATTTTATTTATTAATTATTTTATTTATTTATTTGTCAGAGAGATAGAGAGAGTACAGGCAGGCAGAGTGGCAGGTAGAGGCAGAGGGAGAAGCAGGCTCCCTGCAGAGCAGGGAGCCCGAGGTGGGACTCAATCCCAGGACCCCAGGACCCTGAGATCATGACCTGAGCTGAAGGCAGCCGCCTAACCGACTGAGCCACCCAGGCATCCCCCAAAGTAGGATCTTAATGGAGACCACTGCCCATTGCCCTCATGAGAAACCTGGGGTTCACTCTCTTCTCTGGCCCCTACTTCCAATCTGTTAACAATCTGTTCATTTTACCTCATAAAATTATTTTTCAAATCCATTTCTCTTCCCCCAACCCTCAGCTCCAACCCTTGTTCAAGCCCAGATGGGTCTGAGTCTGTGCGTGAATCTTCAGCTGGACCCAGATTTGTTCAGGAAATTGGAAAACTGAGACCGCCATCTTGGGGAAGTAGGCATCAGTGACCTTAGCTTGAAAGGGTGAGGAAAGAAAAGCTACCAGTGTCCCTGAATCTTTACCAAACATGTCTTAGGAAAATAAGACTACCGTGAATTCTTATGAGAGCCACATATTTTGTACCATTCATATCCAGAGCAGTATAACCTTTGCTTTATACCCAATTATCCCCAACTCCACTTCAGAGAATTACTACTCCTGGAGTTTCAGTCTGAGGCCATTAAAGAGCAGATCAGCGGAGGAGACAGGGGAGGGAGTTCTGGAGCCGAGGACTGCCGCCGTTGCCATGACAATGATGGGACCTCAGGCTCCCCCCATGTGAAGTCTCTTGCAAGACAGTCCGTTTAAGGGTTGAATCTAACATCCTTGCAATTATGGTGATTATCTGAGCAACTCGCTAGATAGTCAAAATGGGGTCTCAGAAGAGCTCGGGTCTGAGGTATATTCTCAAAAAAGACATTCCTCCCATGAACGCTAGAGAGAGGAAATAGAAATAGACAGTGGAGGGAAGAGTCTTCAGAATGTACCAGAAGATAAATGACACAATGAGTACAAAAGAACAAGAACACAAAGATGCTGCTCATGGGACCACAATTCCACCCAGTCCCAACCAGGAGGACATCCATTTGTGCCCTCAAGTGGTCCACAAACCTGGCTTGAGCATCTAGTAGGTGCCTCACCCTGAGCTAGACACTGGTCACCCAGAACAGAATAATCTCTGTCCTTAAAGTGCTGCTTGGAGAACAAGAGAAATATGAAAAGGGATTGGGACCCTAGACAGGAGAGACAGGAGTCATAAATAAAGTTCCCATATTTGGGAGCGACACCACAACTCAGTACTTTTCCTACCTGGTTACTTACTTACTACTCATAACATCTTAGTGAAAGAGCTATGACACCCCCATTTTACAGGTGAAACAACCCACCATAAGAGGTTATGTTACTTGCCTGTGCCCTCCACGACCACCACCACAGCATGAGAGAGCTAGATTTCAAACAAGGCTTCCCATTTCTAAAACCTTTCCCTCCAACCTATTGAAAATCCCCGCTCGGTTTAATTCCCTCTGTGCATAGGTTCTGCCCAGGGAGACAGACCAAAGATCTTCTCCAGGGTAAAAAAAAGAAAAAAAAAATCCCTCCACAAAGGTTTAGAATGGGGAAGAGATCCCCAAGATAATGATGGAAGAATAAATAGCCTTCTCTGATGGCAGGCAAGCCCTTCATTCTGAAAGAAAACATGCCCAGATGAGCAAAGAGGAAAGAAAAAAAAAAAAAAAAAGGGAGAGAGAGAGACACAAACCAAGAGACAGACTCTTAACTATAGAGAACAAACTGGTGGTTCCCACGGTGGGGGGGGGATGGGTGAAACAGTTGAAGGTAATTAAAGAACACACTTACCTTAAATCACTAGACTGTACACTTGAAACCAATGTAACACT
Source organism: Mustela nivalis (assembly GCF_964662115.1). NCBI lineage: Eukaryota > Metazoa > Chordata > Mammalia > Carnivora > Mustelidae > Mustela > Mustela nivalis. The sequence continues at coordinate 26,008,021 of NC_139028.1, read as the reverse complement.
GTACCTTAGCTACACTGAAATTAAAATTGAAAACTTAATACAAAAAAAAGTGGGGTGCCTGGGGGGCTCAGTCAGTGACACATCTGACTCATGGTTTCGGCTTCTGACTCTTGGTTTCGGCTCAGGTAGTGATCTCAGAGACCTGAGACTCAGCTCCAAGTTGGTGCCTGGTGCACAGCTGGGCGTCAGCTTGAGATTTTCTCTCTCCCTCTGTCCCTCTCCCCCCAGATAAACAAATCCTTCAAAAAAGAGAGAAAGCTGATCACATCTGCCCTCTGTTTGTGAAGCCTGAGCTCCTTGCCATTAACTAAACAGACGTCTTCCTGAAAACGGACCCAGCCATCCATCAATTCCTAGGATCAGACACATTTCTTCCTAAAACCCAGGCATGTGCCCAAACACAAAATGTGTTATACAAGTCAAAATACTGTTCTACTTCTTGTCCTCTGCTTTGAAGACAGGAGGACAGCAGCAAAGTGAGTTGTTCCGGTGATGAGATGGAATAGTAACTATTTGCTATAAATACATACATTTTTTAAAAACCTAGTACTTAGGAAGACTCTTCCTCCCACCTCCCCAAAAAGCTATAAATGACATTGAAAGGCAAACATCTCTGAGTGCTCTTTTGTGCTCTAAATCCAGTTCAGCTGCGGGCCCTACAGGCTCTTCCTCTACAACACGTCCAAAGCTCACCCACTCCTCGCCACCCAACCTCTGGTGACTCTATCCGGGGTATGGTTGCATCTTCTGTGGACTCCCACACAATCTTCCCTGGTCCGCCTGCCCTGCCCCCTCGTCCTCCCTTACAGATCCTTTGCCAGAAAGCAGCCAGAAGGACCTTTTAATAATGTAACTGAGTTCATGCTACACCCATTAAATCCTTTAATAGCCAGTCACATCTAAAATAAGAATGAAATTTGCCACGGACTCGCTATCTCTCGGTCCGTCTTGTTCTCTCCGCTACAACCTCAACAGCCTTCTTTAGATCGTCATCAGGAGCCGCAAGCCTCCTCAGCCGGTGGAGTATACAGACTCGCCATTCCTTCTGCCCACAAAGATTTTTCCCAGCTCGCACATTTCTGACTTTCTTAGCCTCAGTTTCTGGATTAAATGTCATGTACTCAGGGGCGCCTGGGTGGCTCAGTGGGTTGAGCCTCTGCCTTCGGCTCAGGTCATGATTCCAGGGTCCTGGGATCGAGCCCCGCATTGGGCTCTCTGCTCAGCAGGGAGTCTGCTTCCTCCTCTCTCTCTGCCTGCCTCTCTGCCTCCTTGTGATCTCTGTCTGTCAAATAAATAAATAAAATCCTTAAAAAAAAAAAAGTCACATACTCAGAGCAGCCTCTCCCTACAGCCCTACGAATGCAACAACCTCCTCCATCACTTACCAAAATCGAAAACTAGTAATTGCTTTCATGTTTCTCTTCCCTGCATGAAAGCAGAAACCCCGACCATCCTTTGGAAATCACTGAGTCCCCAGATTCTAGAACAGCCTCTGCCTCATAAGTGTGCTGAATGTTTGTTGAGTGAATAAATGGACAAAATACTGTAACTTTGATGGCAGACCTAGGGTTACGGATGCAAATATGTAAGAGCCTTTATTCATAAGCTAGAAAAATGAGTACACCCCTCCAAAAGCCTGCAGCAGCTCCCAGCCAGGATCTAAAACTACATTTCGATCCGGATGATAACACTTAGATACTGTCTTTTTCTTGCTCTGCCGTTAAAAATCAAGAAGAATGTTAAGCCAGAAGGAAAGGGTATTTGAGTCTACAGATGGGACTGATGATAAAGAAGAGGTCATGGACACCTGGGAGGCTCAGCGGGTAAAGTGTCTGCCTTCCACTCAGGTCATGATCCCAGGGTCCTGGGACTGAGGCCCCATCAGGCTCCCTGCCCAGTGGTTAGCCTGCTTCTCTCCCTCTGCCTGCTGCTCTCCCTGCTTGTGCTCTCTCTTTCTCAAATAAATAAAATCCTTTTAAAAATAAAAGTATATAAAAAATAATAATTTATATATTAAAAAAAAAAAAAATCAGGTCATGAAGCTAGCCCTGTGCACTGAAGGCATCCCACCAGTTGTGCCAAATGCTGTTTTGAACACCTGATTTCCCACAGCTGCAACGTCCCTCCTGCTGATAACATTTGTATCGCCCCAAATCAGCATGGGGTTGATGAAAATGCAAATAGCCTTGGAAGCTCAAGGCAGGAGAAGGAGGAAGTAGAGAAGGCACTGCGGAGGTTTGATCCAATGAAGCAAATCACAGGCTCCCCGCGTCCGGCAGGATGCAGTGAGACGGGTTGCCCACAAGGGGGCAGAAGCCCACCGGTTGCGAGCTCGGCCCCGCTGTGGGGGACGGTGTGCCGCTCTAAGGGAGACGGTCATTGATTAGTTTCTGTGTCTGTTTTGCTATCCTTTTGACCCCAGATACGGAAAGGTTAGAACAGGGTGCCCGTTTCCAGAAATAGCGCCTCAGTTGAGGCTAAAAGCATCTGGTGTCAAGTCTTTGATGACCTCCCTGCCCACTGCACACAAAACTCGGGCTTGCTGCGGAGCCACAGGGAGGTGGGAAGATGACCTAGATTTAAAAATCCTCTGAATAAAAGGGTGGCTTCCCGTCCTAGTGACATCTAGCCCCTCCACCCCGCTCCGAAAGGAAGAAAGCCATCCCCCTCCCCCTCAAAGACAAAGAAGCCCATTTGGGGGCACCAGAACGATGATATTTGAAGCCAGATTCGGGACCTCCTCAAAGCCTCAGATCTCAACAGACCACACTACTCACTCCTAAATCCTTGTCCTGGAGGCTCAGCTTGATAAAGACAGAGAACAAATAATGTGATCAGACACTGAAGACCAAGTCTAAATAATTTAACTATTCTCCAGTTCTACCTCCACAGCTTATTTCCTTTAGCTCCATTTGTGATCTTGATAAAGATGAACACTCCACCACACCACCACCAACACACACACACACACACACACACACACACACACACACACACCTTTTCCCTGGCGGTAAACCCTCAGACACACCATGCTGGCTTTTACCTAGAAGCATTGGCTCCCAGACCTGTGTGCATCAGAATCAGCAGGAAGCAGCCTGCTCTCAACCCCCCACCCCCACCCCATCCCGCCCCGCCTTGAGTTCTGATGCAGTAAAACCCCAGTGCATGTTGATCCTGCTGGTCTGGGAACCACCCTTTGAGAACCACTGTCCTCATTACACAGTACAGAGGGATTGGTGTCTCTCTCTCTCTCTCCATTGCGTTATCCTCAAGCACTAGGAGGCTCAGAAACAAATACTTCCCAAATAAGGAAAAGAAACTAATGTTCACGGAGACTACTGTATGCTGGGTACTTTGCAGTCATTATCCTATTTTATTTAATTCCTGGAAAGTAGGTATTATTATCTGCACTTTCAGATGAGAAAAACAAAGGTTCCAAGAGCTTATTTGACTGCGATCATCTCTCTAGCAAGTGTTACCTCGTGGATTTGATCTGGCTTTCCGGGGTCATGCTGAATATTCTATCTCCCATGGGAAAAGTGGATGCACTGAAATGAATAAAAGTATAACAATAAGCAGTTTTTTGGGGGGCGCCTGGGTGGCTCCATCAGTTAAGCGTCTGACCTCAGCTCAGGTCATGTTCTCGTGGGTCCTGTGATGGAGTCCCACATCTGGCTCTGCCGGTTTGCTTCTCCCTCTCCTCCCTCCCCAAACTCTCATGCTTTCTCTCTCAAATACATAAATAGAGTCTTTTTAAAAGATAAGAAGTTGTTGTTGTTTTAAAGTGAATAAGCAAGCAGTGTAAGAAAGCTTTGCAGACACCATTAGTATCAGAGGTGGCTCCCAGGTTGCCCCAGTGCAAGGGGGGGAGACCGACAGCTCTCAGAAGGAAGGGTGGGACTAAGCGAGGAGCTCCCCGCTGTTTCCAACAAGATTGCTACCTGCCATTCTAACTGCCTCATAGAACAGAACACCATACCTTATGCAGAATAGAAAGTGGTTTCTATTTTTGCATTCGAAGAAGTGGTATTTGCATAAAAGGGTGTTGGGGATGTTTGTTAAAAAGCTTTCTACAGGGGTGCCTGCATGGCTTGGTGGGTTAATACTTCTGCCTTCCGGCTCAGGTCATGATCCCAGAGTCCTGGGATGGAGGCTGAATCTGACTCTCTGCTCAGCAGGGAGCCTGCTTCCTCCTCTCTCTGCCTGCCTCTGCCTACTTGTGATCTCTCTCTGTCAAGTAAATAAATAAAATCTTAAAAAAAAAAAAAAAAAAAGCTTTCTGCAGATTAGAAATCCCCAAGTTGGAGGTCTGATGAATTTCAAAAGTGGAAAAACAAAATGGGAGGCAATGTTTCAATGCCTGAGACACTGACTGACACCCCCTCACCACTTTTAGGTTTCTGCCTCAAAATGGAAGTGTTTGCTTCCTGAAAGCACTCTTTCTCAGGCTTTTTTAGGCAAACATTAGCATGTTGATTCTGATGCGAGGTTGAGGGGTAGTTTGGGGGGTGGAGGGGAGAATTTCTACTCAAAGTAATCCAATGCCGGGAAATCTACCTTTTGCATAAAATAATGTTGATATCCAAAACAGACTCCGAGCTGGTATGTCTTGGAGAAGAGTTAAACAGATTTTCATTAATAATAATCAGTGTGGAAAAAAATAGAATTTCAACATGTTAGGTGACACATAATTTAATTCAACTTTCAGAACCTCCTCTGCAGACCAGGCATTACCTTCAAGAAACTTGTGAGTTAGGCAGAAGAGTATGAGAAAAATATGAATAATTATGGTAACTGTGATACACACTGATGCTTGTGTCCCTTAACATTCAGGAGTTGAGATCCTGACTCCCTGTGGGGGGGGGGGGGTAGTTGGAGGCGGGGCCTTTGGGAGGTCACCTGGTCCTGAGGGCGGAGCCCCAGGATTGGATTAGAGCCCTTCTAAGAAGAACCCGGAGAGCCGGGTTTTCTCTTTGCCTCGGGAAGATACAGTGAGAAGATGGCCGTCTGTAAATCAGGAACGAACCCTCACCAGACACCAGAACTGTAGGTGCCTTGATCCTGGACTTCCCGCCACCAGGCACGAGTGCTGGTCAAGCCCCCCAGTCTTTTTAAAGCCGGCCAATCTGACAAAGACAGCGACCATGATCCAGCAAGGGGGGAAATAAGCACCCAATACTGCTTCTTTCTTCGTGGTTCCTCCCATGTGTCTCTCTAGTCCCATTGGGGCTTTGTCTCTGTCCACTGCCACCCAAACCATTTAGGCCTTTCTAATGGCCTTGTTGTCCCCTGACCTGTTGCCTCCAGTCTACTCAACACACCGCCATGGGCTTACCCACCAAAATTCCAGGCAGTTGGTTGTGACCACCCAGTCTTTCCTTGGATCTTAGTTCCTGCAAAGTTGAAGGGATCTGGTTATCAAAGCCCCCAGGTTCTGTTGCAAACCACCATGACAACATTATTCCCTGTCAGTCCTCAACTCTGGTCAAGTCCATGCATCCTCGCTGCCCCTGAATAGAGCTTTCCACATAAAACCCAACAGCACTGACTATAACACTATTTAATATTTGGCATACGCTATGTCAAGATATTACCTACTTTGGTGGGTCTATCTCATGGCTTGTCACAATTTCCAAGAGTAGGAATTGTGTACTCCTTGTCCTCAAATCTTCAGTGCTCAGCGCAGGATGGGTACACAGTAGGCCTTCAATACATCCCGCTGACTTTGACAAAGGCTTTCATTAATGATACCAGGTCTTGTTAACAATCCTCCATACTTAAGCCCATCCACGATAAACCCATCCAAGATAAGCCCTAATACGCAGAGTCCAATGCACAGAGTTGTATCAGCATCTCTTGGAGTACCATAAAATTAGAGTCAAGAGTTAGATACCTATAGACTTGTCAAGTGGATATCTGTTGCACAGCACCCCCCCCCCCCAGCCATCCCCCCTCCCCAGGAGGATGACTGCCTGGCTCCTTTCAAAGTCAATGTCAAGTGTCACACAACAATATCACAGCTGGGTAAGCACCCTCTCAGTCTGCTCATATTTACCTCTTAGGTTAGGAGGGCATGGCCCTCTACAAAGAGAGCCAAACTGGGAATCACAGATGCTTATTGGCCATAGAATTATCTGAAAGCCCTTTGACCAACTGGGTGTGAAAAGCCTTCTGACAGCTCTGCTAGATTCCTCAGACTAATTAGCAGTTTTTCATCAGGGACTTCAACTCAAATGTGCCTCCTGGTTACCAGACTATTAGTCTTACGTTTCCTCTTGATTTCCTTTTTTTGGCTACTTTTTTCTAACTTGAAAAATGGCAACCTAAGAGAGTTCGTTTCCTCTGGTCTCCAAACAGAGTTTCTGGTTATTATTTGGGATTGGAAGCAATACATTAAAATAGCAGAATGTATGTAAGTTGCAAAATTCTTTTCTCACTTCTCTCCTCACCACCCTTCCGTTCGCCTCAGTGGTGGCTTAGCCACTCACTTCTGTTCAGGAAAAATGCTTGCCGCTAATGAAGTGTTCCTCTGAGAACAACAATAGCACTGGCGACATGTCTGGGGAGGTCCCCCCTTGCAATCACCACTCACCCAGAACAGCTACGTATAAATTTATTATTTACTGAAGAGCTGATGATCCAGAGAAAGGTTTCATTGTGAATCTGTACTTTTTGCCTAGAGTTGATTTCCAACTTGGCAAGATTAGAGAATCACTATCATGCCAGGTTCCTGGAATGCAACGTAGTTGAATGATTCAAGGAGGAACTGCTTGGAATTATTGGCTCCGAGTCGTGTTGTGGGGGTCCTCAAGGATTTTCAGTGTTTTAAATTTAGTATTTCAGATTTAGATTATTTTGGTTTTCAGAATTTTAGTATTCGGGGAGTTTCTTATTTTAGAAGTCTCGCTTTTACGTATTTCTCAAACCGTCGGAGGCAAAAACCTCACTCACATGAGTATAATGAGCAGAGCCGGAGACTCAGCCCTCTCCTGCCACCCACTACTTCCGGTGCCTCAGCCTGTGTACTTTCCAAATTAGAAACTTACAAAATCTGCTAAAGAACCATCATGGCCGCCCTCTGCATTCCCACCCACTGCTTAACGCCCAAATCCGTATCCAGACATGGAAGCCCTCCAACAGGTGACTTCACGAGGAGCCTGAGTCTCCCTCCTCCTGTCCCATCACTCCCTTATGTCCCAGTTAGTCCTATCTCCAGTGGCACTGACTTGTTTTGATCACTTTTGACAAGTGCTATAAGGTGAACAAGCAATTACTGATCCCGTATTCTATCAGACGCTACACCAGACACGTTCATACTTTGTCCATTTAACCGTCACGACGATGCCACAAAGTCTTTTCCAAATAAGGAAGGAAATTCAGAGGCTTGTGACATCAGAGTAAGGCTTGGGTTATCCGCAGCTCCAGAATTTCTAGTCTTCTCACTGCGTACTCTTCCTTTGCTCTCGGTGTCTCTGCCCCACTCAGTTTCTCCTCTATAATATCTACTCATGCTCAGGACCCGGAACTAACTCTGCCTCCTCCTGACACCTTCTCCTTACTCTCCAGAGACATCACCCTCCTTGGGATTCATAGCACTTACTGATACTTTAGTCTTCTTCCCAGGACTGAATTCCTACGTGTTTCATGCACATGTGTAGCATTTCTCCAACTAGACCGAAAGCTCCTTAAAGCAGGAGTCACGAGTCGCTCGTAGTGTTTACTCAGGCAAGGCACAGAGTAGGTGCTGAAAAATGATCTGTTCAGGAACATGACACTACCAGATGTGTCTAATACCATTCTCGTTACAGTCTGTCTCCCGCAGTTGAACTAATTCAGGAAAACATCTAGCTAGCTTAAGAGAAAGCAGACAGATGCTTAACAAACAAACGGAGTCTTTTGGAGAGGAGAAAGGGAAAGAATCAGGTTTGGGAGGTGGCTTAGAGGCTTATAATGTCTTTGATGATTATCAAAATGGATAAAAGGATAAAAGGGATCTTTGAGGATGATCATAAAGGATAAAAAGCCAAAAGAGATCCATGATTATAATCAAATGCTACATGGAGATCAGGACAAGAGCAATATGGCCGGACGATTGGCTAAGTCCTCCCAGGAAAGCACCCATGATAAATGACTGTCTCCAAAAGCATCATTCTCACTTGCCTACAAACATAACATCTAGTACCTGCTCTGTACAAGATATCACAGGGCAGGCTGCAACGTGGTATTAGGGTCTGCTCGAAAACGATCCGCAACTGAACTGGCAAAAGAGGACAAATATCTACAGAGAAGAGCAAAAACACAGGACAATGTACCAGCTCCCGAATAATGAAGTACATGGAAGGTCCATGCCAGTGGGGGTCAGGGAGGGAGAGACTCTGCGGGGGTCATATCAGGAAGGACTTATGGGGAAGACAGAACTAGAGTCGTACCTTAGGAGTAGAAGCAGGACAACCCAGGGAATGAGCGATGGGAAGAAAATTCCAAGCCAATGAGTGGCGGAGACTCACATTCCTCTTGAAGGCCACGGGAACATATGAAATGGTCTGGCATAGAACGTCCATGCTCTGCTGTTGGTATGGTAGCCCCGTGTAATGGCTACCTGATTCCAGTGCCTTTTATACCACTGCACTGAGGCAAAATAAAAATAATGAATGACACAAATTTAGGTTACCAGCTTGTGACAGCTGATGGGTGGGAATCAAGTCATGTATGTGTTGAGCTTGGTGTTGGGGATTGTAGATGTATAAAGCAGAGTGAGCACAAGGACCTTGCCTTAGAAAGCTAAATACCTACTTTGTGAGCAAGACAAACTCCTGTGGAAATGTCTAAATGGATTCTAAGATTTTATTTATTTATTTGATAGAGAGATAGAGAGCACAACAGAGGCAGAGCGGGTGGGAGAGGGAGAAGCAGGTTCCCCACTGAGCAGGGAGCCAGATGCAGGGCTCGATCCCAGGACTCTGGGATCATGACCTGAGCCAAAGGCAGATGCTCAACCCACTGAGCTACCCGGGTGCCCCTCTAAACAGAGTTTAAAAACCTGTATATCCAGGGCTAAGTTGTATTCTTCTGACTGTATCACACAAGCTTATTTTAAAGATGAAAAATATTAGTATGGACACAGGTGTTTAGTAGAGGCAGAGTTACAGTAAGTCCCTTGAGGCAGCCCCATCGAAATGCAACTTCAGGTTGGGCCGGGTGGGCCCCAGTATCTACTTTCACAATCTAGTTTCCACCTCGCACTGGGAATCTCTTATGAGTGTTTCAGAAATGTTCAGTTTTAACCTGAAGACTTCACGGAGGAGAACAATTTCAAGTCCAGGCAAGAGCCATTCAACTTGGCAGCTTGTGGAGTGGAGAAACCGATGACACCACTCTCCTACCGGCTTCCATTTCTTCTGAGAGCCACCCAGTGAGAGACACCCAGCCGCCTGCAGGATATTAAAAGCGATAGACACAGTCACCCTGTGAGGGCCGTTGCGGCTCACAGAACTGAGTCAGTATATATTCACGAGGCATCTTCTAATTTTTTATGGCTCTAAAACCCACGGACCCAGCCCATGGCAGAAGCAGCTGTTTCAGGCTGCCATTTAAAAGTCCGTCTGAAATGTGCATGTGTCTTCTTTTAACAGTTCCCAAAATGTTACAGCAACACTGAATTCAGCTCCTGAGCCGCCTCAAAACTCCACCCACACAATTCTCTTCATTCTCCCTGCGATCTGTAGAAATCTGACAGCCCAGCCAACGTCTCCTCCATGAGTCAGGCTGTAGGATCAGGACGCGTTGGGCTCCTTTGCCCCTGGGAGCTCAGTGTCTCCCTGGTGGCGAGTTGACTTTCTCAGCTCGGGGGACCTCAAGAGAAGGAAACGAGCTCTTCCAGCGACGGACAGGCAGGCAGAACCAGCCAGGGAGGCAACAGGAATTCAGCCACTGAGGAGTCAGGTGGCCCGCGATGTGTGATGTTCTCTTACTATATGAGGGGAAACGCAACAGTACGCGTCTCCATGGAAGAAATGAATTAATAATGAATGAAGTCATCGCTCTCTGTAAACTAAGGGCTGAGTTGAAATGGTGGAAGAGGCTCCCCGAACAACAAAAGGTATCATTTCTGAAGAGGACTATGTGCCAGGCACTCTTTTCAGTACTTTTCCTCTATTACCTCATTTTGCCCTCGCCAGCTTCCGGAGAATGTGCTATTATTATCTTATTAGCCTAATGGTACAGAGAAATACGGAGACGCGCTAGCTTGCTTGACTTGACCTATAAGAGGCAGAGGTAGGATTTGAACCGACACACTCTCCCTCCATACCCCAAGCTCTTTAACTCAATGTTCTGCAGCTACATGTAGAAACCATTTAGGAACATACAGAGAAAGGAAACTTCATATTCATTCATGGTCCCTGGAAGGTGGTGGTTACAAAACGGCTTGCAATCAGGGGGCCGACCAGCGGGGAGGCCCAGGATTGGGGCAGAGAGTGGGAACTGCTATGAGGGTTGTCAGCCCTGAATTCACACAGGAGGACAAAGGAGGGATTAAGTAAGGATTCCTGGAGAAGGTACTGTTCAAATGAACATTGAAGCCAAAGTGTAAATTAGTGTAAATTAGAATTGGAAAAGCAGCGTATGGTAGATTGGTGGTAAAAACACCCACCATTCCCCATTCTTCCCCGTATCCTTGTCCCTTACAACTGCCTTTGCAGCTCTTCTCATGAAAATGTTGCCTGTTTCCCCGTACCTTGAATCCTGTACCTTGCTTTGGCCAATAGCGTGCAGTGGAAATGACGGGTCAGCTCCCAGCCGTAGCCTTGAGGACCTCTCCTGTTTCTCTCTCTCTCTCTGTCTCTCTTGAACTGTGCCACCAACAAAGGCTGTGAAAAGCCTGGGCTATCCTCCTAGAAGCTGACATATCAATCTCCAGTCACCTTTGTCACCCCAGCCACCAACCTACAAACCATTACACAGAAGAGTGAACCCACAGAGACCAGCTAGCTCCCACCAAACCACCAGTTAACTACAGAGACCTGAGTGAGCTCAGCCAAGGTCAGCTAAGCCTGGCCCTGGGGAGCAGAGCTGCCCAGGTGACTCCAACCTCATGAGGACAAGTCCAAGTTCATTGCTGTATGTTACTGAGGCTTGGTGGTTGTTATATAGCAGTATTATTACAGAATATAACAGAATATTATATATATAATATATGATATATATCTGATATATATCATATATGATATATCATATATATGATATATTGTAATATATAGGATGTATTATGATATATAATATATATAATATTCTATGTATAATATATATAATAGAAGTAGGTAGGTCCTCTTTCATAAGACTAAAGCCATTGTGGTCCAAACTGTACTGTAATCCTTCTATACTTTGTTTGCTTTAGAAAAGAATATAGGGTTTTTCCCTTGGTCTGGGATTGGGTTTCTCAACCTGGACACTATTAACAGTTTGGGCCCCATCATTCTGGTAGGGGACTGACTGTTATGGGCCTCACAGGATGTTGAGCAGCGTGCACGGTCTCTACCCACTAGAGGCCAGTAGTAATTCCAATCGTGACAACCAAAATGTTTCCTGGCTGCCAAATGTCCTCTAGGGGGCAAAATCACTCCCATTTGAGAAACACTGGTCCAGAGACAGATGCAAAGAAGTTCAGTGAGCCAATACCCAAAGTCCCCCTGCAACCCAGCAGTCTTTTCTCTAGGAGAATTCCAGGGGTAAACCCAGCTCAGAGCCCCTGTGCACACAAATGCCTTCCTTCCCTGGGAAGGTGTGGTCCTGGACCGTCCGGAGCCAGGTGGGGCTCAACAGGGCAGCTTCTGGGAGCTGCTCCAGGGCAGGGTAAAGCTCGCTCTGGGGGCTCCTGCTGGCTCAGCAAGCTGAGTGTTGTCCATACAGTGATGTTCAAAAGAAAAGAGAAACAAAAACACAGGCCAAGAGGCAGGAATCACAGGCCATCTTGTACAACAGACCACTTGTGTCCAAACCTTTCTTCCAGTTTCCCTCTGACTTAAAATCTTCTTCCCAGTATATATATATATATTTTTTCTTTTTCTTTTTTCCATATATATATATATATATATATTTTTTTTTTCTAGCCTTTTGTGAAAAAGAGCAAATCATCACCACATTCCCGATACATATCTGGATATCCATCATGAGCATTCTGATGGCGACGCTTTTCTATCGCAGGGCTAAGAAAGATGGTTACTGGTTCTCCTATTCCAGAACTGAAGTTTAACTCAACATTTCTGATCATCATTGTGCTTCCCAGGAGCTAATTCCAACTCATGAGAAAATGCCAGATCCAGGTCTTGGAAGATTTATTTATTTATTTATTTATTATTTTATTTATTTATTTATTTATTTATTTATATTATTTCTCAGAGGGAAAGACAGCAGGAACAGGAGGAGGGGCAGGCAGAGGGAGAAGCAGGTTCCCGCCCACCCCCCCACCCCCCAAGCAAGTGCGAGACTGGATCCCAGCACTCGGGAACCATGACCTGAGCCGAAGGCATACACTTCTCCAACTAAGCCACCCAGGTGTCCTGAACGTGTCTTTTCTTTTTCTTTCTTTTTTTTTTTTTTTTTTAAGATTTTATTTATTTATTTGACACAGGGAGAGAGAGATCACAAGTAGGCAGAGAGGCAGGCAGAGAGAGAGGGGGAAGCAGGCTCCCTGCTGAGCAGAGAGCCCGATGCAGGGCTCGATCGCAGGACCCTGGGATCATGACCTGAGCCGAAGGCAAATTGCTATCTTTCCCCAGGTTTCCACTTTCCTCTAAAAACACAAAATCACCTCTTACTATTCCTGCTGTTCTGGGAAAACTGAAATATTCAGCACAAAATCCATGAAAAACAAAGAGAACATCCATTAAGGAAAAGAAGGACAAATCCGAGTTGAAGCTATCCTGAATTCTCTAAATCTGAGCGTCTCCCAGGCACCGCTGTCGTCCTGATTTATTTACTTTCCCAGGGGAGCCATGCCCAGTCATACAGCTTAGGAGTTGTTTCAGGAAAAAAAAAAAAAAAAAAAAAGATGAAGTCATTGATTCTTGGCGTCTCAGTGTTGGACGCAGCCAGACTTTATGGAGATGAGCTATTCCATTCCCACTCTCTGTAATTCAATTGTTATTTTTCCTGGAGGGCTTGGTGGTGATGGTCCAACTTTGTGAACATATGAGTATACTGGGGTGCAGAAGCGGGAAGAGGGTTTGAGAGTTCAGGTGAGGGTTTCCCCTAAGGTTGTTTCTGGGAATTCGCATCCAATCTAGATGTTCGATATGACAAATGAACCATAAGTTGCAACAACTATGACTCTTTGGGCAGAGTAGAAAATGCAAGTATGGTCTCCACTAGTCAATGGCAAAGCATGCACCAGGATACACCATCAGAGGGCATGATCTGCAAGGCTAAAGGGACAACCTCAAGGCGCCCTGACTGTCTGGGTCCATCTAGAATCAGCTGGTGATGTTTGAGAGCACTTGATACCCAGCTGGGCCCACATCTGTACAGAAGGCTATTAAACTGGGTAAGAAAAGGTAAGGCAGGGGTGCCTGGGTAGCTCAGTGAGTTAAGGCCTCTGCCTTCGGCTCAGGTCATGGTCCCAGAGTCCTGGGATCGAGCCCCGAGTTGGGCTCTCCACTCAGCGGGGAGCCTGCTTCCTCCTCTCTCTGCCTGCCTCTCTGCCCGCTTATGATCTCTGTATGTCGAATAAATAAATAAAATCTTAAAAAAAAAAGAAAAAAGAAAGAAAGAAAAGGTAAGACAAGCCAAAAGCCTCTTCCTTGCCTCTGCAAATGTACAAATACATGGAGAAGAGAAATGACGATCTTCATCGTTTATCGTGTCTTGCAGAAATCAGCGCCTTTTCATAAATGATCTCGGTTGAACGGCAAAGCCCTGTAACATACATAGGAGAAAGATCATAGCCCAGATTTTTAAATGGGGAAACTAAAAATGTGGGAGGCCTGTCCTTTGATCTCAGGGCAAACACAAAGAGGAATTAGAGGAGGAAGCCAGTTTTTCTGACCACAGACCTCGAGTTCTTCCAGCTGGCCCCAGCAGATGTGGGGTATTCGAGAACATGGTCCCAGAGGGATGTTTCATTGACCCCAGCTCCTTGTAGCAACACACCCCCTCCCGTCCCTCTTGTCCCCAAACCAGCCCCAAAGTATTTAGCACCAAGGCAGCAGTCATCTCAGAAACTGAATACAAACAGGTTCTTGTTCCTTTTCTGAGAAGTCTTAGGTCTTCTTAGTCTGCATTGTTTCTCCAGGGACTGATGAATGTTCAGTAAATAATAGTGACAACAGTTAACAAATCTGAGGGATGAAATGTGGTAAATGATACTAATCACAGCTCATATATCCTAACTAAAAGATGCCAGGAAATAGATCTGCTGGCTGCAGTTAGGGGTTGGGTTCTGTAGAGGATGCCCAGCCCAGAGCACAAGTGGGAGCTGAGGTCAGCCTGTGATGTCCCTCACCCACCTTCCCCCCTTGCACAGGGCTGTGTTCACTCGTGGGAGGGGCACCTGCTTTTCATTCCTCACCTTGATGGGCTGTGTTCCTGAAGGATGGTCTCTGCCAAGAGAGTAGGCCTTTTCCTGATTCACACTGAGGTGCCCCGAGGGCTAGCTGTCGCTTGGTGCTATAGCTATGTTCTTACACGTACCAGAAGGTTGTGGGGTAGATAACATTATCAGCATCACTTTACACGTGAGGCAAGCAAAGCTTTGAGGAGATTAAATGCTTTGACCAAGTTAGTAAATAGAAGAACTCCTCTGTCATATCCCGAGGGAGCTACCATGCTCTCACGCTGCCTTCTTAGGAAAGCTGAGTTGACCTCTCCCCGGTGGCACGTAGAGACTACCCCCACACAGGTAAGATGCCATGGTGAGTAAGCTTCAGAAATTTAATTCAAGGAAGCAACCTGAAGATAATCATCAGAAAAAGTGTTTCAGTCCCTTGTGCTTACAGATCTGAGCCAAGATCCTCAGGCAACAAGTTTTCATAGGTGATAGGAGTTCACACTATCATTCGCATTTCCGAAGAAAACCAGGGAAACGAAACCAGTGTTCTTTCTCAATACCATGAGGAGTTGGGGCTAAGATTTTATTTAAAAAATAAAAAAGGACCTGGAGAAACAGAATAAAGTCTGGCTTCCTGACCCTGCAGTATTGATATGGGCAGAACTGCCCAGCCCTGCTCCTCAGCCGGGGGCTCCCCGCCCCCCATAATTAAATATTCTTCCTCCTCAGCTGTTGTCACAGTAACAGCAGGTCACATGGCCGTCACTTTACAATCTGTTTATGGAGCTGCTTGTGATCCTAACTCCAAGGCCTAGTGACAGCTCATTTAGAATCAATCAAACATTTATTAATAGAGAGAGATTCAAGGGGCACGGTCTCTTGATTGAAATTCTCTGGTCCTTGGCAAGGACAAGAGCAGGGGGGAGGGAAATAACTCTCAGGTGGAGGCCAGGGGAGGCCACATCATGTCAGGGAAGGAGTCCTCTCTTGAAGGTCAGACCCATGAAGTTCCACAACCCAACCTTGGCTCTGTTCTAGGCGAGGAAGGAGTCTCCCTTTCTTTCAAGATTTTGTCGTGAGGTCCAAACATAATGAAATGAATAAAGAAAAGGCCCCACCCCTGGGAAGGACTTAATCAGTGGCAGCCATTAGAAACGAGTGAGTGGTAAAGACAGGAAGTGGATGGAACCAAAAAGGACATTGTGATTTACGACTGACGGCTAAAGGAGTGGGCTTATTTAACCCAGCAGCTACTTGCAAGCAGAAGTCCTGTTAAGTGCAGAAAGTAACAAGCAGTAGGAGGAGAAAACGGGGAAAGGCAGGGTGGTAGAGAGAGAGGCTACAAGGTGGGACTCATGAGGGTGAATGAGCTCTGTGTTGTGTTGTGTTTTGTTTTGTTTTGTTTTGTTTTGTTTTGTTTTGTTACCAGCAGCATAACTAGGGGAAAATCTTGCAATATCTGTTGTTCTTTCGATCAGTGTGTGATCTCATCTTAATGGCATAGGTGGTCCTGCTGGACGCCCGACCAATAACAATCTGCCTGGTTTGCACAAAGCCCTTGTTAAATAGTTGTGGAATAGGGGCGCCTGGGTGGTTCAGTCGCTTAAGCACCCAACTCTCGATTTTGGCTCAGGTCATGATCTCAGGGTCCCGGGATCTAGCCCCGTGTCGAGCCCTGGATTAGCTCCATGGATGAGGGGAATCTGCTCGAGATTCTCTCTCTTTGTCCCTCTTCCCACTTGTGATCTCACTCTAAAATAAATACATTTTTTTTTAAATTGTTGTTGAATGAATGAATGAACGAAAAACAAATTATTTAATGGACCTAATGATCCCATCAGAACACTTGGGCTTTGTGAAAAAAGGGAGAAACTGATGCTAATACCCCATTTCTTGCCTCTATGTCCTAGTTTCTTACATCTAAATATGTTAAATATTCTTCCTGGCAAAGGCATTTGGAAAAAAAAAAAAAAATAGGCAGAAATGTCCAGATGGATCTGACATGGGTGACAATCCCCAGAAGTGAAAAAGCTCGGATTGATGAATAGACCTCCTCCCTCCAGACTGAGCCAGGGGAGTCTCATCCAACATTTTTCCGTTTGATTATTTACAGCCAAAAAGATGCAGCTGACTCTACAGTCTTCCAGGCTCCCGCCTCCTCTCAGCCAGCTCAAGTGGCTGACTTGAGCCAGGGCGGGACGCCAGGGCCAGGGCTGTCCATGGCCCCGGAAGCGGAACACCTCCCTATCCGTGACCTTACCTGCTTTCTTCCTTTCTGTGTCTTCTCTCCAGCCTCTTCCCCTCTTCTCTCCTTCTCTTTCCTCTTTCCCGATTCCTTCCTTTTCCTCTCCTCTCTCATCCTTCTTTTCCTGTGCTCAGGGACAGTTATCCGATATCAGTGTGACTCAGGGCTAACGAAGACGCTACTTTTTCATTAAAATAAAGTGGCCTTGTCACCCCAGGTCCCTGAAGACTCCAGCTGTAGGTCCACACTCAGGATCTTACTTGACTAACCCATTTTTTTTTAAAGATTTTATTTATTTATTTGACAGAGAGAAATCACAAGTAGATGGAGAGGCAGGCAGAGAGAGAGAGAGAGGGAAGCAGGCTCCCTGCCGAGCAGAGAGTCC
Organism: Mustela nivalis; assembly: GCF_964662115.1. NCBI lineage: Eukaryota > Metazoa > Chordata > Mammalia > Carnivora > Mustelidae > Mustela > Mustela nivalis. The sequence goes on along the minus strand of NC_139028.1, from coordinate 25,990,849 downwards.
GATGCGGGACCCGATCCCAGGACCCTGAGATCATGACCTGAGCCGAAGGCAGCGGCTTAACCCACTGAGCCACCCAGGCGCCCATGACTAACCCATTTAAACTCTACAACGGTGAGACCTAGAAATCCTTCCATGAATTATCCTTCTCGAGATCTATCCCGAGTCATCTCGTCTTCGTCCGCCTTACCCAAGATGACCCTGTTCTCTCTCTCCTGAGACTTATCATAGACTGGTGTCACAGAGTGCATCAGCTGACCCCCTGTGGGATCTGTATAGGAGGATTTGGTGACATCTGCTCCAAGTCCATCTCTGGAGTGTGTACCTGCTTTTCCCTGGATTGTAGCTACTAGTGACTTCTTCCACGACTTGCCCGATAGAAGTGTAGCTTATTAAACCTGTCACTCTTCAGCTCGGCACCTCCAAAGGCTTCCCATTTTCCATGAGATAAAATTCTGATGTTTTTTCTGTCACTTCAAAGCCTCAACTATATTCATTGCATTTTCCTGCCTCCTTGCCTTGTCTTGTTTTTCCCCTTTCCCACCTCCACCCATCCAGCTTGGGGACCCTCTTTGAAGGCCCTACTTAAACACTACCCCCCCAGGCGTCTGGCCCTGAAACATGAAATATTCACATTTCTCTCTGCTTTCCTCGTAGCTCCGCTGCAATGCTTACCTTACACTGCCCCATGTTACAGAGAGTAGCTCACATCCAGCACCTGCCGTGAGCTCGGGGCCGCTCCAGAGAGCTCACAGAAATGATCTACTCCTCAACCACGTACCCATTTTACAGATGAAGTAACAGGGATCCCACCCAAGGTCACAAAGCTGGTCCGTGATGGGGCTGGGATTTCAAACCAGGCGTGTTAGACTCCAGCCCTCTTTCCATTACATCAGACTCTCACAGAAGGATTGCAGGTGGGGCACGCTTATTCACACCCATTCTTTCAAAGCATGAGGTCCTCTAGGGCTTACATAAGAACCAAGGCAGCAGATATCAATCACTTGTTTTCAGCAACGTCTTTATATTTCATCTATGAGATTATAAACTTTTTGATATATGTGTGTCCCTCAATTCCTTTTTTGTTATGTGAATAAGCTTTTTTTCTTTAAAGAAATGGACTTAAGTTATGTAGACACACCTTGAGCTTTTCAAAATTTACTTTCCTCGAGATCATCTAATTTTTACTAAGTTTTTAAAAAAATACATAAGCTCAGGGGCACCTGGCTGGCTCAGTTGGTGAAGCACACCCCCCCCCTTTTTTTCCTTTTTTAAAGATTTTATTCATTTATTTGACGGAGAGAGAGAGAGAGCATGAGTTGGGGGAGGGGCAGAAGGAGAGGGAGAAGCAGACTCCCCGCTAAGTGCAAAGACCGATGCAGGACTCAATATGGGGCTCAATCTCAGGACCCTGAAATCATGAACTGAGCTGAAGTCAGACACTTAACCAACTGAGCCCCACAGGTGCCTTAGCACCTGACTCTTGATCTCAGAGTTGCAAGTTCGAGCCCCATATTGGATGCAGAGATTACATACATACATAACTTAAATAAATAAATGAACTTAAAAAATATGTAACCTGGGGCGCCTGGGTGGCTCAGTTGGTTGAGAGACTGCCTTCGACTCGGGTCATGATCCTGAACTTCCAGGATCAAGTCCCGCATCGGGCTCCCAGCTCCTTGGGGAGTCAGCTTCTCCCTCTGACCTTCTCCTCTTTCATGCTCTCTCTCACTCATTCTCTCTCAAATAAATAAATAAAATCTTTAAAAAAATATATGTAACCTTAGTTCTGGAGAGAATATGCCATCTGTCTAGAGGCACAAAACAAAATCGCGGCAGGGCCAGGATCAGAAGGCAGGTCTTGGAGTGTGGCTGGGTGATTTGCCCCTTGCCCATACTGGAGGTATAGTTATTTTACGCATATCCCCTGAGCTAGTTGTCAACATTTAATTCTGGACTGTTTCCAGGCTGGAGTGTTCTAGTCCAGATCAGCAGAAGCCTGTGAGTTGCAGTGAGAAATTTCAAATCTGACACTTGCCAGTTCCCATCGAGCTCCGGGTGGGAAATGTCCTGGGTTTCGTCCATTCTAATGTCACAGTCAGTCTAGCGGAAGAGATCACCTCCAGGTAAAGTCATTCAGAACAAGGGCTTGTCGTTTTAGTGCCATTCAACAGAGACAGATCATGGGTCAGTCTGCTCCCCAGGGGGTGGGCTTGGGATAAAGGACAAAAGCCAGTTTTCCTGCCCCTCTGCCCTCTGCACCCCAGGGTGGTCGGACAAATTCCCACGATGACAAAGCCCTTGACAGAGCTCCCTGGGGCTCAGCCCCCAAGAACTCTAAACCCACGATTCTAGTCCTGGTTCTGTTGCTGTCTAGCTGCGTGACTTGGAACCACTCACCAGCCTCACGTGTCCCCCTTTCCGCATCCATAAAAAGGGAATAAAGGCACTACATCACAGCTCGACTTTTGAGGACTAAACGAGATCATTATGAAAGCACTTTGTAAACTATAGATAACCATAGAAACATAAACTGCCAATTTTTCAGGTTATGTGAGGCTAACACCTGATTTCCTGCAGGACACAAAATGCTAGGAAGGTGGGGCGTTCCATATCTAGAAACAGAGAAAATAGCCCACATTGTAGGTGTATCTGTTTAGACATGTCTCATAGCACCCAGGAAACTTGTCATTCTTAGAGCGACCTGCTTTTCTTCATCCTCCCAAAGAACAGAATGGGAGGAAATTGTCAGTTGTTCATTTATTCATTCTTTCAAGGACCATTCATTAACCACGGAAATGTAACACGCGTTACACTGAGCTAAGTGCTAGGAATACAGAAATTAATATCAAGTTCTATGTACAAATATTTAGAAAAAAGTCTGGAAGGCTATCCAAAAGGTAGGTTCCTCCTCCCTCCCTTCTTTCCTTCCTTTTTTCTTCCTAAGTAAAAGTAATTTCACAGAACTCTAAGTCCTGGGTCAAAGTAACTCAGATGTGGTCAGTCGTAGCTCAGTGGTGTCTGCTCGCTCACCCTCCGGCAGCTCCTGCAGCAAAGCCAAGACAAACACAAAATCATGACCCTGACCCACAGAGACAACCCAGCTCTGTCTTCCTATGCGACCCCTTTTATCTCGAGGAAACTTTTCCGAATAGATTGAAGAATTCCCTTCATTTCTCTTTTGTCTGAATTGGGTCACACATCTCTCCTAAGTCACCGGTAAAGAGAATAGTCTCCCCAATTCAGACCAGCGGTTCTCAAAGTGAGCTCCAGGGACCCTGTGGGACCCCAGCCCCTGTCAGGTCTATGATGTCCAACTATGTCTGTGATAATGCCAAGATTCTTCTGTGCCATTTTAATTCTCACTCTCTCACCAGTGTACAGAGACTACAAAAAGTTTACATATGAAACTATCACTTTTTTGAGTTTGGTGTAGCATCAAATCAGAATATCAACAATTATCTAAAAAGGGAATTAAAACACTTTCCCTTTTTCCTTTTTCTAACACCTATCTGTGAGACCACATTGTCTTCATATATTATTTAACCAAAATAACATGTCACAACAGACTGAATGCACAAACAGATATAAAAATCCAGTTATCTATTAATCCAAACAATAAAAAGATTTGCAAAAATGTAAAACAAAGGGGGCACCTGGCTGGCCCAGTTGGTAGAGCACGGGACTCTTAATCTCAGGGCCATAAGTTCAAGTCCCATGTTGGGTGTGGAGTCTACTTAAAATAAAATAAACTTAAAAAAAAAAGTAGAACAATGCCATTTTCTCACCAAATAATTTAAGTTTGGGGAAGTATATTTATTATTTTGCCATAGAAAATGTTAGATGTTAACCTGTGACAGATTGATTTTTGTTATTTTTTAAGGAATTACTATTTTGAAAACTTGTTTTAACATCAAATACAGTAAATATTGGTTAATAGAACCTACAAAAACTAAAGCTCTCTGGGGTTTTCAATAATCTTTGAGTATGATGGGGTCCAAAAGTTTGAGAATCCCTACTTTGCTCATTCTGGTTATGTCATTGCATTGCATACAGGGTGAGGTAGACCCTAAGCTTTGTCCAGGACAGAAGATGTAGGAAAATGGCGGTTGGTGAAGTACCCACAATGCCTATGGCAATTGTTCCTTAGTTCTGTGGTTATCGGCTATTGTTATTTTCTTTTTTTTTTTTAATTTTTTACTTGGGCTATTGTTATTTTCTTCTTTAATTTTCCTTATATATTGTATGAACTTTTTCTTGGGTCTGAACTTTTAAATGAGAAAATTCTGCTTTTCTGAGAAGAAGAAAAATCCATAAGCCAGTTTTTACTTCAGAATAAATAAGTAAAAACAAGGATGAGTAGGATCCCCAGTTATGAAAGCAGAGAAGCCTAACACTGAGGAGGAACCAACTGTGAGTTGTGACTTCCTCTTCCAAAGCTTGGGCATGAGGAGAAGGGGAGGGCGTGGTGAGGTTGGGTCCAGGATGGGTGGGCTTCTTGTCCTTCATAGACACAGAAGCATCAGCTAGGCTGAGGGAAGTATTCAGGAAAGGAGGAGCAGTAGAACATGGAGGAGAGGTGGAGAGAAGAGATGGCACAATATGGCGGAAGGGGCCGCAGCAAGGAGCAGAGGGGGCGGCATGAGCTCCGGACAAGAGGAGAACTCTCTTCCCAGATGGATAGAGTGCCAAATACAAATGCAATAGGCACAAAACAGCACCCATCTGTCATTCAGAAAATTGAGATAATTCCTTGATATGCCATGATGTTGATTCGTCTCAATCTTTTAAACTCGTACCTTTCAAGTAGCATAGGGTTTGGAGCTACTCAAACAATATTAACTCAACAAGGGAAAGAAAGCAATAACCAATGCTGGGTCTTCCAGTAGAAGATAAACTAAATGTTTATGGCGTATTTGAAGGAAATATAAATGCAATAGATTATTTAACTCAAGGTTCAGCAAACTCAGGTTGTGGGACAAATTCTGCCAGCACCTATTTTTGTTATGCATGATAGTTAAAGATGGTTTTCATATCTTTAAACCATTGAAAAAAGTGAAATGCAGAATCGAATGGAGACTATCTCATGACATGAAAGTTGTATGAAATTCAAATTTCAGTGTCCACCCTCAAAATTTCACTGGAACATGTACACATATATATAAATAAATTCAGTAAAAATGTGTAGGTAGCAGCACACCTGTGTGGCTCAGTCAGTTAAACGTCTGCTTTCAGTTTGGGTCATGATCTCAGGGTGCTGGGATCAAGTCCCGTGTCAGGCTCCCTGCTCAGCGGGGAGCCTGCTTCTCCCTCTGCCTGCCGCTCCCCCTGCTTGTGCTTGCTCTCTCTCTCTGTGTCAAATAAATAAACAAAATCTTTTTAAAAAAAGAACATCCAGGTATGATCAAAAGTAAACTACTTACAGCTTATAGAATATTTATTAATGCTCTATAATAATAAATCTACTAAGATAGATTTATTATAATATAATCTATATTAATGTCCTGATCTTCCCTCTGGGAGGGCTTCCAAGAGAAAATGCTTTTCCCGTATGGAAGAAGATAAGGGCAGTAGTTTGGCGGGAAATGGTAGAAGGAGAAGCCATGGCAAGGTATCTGTCTAATGCACCTGCCCACCCCCACCCCCTGTGCCAGGGATGTTGGATGCTGTAGGACAGAGTTCCCAGGGGCGGGGTGGGGGGGAGTGAAGTGGCCTGAGGTTACAGAGAGCAAAGTCCCAGACCACCTCCCCTTGGGTCACTGGTGCCCCCACAGGTACCTTCAGCTGAGGCAGTGTCCCCCCATCACCCCACATGAGTGTGTGGGTGTCTGAGTGTGTGTGAGTGGTCTTAAGAAGGAAGACAACTGAAAACTAGGGTCCTGGACCTTGCCTGAGGACACCAAAATCTACCCAGGGAGCTGAGATTTAGTCACTGCAAGAAACTGAGAGAAAGTTTGGTTCAGGCTGTACAGATGGTTCCAGACTCACCACAGTCCCACTTAGGACTTCTCGACTCTACAACAGTGCCAAAGCGATCCTCATTTGGTAGAAACCGCACTTGGCATTTTGAATTTTGCTCTTCTCCCAGGCTGGAAACATGTGTCTAATACTGCGTTTGTGGTTCTGGGCAGCTGGAGGGGTGCTGCCCTTAGTGACCCGAGATCAGGGGGGTTAACTCTTGATACCCTGACAACACTCGGTACCCATACAACCACGTTGTTTCTCACTTCCAGTACAGAGTTCAATCAGTTCCAAGAGATATGCAACACTTTATTATAAACGGGGCTTTGTGTGAGATTATTTTGCCCAGCCGCAGGCTAATGTAGATGTTTCGAGCACGTCTAGGGTGGGCCAGATGTAGGGTAGGTTAAATGTACTAAATGCATTTTCAGTATTTTCAACTTACAGTGGGTTTATTGGGGCATAACCCCATCCGAAGTTGAGGGCCATCTGTGTATGCAATGGCATGGACTGAGTTCATTACAAACAATGCCTAAATGCTCTCCCAGAATGGTTTCCCAAAATGAAATACGAACAGACATCTTACGTCTTGGTCCTGCTTCACATTGTTCAGAAATCCCAACTACTATGAGGTCAAAACCCACTTTCTTTTTTTTTTTTTTTTTTTTTTTTTTTTTTTTAAAGATTTTATTTATTTATTTGACAGAGAGAAATCACAAGTAGATGGAGAGGCAGGCAGAGAGAGAGAGAGAGGGAAGCAGGCTCCCTGATGAGCAGAGAGCCCGATGCGGGACTCGATCCCAGGACCCTGAGATCATGACCTGAGCCGAAGGCAGCGGCTTAACCCACTGAGCCACCCAGGCGCCCCAAAACCCACTTTCTACAAAGGTCCCCCTCCCCGCCCCACGCTTCTGTTTTTCCCTCCCTCTGTACGCAGCACTCGCTCCCAATCTGTCTGCCCTTCCTGCCCTCTCTCCCACCCCTCCTTACGCCTTCTTTTCTGGTCATTTCTCTCTTCCTATCTTCCTGTTCTGTTTTCCTTCTTTCCTCCTAGCAATGAAATACGAAATGTTCAATTTGCAACAGGAGAACACCACTAAATGAAAAGACAATGCTCCCTGGCTTGAGAAGCAACTTTAATAATCTCTAATCTCTAGCTGCTTTCGATCCTATTTTATATGGACGTAATTTTACATGGTGGCTCTCATAAACTCTATCAAAGCCATGTTTGCTGAGGGCAGAGATTAGAGATGTATGCAAGCTCTTCTGAGTTTTAATAGCCCACGGTTCACTAACCCAGAGTCAGAGCGGCAATAAACTGTCAGACAACTTCATTGCAATCGGATGTTGGTGAGCTCTAAAAAGGAAAAAATAAAGCAAAAAAAAAAAACAAAAAAAAACCCCATTCACTTTCCAGTAACAATGCCACAGGGTAGGCATGCTCTCAGGAGCCCCTTATCCTCCCCACACAGAACCAGCTTGCCAAATTCAGAGTCCCCATAGCTGGATAAAGACCCTCCTGCCTTCCTCCCCCCTCATCCAATAACATGCTAGAAAATGAGCCCATTTATTTCAAGGTATGAGCTGCTTTATATATCTATAAGCTATCATTTTGTGTAAATGCCAGTTTGGGAATCTGGGATCAGCTGCCTGCAAAATCACTTAGCTCAAACTTTGATATTCTTTAGAGAAAAGTTATCTGCTTAGCCAGCCAGCCCTTTAATTGGATGCCGGCCTCTGAGGCTACAAGGTTAAGAAACAAATAAAAATCAACTGTGAGTGAACCAGGAGGCACTTTCACTTGTATCTTCCATGAAGAATCAGTCTGGGCCTGCGGATTTTCTTATTGAATTTTCACAATAACTCTGTGGTATAGGTAATACAATTACCCCATTGTACAGAGGAGGAAACTGAGGCTCAGTCTCACATCAGAGTTAGAAATCGGATCCTGGATCCTCAGTCCCATTTTGTCAGTTTAAAGTTTGTATTTCAAATCCTCATGTCATGCTGCTTCCTCGGACTTTGTTGGGGGGGGTGGGGTTACGTCTTCTGGGAAACATCTCTAACAACCAAGAGACCTTAAAAGTTCCTCTCGTCTCCTCCTGAAGCATCCCAAGTAGCTTCAGTAGACTCCTCATCATAGCACCTACCACTCGTCTCTTCACTGGACTGTGAGCTCCTCAAGTACAGAGAATATGCCATTTTATTTTTTAAAAATTTTATTTATTTGACAGAGAGAGAGAGAGAGATCACAAGTAGGCAGAGCAGCAGGCAGAGAGAGAAGGGGAAGCAGGCTCCCCAATAAGCAGAGAGCCCGATGCGGGGCTTGATCCCAGGACCCTGAGATCATGACCTGAGCCGAAGGCAGAAGCTTTAACCCACTGAGCCACCCAAGCGCCCTAGAATATGCCATTTTAATGTTTGTAACCCTGACCCCCAGCTCAAGCTTCTTTCTCAGTAGATGTTCTGGGCTGAATGCATGGCCCATGAGGCACATCCTTCATGACCATGAGGGGTCATACCGTGAAGTGTGCGTTCTGACCGGTGCCCACTTGTATTCTCAACTGATATCCCAAACCCATCTTTCTTTCAGTCATTCCGTCTTTACTCCTCTTCACCAGGCCTTGGCACTCTTTTTCCTAATTGCAGTCTCTACATAGGTACTCCTTCCCCCTTCAGCCAACACATAAAATGTATGTATTTTCCACTTTGGTTTAAGGTGTTTCTCTCGGAGACTGTGAGCTCTTTTCTTTCCTGTTCCTATTTGTTTGTTAGAGACTGTCCATTCAAAAACAGAAGGGATTTAATAGTAAATCTTGGCAGAGGACCTGGAACCTAGTAGGTGCTTAGTAAATGAACAGACATATTTCTCCTGGAACATCTTTCTTTCCTTCTCCTTCTTTCCTTTCTTTCGTTTTTTAAAAAAGATTTATTTATTTATTTATTTGAAAGAGAGAGAGAGAGACAGACAGAGCGAGCGAGCAGGGGGAGGCAGAGAGGGAAAGGGAGAAAGAATTCGAGCAGAATTCCCCTTCCACACAGAACCCAAAATGGAGTGTCACCCCAGGACCCCGAGATCATGACCAGAACCAAAATCAAAACTTGACATTTCACCAAGAGCCACCCAGACACCCCTGGAACATCCTTCAACTTAACGCCACACACAATCAGACATTCTGTCAGGATTTGTGCACTCACTCATTCATTCATTCAGTAAATAAATAAATGGCGACTATATTCAAAGTCACATGTTACAGACTGAGAATGCAAAGATGAAACAGAATGGAGCTTAGCCTTCAGAAAACAGGTCTACAAGGAGAAAGAAGGAATGTTCCACCAAAAAGAAATAAGAGAATGTGCTCTGACCATGTCCTGCTGAACAGCTAGAGATGACTTCATGGAGAAAAAGGACTTTGCACAGGCTTTGAGAATCAGTAATACTTAGACATTTGGCAAAGAAGGAGACAGAAGGGCATTCCAGATGGAGCAAAGAATTTGAGCAAGAGCAGAAAAGTGGGAAAGCCTGGGGCATGTACTTGGAACACAGCAAAGTTTATTTGCTGGGGCACAGAGTGGAAGAAGAGGCAGGACGAGGAGCGGAGATGGGAACATTTGTGGACGCTGGATGAAAAATCAGTCCTAAGGAGGACACCACGCCCTTGGAAGAGTTCCTCTACTTTCCAGGTCTCATGGGACCTTTGACCCATGGTACTGGCTGCTGTCTGCTGTCTTAATGTAGTTCCCTCTTAGCAGATACTTGGAAATATCACCTACATCATAATCATATTTATATATGAAGTTGGCACATAGTCAACACATTAGTAGGAGCTCCCATAGCACATTGGGAGGACACTGCCCCCAGGTCCTCTCTCCCACCCCAATTCTTCTCCACCACCCACCTCGTTATAAGACAGATCCCAGTTTCAATTGCCACTGACATGGTCACTACCCAGGACCTACAGTGCAGGGCACAGTGCTTGCTGTATGCATAAGTCACATGGTCTGTGAGCTCAAGTAGAGGGTTTTGCCTCCCTAGACCTCCAGTCCCTCCTCTGCAGGATGGTGGTGGAGAGGGGGATGGTGGCTACCACTTGCCTTGCCAGAATATTGGGAAGATGGACCAGGTAATATATATAAAAGACTTAACACATTTTCCAGTCTGTACAGGTATTCAATAAATGGTAACTAAGTATATACTGTAGAAGTTTAAAAGGTGTGTGTAAATTTATTGTATATGTGTATTTACATATATGTATACCCACAGAAAGACATACAGAGACACAGGGATTTTTCACAGTATCTGAAGAGATAGGGAGGGCAATTTCCTAAAGAAATGAATCCCGGGCGCCTGGGTGGGCTCAGTGGGTTAAGCCTCTGCCTTCAGCTCAGGTCATGGTCTCAGGGTTCTGGGATCAAGGCCCACATAGGGCTCTCTGCTCAGCAAGGAGCTTGCTTCCTTCTCTCTCTCTGCCTGCTGCTCTGCCTACTTGTGATCTCTCTCTCTCTGTGTCAAATAAATAAAAAAATTAAAAGAAAAGAAATGAATCCCATAGGACAGTTGAGGCATTTGTTCAAGGTCAAAAATAAATCGATGGGGGAGTGCCTGGCTGGCTCAGCCTGTAGAACATGCAACATTTGATCTTGGGATCATGATTTCAAGCCCCACCTTTGGCATAGAGATTACTTTTTTAAAAAAACCAATTAAAAAAAAAAAAACCTGATGGCTTGGGTTAGAACCCAAAGCTCCCTTTTCCTAGGACCAGGTTCTTTCCAGAACAGAGAGAGGACCAAGTGCATTTCAAGAGCACCTGCCTATACCTACAAATGAGGATCCGGAACTGAGCTGAAAGCACCTGCCAGCGGAGAAGGCCGGAGAGGGTCAGCTCTCCTTCAGGCGGCTGCTTCTGGCTGAAGTTTGTCCCCTTGTTAGCGCTCCGACCTAGAGGCTGCATCATAAGCTCTCCGTCGTGTTCTTCTTCCCTCTCTTGGGCTTTTTTTAAAGTGTTCATAAGTTTCCTTCAGAGACGGAAGCCCCAAATTGAGTTCGCTCCTTCCAATAAAGGACTGACCCAGCCGAGATCAGAGCCTCTGGGCCTTGCGGTCCTTGTGCGCCGGCACCCACACCTCCTGGGCTCTCCTCACGAATCCTCCGGGCGTCCAGAAGAGCGTTGTGAATCCAGGTTTAAGGGCCAAGGTCCGCAGGTCCAGTCACACAGGACTGGAGGTGTGCCCGCTGGAGGACAGAGCGGGCAACGAGGACAGAGGATGGGCCAGCAGGCGGCCAAGGAGGAAATGGGTCAACGGGCTGATGCCCAGGTGCAGCCAGGAAGGCGCAGCGCCCCACGCCCAGGGTGCGTCTGAGAGGCAGCAAGAGCGGGGAGCCCTTGACCAAGGCCAATGGCACTGCTGAGCCGATTCGGCTCCAGCTGGCTTTCTTCCTTCCTTAGATTCTAACGTTTTGCTCAGGAAGAGGGTAAACAGAAAGGCGTGACTTGGAGGTCTCAGAGCATGGAGGCAAATAAACCCAGAAAACACAAGGGGGCCAGAAATCCTCTGTGGGCTAGCGGAGTTGAAGGTGGTCACAGCTCGGGGGATGGGGGCGGGGCCAGGGCAGCGGGGGGCGTGGTTTCTCTGCAGCGGGCAGCTGATGGACAGGTAGCACCCCCTCCGCGGGCTCCTGCCCCCTCCCCCACAGCACTGGGGTGCAAGAAACCGTCAAGAAGAACCCCAAACTCCGTATCCAGGACCTAACAAGATTCAAGCTGGAGAAGATCTGCTCACTGACTTATGGGAGTTTTCCTTGAGCTTCCAATCTTGGAATGTTTTTGCTTTGCTTTGCTAGACTTTTTTTTTTTTTTATATAAACATATATTTTTATCCCCAGGGGTACAGGTCTGTGAATCGCCAGGTTTACACACTTCACAGCACTCACCAAAGCACATACCCTCCCCAATGTCCATAACCCCACCCCCCGCTTTGCTAAACTTTTAACAGAGAGGAAGATATGAGGCAAAGTGACAGGCAAAGTTACCCTGAAACCCTGTGTCCAGTTTTGCTCCCTGATGCTGCTATGTGAACCCCAGATTCTCAAGAGGTCTTGGAAAAAAAAAAAAAACCAGGGAGGGGCACCAGCTCTTTCTGCCTAGGGTCCTGTACCCGTGCTCTAATAAACCACCATTTTGCATCAAAAACAAAACAAAACAAAAAACAACAACAAAAACAAAACAAAAAAGCAGGGAGTTAAACAGCCCTGATGTTTTCTCTGGCTGGTACCCACCAGAGAGACAGGCAGCAAGGACGCCCCACGTGTACCCCCGCCTCCACCTCCAAGGCGAGAAAAAGTCAGAGACCCAAATTGAAGTGTTATCTTGCTGGCAGGAGTGTGAAGAACTGCTGTGGCCTTTTCTAGCAATCCCAGTGAGCTCATATGTTTTCATGGGGAGGTGTTAAATATTGCCAGCGAGAGGGCATTCTATGGATATTTAGGTCAAAAAGAATTTCTTTTACTCCTTTAGAATTTGAGCCCAATTCTGAGGATGTAACATTGAGATCATAAAACTGGCATAGCAAACTTTCTGGAAACTTTGGAGTCATCACTAATATTGTTAGGAAAAAAAACAAAAACAAAAACCACAAAACTGATCTCAGAGAGAGCTGCATTAACTCTTTCTGTCCCCTTGAAATAACCCCTGCGTGAATAATCACAATAATCACATCAATAATGTGCAGTGGCCTTTGTCTCCCCACTTCTTTACACCCCACTTGCAGTTCAGTGGAGGCTGAATCCCTGACTGGGTGCGGGTTAACTGCCTTGCCTGGTCACTCCCCAGAGAATTATTATTTTCTCAGAATTCTGTTTTAAGACAAAGGAAACATCATCCCTTTGGAGCTTTCTTACCCAGGCAGGTCTCCACAGGCCCTTTGGAAGCCCTCAGTCTGGCACTGGAAGATGGTTTTCAAAGAAGTCAAACCAGAAGAACTGGAGGAGGTGGGCGGGTTGCTGGGGCAGGGGGTGGGAGTGGGGGATGGGCTGGGGAATGGGGAGATGTCAACACACACACACAATTTCTGAGGAGACAGAGGTGTTAACTAACCATACTGTGGCAGTCATTTTGCAATATATACATGTAATCATCACATTGTATACCTTAAACGTAGCATTTTGTTGTATGTCAATAATTTCTTAATAAAGCTAGAATAAAGCAAGCCAAGACATAAAGACCAGAATTGAAACAAAGCCTAAGTGGATGACGATAACTTCTGAGGTTTCTGCCAAGACGTGCTCAGTATAGAGAAATCACTTTATTTTCTTTTTCTTGAGATTTTATTTATTTATTTGACAGAGGGAGTGAGCACAAGCAAGGGGAACACGGGCAGAGGGAGAGGGAGAAGCAGACTCCCTGCTGAGCAGGAAGTTGCCCCTGAGAAATCACTTTAAATTGTAGTTAAAAGGGGCACCTGGGTGGCTCAGTGGGTTAGGCCTCTGCCTTCGGCTCAGGTCATGATTTCAGGGTCGTGGGATCGAGTCCTGCATCGGGCTCTCTGCTCAGCGGGGAGCCTGCTTCCTCCTCTCTCTCTCTCTGCTTGCCTCTCTGCCTACTTGTGATCTCTGTCAAATAAATAAAATCTTAAAAATATAAAATAAATTGTAGTTAAAATACGCAAAGCAGAATGATTCAAGGGGAACCCATGGTGTCTAGTAAAATATGTTACTAAGCACAGCAGCATTTTACCTGGGAAGTGGCTGAATGCCAGAAGGTGACAGAACGTATGTGGGGTGTGTGTGTATGTGTTAATAGTATGGGGGGTGGTGTCGGGGGTCCAAGGGGGATATTCAATATTTTTAGCATCATTAAAAAAAGAAATTGCGGGGCGCCTGGGTGGCTCAGTGGGTTAAAGCCTCTGCCTTCGCTCAGGTCATGATCTTGGGGTCCTGGTATAGAGCCCCACCTCCAGGCTCTTTGCTCAGCGGGGAGTCTGCTTCCCTTCCTTTTTCTCTGCCTGCCTCTCTGCCTACTTGTGATCTCTGCCCATCAAGGGAAAAAATAAAATCTTAAAAAAAAAAAAAAAAAAAGAAATTGCTTGAGAATGAACCGATATGGCAAGAAATTATTAACCATCTACTTCATCTCGGAAAGATCAATGAAATCAACCCTTTCTGTTTCTCCTTTGATACCAACTATCATTCTAACCTAAGAAGCCCCAGCTCCTGAGAAGGCACTTGGAGGGTCACTCAGGCACCCAACCCTTACCTCAACTCTGTGGGGCATCGGGTTAAGGAAATTCAGTAATCCGGCTGGAGCCCATGTTATATGTAGATGTCAGTAACTTTCATACACATGAGTAACAAACAAGATATAATGGAAAAAAAAAAAAAACCTGTTTTAGAACAATTTTTTAAAAACACAGCAATACCTGTAAGTAAATTTAAGAATTATGCAAGATGAATAAAACATTAAAATACCATAACTAAACTGAATGGAAAATCTAAGTATAGAGGCTTACTTACCATCTTTCTCTTTCTTTCTTTCTTTCTTTCTTTCTGTCTTTCTTCCTTTCTTTTTCTTGCTTAGCTTTAGTTAGTTAGCTTGTTTCAGGGTTACAGTTTAGTGATTCATCAGTGACCTCCAACACCCAGTGCTCATTCCACCACGTGCCCTCTTTATGCCCATCCCCTAGTTACCCCATCCCCCACCTACCTCCTCTCCAGCAACCCTCAGTTTGTTACCCGGAGTTCGATGTCTCTTATGGTTTGCCTCCCTCTCTGTTTTCATCTTATTTTATTTTTCCTTCCCTTCCCCTATGATCTTCTGTTTTGTTTCTTAAATTCCACACATGAGCGAAATCTTATTTGACTTTTTCTGGCTGACTTATTTCGCTTAGCATAATACCCTCTAGTTCCATCCACGTCGTTGCAAAGGGCAAGATTTCATACTTTTGATGGCTGAGTAATTATGCCATTATATATCGATACCACATCTTGTTTATTCATTCATCCATCAATGGACACCTGGGCTCTTTCCATAGTTTGGCTATTGTGGATGTTGCTGCTATAAAGATTGGGGTGCACGTGCCCCTTCAAATCACTATGTTTGTATCCTTGGGGTAAATACCCAGTAGTGCCGTTGCCAGATCATAGGTAACTCTATTTTTACCTTTTTGAGGCACCTCCATACTGTTTTCCAGAGTGGCCGCACCAGCTTGCATTCCTACCAGCAGTGTAAAAGGGTTCTCCTTTCTCTACATCTTCACCAATATCTGTTGTTTCCTGAGTTGTTAATTTTAACCATTCTGACAGGTGTGAGGTGGTATCTCATTGTGGTTTTGTTTTGTATTTCCCTGATGAGGTTTACCATGTTCTCTGATAGCCAGACAGGAGATCGCGATTAAGAAACCAGTTTTCCACTCCCCATATCTGTAAATTTAATGCACCGTCAATGAAATAACAAGATATTTTAAAACAAACTTGACTCCAGAGTTGATGTGGGTAAAGAAACACGCAAGAATATCCTGGAAATGTTTTTTAAAAATGAGGAGAGCACCTGTCTTGGCAGATATTAAATACATTTTGAAACTACATTAATATAAATCATGCAGTGCTCATACAATGAATAGACAGATCATAAACTACACGAGGAAATAATAAATGCAAATACATGAGGCAAATTTGTGTATAAAGTTGGGATCTCTAATTAGCAGATTATCTATAGATTA
Organism: Mustela nivalis; assembly: GCF_964662115.1. Taxonomy (NCBI): domain Eukaryota; kingdom Metazoa; phylum Chordata; class Mammalia; order Carnivora; family Mustelidae; genus Mustela; species Mustela nivalis. Next base: position 25,975,177 of record NC_139028.1, on the reverse strand, counting down.
TTTGATAGATGGCTAAGGAACAATAAGGTAAGCATTTGTAGAAGAAATAAAGCTGGATTCATACTTTATACCTAACATCAGAATAAATTCCCAGGACTCGTGGGTGGCTCACTCAGTTAAACATCTGCCTCAGGTCATAATCCCAATATCCTGGGATCGTGAGTCCCACGCTGGGCTCCCTGCTCAGCAGGGAACCTGCTTCTCCTTCTCACTGCTGTTCCCTCTGGTTGTGTGCTCTCTCTCTCAATCTCTCTCTTATAAATAAATAAGTAAAACCTTGGGAAAAAAAAAAAAAAAGAAGTTCCCAATGAATCAAAGATTTATATGTGAAACATGGAACCATAAACTTAGAGAAAGAAATCTAGGACAGATCTCTTGGAACCTCGTTCGGGAAAGACCTTCCTAACTGTGACGCAAAACTAGAAGCCATAGAAGAAAATACAAAGCCAACAATATCAAACAAAAAGTCCACATCGTGAAAATCACCACGAACAGAGTTTGAAGAAAAGACAACCTGGGGAAACAATATTTGCAACGTATGTGTTAGATTAACAAATCAATAGAAAAATTGGGCAGTCCCCCCAAAAGAAAGACATGAACAAAATGTTTCATCTCATTATTAATAAAAAAAAAATACAAGTGAAAATTACTCTAAGATAATATGCCCCTTTGCAAAGTTCAAAAATGTCACAACGCACTGCTGTAGTATTGCTCAGGGCTCTTATATATTGATGGCAGGAGTAGAAACTGATACAACTTTCATGCAGAGTAAGTCCTCAAAAACTTTAAAAATCATAAATTTGTATGTCCTTTGAACAACCAATTTCACTTCTGGGAATTTATAGATGTATAAAATGGTATATGGACATAGTAATTAAATGCATTGTTGCCTGTTCTTTTTTTTAAGATTTTATTTATTTATTTGACAGAGAGAGAGACAGTGAGAGAGGGAACACAAGCTGGGGGAAAGGGAGAGGGAGAAGCAGGCTTCCCACTGAGCAGGTAGCCTGATGTGTGGCTGGACCCTGGGACCCCAGGATCATGACCTGAGCCAAAGGTAGATGCTTCACTGACTAAGCCACCCAGATGCCCCAAACATTGCCTACTCTTTCAAACAATTGGAAACAACCTAGATATCTATTAATAAGAGAATGGTAAAATAAATGATCATAAATTTATCCAGTGGAATAATATATAGCCATAAACAACAATGAGGGAGCTCTTTATGCACTAAAATTGAATAATCTTCAAGATATATCATTGGATGAAAACAAAAAACAAGTGCAGGGCATTGTGTAGCACATTCTGCCACTTACTGAGAAACGGGCAAAAAGAATATATAAACGTGCTTGGCAATATACATAGAAAATATCACTGGATGTTGTAGAAGTTGGAGAGGAAAAATGGGTGTCTGAGATAGTGGTAGGAGGTAAGATCTTTCCTATACACCTTTCCTATACACATTTTTCCTATACAGAACTTTATGAATTTGAATCAAGTGAATATATCATCTAATTTTTAAAAAGATTTTATTTATGTATTTGACAGAGAGACCACAAGTAGGCAGAGAGGCAGGCAGAGAGAGAGAGAGGAGGAAGCAGTCTCCTTGCCGAGCAGAGAGCCCAATGCTGGACTCGATCCCAGGACTCTGAGATCATGACATGAGCCGAAGGCAGAGGCTTAACCCACTGAGCCACCCAGGCACCCCAATATATCATTTATTTTTTAAAAATGCCAAATACAAGTTTAAAGACTGGACAGGATAGAAGGAGCAATGAGACAGAAATTAACAGATGCTAATTTCATAATAAATGCATAAACATCAATGCACAAGAAGAACTCAGAGCGTGATCTTGGTCAGCAGACTGAGGAACAAAGAGTGACTTCGGTTGTGTGATATGATGTGAAGCGCTTGGAATATAGAGCTGTCGAAGTGTAATTTCTGAAAATACCAAAAACCATAATTCTCTTACAAAATAGAATGAACACCTGTCAATGATTTTATTTAAATGATTAACCCACAAGGGCATCAGGGAGATGGAAGCACTGATTCCAAGAACAGCTGAGGAAGTGGGGTGGATGTTAACCCCCAGGGACAGGCACAACAAATTAAGTTTTTTAAAATTAGAGACAAATCTAATTCGTGTTCCACTGGGAAAGAAAAGCGTCTTTTCTGAAGGACAGAAATCGTTTGTACCTCTATAAATAGATACATGTTGGACCCATATCTACAAGTTAACATGTAACGTCAAGGAGTCTGAGCCCTGCCTTCGTTGTAAATAACAAAATCAAACATCAGTTTCTTCTCCTGGACACAGAAATAGGGGTTTATTCTCTTAGAGAGAACTAATTTGCTGGGCCCAGTGCAAATGAGGATGGTTGTTCAAAAATTATGCAGAACTTCAAGACAGCAACAGTCAAGCAATAAGCCAAGTTAGGGGGCTCTCCTAAGTGCAGAGTTCTGGGTGATTGCAAAGATCTATAACCCACCAAGCTAGCCTTGCCAGGAGAAGTAGATAAACCCAGGAGAACTTTCAAATAATGCCCCACGATGACATGAGAGGACGTGTAGTCACCCTCTTACTTTATTTCAGGTCATTTTTTTTTTTCATTACAGAGTGGAAAGAACCCCTTCATAGTTACGTGATCTTGGGCAAGTTACTTAATGTCTGTAAAGCTCCCTTGCCTCCCTGGTAACTGAGGATTAAAAGTAATGGTTGCCAGAGGAGCTTGGGGGGATGGTGAAATGGGTGAAATAATCAAGAAGTACAGACTTCTGGGGATGTCATGTACAACATGGTGACTGTAGCTAGCAACCCTGTGTTGTATATTTGAAAGTGCCAAGAGAGTAGATCTTCCAAATTCTCATCACAAGGGAAAGAAATTGTAACTATGTGTGACAGTGAATATTAACTAGACTTCTTGCGGTGATCAGTTCCCAGTATATACATATATTGAATCATTATGTCGTACCCTTAAAACTAATATGTATGTCCATTATATCTCAATTAAAAAATTCTCTAGTAGTCACATTAAACAAGGTAAAAAAGTGAAATTAGTATTTTTTATTTAACCCAACATACTAAAAATATTATTGTGATATGAAAGCTGTGTTAAAAATTATTAATACAAAGGGCCTTGCCCTATATACTTCTTAGGGTTGTAATGATTTCTTAATAAGACATGCATCTGACAGTTGGATACATTGTAAAGTCCTATATGAGACTATGCAAATATTTAAAATCAGAGTGGAGTTCTGTCAATTCAGTCTGACAATTCCTTTGGATTTTCTTTCTCATTTTGTTTTCTTTTTTAAATTTTGAGTGATTGATTGATTGAAGTATAGTCGGCTCACGATGTTACCCTAGTTTCAAGTGTATGACATTGTGACTCAACAAGTCTGTACGTTATGACATGCTCGCAAGTGTAGCTCCCATCTGTCCCCACACAACGCTATCACAATACCATTGACTATCGTCTTTATGCTGTACTTTTCATCCCCATGATTTATTCATTCCATAACGGATTCTCTTTTGAGAGTCAATTCTTTTAACTTAGAGAAAGACCTCCTGGATAAAATGACCTTGAATTGCATTATAAGGAGAGGAAGAGAACGAGATGTGGCTGTCAGGAAGTGGGAGGTTGTCCAGACATAAGTGACAGTTTGGACAAAGCCTCGGAGAAAGGGAAGACTGAGCCCATCCCTGGAGACCCCCAAAACAGTGAGCTTCACCAGCTGGCAGGAGATGAGAGCTGACACCCGAAAAATCATGGTAACTCACCTAGCCTGTAAAATATCATCAGGGCAGTGACTGTCAACAAAATTTCCCCCAAATACCTCTGAAGGTAGAAGAAAGAAAATAACTCTCCAAAAAGATCACTACAACTGGGACACTTCTTTTATTGATTTATTGGGAAGAGGGGAGACACTTCTTTTAATTCTTGTGTTTATCTTCATAAATTCATGAAAATTTTACACGCTATTCCATCATATATCCAAGGTTATTTTAATATTAAAAATAATAGTCCCTCCAGCAAAAACAAACAAACAAACAAAACTTGGGTAAAATTGTATTCCTTCAAGATGTCCCATATTTATTCTGTGGTTCCCTTAATCCAGAGGCTTAAGCATCTCCATCTAAAAGGCACTATAATATTAGCCCCCTGCATAATATTGTTCATGACATCTCGATGATCAAGGCTACTCCCCAGAAGCTTCCACGCTTGACTGGGGTCCTTCCGGCACTTCCAGGACCAGAACTCCTTGGATGAGGTCCAAAAGAGGACATGCCTTCTGCAGAAATCTCACTCCCCAGCCCCGGTTACGCCCAGCCTTCTCTGCAGTCCTTTTCTTTTTCTTTGCACGTACTCCCACCACCCACGAGCCTCCCGCCTCGCCCCTCCCTGATCCCCAGAGCGCTAACGGGTTTAAGGAAATTTAGGACTACTTGAGTCTTCCCCAAATTCTTTTTTTTTTTTGTTTTCCCTAAATTCTTTTGCCCAATTTAGTTTTTCTGCCGCGTAATTAGGTTTGGAGATGGAGCTATAGAAGGGGCAGGGGAGGGGAGGGGGGAGCTTAGACTCAGAACAGAGCACTTGCCATGAGAGCAAGCAGTCTCTAAACTCTTCCAGTTGTAGACCACCCAGGCTCACTAGCTCCCACCTACTGCCCTGAGCCCCTTGAAATGTGTGCGTATTTCTGCTCTCCAGAGCCTCAGCCGCTGGAGCAGAATTACCATTTGTTTATGATTAGGCCGGGGCTGCTGAATGCACGAAGTACACTGGAAAACTCAGATGGCAACGCTTCCGACTGATCTAACAAGAGCTTCTGGTGTATTTCCTTTTGTTCACGTCTGCATACATTGCTCAGAGACTCGATGACGATTTGAAAGAGCAGAGTTTATGACTGCCTCTGCGTCTTAAAGAGGAATTAGGGTAAACTGATGATTCTTCCTTGATCCCTTCTTGCCATCTTCAGAGCTTGTTTTTATCAGCAGGGGCTGCTGGGTTGCAAAATGGGAGAGCAGAGGAGCACGTAAAGTATTTTTCCCCATTTGCGTCAAAATGGTGGAGGTTGGGGAGGGAATGCCAGGTGGGGATGGCCTTTGGTGCTTGGTGCACAGTCAGGGTGCCACTGTCATGTCTCTGCAGAGGGCTCTCTGGAAGGACTCTCACCTTCACCTTTCTGCAGAACTCTTGCCCATCTGAGGACCAGCCTCTCGATGTGGCTGCCTTCTCCCCACTCGGAAGGAGGAGGAAGGAAGAGGGAAACCAGGAGGACTGGTCACCTACAGGACCAGCCCTCTGTGGCAAGCAACCGAGACCCATGCTGGGCAAGGAGGAGAGTCATCATTTCCCGCTGGACTAACCCCTGAGAACCGGAGTCGGAAGTAGAACTTAAGGACACAAATTGCCAGGCCCCATCCCAGGAGGAATGAATCAGCCTTGGTTTGAGGAAGATAGGAATATGTCACATCAAATTGCCCCCAGTGACTCTGTTGCGTGAGCAGAGGAGGAGACCATTGAACAGGGCCAGCACTTAGCGTCAAATGGCTGCACCTGCCAGTCTGACCAAGAAGATTTCAGCTCTTAAACTTTGGTTCAAGGGCACCTGGGTGGCTCAGTTGGTTAAGCATCTGCTTTTGGCTTAGGTCATGATCCCAGGGTCCTTGGATGGAGTCCCACATCCAGCTCCCTGCTCAGCAGGGAGTCTGCTTCTCCCTGTCCCTTCCCCTTCTCATGTTCCTTCTCTCTCTGTCTCTCTCTCTCAAATAAAAACAATACATAAAATTTTGGTTTAACCTGTTGTTCTACCATGGACCACCTCCTTCCCCCATCACACACCGTAGCCCTATTGTTTGCCCTGATGATGCTGGGAGATCGCAGTGCCCTTAACCATCCCGTGTGCTCATTAGTTTTCACTGTCCGTTAGCAGTCTTGCCCCAGGGGGCAGCTCAGGTCTCTCCTGGTGTAGATAACTAATAATCCCCATCCAAGCTAGAACACCAGTGTGCATCCCACCAGGGGGATCTTTTGGTCCCTCAAACTCAATATAAAGTCACTCACTGGGTCGTCCTCTCAAGCAGCTGTCTCTCCTGGCTTCTATGTTTCTTTCTGGTCTTAGAATGGTAATTCTTCCTGTCATCCTGGCTGGAAATCAACATTACAATCAACTTACCTCTATCCCTTCCCATGCGTCCTGCTCCTCTAATCAGTCACCACATCTCACAACTTTCAACTCACAAGTTGCCACTGTCATCGCCTCCTTAGGCACACCATTTCTGTCCCGGCTCAGCCCTCTTACCTCTTGCCTGGAAGGCTGAATGCCGTGAAGGTGAGATTTCCACCCCAGCTGGTCCCAAGGCACTCCACCCACCTCCTTCAACCATTTCCTATCCCACCACCTCCCTTTTAGGGGGTTGGTTACAAGTAAATCGGATCCATCTTTTAAAGACCATATTGTTCGCCAGATCAAAAACCTGTAACAGTTTCCTGTGCCTACTGAGTGAAACCTGGACATTTTTTCAGTGATTTGGCCCAATGCCATCCTACTGGTCTATCTCCACTCAGAAGTTTCTTAAACTCCCAAACGGTCACCACCTGCGGATCCTTCAAAATCGCTCCCCTTCTTCCTCCCTGAGCCTCTACCCTTGCCATGTCTTTCTTACTCCTGTATTAAATGTTATCCTTCCTTCAGGGCCCCAGCTCAAAAGTTACCTTCTTCTTCTTCTTTTTTTTTTTTTTTTTAAAGATTTGTTTGTTTATTTATTTGACAGACAGAAATCACAAGTAGGCAGAGAGGCAGGCAGAGAGAGAGGAGGAAGCAGGCTCCCTGCTGAGCAGAGAGCCCGATTCGGGACTCGATCCCAGGACCCTGGGATCATGACCTGAGCCGAAGGCAGAGGCTTTAACCCACTGAGCCACCCAGGCGCCCCAAAAGTTACCTTCTTCATGATGTCTTCCATGATCAGACTAGTTTCATGTGACTTCATGCTCCCCAAGACGAGTATTCTTTTCTTACGACATTTTTTCACACACTGCTCTTATGGACGTTATTTGGTTGTCTGCCATAGCTCTCTTACTAGACCATTTGTTTCTTTAGGGTATATTTCTTTACTCTTCTTAATGTCCCCCATTGTGTCTAATCTAATGCTTTGCATAAGAACCACACTTGGAGCATGCCTGGGTGGCTCAGTCAGTTAAGGGTCTGCCTTCAGTTGAGGTCATGTTCCCAAGGTCCTGGGATCGAGCCCTGCATTGGGCTCCCTGCTCCTGGGGCGCCTGCTTCTCCCCTTTTTGCTCCCCCTGCTTATGCTCTCTCTCTCTCTCCGCATCAAATAAATAAATAAAATCTTAAAAACAACAACTAAGTGTTGACAGACTGAGAAAAAAGGCAGAAATTAATAATGGATTGTGTTGGGGTGAGGAAGACAGATAGCTGCTACACTCATTATTTAATATTCAAAATTAAATATTGGAATTTTTCCATTCTGGTTGTGCGTCTTCTGCACTAGTTCATGCTGTAAGCATCGGCAGCAGTAGCTAGCGACACTTACATGATTAGATTAGATTAGATTAGATTAGATTCCTGGGAGACCCCCAGCTTCCCTGAATCCTCCTCTGACAGCCCCGAACCCCATGCAAGACCAAGAGATGATGCTTAACACAGCAGGAAGTCTCCAGAACTAGTTGATGCCTCCAGAGTAACACCAGCCACAGGGAGGAGCAACATGATAATCAAATAGGTCTAACAACATTGACTTTTAGATGGGATACTACACTTGCCTGGGCACAGAAGGAACTAGAAACCTAGAGATGATTGCTGCACATTTTAGAATAGGAATGTTCCAGTGGCTAGAAGACACATCAACGTTTGTGTAATGACTGGTGAAGCAGAGTGTGTATTTCTGTAAGTAGTAATAACAACCAGCATTTGACAAAACATAAGAATTTTCATAAGAAGTCTTGAAAGCAACTGTTTCTATCTCATTTACAAGGGAACAGATAGTAGCGGAGGACCAGATAAGCAGCAATGTGCCCAGGTTCCTACAGTGAGAACGCAAGCTGTCTGAGTTCCTAGATCTTCTGCACCATTTCATGCTGCTTCTGTATCAGGCAGCAACAATATGGTACCCCTGGGTAGAAAGAAAGAGAAGAAGAAAGAAAAAGGAGAGAAAGAAAGGAAAGGAAGAATGGAGAGGGGTGGAGGGAGGGAGGGAAAGTAAGAGAAAGAGGGAAGGAAGGGAGGGAGAGAAGGAGGCAGAAGGAAAGAAAAAGAAAGAAAAGGAGACAGTGGGGGGAACCCAACTTATAAGGAGTAAGCAGAAACATTTTGAAGCCTTCATAGGCCTTTCGGAGGCTTCATACCACATTCTATTAAGCATATTAAAATATGCCCAATCTTGGTGCTCCTGGGTGGCTCCGTTGGTTAAGGGTCTGACTCTTGATTTCAACTTAGGCTATGATTTCAGGGTCGTGAGATCGAGTCCCGAGTCTGGCTCCGTGCCGAGCACGGAGCCTGCCTAAGATTCTCTCTACTTCCCCCTTTGACCCTCTCCTCCATCTGCTCGCTTTCTCTCTCAAAAATAAATAAATAAATAAATAAAAATTAAAAAACCCAATCTTTAACTTTTTTAACTACAAAAATCCTGTGTGTGTGTGTGTTTTTAAAATAGTTTTACTTCTCAAAATTTGGCCTAACAATGATTTCTTGGCAATCATCACTCCCTATCAGGAATTCTGCCAATGACGAAAAACTAGCCTGCAAATTGTTCTTGAATAGGTAAAAATGTTGTAATAAATATAACAGTTAAAGAAAAGGGCATAACAACCTCCTTGTAGAGTTAGTGAGACCTATTAATTTTATTTTCACATTTTCTTTTTGTACTGTGAAGCTGGTTACATTTTTTTAGATCTTCAGCATCGCTCCGTCTCTACCACTAACCCTAGAGAAAAACAGCCCTGGTTGCACGTGTTGGAGGAGGGTCAGCTTGCAAACTGAACCAGGACCCCTGAAGTACCACGGACATGCCATCAGCCACCTCCTCCCCAAGCCATCTTAATACGTCTTCATACAAGGTGTAGACCACTGCTTCCATGGTGGAGTTCATTTCAAATCCCAAGTGGGCTTCTTCTAGGAAACCCCTCCCCACTCTGGATCTGGCCAAGCTACTGGGAGAGGAGCAGCAGATGGAGAGTTGTGACACAGGTTGGAAGAAGGGCAGTCAGTGGGCTCGAGGCTGGCCAGCTCCCTGCCTCACCCAGCCCAGGCCCAGAGAGAGAGGCACAGAGTGCTTACCAGTGAACACTGTTTACTTGGCCAACCTGAGTGCATTCCTCACCCAGGATGCAGTCAAAGACGATGCTAAACAGTCCTCCTTTGCTTTTGGTGTTGCTATGACAGCCAGGAATTTGCTGGAGACCTGGAGAAGGATTCTGTCCTCAGACCGGAAGAGTTATTGGTTCCAAATGGTTCTGCTTACAGTTCCTGGTGTCCCCTTTGACACCCGCCAGATGGAAGGATCTCTAAACTGGGAATTTGGAAATGTCCCAATGGAAAGGCTATTTCCAAGCTGGCTGAAGCTGCATTAGAAGGAATGTAGGTGTGACTGAAGGAGCTTTTTGGCAAGAAAAGCTGGAAAATATTACAGTAGGCCCAGGAGAACCTCATTGTTCTCTGGAAAACTCATATTTGTTTAGCATTCTGTGGTTTGCTAACTACATGTACATATGTCATTGGAGACCTGTACCCTGAAACAAATAATGCATTATATGTTAATTTTCTAAAAGAGACTTTTGACCATTTAAAAGAAAATTATGTCTTTAGATCTTCACATCTGTCTGGCGAAGTAATAATTGGATATTATATTTGACCAAAGACAAGGAAAGTCAGTCTCAGTAAGGAAAAAAACACACAGCTAACAAGTGGGAGAACTGAGATTTGAATCTGGGCTTTCTGATTCAAGATTGAACAATTTGAATTCTATAATGATCTCCAAAAGATAGATGAGGTTACACCTGATCTGAACAGTTTGGGAGGATTTTTTTTTTTTTTTTTTAAGGAAGTGATGTTGTAGGGGATGTTGTAGGAATAATTTTTCTTATTGTGGTAAAATATATGTAACATTAAATTTATCATCTTAGCCACATTTAAGTGTATAGTTCAGTGGTATTAAGTATATTTAAATCGTGACACCTGGGTGGCTCAGTTGGTTAAGTGTCTGCCTTCGGCTCAGGTCATGATCCCTGGGTCCTGGGGTCCAGCCCCACATCGGGCTCCCTGGGAGCCTGCTTCTCCCTCTGCCTGCTGCTCCCCACGCTTGTGCTCTCTCTCTCTCTGACAAACAAATAAATAAAAAAATTTTTAAAAGTATATTTGAATAGTTAGGCAACCACCACCAGCACCCGTCCCCAGAAATGTTTCCATGTTGCAAAGCTAACACTCTGAACCCGTTAAACACCAACTCCTCATTCTGTCCTGCCCCTAACCCCCTGAAAATTCCCACTCTATTTTCTGTCTTTCTAAATTGAACCACACAGGAGGCCTGGGTGGCTCAGTCAGCAAAGCCTCTGCCTTCAGCTCAGGTCATGACCAGGGTCCTGGGATCCAGTCCCGCATTGGGCTCCTTGCTCAGCAGGGAGAGTCTCTCCCTCTGCCTACCTCTCTCCCTGTGTGTGCTCCTCACTCTTGTGCTCCCTCTCTCTGATTAATTAATTAATTAATTATATTAAATAAATAAATGAATAAGACCACACTCTGTCCTCCGTATAAGTGGAATCCTACAGTATTTGTCTTTCCATGCCAGGCTTATGTCACTTAGCATAATGTCCTTCAGGTTCCTTCATATTGTAGCATGTGACAGAATCTCCTTTTTAAAGGCCGAATACTATTCTACTGTGTGTATATGCCACGTTCTGTTTGTGGGTTCATCTGATTCGTCTGCCGGTGAACATTTGGGTCACTTGGGGTCTTTTCCACGTTTTGGCTATGGTGAATGATGCTGCGATGAACATGGGCGGGCAAATACCTTTTTGGGTCCCTGCCTTCAATTCTTCTGAGATTATATCCAGACGTGAAATCCCTGGGCTATATGGTAATTCTATGTTTAATTTTCTTGAGGAATCATCATACTGTTTTCCTCAGCAGCTACGCCATTGTATATCCCCACCGAGAGTGCCCAAGGGTCTGGATAGCTCCACATTCTCATCATCACTTGTTATGTCCTGGTTTTGGTTTGTTTGTGTGTTTTATGTGAGCCATCCTATTGAGTGTGTAGATGGATGATTCTTTTTTTTTTTTTTTTAAGATTTAATTTATGTATTTATTTGACAGAGATCACAAGTAGGCAGAGAGGCAGGCAGACAGAGAGGAGGAAGCGGGCCCCCTGCTGAGCAGAGAGCCTGATGGGGGGCTCGATCCCAGGACCCTGGGATCATGGCCTGAGCTGAAGGCAGAGGCTTTAACCCACTGAGCCACCCAGGCACCCCTAGATGGATGATTCTTAAACATGGGGTTATCAGGGTCAGTTTCTTTCAGAGGGATTAAAGAATGGTCCCAGGGAAACCAAGTTAGCTTCTACTTGACCCACCAGCCCCTAAGCCCAGCCAGGAATCTCACGAAAGCTTTCACTGGTCACCAGAGAGAGCACTCCAGATACCTGACTTGCTCTTGGGATAAGGAACCAACTCAAAGCACAGAGCCTCCTTGTAGGGATTTCATTTACTTTCACTGTGCATGGGAATTCGTTCAGGATGCATTTATAGTGGATCAGCCCCTTGGTCCATAACGGAGGGTCTGTGTGAGTGCCCACACCGGCGAGGGGGGCATCTCTGCGGATAAAGATGAAGGAGGAGAGTCCCAAGAAGGGGATTAGCAGGCTCGTCTTCCAAACGGCTCTAGAATCTTGAGACCTTATTTCACGTCTGTGAGCTTCCTTTATGGTTTCTTTACCTCTGCCCACTTCAGAGAGATGAGTTAGATCGTATCTTTAAAGGGCTTTGAAGTGAGCGCTCTATGAGTATAAGATGTAATATCCGATTACGTCCAGAGTTATAATTTCTCCACCTGGCAAGAACTGCTGGATTCTCTCTAATGTGGTTCAGAACAGCGGGGAAGCTCCGGGCTGGTGAGTTTGGGACTGGGAACCATGTCTGATTCTCCCAACCTTGGATGTACAAGTTTTATCCTCCTTAAATGTCACCTCCTCCAAGAAGCAGTCTCTGATGACTACACAGGACAAAATCATAGTCACCTCTTTCTAAATTCTGAAGCACTTCACTTATAGCTGTCTCAGGCCGAAGGCTACATTTTGTCCTGGATTCCTGGTTATTTAAGACCACATTAGAGGCATCTGGCTGGCTCAGTTGGTAGAGCACACCAACCTGAATTCCAGATTATGAGTTTGAACCCCACGTTGGATGTAGAGATTAGGAAGAAAAGAAAAGAAAAGAGCCTTCCCTCCCCTCTTTGAAACTGGATGCCCCTTACAGGCAAAACCCATTTTTGGTTTGCACATAGTATAAAGTAAATGTTTACCAAAAACTCCCTAGCAAACTTCTCTTATGGCTGACATGGTGGCCAGAACTGTGTTACATGGGCTTTCCTGGAACAGGGAAGGCTGGGGAAGGGTTTAGATATCTTAGCTTTGTTAGCAGAGGAGCGTTGAGAATGGGGCTGGGTGAGCCAGCGAACCTGTCTTTGTGTTCAGCACATGCTTGGGGAAGTCAGAGGGGAGAAGCCTCACTCTCAGTCCCGTGACTGGGCTCTATTGACCACTCTCTGTGGGCCCCGCCGTGTCTGTCATGGGGATGCACTAAACATCCCTTGACTGACTGATTCTCTACCCTAACTGGGAAAAGGGGGCACAGAGAAAAATGATCCACTCAAATTAGGTCAATTTCATTTCCTACCACTGATACTCTTAATATTTACTTCACATTCCTCAAGAACTCAAGAGTTTACAAAGCACCAGCAGCTGTATTTTCTTCAGACAAAAAAATGAAGGCTCAGGTTCAATAACTTGCTCAAGGTGACTTTCAGAAAAGCCAAGTCTGCTACAATCCTGGTCTCCTGATGTCACTCCTCTGGCTCTGTCCACTACTCTCCACTGCCTCTCGGAGGGCCGTTTCCGGCCACAGCTGTCCTATTCCCCAACCCTGCTCCCTGGAACAGTATAGTCAGGAGAGATGCCAGACAAAGCAAGAGGCTGCAAGACGGTGACGTGTGTCATGTGCTCGTGGGTGTGTGGTAGTTGGGAAGGTGGGAGATGTTCCTCCTCGTCGCCTGTCCCCTCAGCCTGGCCACCACAGACATCAGTCTTGCCAATGAGCAGCTGCTCGCAGCTGTGGACAGCCCTCAGCATCTCAGCCCACGAAAATACGAGTTCCCCTCAGGACCCTGGGGACATATCCAGGTTTTGCATATGTCATCCTCCCTTTTACACTGTGGCTTTGACAGCCTCGTCCATTTCTAGAAAAAAAAAGAAAAAAAAATTTCCAGCTCTTTCCTGGGTCCTATCACACCTGTTCCTGCCAGCCAACACCATGGGTTTTTCTGTTCTCATTCCTGACCTTTTAGGAAGAGGCTGTCTGGTAATCTTCCACACGGCGGGAAAGAGAACGGGTCTGGTCGCTAGGCAACGGGCCTCAAGCTTGGCTCTGCCTCTAACTTGAGTGTGACCCTGAGATAGCACATCCGCAGGCTGGGGCTCAGTCTGTAAAATGGGGAAGTTCAACCAGAAGGAACTCTACAGACCCATGCAGCTCCATAGTGGAGACAGCAGCTGCATGGGGTGAGGTGGAGGGGGGCGCGCGGAGATCTAATTTAGGCTTTCGGGCTGGAACACGTCTTTTAAGCCTGAATGAATGAAAAGTGCATGAGCGCTCCTGCGAACTGGGGACAGCCGGTCTCCATTCCCCAGCTGGAAAAGATATGAATTATTTCTGTCTTCTGGTTTGGCAGTTTGCATTCTCTGCTACGGGCTTACATGTCACGGAAGAAAACAGGCTGCCCGGTTCTCAGAAAAATCACCTAGGGGCTCTCTTTGGCTGCAGAAGGAAGCCAGACATGGGTCTGGTCACCCACGGAATCGTAGCAGCCCACCCGAGACCGTGGTCTAGGAATCAGACTAGGAACCTTCTTAACTTGAACACCACCAACTCGCTGTGTAGCCCTGGACGATTTGCTATGCCTCTCTGAGCTTGTGTCCTTTCATAAAATAAACAAGTTAGAGGGGATGCTTCTCATACTCCCTTAGAGCCAAGGATCTGAAATTCTGCGCTGCATCGTGTTCCTCTCCTACTTGGCTTCTCTATGACAGTTTGTTTGGGGGGTACTTCTGAGTATTACTAACCACAGAAAAGCCTTTTGATTTTGACCTCAACTCAGACATGGGGAATGAGGTGAGGAAATACGTTTATTACCCCCTTGTGCTGTGTGTTTCTAAAGAAATGCAAGACTTCATCCTTCAAGGAGAGAGATGCTACCTTCCCAAAGCTGAGAGGGGAAAGGGGCGCCAGTAGACCCCGTTACTGTCTAGGCTGGAGTTTGGGCACTTACTGTTGTATTCATTAAGGGAGAACAGAGAAGGGAGCTAACTTTCGCTGGGCCCTCATGTGCCCTGTGCTAAGTGCTTTCTCATATAGCCTCATGTGATCTTCTGAACAACCACTAGAGAAACCTTACAGATGAAATAAGGAAGGTTGAGAGAGATTAGAAGACACTTGCCCAAGCTGGACACTGTAAGGAGAGTAGCGAGAATTCGAAATCAGCCTGTCTTTGGGCCCCCGGCTAGCTCAGTCTGTAGAGTGTCGAGTCTTGATCCCAGGGTTACAAGTTTGAGCCCCATGTTGGGTGTCGAGATGACTTAAAAATAAAATCTTAAAAAAAAAAAAAAAATTGGCCTGTCTTCCTGCAAAGTCTGAACTGCCTCTCTGAGGTGTGACTTCAGCAGGAATTGAAAGTAGGATTCGGGGGAACCTGGGAACACCTCTCCCTCACTCTCGGGGCCCCGGGGGGGGAGAAGAGCTGCTTTCTCTACATTAGTGGGAGCTCCTTATTCCTTAGTCTCCACGAGCTCTCGGGGCTCCCCAGGCACAGCCTCAGGCCTGACCCTGAAAGCCAGCTGGGGCCTCGCACTGTCCCACCATAAAAAGCCACAGCACCCTGAACAGCCAGGTCTAGAAGTATCCTTGTGAGACAGGAAAGAGCTTAGAAAGATAACCTTGTTTTAGTAGAAAAAGGAAATGAGACAGAAGTTGGCTCCTTACTCCGGGGAATGGAATCCTACGAACTCAACTGATTTTGTTGGAACATTTACCACACTTGTGGGAGGCGCTCTCTTCGTTCTCTCATTTCTCCCTCAGAACAGTGTTAGGAAAAGGGGAAAGGAAGGGGCTTGCTGAAGTCAGGTGACCTACTCAAAGCCACTAAGAACCAAAACTTTCTGCCTCCTAGCCCAGCACACAGCAATTACGCCACAGCTGCCTTCTTCTAAACGCTGTCCCGAGCCTGTATCTTCATCCGAGACAACTGGGCACAAGTGGATGCTGGAGCTTGAAGGGACAGAAAGATGTGTGGTCCCGGTCGTCCTGTGAGATGAGGCAGCAGCACAGATCTCCCTCTTCCTCACGGTGCCCCCCTCCCCTCTGCTTACAGGACTTCCCCTGGGAGGTCTTCCTTGACATCATCTACACTAGGGACAGAATCCTGCTATCAGCGCCATGAACTTGCCCATTCCCTGTACTTCCCACTGCACTGCCTGACTGATTCTTTGTTCTCCAACTTCCTTAACTCACCATAAACATCTGGAGGGCGAGGCCATCTTTGCCTGTGCTTGGCACATAGTAGGTACCTAACAAAGATTTACTGAAAAAATTTTTTTAAGTTTTTATTTCTTTATTTGAGAGAGAGAGAGAGAGAGAGAGAGAGGAGTGAGCATGAGCAGGGGAAGGGGCAGAGGCAGAGAGAAGCAGACTCCCCAATGAGCAGGGAGCCCAACCCAGGGGCTCCATCCCAGGACCCAGAGATCACGATTGGAACCAAAGGCAACCACTTAACCGACTGAGCCGCCCAGGTGGCCTCCTGAATTCTTGATTAAGAGAAAAAATAGAAAAAACAAATGGATGAGTGGATAGATAGATAGAGAAACCATGGTCTCCCAACTCCTTAAAGTTACCAGGTCTCAAATGTATCTTTCCCTTCCTGACAAGTTAACTTAGTTAACTTACCTAGTTTGTTAGTTGTGCCATCAAAAGATAGTGAAGGGAGTGTCTGGGTGGCTCAGAGAGTTCAGTGTCTGCCTTGGGCTCAGGTCATGATCTCAGGGTCCCGGGATGGAGCCTCACAGCTAGCTCCCTGCTCAGCAGGGAGTCTGCTTCTCTGCAGCTCCCCCTGCTTGTGCTCTCTCTCTCTCTCAAATAAATAATAAATAAAAATCTTTAAAAGCAAAAGATAGTGAGGCATAAGGGCTTTCAATCTCTGACTCCGACACTTACTAACCATGGAACAATAAGCAATTGATTTACTCTCCCTAAACCTCAGTTTCCTCATTGTAATGTGGTATCATGAGGCTTATTGATGATGTTTCTAAGCCCTGGAATATACTAGGAGGTCAATGAACAAATATTATTAATTTAGCATATATAGAAATATATGACATCACTTATAGTTATCTTTGGTGCGTCTTTTGTCTTCCACCTCCTCTCCTACCCGCAATGACCCGCAATGACCGTCAGCTATGAACTCTGCAATCTTTTTCCAGATATCTCCCATGTTCATTTCACCGCCCTCACATCTTCTCCCCATGTGGTGCAACAGGTTCCAACCAGTTCCTCTGCTTCACGTTTTTTGTTTAATGTTTACTGCACCCTGTGGTTGTTCTAAAAGTCCTATAAAAAGAGGTGTAGGGTGGCGATCTTGGCTCCCTATAGAGTGGGGGAGCTGGAGAAGGCACTTGTCTTGAAGCTGCACGTGCATATTATTTTAGAAAACATTGAGGGGCACCTGGGTGGCTCAGTCAGTTAAGCACCTGTCCTCAGCACAGGTCAGGATCCCAGGGTTCTGGGATGGAGCCCCGCTTCGGGCTCCCTGCTCAGCAGGGAGTCTGCTTTTTCCTCCTCACCCCCTCCTTGCTTGCTCGAGTGCGCTCTCTTTCTCTCTCAAATAAATAAATAAAATCTAAAAAAAAAAAAAAAAGGAAAATATTGAGAGAATGTTAACTGTCATCATTAAAGCATGGGGGGAGGGAGTCTGATGGATATGAAAAGGGGTGCTAAAACCCTCCATCCTCGGATGGATATGAAAGGGGTGCTAAAACCGTCCATCCTTGGCCAAACATTGGGGTCATCTCTGGGCAAAAGCTGCCAAGTTATATCTCCTAAAATATGGTTCTCATCAAAGTCTCCTCTGCTAAAATTTTTTCTAGGACTCTGGAGAAGCTGCAGAATAGTTTCCAGAATCTTCTATCTCACATTCAGGACTCCACCGTTTTTGCCTCAGGCTAACTGTCCCAGGGCATTTTTCCCCAACACCAATTTTTCATTTCATTCAATGCCCCCTGAATACACCAAACTATACCTACTTCTACGTCATTGTCCAGAAATGCCCACCAGGTCCTCTCACCTAATGAGATTCTATCCAGCCCCCGAGGCTGGACTGAAGCCTCGTCTCTCAAGGAAACGTCACAACCACCCAGCCTACAGTGCTCCCTCCTTCCTGAGAATTCACAGTGTTTCTTACTGTCAGGGTAATTTACTCAGGCACTTAACTACATAACTTTCTTGTATTGTTGTTGAAACATTTCGCATGTTGACATTTTCTCTCCCACTGGACAGAGAGGTCCATTTAGGGTAAGGATTGCCGCATACCTCTTTGGATTCCCATGGCACCCAGCCCGGTCAGTGTGGGACATAGTGTAGGTAGGCAACGAGCTGCTGAGTTATGAGCCCTCTCGAGGCACTCTCCTCTTTGGGCCCACAGATGCAGGATAATAGAAAAGAGGCTTCAGAGAGAGGGACAGTCATCTTCAGGGATGCAAAGACCCTTTCCAAGGAGCGCAGGCCAACTATCTACTGGTTCTAAGACTCTGGACCCAGGAAAACCAAGGGTGTATGACCTAATCTCAGCCTAGTCAACTCACTTCCTATGCTGATGACTAATGACTTGGAGTGAAGTCTTGTTACCTTCTGCTTGAGCAATTTGGTTTAAACACACGCCTGCTTACACCCACAGACATCTGCCCTCCTGTGCACACCAGCCCTCCAGCAATGAAGGGTGTCACGCAGTTCGGGAGAAAGGCCACAGTGCTTGGGAGATTAAAGATGGGGCTTTAAAACTTTTGCAAAACACCTCCTTTAGAAAGAAATAAAAAGGAGGTGCCTGGGCTAAGAACTCTTTGTACTCTTTTTGTAACTTTTCCGTGAGTCTGAAATTACTCAAAGTACTTAATAAAATTTTAGAGCAGAAATAAGAAAAAGTCACCTTCTCTATACATTTTCCCTCCCACCTTCCTTAGCCTTGAAGAAGAATAAACATTTTTTCAACACATTCACATACGAATTATAGTTGTGGATATTTCGATGTCTGTTATTACAGAAGTATAAAATGGAAAATGAAAATACTCAGAGCTTTAAAATCTTCTATAGTATAAAATAATATTTTAGAATATTAAATTAGAATGTTAATAGAAGAGAGGGGTTTTTTAAATTTTACTTATTTATTTGAGGGGGGGCAAGAGAGAAAGCACTAGCTGGTTGAGGGAGAGGGAGAAGCAGACTCCCCACAGAGCAGGGAGCCAGACTAGGGGCTCTATCCCAGGACCCTGGGATCATGACCTGACCTGAAAGCAGATGCTTAACCTAGTGAGCCACAGGGGTGCCTTTCAAGGAGGGGGGGTTTACTATTTTGTGACCCGTGAAAAGATACTAATTTCTTTAGATTATGGTTTCCTCATCTTTAAAATGGAATTAAAAATGCCTATACCTTAGCATTATTATAAGAGCAAAGATAAATGTTAAATAATTAATATAATTCCTAGTCTGTAGTTGGTGCCCCAACAAATTAGTTCCAAATTTCAAAAAAATGTCAATAACCAAGCTCCATTCACTTTCTGTATTCACCACCTAAAAACAAAACAAAACAAAACAAATCAACCACCTGGTTAAGAGTAGATGCATAATGAATATGTATTAAAGAAGGGAGAATGGAATGAATAAATGTTAGAATTCTAAAACAACTTACAGCTGATCCCAAAGCTCCTACAAAAGCCCCTGCTTTTGCCATCCCTTCTGAGTGACCTTGTGAGTGTCCCATACCTCTGTTTTCCCCATCTATGAAATGGGTTGGTTTTCATTAAAACCAGAAAGACTAGAGAGGGCCATACAGCTCCTGGGATCTAACACCCTTAGAAAGAGGACCGGAAAAATTGGGGCAAATCTGTGATCCGGCAGCTGACCAGGCTTGTAGGGTTCCTCTCTCCTATAGCATCCCCACTTCTCAGAGCACTGGTCCCATCTGCCAACTGGTTATAGACGCAGGTGAGGCTGAAGGCGAGCCGTTCCTCCCGCCTCAGTGTGGCTGAAGGAAAAGCCACAGCGCCAGGGACATCCAGAGTCTGGGAACCAGAGAGCGCAGGCGACCAGCTTTTCTCAGATATGTGGGCCCCGCAGGAGCCCTGGGCAGTGGAGCCCTGCGCACGGTCACTACTGCTCAAGGGCTGACCCGAGAGTCCCAACCCAGAGTGCACGGAGCCCCCCTTGCCTTGGCCTTAAGTCCCTGGAGGGCCTAGAGGCCAGGTCCCTGGAGCCCCAGAGCGCGGCCCTTCCATGCAGAGGGAATTCCACGCCTTCTGCCTTTTCTCTCGGAAAGGGAGTGATGCATGTTCTGGCCAGCACCTCGCGCAGCGCAGCTCGCTCCAGTGCTTCCTAGCGGACGGGTTCCCCTGAGTTCCGGGCCCCCACTCCCGGGCGGGGGAGGGGGGGCGATGGTGGGGAAGGCTAGCTTAGCTCTGCCCGGGTCTGGATCCGAGGATGGGCTGCCGTAACTCCTGACAGCAGAAGGAGAAAGAGCGGGTGCGAAAGGCCAAGCGAAGGCCCGGCCCACGGTGGCCGGGATGCCAAAACGGGCAGGGAAGCCAGGAGAGCAACAAGCGCACGGCTGCTAGGCTGTCTCCGCTGTCCCCTCCACGCCTGATCGTCCTTCTGGTCAGCCTGTGGTTTCCTGTGACAAAACCAGACAGGGAGCGCAGAGGAGAGGAGAGAAGGAGCGAGGGAAGAAGGGAGAGGAGGGACGAGGTGAGAGAGGGGAGCCCAGAGAGTGTAAATGGGAGAGAAACGGGGAGAGAGAAGAGGGGGGCAGGAAGGAGGGCAGATCCGTGAGAGAAGGCGGGGGGGGGGGGGGGGTAGGAAAAGGAGATGCAGGAGAGAAGTGGAGAGACGGACCAAGTGGGAACCGAGACGGAGAAGCCCGGCAAGGCCTCGGCCCTCCGCCCGTGGCCGCGGTGCCGCGGCTCCTCCGCTCTAGCCGGTGCGGCCCGGCCCCCCTGCCCTCCCGGCCCGCGGGCCGCGAGCTGCGAGGGCGGTCGCGGGCGCAGGCGGGGGCGCGGGGGGAGGGCGAGGGAGGGGCTGCGGGTGGGAGGCGACCATGTGGTTCCAGCTCACTCTCTTTTCCCCCCTCTCTCTTTCTTCACTTCTTTTCTTTCCAAACAGGGAAAAGTGTTCCGCGAAGCGGTAGCGTCTTTCCGCCTGGCCCTTCCCTTCGCGACCCTGGTCCCCGCTCCCGTCCAGGCGAGCGCTGGAAGCCCCTCTGCGCCGGGGGGGTTGCGGGGACCGGGCGCGGGGACGGGGCGCGGGGCGGGCTCCCGCGCCGGCACATGGCCGCAGCCGCCCCGCGCGCACCCCGAGGCGCCGCGCCCAGCTCGTCCAAGGTCCGTCGGCTGCGCCCGGCCGCCCCGGAGCCCTGCAGCGCCTGAGCGGGGAAGCGCCCGCGCCCGGGCATCGGGATGAGCCTCCTCCGCGTCCTCCTCTGGCTAGGTGAGTGCTCGGCAACGCGGGAGACCCGCGGGGCGGCCCCCGCGCACGCCAGCCCCGGGCTCCGAACGCCGGTCCCCGCAGCCCCCGGGGAGAGCGCGCGGCTCGGTGCCCGCTCGGCGCTCCGGAGGCGCACATCTGGCAGCCCAGGCCCGCCCAGTCGGCCATCGAAAATGCCTCACACATCTGGGCCCGGGAGCGGGCTGGGGCCGGGGGTGTTTCCTGGTGGAGTTTGGCCGTGAACCGTCCGATGTGGAGGGTTGGGGGGTGGGGGGCGGGCGGGCGGCTGGTGTTTAGTTTCGGGAGTCTTGCGGGGGGGGGGAGAATTGGGGGAGGGAGGAAGGTTTCTTCAGGAATTTTTGTGCCAGGTTCCTGAGGGTGGGGGGAGTTTTTTGTTTCAAACAGGCGCCTCGAGGGCTCAGATTAGAAACAGATGTGTTGGAGGGGAGGCGCGAGGGAATGGAGGAAGAGACGGAGGAGACGGAAAGGTGGAGGGGGAAAGGCCAGAGCGCAGGCAGGACCGGGAGCAGGGAACACCACCCACGGAGGGCAAGAGGAGGGAGAAGCCGAAGGGGTTGGGAGCTCGGGAGAAAAGAGGAAAACGGGGGATATGAAGCAGAAGCGCAAGACTGAGGGAGATTGAGCAGCGGAGTGTCAGGAAGACAGAAGGAAAATGCGGTGGAATGGAAGGACAGAGAGCAGCAGGCTGGGGCAAAGAGAAGAGCTCTCGGGATGTCCAGCTGGGTGTCACGGGGGGGGGGGGGGGGAGCTCCTGAAAGCCCAGAGGCCCTGGGGCACATTCTCACTTGGGCTGGAAGCAGGCAGGTTTGCAGGACCGGGCAGGACAGTAGCATCAAGGATGTGTGTGGACAAGGATGTGTGTGGACAAGAGCAGGCAGGAAGACCGGTAGCGTCTGAGGGGGCAGGGGCAGGGAAGGCAGGCAGGAGAGTGGAAGAGAAGCCATGATATGCACCAGGGATGTGTGGGGAGCTCCCTGGGGACAGGATGAAAAGTTAGCCAGGGTTCAGAAGACCAAAGAGCCAGTTGGGTGTTGTAGGGTGAACAGGATGCAGGACATCAGACCTCCTGAGAACTAGTCCTGGTTTTGAGCTGACCAGCTGGGTGATCTTGGACAACTCACTACCGGAGGCTTTGGTTTCCTTAGCTCCAAAGCAAGCAAATTAAACGGTTCCTAAATCCCTTGTCGCTCTGACAGCCTGAAACACCAGGGGGTGTGGCTGGGCCTGATGTCTAGAAAACCCCCACACCAAAGTGAAGAAGCCGCCCTGGTGTGGATTTCTAGAGCACGCTCACTTTCTCTCTCATTTTTAAAAAAAAGATTTTATTTATTTATTTGACAGACAGAGATCACAAGTAGGCAGAGAGAGGGAGGGGGAAGCAGGCTCCCCACTGAGCAGAGTCCGATGTGATGCGGGGTCTCCATCCCAGGACCCTGAGATCATGACCTGAGCGGAAGGCAGAGGCTTTAACCCACTGAGCCACCCAGGTGCCCCTCTCTCTCTCCTTTTTGTTTTTACACCTATAACCTGCCACAAGCATGTCCTTCTAGGCCAGCCTCAGGTCGGTAATCACCGAGGTAGAGAAGTAAAAAAAGGTGCATTAGCCTATATGGTTGGCTCAGGTGAGGCAGGTGAGAGGCCAGTACCTTCCAGCTCCTTCAGATACCGGCCAAGTATTGGCAATCCTTCTCCTGTGCACAACTGGCACAGTTGGATGGTACCATTGTCACCCTTACCAGCCTCTGGCCCTAAGCTGTGGATCACCAGATGTTCACTAGGCTCAAACATCAGATCCCCTTTATTTAAAACAGCTGGAATTCTTTAAGTACTTAGGCTGAGCCCTTGATATGAACTGTCTTGTTAACTCATTTACCCTTCACGCCAATCCTATGGGCTACACGCTGTTATTTTCTCTGTTTTACAGCTGAAGAAATCAAGGTGTAAAGAGGTCAGATAACTTGCTCGAGGCTAGCTCGTAATTAACAGAGATGGGATTTGAATGTAGGTTGTTTGCCTTGAGAGAGTGCTCGCTAAACCGCCCTGTCTATACAGCCTTCTGTCACTAGAGAAGGGCTTACCAAAGTTGTTCTTTGCTGTGAAATCCGGTTTAGCCCTCTTCCTGAAGGGTGAGATGTCAGGGTGAACCTGACCTCAAGGAGGGGTCTGGGGGAGGAAGGGTGTGCGGAAGGGATGGAAGACTAAGCTAAGTGTGTTCGAACCCCGGCTCTGTACCAGCCCCAACAGGGCACAGTTGATAGTGGAAAGTGAAAAGTGACATTCGTCCTGCACAGTCATTTGCAATCAAGTGACTGGCCTTGATCACAGTCCTCCTCTTAGTTCATGAGAAAGAGGAACTGACAAGACAGGCATCAAAAGATGTTACTGATTCATGGTCCCTTCTTTACCAAGCGCCGATGATGTGTGAGCATTCCTTTGGTGAGAAAACAATCTGTTGGGCCGATTGTCTCTTTATCATAGAGGTGGCCTCTCATGAGTCCTTTGTGGTTCTGTCCTTATAAAATTAGTGCCAACAGAAGGCCGTGTGAAGGAGAAAAAGTAGACTCCAGACTTCATGTTCTACACAACTGGATGTTTGCCATTCACACCTACTGTTCAGCTTTTGCCACGTCTGTGTTCTTTGTCAGACATACTCAGACTCCTGACATCCCAGTGCAGGTAGAAAGTCAGAGTTGATGAGCTGAAGGGTCCAGACGAGGGACAAGGCAGGAGACCTGATGTGATGCTGGTGATCCAGAGATCCGCCCCTGAGGGGGACCCCTCTATGCCTGTAATTCTTTTGTGGCCAAGAAGCCCCTTAGGGAGTCACTCCGTGGGCTGGATGAACTTTATTTGCTAAGGGCTTTTGAGCCACATATGCCTGCCCTCTAGCAAAGCCAGAAAGAAAACCCCCAGAATTGCCTGAATCCTAAAATTGTCTACTGGTCCCTTAAAGGAATACCTCCAGGACTGCTTAAGATCACTGCTGGCACGATTTCTGGCCTCTTTTTTTTTTTTTCTAGAGAATACGTAGTATTGAAGGGGAGTTGGGAGGGCTAAGAATTCGTAATCCGAGCAAGGGTGGACCAGTGGACTTCATGTTTTCTGGACCTGCCACACCTCTCTAATGTGAATGTACAAGTAATGTTCCAAGCTCCATGGAGGAGAGAGAAGGGATACTTCATGGGCTCCCCCAGCTCCAGCCTCTCCTCTGACCATCCCTCCACCGCCCATGCTCAGGTCCTCATTATTCCGCCTTAAATTCTCACTTGGACTCCCATAATGGCTGCCATATTGGTCTCCTGCCTGAGCTCTCTTCTCCAGCCTCCACACTGGTGGAGGCAGCATGACCTGGTGAGGCAGCTGGTATTAATGCAAACAATTGGGACTTAGGAAACAGGCAAACTTTCTGGGTTCTTGTTCTGACTCTCTTGTCCCTAAAGCAGAGGTAAGGAGATCTTTAATTAAAAAATTCTATAATTCTATGATGTTAGTCCCTTCTTTCAAAAACCTTTGGAAATCTCCATTGCTTATAACACTGAGTACAAACACTTCATTCTCAGGTTAAAGATGTTACACGCGGTGTCAATCACAACTCCTTTCCTCCTACCCCAGGTGGCTCTGCAGGGAATCGGGCTGCTTTCCTGTGCCCTAAACAAGCCCCATGCTTCTTTCTGTTTCTATGCTTTTGTTTATGACAATCCCTCCACCAAAGATGTACTCGTGCTCTCTGCTCCTGCAGATCAAAATTCTGTTCCCCCTCCAGATCTCCTCTCAAAGACCACTTCCTTCATGGACCCATCCACAATTTCCCCCAACCAAGATAGGCTTTCCTTCTTTAGAATCACAGTAGCCTTTCTGTTATGTGCTTTTTTGCGTGATGGTGATCTAAATGCTCATCTCAGGCTCTAGTGAGAGCCTAAGCTCTATGCAGACTGGGTGCTGTCCCATTCAACTATGTTCCCCTTTCGGTACCTTGCAGAGACTCAAAGCTGGGGACCATTTGTTAAGATAATCGGGTTTTTGAAACATCTGGAACACTTAAGTTCAAGAGAGGTGAAAAATAGAGAGGATTATTACTCTGTGGAATGACACAATTGTGTCTTTTTTTTTTTTAAGATTAATTTTTTTATTTGAGAGAGAGCACAAGTGGGAAGGAGAGGGAACCAAAAGCAGACTCTGTGCTGAGCATGGAGCCCGATGCAAGGTTCAATCTCATGACCCTGAGATGTCAACCTGAGCCCAAACCAAGAACTGGAGGCTTAACTGACTGTGCCACTCAGATGCCCCGTGAGGAGCCCAGTTTCAACTGAACTTGCTTTTGGGTTTTCTTGCCCATTAATGCAAATAGGACCAGTACCATTAAAAAAGTTATGCACAGAACATTACATGGACAGGGGCCAGAAAATGTGTTTGTTGCACAAACTTATTTTGTTATTCACAATAAATTTCTTCATTGAAATTTCTGCCAGGGTGGGGAAGGAACTTTATTTCCAAGAAAATGAGTTTGAGGAAGGCTTGATTGCACAGTCCATTGGTCTGTAGTTCAGTGACAGGTCTCAGTAGGATTCCATGCCTTGCCTTCATCTTCCCACATTAATGATGATGGTCATAATAATGATACATTCCCAGTAGGCTCATGTCTTGTCTCATCCTATTTTTGTCTTATACTTAGCTGGGCAGTGTACACATGAGTGGAGTGTATTTCATGAATGTACCTAATGGTAATGAATTAGACAGACATTTTTTAAAAGATGGAGTCAAAGATTGTCAGAACTAGGGCAAAGCTAAGAGACTATCTAAAAATCAAAGGTTCTTAAAATTTAGAATCGCAGACCCCACTGAGAATCTAATGAAAACCACGAAACCACTTCTCAGAAAAAGACACATATACGTTGAACTTTGTCTAGAACTTCTAGGGATTCATTGATCTCCTGATGCCCTTCCTACGCAAGTAATCCTTCATCTAAATGTACTCCCTTTTTTCCTATCCCCTTTTTTATGATGAAGAAGGAACCAAAGTTCAGAGGGACTTGGCTTAAGTTAAATAGCTAGCTTCGTAGAAAGGCCATGACTAGAACCCGAATTCCATAATCTGTCCTTTCACACATTCTTGAAATAGAAAAGGTTTCTCCTTTCTTCTCAGCTCATGTAGTTGAGCTCTAAGATCACAACTGCTCTTCAGATGCACCAGTTAAATGAGCTAAACACTGAATAATTGGCAGTGGTTTTTACATTGAGAAATTGTCCGAAAAATAGGGCAGATGTCTTAACATTTCAATTGAGCCATCCAAAGTGGAAATTTTGGTAACATCTACTGTGCCTTGTAGAATGTTTGGTATATTCAAGAAGAGGGGATTATGCTCAAAGTTTCAAAGAGGGGTGTGTGTGTGTGCGCGCGTGTGCGTAAGGGATAGAATGGTAAACCAGTAGCTCTAGCGCCTTCATAACTTTGCTAGGTTATTCTGGGAAAGTCGTACCCCTCTGAGCCTCAATTTCCTTCTCTGAAAAATGAGATTATTAGACTAAGGTTATCTCTATGTTTCCTGATACCACTAATATTTTCTGATTTTTTTTTTTTTAATGCCAGCTGATGGAGATGTGGTTGTGTTTAGGAACACATGGGTGTGGCCATGACTATCCGATTTTTTTTTCAGGCACTGTCCACTCATGGCAACTGGTTGCATATGATTATAAATTTAGAAGGGTCAGCCCCCTAATGTGAAGAGAGCAGTAGTGGAAGTATTGTTTGCAGCACTGTTAGCCAGGGAGCATCCATTGTTGAAGGTCAGGGTAGGATGATCAGATACCTATGCCCTGGAAGGACAGCAACTGAAATATTCACCCAGAGGACATTATCCTAAGCAGTTACCTACATAACAGGCCCAAACATCGACGCTTGGGTAGATCTCTGTATAGGGGGCCCAATGTGTGAAACTGTTTGTAAGCAAAATTCACCATTTGCTTTTCATTTCCCAGGAGGGACACAGTTCTGAAATCAAGACTTCTGTGTTACCAAGAAGCAGAGTCTTCGTTTATAGGGGGCCAAACGATAAATCCCACAGTGGAAAACTCAGTGAGAACATTTATCCCCTACCCCTTTCCCCTTACCCCATTCAAATGGTTAATCCGATTTGTTTGGGTTAATGACTATTGTTTGCGATTTAGAATTCCTTCATCTATCTTAGAGGGATTACTAGCTCTTCTGGTTAATCAGAAGACTCTTATAGTACTCAAAGTTATTGTGGAGACCTTCCCTTCTGTGGGGTCAGATTCATGAGCTGTTCTTCTTAGCACACAGTCCTGAGATCATGGGTGGTGAAGGTGTCCTATATGTTGCTTTTCTAGTTAAATTCCTTTTTCCACCAGTTTTCACTTCTTTGCCTCCCACCTCTCCCCCCAACAAAAAAGAATGCAGACTATATATATATATATTTTAAAAATCTAGTTATCTGAACTTCCTAACTGTCTGGATTCTGGAAAAATACAAGTTTATTTCCTTTGGCACCATATAGACCAAAGTGGGAAGGAATGCTGATATCAAACAACCTTTATTTTGCTAGTGACAGGCAGCTGGATCGCTGTGTGACTAGCATCAGCCAGAGTCTGGTGGCGATAAGATTGAAGGCTGCTTCGTTTCAGTGGAAAGCCCGGGAGAAAGCCATTTCCTTCCTGGGAAGAGCAGAAGGGGCGGCAGCCATCTTTGGAATGGTTCCCCAGTCAGTGGGGAATATGGCGGGCTTTTCTGCAGTGAGACAGCACCAACCTCAAGACGTGAGGGGGGAGTTCAGGTCAGAAAGGTGACAGGGAGGAGAAAGGAGAGGAGAAGGAGGAAGAGAAAGACATAGAAGTAGAAAAGGCAGAAAAAAAGCTAAGCTAAGCTGCTGGGTTCTTGGTGTTCCCAGAGGAGCTTCTCTGAGCTCATGCATCTTCACGGATGGTGGCACTGCTCCTAAGTCTCCCTTATCCGTGTGCACAATTTCTACTTCATCCACAAACTCTCACAGAAGAGCTGTAGAAGGGGAGCGCCTTGTCTGGTTCAGGCCCCGTCCTAGGCTCCGAAACCCTGTTAACGCGAAGGGCACGGTTTCCACCATCTGAGAACCCAGGCCTCTGGGGGCAACGTAGGCCTGACCAGGGAATTACAGATATATGAAAGTGCTACTAGCATCGAGGAAAGTACCAAGATTTCTAGGCGTCCCAAGGAGGAAGGAACTTAATTATGAGCTGTCTTGTGGAAATAGGGTATTTCTTCTCTGTAGGTCTCCAGGGACCGGCCTGATGTTTCTCTGTCCCTCACAGCACTTTCACGTCTTGAGGTTGGTGCTAAAGAAACAGCGGGTGGGTTGATAGATCACCCCACCTCATCATCAGAAAGGATATTTAAGCAGTGTGTGTCCTTGGCCTTCAGCCAGGTGCTTCCTAGAGGGATTGAACCTCCCAATGTCCTTGCCTTTTGAGAATTATGGTCTCATTCTTCATCACAACCTGCCAGCTATGCAGCTACCTCGACTCCCACATCCCTCAGGGGATGTTAAGAAAAGAAAAAGAGAAAGAAATATATTGATGAATTTGGATCTCTTAATTAAGAATGGTAGTCTGCTCATTCAGGGTTGGAACTGGTGTTTGTTTGCATGGAAAGCAAATGAGATCAAGCCAAGAAGGACTTTTCTGTTCCAAAAGGAATCCGTTGTATCTAACAGAGACTCAGCCCCTGCCATAGTCTTCCTTTTCTTGGTGGCAGGGCGGGGAAATCAAATCTCAGAGGGGGAAATTGCTTTGTGACTTCATTGTTTAAATTTAGGCTTGGGTCTGTCGGGATGGTTCAGACTTGGAGCAATGAGCCTCTATAACCCAGCCTCTGTCACTTCTCATTACTTCCAGTGACAGTTCTATTATTTCCAATCACTCTTCAAGGGAAGAACAGGGGGAGGCAGAGAAGGCTTCCATGTAGACCAACAGGGCAGCAACTTCTCGAAGAGCCGGGCCCTGGGGTCCTCGGAACCCCCACTTCGGGATCGCGTGACCTTCACCTTCTGGCCCCTACTTGTCTCCCCAGTCCCTGCCTCTAATAACGACGTCTTGGGTTTGTCGTGACAGTTAAGTGAGATGACACACGTAAGGAATCTCAGCGCCCTGCTTCGTCCAGAGTGAATAAACGGCTGTGGTCGTGACCGTGAGTGTCCTTGCTGGGAGAGGGTCAGCCTATGGGGGTGGGGACGACGTAGGCATATTCTGCCTGGAGTCAGCGAATGCCGGGTCAGCCAGGCCAGCCTTTCGAGCTTCAGCCACGGCGGCTCCTCCAGCCCGCAGACAAGTTCCTAGATGTCCTTTGGGGAAACGCCGCCAAGCTCTGGGACCCCAGCTGACTGCCTGCAGCTGCTCTGGGAGAGGACTGTTTTGTGTCACTTAGCCCTGGGCAAGAGGTGCCCTTCCACACCCCACGGGGCAGGGTGTCTGTGGGCTGCTGCTGGGATGGCATCTCGCCGTGAGCCCTTCTGCCAGGCTCTGCCCTTGCTGTTGCACACTCTCCGTTGGCTGTGCCTACTCCGGCTGCCCCGGCTGGGCCGACACCGTGGGCCTCATTTCTCCTTTTGGCGTCAGATCATGTTTTACTGAGCATCTGCTATGTCCTCGGCATTGTACGAGGGATTTTCATACAAGTGATTTCTTATATCCTCACCACAGCCTGCGAGGCAGGAATTATCCCCATTTTACAGGTCAGAAAGGTGAGACGTAAGAGGTTAGGTGTTCTGTTGTACGTTCCCTCTGCCTCCTGCTTCAGCACTGGTCTGGGGAAGACGGGGGTGAAGAGACAGACCGGTAGCATCCGTGTCGCAACACACAGACGGGAGGTCGCCTGGGGACCAAGGTGTGCCCACTCTTTGAGGATGTGGCCTGAGAAGGAGGCGTAAGTCCCTGCATTCAACCCCTTTCAGGCAGTCATTTGTCCCGACCAAAATTAGACCGCAGTGCTCCCAACACCCACAGTCAAGACGTGTTGAGTTATATTTCCTTTTTAAATTTGGGAGGACAGGAAAACCTCAAGGTGAGAAGGAAAATGTCTGTTTTTTCCACTGACCTGAACAGCAGAGACTGTGACATCCCTCTTCATTAAACAGGGCGAAGCCGAGTGTCCCAGATTTCTGCAGACCTAGAATTCCCACTCAGAATGATCCCTGGGCCAGGCAGGTAGAGTCTGGGTTTCCGGCGGAGGCCTGCTCTCCATCTGCTTCCCTCTGATGGAGTTCCACCCCCGGGGCTCCTCCAGCCAATGGCCAAGTGCAGCCGGCTCCCCCCTTCCCCTCTCTGCCCTGCAAAGGAGGAGAGGCGGAAACGGGGCCACCTCTCCACAGCCATCCTCTCTGCTCCACTGCCTCTCACTCCCTGTTCCCGGAGACCCGCAGCTTGCCAAGCCCCGAGGCATCCAGCGACAGCCCCTCACATGCCCGCCACCTTAGCCTGACCTTCCCCTCACTCTTTCCCTCTCTCTTTGGGCCCAGCATGTCCTGCTCTCGGATCTGGCACTTAAGGACAGAGAGACATGGAGAGAGAGACATGCAGACAGAGACAGAGACACCTATAGAGAGATGAGACTGAGGGAGAGACAGATGCAGAGACACACACACACTGAGACGGAGAGACGCTGAGAGAAGAACAGAAGGAAAGAGAAACAGAGATACAGAGAGAAAGGTAGAGACAAAAAGAAGACCGAGAACAGATAGAAGACAGAAGAGAGAAACACACAGAGAGAGAGAGGGCAAGCCAGAGACAAACAGGAAGATACAGAGAAGAAGACAGCACAAGTGTGAACTTTGTAAAGCTTATCTTTGGTGTGCACCTCTTTTCCTTTCTGTCCCCCATCCCCCATCTCCCATTTCACACCGACACCCTCTGCCAAGAAGCCCTCCTAAAAGGTTCTGCTCTCGAAGGGTCTAAGCTGTCGTGGGCCGCGCCCCGGGCTCATCAGCACCTCCATGCTGTCGGCCACAAATTTCCCTTTGCCCGGCTGCCTCTTCACCCTTCCCCCACCCCGATCGGCGCCCACCTCGCCTTCAAGACCACAGGCTCCACCGTTGTCCCAGGCCGGGAGCTCGGCTCACCTGTCTGCACTCCCATGGCAGCCCCGTACTCCCACTGCAGTAGCTGCGCACGTCGTGCGGGCGGCTGGGGTTCTCCGTCGATGCTGTGGGATTGCGAGCGGGGACAGGAGTGTACTGTCTGCGATTCCAAGCCCAGTGGCTGACACTCAGCCGATACTTGCAAAGTGGATGAATGAGTGAGCAAACTTAAGGATGAGAAAGTTAATGAATGTAAAATATAAGCTTATAAAAAATAAAAGTGACCTCTTCCTAGGGTTTCTTTAATGAGGATTCTTTTTCATCAAAAAGACCCCAGCAAGGAAAGGGTCATCTGAGGCATGGAACAGAAGATGGTGGGCAATTTGCAGGGAGAGTGGCCTGCCCAGCATACCTCCCACCTCTGGCGGGGCGACCACACTTAGCTGCTCCCTGAAGGGACCTACACCCTCTCCTTGTAAGGAGAGGTCAGGTGGTCCCAGCTCTGTGGTGAGCAGGTCTGTGAGTGGGAGGTGGTGAGACAGCTGGTAGGGGGGCCTGAGGTCATTCAGGCCTTTTACACTTTGGTGATTTATTTTCCATGTACTGTAATAATTTGGAGAACATGTAGCTTTTCCTTCCAGCATCCTCTGAACTTTTAGCTTCATTAGCGGGGAAGGCCAACCCAGCCATGCTGACCGACTCATTCCCTGGCCCTTTGCAGGCCCTCTGGGGGTGAAAGGCTCCTTCCCGCGAACATAGAGTTAAAAGTCTTTGTCTTTCCTTTCTCCTCTGTCTTGGCGGATCGCTACCTAGGGCTCTGTCACTGAGGCAGGAAACACAGAAGAGACACCTGTCAGTAAAGCATTGGTGAGATTTAAAGGTATTTTTCATTTTATTTTATTTTATTTTATTTCCAGGCTTAGTGCTTATGAGTATGTTAGATATATGACAGCATCATGAGGCAGGTATTGTCAGCCTCTCTTTTATAGAAAAGGATCAGAGCAGGGCACCTGGGTGGCTCAGTTGGTTAAGGGTCTGCCTTCAGCTCAGGTCATAATCCGGGGCTCCTGGGATCGAGTCTTTCCTTGGGCTCCCTGCTCAGTGGGGAGCCTGCTTCTCCCTCTGCCTGCTGCTCCCCTTGCTGTGCTCTCTCTCTGATGAATAAGTAAAATCTTAAAAAAAAGAAAAAAGGATCAGAGATGAGGAAATTTTCCCCAGTTAGTAGCAGAACCAGAACAAGAAGCCAGTTCTCCTGGCCCCCAATTCATTGCTCATCCCACTCCTCTGCAGGACCAGGAGCTCCCTCGTGAGTGGCCGCAGCATCCCACGGCACTCAGCGGACCCTTCACTGCCCCCATGTGAAGTCCTCTGTGGCCCTATGGCCACCGCCGCTCCCTGAGCGTGTGTGCGTTCCATGAAAGATTGTTGCCAGCTATGGCTGCTCTCTACTCTGGGAAGCCTTGAGATCTAAGAGGTACAGTGACTGACCATCCTGATTTGTCCAGGACTGAGGGGTTTCTCAGCCACAGAACACTGGATTTTCAGTGCGGAAGCCATGATGGTCCCAAGAAGACTGTTCTGCTGGTCAGCCGTCTTGCTACCTAGAGTGTAGCCCTCAGATGAGTGGCTGTGTCCTCCCAGGGAGCTGGCTGAGACAGGCAGAATCTCAGGCCCCACCCCAGGCCCACTGAACCAGACCGTATGACCTATACAGGATCCCCACAGAACGTAAAAACCTCTAAGGAGCTACAGAGCAGGACCCACGTTGCCTTTGACAGGAATTGAGGAAATGGAAGAGTCCTACCTCAACTATCTGCCCTGGGAAAAGCATGGCCGTAACCTCCCATGATGTGCGTTCACACACACAACTTTGGCTTTATAGCCTGAGGAAGAAAGGAGTCTGGGGTCCCACATGTGGCACAACTGGGTTGAAAGGTTGGAGCGTGTCTTGACTCCCTCATGTATGGGCATGACAGGATTCATGCTCAAGCTTTTCTTCTTCTTCTTCTTTTTTTTTTTTAAAGATTTTATTTATTTATTTGACAGAGATCACAAGTAGGCAGAGAGGCAGGCAGAGAGAGAGAGAGAAGGAAGCCGACTCCCCGCTGAGCAGAGAGCCCAATGCAGGGCTCAATCCCAGGACCCTGAGATCATGACCTGAGCCCAGGGCAGAGGCTTAATCCACTGAGCCACCCAGGCGCCCCTGCTTAAGCTCTTCTGTCCATGAGATGATGATGTTCTTATAAAGGCTGTGAAGGTCCCTGGCTTCGCCTTCGCTCGGACTGGGGAGAGGCCGGCACTGTCAGGAGCAGACAGCACACGCACCAGAGTGCACGCCGCACAGATGGCAACAGGCTCTGCTCCTGGGGCTGGGGACTCCGATACGGGAAATAAAACACAGGGTCACAGCCTAGAACAGGTATGGCAAACAGCAGGCTCTTGGAACTTAGTTACTGAGGGAATAAGGAGGCTGCAAAAGCTGTATTTGGAACTTGCATTGTTATTTGCCTGTTGGGTGCCTGGCTCTTCCTCGCCAGAGTGGAGCCCAGCTTTGCCAACAAGAGCCCATTGAGTCTGTGTTCCAGGAGAGGAGTCTGCCCCCTCCCGCTGTGTCCCAACAGCTTCGCTAGACCTTGGCTTTTCTCAAAGTAAACCTCAGTCCGAGCTACGGTTTAAGTCTGTTACATGATGGTGGTGGCGTGTTATATTCTGGGATCTTTTGTGCTCTTGAACATGACCATCAACCGATAAAATCCCAGGCACTGGGCAAGG
Organism: Mustela nivalis; assembly: GCF_964662115.1. NCBI lineage: Eukaryota > Metazoa > Chordata > Mammalia > Carnivora > Mustelidae > Mustela > Mustela nivalis. The sequence goes on along the minus strand of NC_139028.1, from coordinate 25,941,302 downwards.
GAGGAAAAGACATTCGTCTTTCTGGGCTGGCAGAGCAACCTCACACTCAAAGAAGCATAACCCACATTTGTCAACTTTCTCTCTATTCCAAGTCACACGCCCAGTAGAGGCTCTGAAATAAGGGCAGCCCCGGATGGAGTGACAGCAAGGCCTGGAGATGAATGCGTGCGGTCGTTCAGTTAGAGCTGTTCCCGACAAAGCTGATTTCTGCCACAATATCAATCCCACCGTAAGGCCAGGAAAGCAAACCATTGCTTCTCTTCTAAGAGAGAGAGATGTCTCTGAGCCGGGGTGGTTGGTTGTGTAACAATTCCTTCTTTGTGTGTTGTTTTCCCTGGGATTTCGAAGGGCTTGGTTGTGGGTGGATTTTAAAGAAGATACAGATTTCCATGATGGAGCAACCCTTGTGTGCTTGGTTCTGTGGGTGGAGATGGACCCGTACGTGATCCAAGACCCGACTCATCAAGGTCTGTGGTGGGGGGCGGCAGACTGACAGAGAACAAGAATGTGTACAATGTGAGGTGAATACATCGCGACTTGAAGGCTTTGCTTCTGGGGTCCTTGGGGAGGGGTTTTCGGGGAGGGGGCCGGAGGGCAACAGGCAGAGCCTGGGCAGAGGAGGATGGAGCGGGGGAAGGACATGTGATGGGGGGGCAGAGACCCACATAAAATAATTGTTCTGTCTGACTCTGGAAATAACACACATTCTTAGTTTACAGTCCAGTTTGGGGGGCCTTCCTTGGGTGGTGCTGAGAAGTAACCTTGAGCAGCCTGCCCTCTGGGCCTCGGTTCTCACCCTGCAAGGGGGGAGGTTTCTGGGTCCTTCCTGCTCTGCAGATGGAGGTCTCTGTGGCATTCCTATGTGGGAGGCTGAAGCCCCAAGCGATTCCTGGTGTTCTCACCTGCATCCTTCAGCCCTGAAACCCCCAGGCTCCCTGCTGCTGCTCTGGCTGGGCCCCTGCTGCTTTCCCTTGCACTAGAATGGACCCCACACATCTGACCCTGCCCAGGCCTCCGTCCCCAAGCTGCCAAAGTTGCTGCAGGCTCAAGGTCTTTGCATTTGTTCTTCCCTCCCCCAGATATGCACTTTCCCCTGATTTTTGCAAGGCTTGCTCCTCGCCTTCCAGGTTTCAGGGCAAATACTGCCCCAGTGAGGCCTTTCCTGAACCCCACCCACTTTCCCTGTTCTAAACAGAGCTCTGCTGCTCACTCCCACATTATCCTGTTGTATTTTCTCCCTCATGTTCATCACAGTCCAATTCCCTTTTCACCTCCATTCATGCACTTGCCTTTTGTTCGTTTCTGCAAGAGTCTGGGCTTTGCCTTTGTTGTTAACTTCTGTATCCTCCGTGCTGAGAGCAGAGCTAGATGCTCAGTACCGGTGTGACAGACAGACACGTGTGCCCTTTCCTGTACAGCATGCCTAGCAATGGAGAAAGTTTATAGATGCCAGAAGTCATTTATGAGCTCCCATTATGTGCAAAGATCATCGTATACGTTAGTGCATTTAATCCTCGCAGCCACTCACTGACTAGGTACCATCCGATCACATTTTTTTTTTTTTTAAGATTTTATTTATTTATTTGACAGAGAGAGATCACAAGTAGGCAGAGAGGCAGACAGAGAGAGAGGAGGAAGCAGGCTCCCTGCCGAGGAGAGACCAGTGTGGAGCTCCACCCCAGGACCCTGGGATCATGACCTGAGCCGAAAGCAGAGGTTTAACCCAATGAGCCACCCAGGGGCCCCCATCAGGATCCCACTTTACAGAGGAGAACATGGGACCCTACAGGGGTTAATTAATCTGCTGGACTAAGGAGCCTTGAAGTTAGGATCTGGCCCCCGGCAGTTTGACTATAATGCTGATGCCATAAATTAAGTATTATTCAAGTCCTCCAAGCCAGTGTTTCTCGGACTTCCAGGTGCTTATGAATCACTTGGGGATCTTGTTAAAATGCAGCTTTGCTTTAGTAGATCTGGTGATGGGGCGGGGGGAGTGGTGGGCTCAGATTCTATTTCCTGGTTCCCAGCCAGCGCTGCTGGTCCATGGAAAATACTGCTCAGGAAGGAAGGGAGAGATGGAGGGAGAGAAACGGAGGCTTACAGAGGTTAGGCGGCTCTCCTTAGATCATATGGGTAGTTGATAGCAGAGCTGGGACTCGAGCCCAGTGTCCCTGCTGCTAGCCCCAGGCTCGTCCAGCAGCTCACCAGCCGCAGGGATCTGGAAGCGTGTCCACATCTTCAAAGACTGGTTTTCAGGAATAGAGCCGCCTGAGTTAGAGATCGCAGAGAGCATGCATGACGCTGGCCGCTGCCCCAGTGATCACGGCCAGCTTAGTTGCTGCTGGCCTTCCCGTGACGGACCGTGACAGTTCTTGCTTTGAGAGACAACAGTGGCTCCCCCAGAATCTCCAAACCGCCTCCTAACACACTCAGCCTTGAGGTGTGAGCTGCAGCACACCCACGACCCCTCACTCTGCCCCACGGGGAAAGAGTGCCCTTCGCACCCGTTTACTGTATTTCCTCTGGCTGCTACAGGGTTTGCCATAAGAGTCACTTTTAGAAGGAACATCAGCTCCTTTGTGTGGCCTCCCTTCCTCCCTCCTTTCCTCCTGATGCACAGGATTCCATGAAAACCTGTTGAAAACTTTTATATCTGTCTGCTCCAGCTTCCACCCAACAGAAATTCCTTTCTGGAAGATGAGCCACTGTCCTTCACCGGAGCAAACACCACGAAGCTTGGTATGCAGAAATGCTTCCACTCTGAGATCGCACTTAGCAGGGGAAGGACTTTCTCCTCTGAGCTGGAGGCAGCCTTCCTGGAAACTGCCCCCAACCGAGGCTACAGAGATTAACAGCGGCCACAATGGCCTTGAAGTCAGGGGCCCTTCACTTTGTAAAGTGATGCTATAAAAGCGTTCATCTGCGATGGGCACGGTGCTGGACATTTTCCTATACGTGTCACCTCACGCACAACGCACAACCACACCCTGAAGTACGTAGTAGCAACCCCCACTTTATAAATACAGAAACCGTGGGGAAGCCTGGATGACTCAGTGGGTTAAGCGTCTACCTTCGGCTCAGGTCACCATCCCGGAGTCCTGGGATCGAGTCCCGCCTCGGGCTCCTTGCTCAGTGGGGAGGCTGCTTCTCTCCCTCCCTCTGCCTGTCTTTCCCCTTGCTTGTGCTCCCTCTCTCTCTTTCTGTCAAATAAATAAGTAAAATTGAAAAAAAAAAAAACCCAAAAACCCAAAACCAAATACAGAAACTGCAGCTCAGAGGAAGAGGTTTAAGTGACTGTCCCAAGACACACAGCCAATAAGCCACAGAGGCAGTTTCCTTTCTCCTGCATCACAGCCATATGTCTTCCTCCTACCCCAAAGCCCTGTGTGCAGCGGAAGACGGTCTTTTCATATATGCTTCTGCCCCTGCTCTGGTCTTCCTGAAACAAACCCTCCAGTCTCCTTGAACTGTTCCCCCTAGTTATCATAATAGCAGGGCTAACCATCATTAATGGAAGTCGTGACACATGCCAGGAACCCAATATGTAGACTGAATTAATCTCCATAAGAGCTCTAAGATCTCTCCATTTTATTGATGTACGAGATGATGAAATCGGAGAAGTGATTTGTTCAATGTCACTCAATTACTAAGTGACAGCCAGCTAGGATTGGAGCCTGGGTCCCCTCGGCTGTGAAAATGATGGAGGAAAAAGGCTGGGGTGAAGGGAAGGAATGAGGACAGTGGGAATCCGAGTAGGAAATGACGCGAATTTGGCTGTTCTCCCATCGTAACTATCTGTATTGTACTGGCACGCTTGGCCTCCCCCACAGACTAAGCATTAAACAGCACCCTTCAGGGAAGCCCTATCAGGCCAGAGAGTAGGGTCTGGAGTTACTGAGGGCGTTGTTCTAGGGAGGGTTTTTTTTTTTTTTTTTTTTTAAGATTTTATTTACTTATTTGAGAGGGAAAGAGAGAACAGGGAGGGACAGAGGGAGAGGGAGAATCTCAAGCCGACTCCACGCTGAGTTCAGAGCCTGACACGGGCCTTGATCCCACAACCCTGAGATCATGACCCAAGCCGAAATCAAGAGTCAGACAGTCAACCGACTGAGCCACCCAGGCAACCCCTCTGTGGAGGTCACTTGACACGAACCCTAAGTACTTAAAAAACCCCAACCTCAATTATTGAGATACACTGAATGTACAATAAATGGCTCATATTTACAGTCTATAGTTTGTTACATCTTGGCTTATGTATATGCCCATGAAACCATCACCGTAATCAAGATGTTTTAAATATATGTCATAAATCCAAAAGGATGGCAGCCCTAGGAATGAATTTTTGAGGTTCTGATCTTCATGGGATGGGGCAGTAGATGAAAGCCATTTCAGACATCCTAGAGCAAGCCTCTGTCTTTGCATTCAGAGCCCTTCCCTGGAAATCACTCCTTTGGGGGTGTTTTACTCCCTTCAATGCAGTGTGTATTGGGGGTGGGGGTTCAGGGGGCAAGGACAAGATGAAAACCCATCTGCAATCCCTACGAAGCCTTGGGGAAGGTATAGACCCAGCTGGTCCAGACCCTTCAGCCTCCTAGACCTCCATGCCACCTTGTAGTTTTCTGGTTTATCTTTGATCCAGAGCCCATATTTCCAACCCTGTTTGGCTTCTCTAGATTCCCGTGAACCTTCCATTTGGGTTCAAGCAAAAATTCACCATGAAGTTCTTGAGGCTGAAAAATTTATTAAAATGAAACCGGTGGCTCAGGCCTTACATTTCAGGGTTCTCAATTCAGCAGAAATGAGATGACCCACCAGAACCTCCAAGATGAGACCTAGAAGACAGGAGCCGCAGGGTCATGGTCCACCTCCCATCTTCCCTGCCCTTGTCCTTGCCTCCTGAACCATCATCCCCAATACACACTGCATCAAAGGAGCAAATCCCCCAAAGTTGTGAGGATTTCCAGGGAGGGGTTCTGGAGGCCAAGACAGAGAATGGCTGAAATGGCTTGAATACTATCTGTACCCCAAGATTGTCCTTATTCCCCCCAGTTGAAGTAATCTCTGTCTGCTCTAGACTGCCATGAACTTTCCATTTTGTCCGTAAGCACCTTCTACCCTTTGAAATATAGTTGTTCATACACGTCTTCTTTCACTGTAAGATCTCTGAAGGCACAATCCTGGTTTGTTCCATCTTTGTGTCCCCTGCTGTGTCTCACCTATGGTACACAGCCCTACTTCTCAAACAAATGATCCACCTGTCCTAAACTCTGGGCACAGCTGTGTGTATGTTATACTAGATGTCACACGTGAAATAGTACACGAAATTTTGGTGATTCTCACTTGTGCAATATAAATAGGGCCACGGAGGTACGTGCACGGTCTTCTTTACATGCTCTGTTAATTCTAAGCAAAGGTGAGGCTTGGCTTGATGGGCTTGGCTTATAGAGAGAAAGCATTCGCTGTCACTGGGGAGGTAATCTCTCAAGGGAGACATAGGTCCTGCCTCCAGTGGTTCCAGCAGGTGCAAATGAGTCAGAGGAACAGGTAGTAGGAGGGAAGGCAGTAGTTTGGAGCAATGGGATATAGGTCTCAGCAGCTGGGGTCCCGTTTGCTCAGTCTCAATTCTACAGAGCTGTGGAGCTCATGGGTCACCAGTCTAACTCCTTGTCCAGAGATATCCATCCCTTGTAGACAGATGTGGAAAGGGGTTAAGTGTCCTTCATGCCACTTGAAAAGGAATTCATTGGTAGGTAGGACAAAACGTGATTTGAAAGTATAGACATGCCTAAATCAGTGTTTCTTGGACTTTTAGATTTCAGGGACCAAAATTTATTTTAAATTTGAGCATGACATCGGGGTCCCCTTTTCAAATATGGCTGACTAAAGATATGAAACAAAAATACGAAACATCCTTTTAAAAATTGTTCCTAAAAAGAAATGGCATTTCAACAACAACAACAAGAAAAACAGAAAGACAAAATGACAGCCATACAAGAACGACTCTGTCTACAACTAACGTGTCCCGAGTGCTAACTATATGCTAGGTGCCATTCTAAGTATTTTGCTGTTATTTTCGTCTTACACCATACATATTGCATCATTTATATTTTTTCTTCCCTATGAAGCCCTGAACGTTTCATCAGGGGCCCATGGTACTTGTTTATACCCTAGATTTAAAAAAAAAAAAAATCACCAGAAGAGGGGCTTCCGGCTGGCTCAGTCAGAGCTGTGTACGACTCTTGATCTCAGAGTCACGGTTCAAGCCCCACATTGGGTACAGAGATTACTTAAATAAATTAATTTTTTTTAAAAAAGGAAAACAGTTGAGAAAACTTCTTGAGACAACTCAACAGTCATAGGAGTCAAAACTGTGAACTTGAAAGTTTGTGCCTGATGCAGAGGCTGGAACAGGGGTCCTTCAGAGCCACTCTTGAAGAAGGATCCAGATGAGAAACACCTTGCTCAGAAGTTTCTTTGCTATGTGGGACCCATTGAGTTCTGGTTCCTTTTGCCACGGAGGCTCACAAGCTTTCAGCCTTTATCAACAAATGCAACGGCCCAAGTAAATCACGGTTCAGCCAAAGCTAAAGTGCTTCCAGCTACATTTGTGGGTCATGAAAGATGGAGGAAATGCTAACACTTTTGCAAGATAGAGCCTCCCCCCTCACCCCCCCTTTTCCTGCCTGAACTTTCAAAATCTTAATATCCCACTATCATGTTTCACAACGAACACAAACCAGATGGCTTAGGCCAGGGGAAGGAATGCTGGATTGAGTAACAGGGTATGAATTAAATAACCCTGAACAACGATTAAAAAAAGAAGAAGAAAAAGAAAAGAAACCAACCCTAAGTGCTTTCCTAATTTCTAGATTAAAGGAAAGCCTGAAACAGAAGAAGAATATAAACCACGTTAGGATTCCGCCCCTAGACAGAACGGCCTTCTTCAGAAAATGAATAGACCAGCGAGGTCATCCACGGCAGAATCTCCCCAGAGACCGAACACATGTCCACAAGAAGGGAGCAGATGGGAGACTCTGGTATTTATTTTTCCAAAGCTTGATAGATCAGCTCCAGGAGACCCAGTGTCAGGCCTAGAGGAGAAATAGTACATTTCATAGCCCCTTAGTATCCAGGTGGGAGAAGTGCCAGATTCCAGATAGAATGGGATTTAAGTCCGGAAGAACTTTGCTTGTGCTGCCCATTTCTCTGGACCATCTTGTTTCCCTCAATAGGAAAGGAGACCATAGTTGGAACTCCCTATTACACGTGGAAAAAATGTTCAAACTCCTTCCTATTCCCAAAGAGCTGGATTTGGAGGGCAGTAAGAGGAAGCATCGAAAGTAGGTATAAGAAGAGCTTCCTCTGGAGGTAAGACCTGGTCTCTCCATCCAGTAGACAGCTTAAGACTCCTAGAGCTTTAGACTCTAGAGCTGGAATTTTAAAAATCAGTGCGGAGATGGGAGGCCTTTGGAGAACTCCATTTTTCTATCGACTGTGTCACTTATCGGGGCCCAATGAGGACACAACTCCCATCTCACGGAGGAGGAAGGCAGGGCTCTCAGAGACAGAGAAACTTGGCCTAAGTCACAACCCTGTGTATATCTTGTTGCAAAGCCTGTGCTCTTTTCCCTAACCACACCAGCTCTGGAGATGAGCTCATATACATTAAAATGTTTGTAGCGAGCCAGGCCCTGTGCAGTCATTCCCTTGTGGGTATTAGGCCCAGACTTCCATCTGGTGTGCACAGAGATGTGCCAGCTCACATCTGCATGTGTCCCTGGATATATTCATGTAAGACTGCTTTACGAACGTAAGCAAGTCTGTGGTCTGACTAGCATAAGAACACTTCAGCAATAACAGGACAGAACCAGGGAGTCTCCCAGAAATCCAGGCTATGCCGTGGCTGCAGCCGTAGGAAAAGCCGTCCTTTCCAGGGACAGTTGCTTGTGCCCTGACTCACGCCAGCGCCGATCTTTCGAGCATGGGTGACACGTGGCTCGCTTTGGAACAATCCTGCACCTGCCATCCTAGCCCAGAAGTGAGTTCTTTCTAAGAGGTTCCGGCAAACCATATCTGCTTTTACTGATCAACTCTGGGGAATCCGGGAAAAGGGAGTGTTGGCTTGGAGGAAATGAGAAAGAGGAGAGAGGGGCTTCAGGTCTGTGCCCAGGGATTCAAGGGGTCACATGTTCTGCCCCCTGGAAAGGTGACATCAAAATGATGAAGAGGAAGACTGTGGCCCTTTTGGTTTGTCCCTCGGGAAGGCTCATCCGCGATTAGCGGAGGCTCGATCAGCACAAACCATTTTTTTTTTTTAAGATTTTATTTATTTAACAGACAGAGATCACAGGTAGGCAGAGAGGCAGGCAGAGAGAGAGGAGGAAGCGGGCTCCCTGCCCAGCAGAGAGCCCGATGTGGGGCTCGATCCCAGGACCCTGGGATCATGACCAGAGCCAAAGGCAGAGGCTTTAACCCACTGAGCCACCCAGGCGCCCAGCACAAACCATTTTAAAGAATAGTTTAGAGGGGCGCCTGGGTGGCTCCATTGGTTAAGGATCAGACTCTGGATTTCAGCTCAGGTCATGGTCTCAGGATCGTGAGTGAGATCATCCTATCAGGCTCTGCCCTGGGCCTGGAGCCTGCTTGAGATTCTCTTTCTCCCTCTGCACATGCACTCTCTCCCCATCTCTCTCTAATAAAAGAACAGTTTAGAAGTCTGTTTCAGGAATTAAAAACACTCACAGCCTTGGCCCAATGATGCCATCATTGGGAACCTGTGCTAAAGAGATAATCAGAATGTACAACGTTTATGTATGAAAATGTTTACTGCAGGGGTGCCTGGGTGGCTCAGTTGGTCAAGCATCTGCCTTTGGTTCAGGTCGTGATTTTAGTTCGGGCTCCCTGCTTAGTGGGGAGCCTGCTTCTCCCTCTCCCTCTGCTGCTTTCCCTGCTTGTGCTCTCTCTCTCTCTTTCTCTCTGTCAAATAAATAAATAACATCTTCTAAAAAAAATTTTAGAAAGAAATTTTTTAAAATGTTTACTGCAGTAGAAACACAGACACACACTAAATGTCCCCAACTAGGATAATGGCTAAGTGAATTATGCTTCATGAATCTGTACAGTTGAATATAACGCTGTTAGCAAAACATAACAGAGTTTTCACAACTTAAATAACGCTGAGGAAAGTGCTACAGAAATGTACATACGGTAGGATGACGACTTTGGGTGCATGTAAATGCCCAGAAAACTCACTGGAAGGAAATTTTACTGGTGGTAGTTCTTTTCTTCATTATTTTTTGTCCTTATTTGCCAGGTTTGGTATAATAAGTAGGCATAAGATTTATGTATTTATTATTTTCTTTGAAACAATTGGCCACATTGTTTTTTAAAAGATTTTCTTATTTTTTAGAGCAAGCGAGCAAGAGAGAGAGAGAGCGAGATCATGAGCAGGGGTAGAGGCAGCGGGAGAAGCAGGCTCCCCACTTAGCAGGGAGCCCAATGCAGGACTCGCTTGATCCCAGGACCCTGGGATCACAACCTGAGCTAAAGGCAGATGCTTAATCGACTGAGTCACACAGGTGCCCCAATAGGTATCAGTTTTATTTTTTAAATGTTACTTTAAACATGGCTTAAAGAAGTGCCTCTCCTCCTTAAATGGTTTTCTCTTTGGCCTGAATGAGCACAGCAGACTCCCGGCCACCCTTCCTCCTCTCATCCCACCCCCTTCCCAGCCCAGCCTGAACTGTCTCCAGGGCTCCCAGAGGGGACTCGAAGCTGACCAGGGTTAATACCCCGGCTTAACCCGGGCTTCAGCAGCCTGCTGTCTCTAGACTGGATGATAGGGTTCCAAGTCCTTCCTGTGGTTTGCTGTTCCCCAGGGGGCAGGCCCCTTCAGATCTTCTGGTCCACATGCTCAGCCTTCCCTCTGCTTAGAACGCCCTTTGCCTTCCTTTCTCACCCTGGGAATCGCTTCCTTGGCCTTTGTGGCCAGGCTCAGAGGTGAGCGTGTTGCTTTTGGCTCTGCTCCCAAAGACTTTGTCCATAGCTCCCTTCCGGCAAATATCACTTGTTGTAATAAATGTATCTTTCTGTCTCTTGCTCCCTCCCCCTGCCTCTCTCTCCACGTAAGACCATAGGATTGTGAGAATGGAGAGTCTCCTGGGATGCTTGCTGCCTGGCACAGAGTAGGTGCCCAGGGATGAAGGGATAAAGAAACTGGTGGCTGAGCTGGGACAGAGGAGGCCTCGGGGAGTTCTCAGGCCAGGGAGGTAGTCTGTAAGATGGCTGTGGACCGACCTTCCTAGAAGCAGCAAGAAAAAGCAGGCTTCCTTGCAGTGAAACAGATTTTAGTTAGCCAAAGGGGGGAACTCGCACAGGTTGTTATTACTGGAATGGGTGAGGGGGGTGGAAAGGGGAGAGGTGAGGCCTTCAGAATAGGGCAACAACCTCCCCTGCCTGAGAGGACTTGGGCACGGCCCTTCTTGGAGCCTGGAAGGTAGACAAGCTAACTGCAGCCACCCCTGGGTTTCAGGGCATTGTCCAAGAAAAGAGGGTCAGGAGCTCCGCTTTCTCCCAGAGCCCACTGCGATTCTGCTATAGGCCTGGGCAGGTTTCCATGTCAGCTGTACTTCCAAACGCAGATCTGCAATTTGAACCTAAGGCCCTACAGACAAAGCAGACTGTGTTCAGAGCAGGGCCAATTGCTCCCCAAGCCCAGCGGGGCTCTTGGCTACACAGTACTCATTAGCATAAATATATATGAGGCCTGTGGGTTCCCCTGGGAGTCCCGGAGGCCCTCACAGGCAAAGCGTCATCTCTCCCTCTTTGCGCCTCCTCCTGGACCTTCTGAGCCCAGCTGTCTCCAAGGAGCCCAGTGCCATGAGATGATTCCCCAGCAGGGGCCCGACAGCTCGTTTTCAGGGTGCAAAAATAGATACTTGGTCCTTTGGGGGACCAGCTCTGTTCTGCCCCTCCCCTCCTTACGGAGCGCTAAGGTCTCTGAAGAGCAGGGATTTCCCCACTGCCCTCTCATGTGCCCCGATCCTGGAGACTCGGGGGCAGAGGGAACCCGCTACATGAATGCAGTGTAGCCCTTGCAAAGCCCAGACTGGACGCTGCAAAACTCAGAACTGAGGGAGATGAGGAGACTCGGCTTTTTGGTCCTAAAGTCCTCCTTATCTAATGGGATACACAAAATAGAGAAGAAAAAACTAAAAGTAGAACCCTGAGACAGCACCAACCTCAGAGAAATATAAATGAGAACGTAAGTAGCAGCCTATGAACCCTGTAAATTCCACAGAGGGGGCGAGACCGGAAGGCGGTGCTGCTGGATCAAATCTCAGAGGGCTTCTGGGAGGAGGTGAATTTTGATCGGGAAAGGGTGGCGTTAGGAAGGGTACTGACAGCTGGGCAGGGACAGTTGCGTGGCCGCCCTGGCCCTCTCCCAGAGGTATTGTAGCAAAGTTGAAATGTCAGGGAGGAAAACAGCCCCAGGGATCCTCACACTCCCAACAGCAGCCCTATCCTATGAACTAGCCCACTACCACAGTTGTTTCCAAGACTAGACAGAAAGGACTTTTAGAGAAAAGCCACAAAACGAAACCAGTTGAATCCCGATGTATGGGGAGATCCTGGTGTGGGTGGCTGTCCTTTGGTGTTTCTGGCTGAATCTGGAACACCCCAGTCTCAGCTTTGGGGTGCGATGCCCCAGCACTGCCTTGGGCAGATATATATGACCCTCCTGTGCAGATTCATTGTGGGGGGGGAGCCCATGTGTCACTTATAGGACATGAGGAGGGCGGTGGCTGACATGGAAAGAGGAATTGATGGTAGTAGATTTCCAAGTTCTGAGAACATGTTCACCTCAGGTTGTTTGGGAGAAGTTTCTCCAGCCCCACGTCCTTTGCCCATATTGGCAGGCTGATGTCCTCAGTCGGCTGAAGATCAGGCATTCTGCTGTGAAGCGTCCTTCACCCCAGGTGGTCTGTCATACCTGGGACCTGGTAAGAAAGCCCAGGCTCTTCATTTGCTTCTTGAGGAACATCATCCTCCTCCCCGATCTGCCATGGGGATGGAGGTAGATTTCCCAGCCAGGGAAGAGCTCCTCTTCTCCCTGAGTTGGCACTTCCAAGTCACAGCAGGTTATATGGGGAGAATCCTTAGAGATCACTGATACCAACTCATACTACAAGCCCAGAAGGGGAGGGAGGTGCTTAGTCAGAGCTAGGACTGTCATCCTGGGTAAGACTGATGCAGAATGATCTCTGTGACCAAACCAGCCCGGCTCCACACTCCCATCTTTCGGGCTCCATGGCCATGAAACCTTGAATAAGTCTTTGAACTCCTCTGAGCGCCTGTTTCTGCAGCTGCCAAAGGCAAAAGAGAAAGAAAGAAAAGCAGATATTTCTTCATAGGAGGCTCTTGAAGATCTAGAAGATTATTGATAACAATAGCTATCACTTATTGAGTACTGACTGTGTGCCCAGGGCCATGGGAGCTGCTAGGGCACGTCGTCTGTGGTTATTACTACGTGCAGACCCAGGGATTTGATACTGTTCGTGGACATGTCTCACCTTTGGCTGCAGACTTCTGAGATGATAAAACTCCCGTGGCCCCGGTTTCTAGAAGTCAGGAAGACCTAACGGTGGGGAAGGAGTCCACGTCCAGGCTGAGCAGTGACGTGCTGACCTGTGCTCCAGCACTGAGGAAGGTCACCAGCCTTCTCTTCCAAATGCAGCATGCTCTCTCTTGTTTACACAAGGCCAAGGAGGCAGACAGGCAGCCCTTGGTTGGGGAGGAAGAAACAAGGGCTGTTTGGGATTCCATGGAGACTCCGGGCTATTGAAGCTGTCAGGCTGATACACAAGCTCTGTCAGGCTTATAGCTCTTGGCATTCTGGCTGCTTCCCCTGATGACCATTTATAGTCAATTCCTCTGAAGAGGGTGTAGCCCTGGGGTTGACAAAAGTGATGAAGTTGGAGGAGAGGCACCTGGCCTCAGGGAGGCTGGCAGTAACTACTAGAAACGTCCATACCTTCAAACACTACAGATGTCCCAGAGCTTGGGCTCAATGGCTCCCCCTTCAGGCTTGCATGGTAAGAACAAGACAGGACCAAAGGGAGGTTGGAAGGTGGAATAAATGGAAAGATCAGGACCTCAAATCAAGAGTTTTTAGAGGAGTTTAAAGACAAGCCCGTATGGCTTTGTGATAGGGATTTCTGTCCCTGCGCCCCTGAATTTTTCTTTTATTTCCCCTTAAGATCTAATTTAAGACCATTTTCTGAAAATTGGAAGCAGCAGACCTTTAACAGAGCTTGGAAAAGGGAAACATGGCTTGACAGCATCCACAGTCCAGTCTGGTCTGTTGACCTCAGCCAAGTTCTACCCTTGGCATCATTGTGATTTCCTTGGTCTTTGCGTAGGGAGAGGTCACTAGATTCCACGGGTCCTAGGTAGACCTTAAGCTCTCTTAGTGCCTAGGAGGAGGAAAGATTAAAGGAGGGTCTTGGGGTGCCTGGGTAGCTAAGTGGGTTAAGCCTCTGCCTTCGGCGCAGGTCATGATATCAGGGTCCTGGGATCGAGCCCTGCATCGGGCTCCCTGCTCCATGGGAGCCTGCTTCCCCATCTCTCTCTACCTACTTCTGATCTGTCTCTCTGTCAAATAAATAAATAAAATCTTAAAAATAAATAAATACATAAAGGAGGGTCTGGACTCATCCTGCTGACTTGGGGTTGGGTAAAAAGAACACTGCCCCCCCAAGTCCGCTGGAGGAATTGCTAGGAAGGCAGGATCTGCAAATAAGGAGGTGAAGGAAGGCTCCCTGAGACCACAGGAAAATGGTACTTTGAGGTGGTCACGTGGGCCTGCATACACCCACAGGAATACAGAATAATAATATGTCCCTGTTAACCGTGAGAGGGATATCTGGTAGGCGCGGGGAGGTACAGGATGGACAGAGGCACGGATGGACAGAAGCATGGATGGTATTGTATTAGGTTCTAGACACTGGATTAGGAGCTTTCTACACACTATCTTGGTTTTTAATGTTCATAAGCTTGGGAGGTTAGTTTCATTCTTGTTTTACAGATGAAGAATCTGAAGCCCATGGAAGCCAAGTAAATTGCCTGAGGTTTCAGGCTTAGTGGTGGCTGGGATTCAAACTTCTTTCTACTTTGTGAGACTGTTTTTAGCGACTTGTATCAAGATCAGTTTCTTGTTTAGGCCCGTCCCATGGGGGCAGGGGCCGTTGTGTGTCCTCAGGAGGCCAGATTCCAGACCAGAGGGCATCAGAGTAGACTTAAAGATTCTTCTAGCAGGCTGGTATAACAGGAGAAGCCATCTCCAGCTGGAAGAGGTGTCTGTTTTCATCAGAAAAAAGTCTGTTCCCCTCACAGAGTGGAATGACGCTGTCAAAACCTCATGTTTCTGTTTCGTTTTCCTAGAACTTTGTGGAGCTCACCCCTCTTCAGTTACTACACCCTTTCTTCCTTGGCCAAATGAAACCATACTTGATTATATTACACAATTATTTGGTTTTAATCCCCTTTTACTAACTTATTACTCCATTTTAAAAACCTTTTAGTGCAAACTACAGGCTCATTTTGTTCGTCCAAATTTATTGAGCACTTAAATATATGCCTGATGGTGGGTTCACTTCTGGGAACAGGAGAATGATGAAACTTGTCTCTTCCTAGGGGAGCCAGATGCATAAACAAATACAATGTAATATGAACCCAAACAACACAATATCTAAAACCCCATATGGATCGTTACTCTCACACTATTGGTTTTTCATTCATTAAAACCAAAACAACAACACACGAGTTTATTGTAAGGCCCAATATTAAGTACTGGGAAAACTCTGAAGGGTCTATTGGGGAAGATAGCTAGACTATATGGTATAAACGAGATAAAAATTAGCAAAAAGTAAAGACAGGTGTTTGGTAGGCATGATTACCGATTTTCAGGTAAGTAAATTATTTAGTACTTTACCTGGAACAGAGCAAGCCCTCGGTAAATGGTAATCTATGTTGTTAGTATCATCCCTATGATTATTGTAGGCAAACGTGGTGGATCAATTTGATTTTATTTTTCCTATACAACTTTTAAAATCTGGGCGATACTCTCATTTTTCCATTTTTCAGAGAAAATTATACATAATATGATATAAGTGGCTAACCCAGATGATTCGGATTTGGAGTAAAGATATGAAAATGAGCTTGAATACACTGGCTCCCAACGTATCCCTCTTGCTCCGGGCCCCTGAGCCCACAAATGGGCCATCAGTCTGGTCTTTTCTACCTCAACATAAACTTATTCTAACTCTATCCCCAACCCCTTATGATCTAATCTTCAAAACATCTGACGCTATCCTAGAATCTCCTTTCGGTGCTCCCCACCTTCAGCAAGCTGCCGGGTCCAAGGAACCAATGCTTCTCTAACTTACTGTATACAGATCTCCCCTGGTTCTTGTTAAAATGCAGATTCTGACTCTTGAGGGGAGTATTGGGGGGGGGGGTGCTCAGGTCCTGATTTCTGATAAGCTCCCAGGTGCCACTGCTGCTGATCCCAGGACCATACTTTGAGTAGCAAGCTGTCCATCATTACTCCAAAGCCTCTCTTTCAACTACCTCCCTTCCTTTTGCTCCCCCCTGCCCACCGCCCCCAGCTTGGGCCACCCCTACTCCTCTGCAGATGAGCCCCGAGCTCCCAAGTGGTCTTCCTGCCTCTACTCCCTGCTTCCACCTCATCCTACATGCTTCTGCTTAATTCCGTTTCCTTCACGTTTCTCTCCTGCGGTAACTCCCTCAGTGACTTCCACTGACCAACAAAGTGCACACAAATTTCTCGGAGTGAAGTTAAGACTGTCTAAGATGGGGCACCTGGGTGTCTCCGTCGGTTAAGCGTCTTCTTTCAGCTCGGGTCCTGACTGTAGGGTCCTGGGATCCAGCCCCTTGTTGGGCTCCCTGCTCGGCAAGGGAGCCTGCTTCTCCTGTTCCTCCCTGCTCATGCCCTCGCTCTCTCTAAGATTTAGCCTTGCTTTTTTGGTATGAAAAATCTCACGATTCCCACTGATTTATCCTACCTGTAATCGCCATTACTACCTGCCTTGGGGACTTTGTGGATATTCTTCCTTCCACTGAAGCTCCTTCCCGCTCCCAGCTGTGGCCCTCATCCCAGCACCCAAGCCTTCTCCTTCCTTCAAGCCCTGGGCACCCTCTTCCACAGCTGGAGACCATCTCACACCTGCATAGCTCTTTGCCCAAATATGGTTATCTGTGCGTATCTTCCCATGTGCGCCGCTTCCTTCATCTCTGCACAAGCCCATAGCTTCTCCTCCAGGGCCTTGCTCCTAGCTAGCTCTCCATTCATTCAGCAGGGTGCCTCTCTTTCCTAGTTCTTTTAATGGGACTCTATTCTATTTGCATTATTCATGTTCCCATGTTAGATGTGTTTTAACATCATAAATGACCTCAAATCCTTTTTGGAAATCAGTGAGTTATAAATCATAAATAATCAGCCACAAGATTAGACACTCAGGAAACATTTATTAAAGGAACAAATGGATGCTTTCTTCAGTGCTGAGTTAAGAGCAGGTTACTGCCTGCCCTTCTCACTCCTTCCTGCCTCTGGCCCTTTTGCTCCTCTGTCCCCTGAAAGGTCCTCCTGCAGCTCTTGGGGTCCTGCTCAACTTCAGGATGCAGGGTGGGCTCCAGACTTCCCACCACTGAGAAGCAAGTTTTCCGCTTCAAGCAGCATTCACTGCTCTTGTCATCCACTAGACCATGAACCCCTTTCTGTCCTGGGTCTCTGCCCCCCCCCCCTGCATCCCTCATGCTGCAGCTGCACAATGGCCCCCAGGCCTGGCTTCACGTATTTCTCCCTGGGAAGCTTTGGAACATTTTAGGAGCCCAAACACACCTGTCCCACCCCGGGCCTGTTGAATCAGGTGGTTCTCAAACTTGAGCATGGGTGCAAGTCATAAGCACCAGAGAGCTTGTTAAAACAGAGAGCACTGGCCCACCCCAGAGACTGTGGGAATGGAACTAAGATTTTACATTTGTAACAGGTTCCCAGATGATGTTGTTTGAAAAAGGCTCTTGGAGGACCATTGCCTTAGAAGTAAGGTCCAGCGGTTCTGTATGTAAGGAAGACAAATCACAGAGTGCTCAGGCATGGTAGAGGCTTGATAAATACTTAATAGATTAAATTACTTGCTTCATCTATCTTAGCTCTACCTCCCCAAATGGATTATAAGTAACTTGCAGTTAGAGACCAAGTCTTAGATGACTTCTCTGCCAAATTCCATCTGGCAGAACCCAGGGCTGGGCATTGAGTTGGCACACAGTTCATCCCTTTGGCTGAGTAACAGCTTTTCTTACCTCTTTTCAGTGTCGCTGTGAGAGGAATGCTAAGGAGACCTAAAATTACCGGTTTCTATCAAAAAGTGGCAAGGCAGGTTCTGTCGAGTTCATTGAAACATTCGTGCCTGAGAGGTTCATGGGGGAGGAGGCCCAAGCCATTCATTCTGTACATCTCAGGAAATCAGTAAATTGAAGACCTGTCTCTCACCCAGAACATCCCAAAATTTCAGCATAAATCAGCCCCTGGTCCCTAGGTTCTTGTGTTGAGTATCTGTTGTGGTCTCCAGATTTCTTCAACAGTCAATGCGCACATGAGCCAGCATTTAGGACATTTTTAAAACACACAGGGAAGGGGGACCCTGGGTGTTTCAGTTAAGCATCTGCCTTCAGTTCAGGTCATGATCCTGGGGTCCTGGGATCCAGCGCCACATTAGGCTCCCTGCTCAGCAGGAAGCCTGCTTCTCCCTCTCCCTCTCCCACTCCCCCTGCTTGTGTCCCCTCTCTCACTGTGACTCTCTTCCTCTCTCAAATAAAAAAATAAAATCTTAAAAAAAAAACTTATTTTTTAAAAAAATGAAACATGCAGAGAAGCCATACAGCTATCCATGCTCCCAAGGACCATTCTTCCCCAAATGTATTTATTAACCTTCTCAGGAAAAAAAAAAAATTACGTTTATGAGGGTATACCTGGATTATTGCAATACATCCTTTTTACCGGGGTTTGTTTAGTGCTTTGCAGAATGTTTAATAGCTTATTAGAAAAATAAGATCAGGGGCATCTGGGTGGCTCAGTGGGTTAAAGCCCCTGCCTTTGGCTCAGGTCATGATCCCAGGGTCTTGGGATCGAGCCCCTCATTGGGCTCTCTGCTCCGCAGGGAGCCTGCTTCCTTCTCCCTCTCTTTGCCTGCCTCTCTGCCTACTTGTGATCTCTGTCAGTCAAATAAATAAATGAAATCTTAAAAAAAAAAAAAAAAAGAAAAAGATGATTTCCATCATCATTAGGCAGGAGGTCTTAATAACAAACATGGTAGATATAATACGAAAATGGATGAATTCCTCTTTTTTTTTTTTTTTTTTTTTGGTGAGAGTGTGCACCTGAGTCGGGGTGAGGGGGTGCAGAAGGAGAGTGAGTGAGAATCTCCAGTGGACTCCCTGCTGAGCATGGAGCCTGATTTGGGGCTTGATCCCACAACCCTGAGATCATGACCTGAGCCGAAACCAAGAGTTGGATGCTTAAAAGACTGGGCCAGCCAGGTCCCCCAAAAAGAATTTTTTAAAGCAACAATTATTAATCAACTGAAAGTCCTTCTGGAGAATTCTGGAAAACACTTACTCATTCTTGTAGACTCAAGGCATCCCCGCCATCCTGTGGGTGTTCCCACACCTCAGCCCGGCCCAGGCTGCTTCCTACCCACGCCCGGCCCCCACCCACCCCAGCAGAGCGCCTCCAACATAACAGTACTTAACCTCACTGCCTTCCAATAGTCTGTTGACCATTTCCTATTTTGTTAAGCATGAAGTCGTTAATATTGAAGCAGTAAGGCTAATATAAATTATAACCAGCGCAGCACACAGATTTTCAACCTTTGTTGGCTCCATCCAGCAAGCTGTGTGTCCTCATGCTCTCTCCTTCCCATGTTGGACACGCTCAGATGATTCCCACACCTGCTGGGAGGGCCTCACTGTAGCCCGCAGCAGGGGGAGCCCAGACAGACACTAGGAGCCTCTTAGCCTCCGGGTCTGTTTCTCCCTCCCTCTTCCCCTCCTGCCCAGGCTCGCCCAGGGTGGGGCCGGCAGCTGCGTCCTCACAGTGGCCTGCAGGTAATCATGCAGGAGCTCGTTCTGGAAGGTTCATAGCCCGATATTTATCTTCTCACTCTAAGCAGCTATTAAATAGCTCCCAGGAGACACTGGGTTTTTGCTGAGCTTTCCAGACACTGTCTTAATCATTTTCAAAAATAACACACACACACACCCATAGTGAAGTCCATTTGTGTCTTTAATGCTTTGACAGACCTTTGGTCTTTCCCACATTTTCTAAAGGTCTTCGAACCAAACCCGATGGGAACTACTTCACGAACTTCTTGAGAAAGCTGTCTTTTATATTTGAAACCCCCACGGCCCAGCACAATGCCTGGCACGTAAAGGTGGAGTAAGAATTAGATGCAGGAGGGGCCCCTGGGTGGCTCAGTTGGTTATTAAGCATCTGACCCTTGATTTCAGCTCAGGTCATGATCTCAGGGTCTCCAGATCAAGCCCCACAGTGGGCTCCATGTTCAGCAGGGAGTCTGCTTGGGATTCTCCCCTCTTCCTCTGCCCCTCCCCCCAATAAATAAATAAATCTAGAATTAGATACAGGATCCCAACAGTCATGGCTAATACTCACTGAACATTTTCTCTGGGCCATACTGAGAAGCCCTTTATGGAACCATCTTATTTAATCCTCATAACGACCTGTGACCCAGGTACTAGTCAGCACCATACTTGGTAAATGAAAACAACCCAGGGCTCAGAGGGGTGAAGTAACTTGCCCAAGCCCATCAGCCAGAAGCAATAAGGCTGACTTTAAGTCCAGGTCTGTCTGGTTCCAGATCTTCTGTATTTTCACAACACGCAATGGAAGGTTAACAGTTGAATAAACCTTGATCTTAGGGACCATAAATATTTGGGTAGTCTCCTGGCTTTGTGATTTATTGCAAAACTAACATAATATACCCAAACAGCACAACACATGGAGAAATAACGAGCAGTATTTTTTAATGAGGGAGACGGTGGGTTCATGGGCCCACCCAAAGCCAGCAGACCGTGGCGGCACTGTCCCTAGAGTCCCCCAGTCTGATTTCTAGCAATGGGGACTGGCGCTCAAGCCTTCCACAGTGCCTCAATTCTCTACTGTTTTCTTGCTCTTAAATAGCTCTCTCCAGGACAGAGGCATTTTATCAAGATTACAGCATTATGTTATCTGGGTGAGCTGAGAGTTAGCTAGCTAACTCATTAGAAGGGATTGCTCACTGTGATAGATGGGATGGCAGGCTATAATTGGAAGGGCACTTTGAGGCTGAGAAGCAGCACGTGACTTGCCTAAGATCCCAGGGTAGGTCGGAGGCAGATGGTTTTAGAACCCCAGTCCCCCCAACCATACCATTCAGGGTGCTTCTGCTTACCCCATTTTCCTACCCTGACGAAGGCTGGCTGGCCGTCAGAGTTTAAGCAAAGCAGCACAGAGTATTTCTCCGGGGCTGGGGGTGGTGGTAAGTGATCTGTGTGACCAAACCTGAGTGTTTTGTGCAGAGGGGACCACGAAAGAAGGAGCAGGAAAAAAATTCAGGTAATGATTGCAGAAAGAATTGCAGAACGGGGCATGGTCTGTGCTGAGTCCCTCCCTAAGTCTGGTGCCTTAGGAGAAGGCAGTGGTTCCCCACTCTCCTCTGGACGGTACCCTGGAGGCAATTAGAACAAACTGTACTTGAACTCGGAAGGCCAGAGCTCCTCCTGTTCCCGCTGCGTCCTTTACCTGCACCTTGCTAACCCTTGGCCAAGACACTGAGCCTCTGCGTCTTCATTTCATCTTTAAGTGGAAAAAAAAAAGAGTTGTCCTGGTGATTTCTAAGATATTCTAGCTCTGACATTCTGAAGTTCTCCTGAACTGGGATTAATTAAGGTTAGACCCGATGTCCTAAACCCACCTAAAACATTCCGCAACTGTGACCAGCACCTCTCCAAGTTCTTCTGCCTTTTGTTTTGGAATGCAGACCCAGCTGATCAGCTGGTCCCAGCTATTTTACCTCCACGATTCCTCGGTTCTCCCAGGACTACATGTATCCCTCAGCTCTTAAGGGGCACTGAGTGGCTCAGTTGGTTAAGCATCTGCCTTTGGCTCGGGTCACGATTCTAGGGTCCAAGGATGGAGCCTTGCATGGGGTGCCCTGCTCAGTGGGGAGTCTGCTTCTCTCTCTCCCTCTGCCCCTCCCCCTGCTTATGCTCTCTCTCTCTCTCAAGTAAATGAATAAAATCTAAAATAAATAAATAAATAACTTAAACTCCGGGATAAAATATCCACCTTGGCAAGGCCCCAGCTGCATGGATAGCACAAATGCGTAAGATGCTCGGGCTTTCAAATAGAGGCTGGTGAGGATCGCAGAACAGTGGCTTCCTTGGAGGACTGTCCCACTAGCCGATATGCCTCCTAAGTTCTTGACCTATTTCGTCAGGGTTTTAGGATAGGGACCTAGCTCTGTGTCTTCAAGTTCGCTGGCCTGTACCCCAATTTCAAAGAGGAACTAGCTTCTCATTGATGAGTAGAGGTCAGGATAGGGGCCCCCCTGTGTAGGGCAGGGGGGCGTCAGAGGGCGTGGTTGAGCCCATGCTCTGTCTGGCCACAAAGGAGAGCTGAGAAGTGTGATATTCATCCCTGGGAACGCCATCAACCCACTTTTTGAAGGAAGAAAAGCCAAAGAATTACAAATTTACTCAGCCTAGAGATGGAAAGAAGAGTGTCTGTGAGCAAGTTAAGTGGGCCAATTGTTTAAAAAACAAAGGCTTTGTAAATGTTGTTAGATGTTAAGTCCACGTCTGCCTTTGTTGCTCCTTTCCCTGTTAGTCCATAGTCAATTTTCTTTTCAGTGTTCCAGCCTGCCTCTGCTTTATTAAAGCGCATGAAAACGGGTTTCGTGTTTTCCGTAGTTGGGCTAAAAGTCTTCAGTGGGGGAGGTGAATCTCTGGGGATTTCTGTGATCTAAGCAAAAGGACTCAAAGGAGAAGCTGGCAGGAGAAAAAAGAAACTTCAGAGAGAAAGATCAGATAAAAGTTTTGAGTTGCTCCTTCCTCCACAAAGAGAAAGTAGCTGAAACCCTTATTTGCTCAAGCCCCGGAGGCTGCTCTGTGCCTGCAGAGAGGAGGAGAGCTCAGTGTTCCAGACGATGGGCAAGCTTGAATGTCAGTGCTTAGTGCACCCCGCACCCTGAAGCCCGGGAGCGCCATCAACAGAAGTCCAGGGAGATGCTCTAATGTCAATTACATTTAATGTCATGGCTCTGTACTCTCTTGGCCAGATGCGTTTCGTGGCAAGAGATTTCATTTCCTAGAGAAAAACATTTCGAAAAAAGAACAAATGTCCTCAGCGAGCTTCCTTTGAGGGCAGTCTGAAGGAGCCCACTGGCTGAAACACTTTTCCAACATGCTTTGCCTCCGGGCATCTCTTACACAACCCCTGTGCTCAGCCCCTTTTGGGGCCCTACTTCGGACGTGTGATAGGCGTCATGGCCCCGAGTTTTAGTAATTTACGGCTGGCTTGTGCTGTAGGGTACACCACGTGAAAAGACATGGGGGAAATACAGAGCCAAATGAGAAAAAAATGACAAGGGACTGGGCAAGTATTTTCCCAAGTGGAGCTTTGGAGAAGATCAAAAGTGGCTGCCTTTCTGGGTGATTGTAGTCTGCTGAGGGCCTTCCATAAGAAAGTACCACAGATTGAGTGACTTCTTGAAACAACAGAAACAAACTTTCTCACGGTTCTGGAAGTTAGAATTCCAAGATCAAGGAAGGTGTCAGCCGGGGCGTGGATGGTTGTCTTCTCCAGGTGTCTTCCCACGGTCTTCCTTCTACACCTGTTTGTGCCTTAATCTCCTCTGTAAAGACATCAAGCAGATTGGATTAGAACCCATCTTAATGGTCTCCTTGTAACTCAATTCCTCTTTAAAGACTATCTCCAAAGACCTTTACCTTTAGAGGTACTCAGGGTTAGGATTTCAGCATCTGTGTTTGGGCAGGGCGGGCGGGGTGGTGGTGGTGGTGGTGGACATAATTCAGGGGTGTTGAGAGGAGAAAACAATTCACAGCCGTCGAGAAGCTCTGTAACCTTTCCTTAAGGCTGAGGCCCCACCTGCCTGGTGTGCGGTACCATGGGAAGGAGCTCAGGAGAGGGAGAAATTACCATGAGCCAGTGTGGTTAGAAGAAGTCTGTCCTGAGGAGGAGAAATAGAACTAGCTAAAGAGGAAAAGAAGGTAAGATTTGGAAGAGGGTAGAGCATGGGTGAACAGCAGGGGAGGAGAGCACATCCGGGCAGAAGGGATAGCCTGGAAGATGGAGCAGATGGGGTACTAAGGAGACATACTCAGGGGATGTGGACTAGACCAATCTGGTAAGACTGCAGCACTCATTTTGGAGGCCAAGAGGAGAGCCGGAAACAGCCGGCAGCAAGTGGGGAGTGGGAATGGGCTGCAGATCGATTTTCTCTCCCGGCCAGCGCCTTGAAGCCAGCTACTAAAATGGTAACGAAAATCACATGCATATCGCTGCTTACGATCTTTAAGATTTTTTCATGAACATTATCCCATTTCTTTGCTACAAATACATAACGAAATCAGCAGGCCATCGCCATAACCATTCTATAAATTTCGGGATCCAGGTGGAGGGAGTTCAACTGCTTGGCCAGCAGGTGTAAGGGCCGTGATCAGAATTCACTCCAGGTGAATTAATCCGACAAGCCAGTGAGGAGCAGGGGGCCGGGAGTTATTAGGAAGAAGAAAAGGAGTGGAGGGGTGAAAGCCTGAATTAGAAGAGTGGTACTAGAACTGGAACATTTTAGGGGCACCTGGGTGGCTCCATTGGTTAAGCGTCTGCCTTTGGCTCAGGTCATGATCTCAAGGTCCTGGGATCGAGTCCCGCATTGGGCTTCCTGCTCTGCTGGGCAATCAGCTTCTCCCTTGGCCTCCCGCCCCGCCCCCCCACCGCTCACAGCTTGTACGCACACGTGCTCTCTCTCTCTCTCAAATGAAAAAAAAAAAAAAAGAACTGGAATAGTTTAAACACACTTACCATATTGGTTTTGATCAATAAACGTGCAAAAAATGAAGATGCCAGGAAATAAGCAAAAATGCTTCTCAGAAGGGTACCGCACTTGGTTCCCATCAGACTCCCGTATCTCAGCATGAATTAATTTATCAGAGTCTTTCCTGGCTTTGGAAGTAGGAATAGGGAGGACGTAAGTACAGCCATGTTTCCCTATGCCTCTGACAAGCGCTCAGTAGATTGCACTGGAACTGTGCATGTGTGTATCTGTCTCCCCCTGCCCCAGACTATGAGGTCCCCCAGGAAAGTGACAGTCTTTTCTTCATCTCTGTTTTGCCAAAACCTAGTAAAATTCTTCAGTGGTCAATAAGCATCTTTTGAATGAATGAGAGAGAGAGTGAATAAGTTAGGACACCAGCGCCGGGGAAGAAAAGAGCATAAAAAGTAGAGGTGAGGGCGCCTGGGTGGCTCAGTGGGTTAAGCCGCTGCCTTCGGCTCAGGTCATGATCTCAGGGTCCTGGGATGGAGCCCCGCATCAGGCTCTCTGTTCAGCAGGGAGCCCGCTTCCTTCTCTCTCTGCCTGCCTCTGCCTGCTTATGATCTCTCTCTCTCTCTGTCAAATAAATAAATAAATAAATAAAATCTTTAAAAAAAAAAAAAAGCAGAGGTGAAGGACTTTGAGGATAAGGGTTGGCGACGTCACAGGTGTCCCCAGGACAGCCTCATAGGCAGTCAGGTAAATCCAACCTAAATGAGAGCTCTAGAAGGCCAAAGAAAGTTCACATAAGTGGCTTTGACTATCAGGTCCCTGCAGGCAGCTGTGGACTTCATTATGCAGAATTAATAAACTCTAATAAGAAGAATTATATAGCACACTTTATAAAGCTTATGGGCTTTATCATACAAAATTGCTGGGGAAATGGCGTTGATGACATAAAGTAACTTATTCCATAGAATAAGTTTCTAGGCAGAAATGAGTGGTTTTCTTCTCTGTGGCCTTACCTGTTCATGCTCCAGAGGTCCTTTCCCCAAGCTCCTGGATACCCTCCCATCGTACGTCCCACTGCCATCTCCACACTGCATCTCTGCCTGGCACATGGAAGGGCTTGCTCTTGAACGGACAAGTCTGGCCATAGAAGAAAGATGTTGAGATAAGATGGAAGGACCCAAATACATCAGAACGACTTGCTCTCTTCTCACCGTGTTGATCAAGAAGCCTACATGGGCTAGGGATCACTTGATCTGCTGTCTTTTTGTTATCCTGGGATATAACTGTACTCGGTGGCTCCGAATTCAGTTTGTTTCAATAAGCATGTTTTGTGAAAAACACCAAGGTGGGTACCAGACAGCCCCCGCCTTCCAGGAATTTATTCTGTCCATGGGAGAGCAATGTCTTCCTCATTAGTGTTGAATTTCTTCCATGCCCATTCTCATGCGTGCTGTGGAAGCACTAAGATTTCCAGAAGTTCAAAAACACCTTCTCCCCACGGCTCAGTGGGCTCTTCAGAGCCACGCGCTGTGGCATATCCTTTCCAGCCATCTCTTCTGGTCATATCTAGAACGTGCCCTGGTATCTGACCCATCCCTCACCGTCTCTTAACCCATTTCCCCTTGCTTGAGTGAATGCTTTGATTAGACAGGATATAGAGCATAACCCTTGCCTGGGAAAGCAGTGAACAAATGCTCTTTGGGGGTACAGCCATGATAGGGCGGAAGTAGCCCTTAATGTGACTGATGTTTCAGGGAGAAGCCAAGACGTCAAGCAGACACCCTAGATCTCAGCCTTATGGAACAGGACAGTGATAGCAGATCAGTGAAGGAGAAGTCTTCTTCTGCTAATTAAAAAAAACTTTAGTCTTAACCGGAACCGGGGCCATGCATCTGGTTGGCTCTCTTCCCACTGAGGATGAGGGCAGAAGGTCTGGGGGCGGAGGTTGGCATTCAGACTTGGAGTTCTTCAATGCGTGATCTGTGTTGTCTCTTAGAAGGTCTTAATTCTGGGGGTAAAGATCCCCACTGTCCAAGGAAACAAGTCCGAGGCATCAAAATCCTTCCCACTCACAAGCCAGTGTGTCTGTTATGTGACTGGTAGGAATTAGAACAGGAACCAATGTATTTTATGAACATGTAAATTTAGGGTGATCCTGTGATGGGGCTAAATTTTTCTCCCTTTTCTCTTGCTACTGACAGGCACATCCTTGCATGCAAAGCTTCAGGCTGCCAGAAATTCAGACCACTGATACTCTGTCTCTCTTTCTTTTTATTTTTCCTGGGTTTCTTTCTTTTATCAACCAGAATCATGCTGTATGAATTGTTTTTTTGATATTGGCTTGTTGGAGATGTTCTCAGCCTAGCACACTCCTTTTATCCATTATATATATTCTACCAAATTACTGTCACTATTTGGTTGCTTCATTTACGCTCTTATAATTATGCCCACTTTTGTGCACAAACGTGAACACAGCAGCTGAAATTTGCAGGAAAGAGTGCCAGTTTGAGCCCTTGGCAATCTGTGGTGAAGGTGTGATGGTTTGGCACTGAGCAGGTGGCAAGTTGTGCATGATGACTTGGGCAGGGGGGTGGCTGGACCATGAATTTGGGACCCACAGGCCAATGGCATCATGTGTGACAGGGAGGTGGCTGGCTTTCTTTTAACTTTTGTTTTTCTGGGAAACTCTATCTCTCCTATTTTAAATAAAAGCCTTGCTGGATAGATTATTCTTGGCTATAGATTTTTTTCCTTTTAGCAGTTGGAATTTATCATGCCGATCCCTTCTGGCCTGCAAAGTTTCTGCTGAAAAACCCACTGGTAGCCGTATGGGGTTTCCCTTGTATGTCGCTGCTTTCCTTTCTCTTGCTGCTTTTAAAATTCTCCATTGCTATTTTTGACCATCTTATTTACTTAATGTCTTGGTGCAGAAATCTTTGGGTTGGTTTTCTTGGGGGCTCTCTGTGCATCCTGGATCTGGATTTTTCTTTCCTTCCCCAGATTCCAGAAGTTTTTAGCTATGATTTCTTCAGACAGTTCTTCTGCCCCCTTTTCTCGCTCTTCCCCTTCTGGGATCCCTATCAGGTGACTATTATGCTTGACAGTGTCACTGAGTTCTCTGGGTCTGTTTCCTCCCTCATCTGCTCAGCTTGATTACTCTTCATTACTCTGTCCTCCAGGTGGCTAATCCGTTTTTCTACTTCCTCTTGTTTGCTATTAATCCAGGTGGCCTATTCTTATTTCCACTTAGTGAGTCCAGTATCTCTAATTGGCTCTTTTTTATGTCTCCTGTCTCTTGGTGGAGGGTCTCATAGATGTCCTGTACTCTTCTTAATTCTAGCGAGGATATTTATAAGCATTGCTTTAAATTCACTATCAGACATATTATCTCCATTTTGTCTAGGTCTCTTGCTCTGATTTTGTTCTACTCTTTGATTTGAGATGTATTCCTCTGTCTCCTCATTTTGTCTATTATTCTCTCTATTTCCCTGTGTTAGGAAAGGCAGCTATGCCTCCTGCACTTGAAAGTAATGGCTTTATGAAGAAGAGTTCCTGTGGTGCCGTGCCTCCTTTTCACCAGAAAATGGTGCTTCAGGGGTGTCTTCTCTGTTTGTTGCTACAGGGGCATCCTGCCATTGTGGCAGAGCTGTGTTTGCCTTCAGTCCAGCCTGTGATGGCTCTCTGCCCATTGTGGGCAGTCTGATGCCTGTGCTGTTAGTGGGCAGGTCCAGATCTGCTTTCAGCTTGAGTTGAGTAAGACCAGGCATTTACTAGGAAGTAGCACCAAACTGCAGGGCACTGTCCCTGTGTTGTCCCCGTGAAGATTTATTGGTGGGCAGGGCCTGCAGTTAGCCAGCTGCCTGCCCTCAGCCCACTGCTGGGCTCATAGTCAGACTTGTGTGTGGTTCTCTTCCCCTTCCCCAGAGCAGGACTGAATCTTAAGTGGTGCTGGCCCTCGACTGGGCTGCTTGCACACTGGGCTTGTGGCACTGTTTTGATGGGATTTTGCCAAGAGCAATTGGAGGAGTTGGATCTGCCTCTCTGTGGCCTCTTGTCTACTTGGGGCTGCAGAGAGTCTTCTGTCAATTTCGGGAGGCTTTCTAGGTTATTTATGCCAATATGGGTGTTCTCCAGGTGGCCACGTGGCAAGAGGTGAGCCCAGGGTCTTCCTACTCTGCCATCTTCCCTTCCATTAGTTTTTTTAACAACCATTTCCTGAACACCTTCTGTGTACCAGCACTGCACAAGGTGCTGAAGCTACAGTGAGGAAGGATATGGCCTTAACCCTCAGGCACTGACAATCCAGTAGGTGAGATGTCATAACACAGAGCACTAGGGTGGAGGTGTGCAGGCAGTGCTAGGGGAATGGGAAAGAGGCTGCTGAAGGAGGAGACCCCTAAGTCGCAAGGGACTGGTGGCAGGTAGACCAGGGGCCATAGATAAGACAAAAGGTTAGGGATAGGGAAGGGTGCTCTACGTGGAGGAAGCCATGTGTGCAAAGACGGAGGTATAGCAAACAGCTCGTGTGCAGAGTAAGAAGCAGTTCAATGTAGCATGGGAGTAGAACACTTAGAAGGAATAAGATTAGTGGACCAAGAGAAGTCAGATCTCAAGGGTCTTTCTACCATGCAGCATTTGAAATTAAACCTGAAAAAAATGGCATTTAATTTAACTTAATTTCATTTAAGAGTTTTAAAGATTTTATTTATTAATTTGAGAGAGAATGAGAGAGGATGAGTGGGGGTGGGGGCAAAAGGAGAGGAAGCAGCAAACTCCCCGAGCTGAGCAGGGAGCCCGATGCAGGGCTTGATCCCAGGATCCTGTGATTGTGACCTGAGCTGAAGGCGGATGCTTCACAGACTGAACCGGTCCAAAAATGCCCCCCAAAATGGCATTTTAGAAAATAGGTAGTGAGTAAATCAAAATATAAAGCTAAAAGGTTGGAGTCCATTTTGCAGATGACACAGTGAAGATTCATATGTCAGACCCATATTGTGGGAACGAACCATGTACCTTGCAGAGCAGCAGGATGGAGAGGGGTCGGAGTCACAGGCATTTGGGAGGCAGAACCCACAGGACAAGGGTGGGCTGAATATAAACCCAAAGAGTAGACAGGGACCCAGTGTGACTCTGGTTCTGGCTGGGGAGGTAGGAGATGGCTCCATTCCATCAGATAAGGAACCTGGGAGGCATGATTTTGAATTTGCAGTACCTGTGATACATCCAAGGAGACCTACTTTTGCTGGATCTGCTGGATTTAGGGGTAGAGGTCTAGGTAGTAGAGCTAGATTAGGAAATTATCAGCTCTTAGGTGCTTGAAAGCCTTGAGGTTGATTAAAAGATTAGGGATCTGGAGGGCAATAAAAGGGAAGCTGGGGCGGCACCAGTATTCACAGAACATAGCTGTGAGGAAGTAGAACCAATGATTGGGGTGGAAAGGAGGAAATGCTAGAGAAAGGGTGTCACACAAGCTAAGGGCAGTTTTAAGAATGCGGACACATCACAGAGCCAAGGGGGTGGGCCTAGTTCTTCTTGTCTACACGTCTAACTCCCCACCAGATGGTCACCTGAGAACAGGGTTGTGCCTGATTCAGCTCTGTCCTCCCCCAACAGCAGGCACGTCATACAAGAGGATTAAGGAAATAATAAGAACCAGCATTTATTGAGTGTACACTTGGGCCCCTAAACATTTTGCATGGAGGATCTCTTTTAATCCTTACAAACACACTATTAGTAATGATCCTTTTTAAAAAATGGAATATTATTCAGCCAGAGCTCTGCACTGGGCATGGAAACTGCTGAGGATTTTCTCTCTGTCTCTCTGTCTTTTTCTGTCTCCCTCACTAAATAGATAGATAGATACATACATACATACATACATACATAAGGGGCTGTTGGCTGGTTTCATCGGTAGAGCATGTGATTCTTGATCTCAGGGTTGTGAGCTCCAGCCCCATGTTGGGAACAGAGATTACTTAAAAAAAAAAAAAAAAAAAGCGCATACTTTCAGATAAGCAAGATGAATAAATTCTGGAGAGCCATTGTACAACATTATATCTAGAGTTAACAATACAGTATTATACTCTTGAACATTTTTTAAAGAAAATACATGATCTTCTTATCTGCATTTACAGATAAGGGAAGTGAGGCACAGAGAAGTTAAGCACCATGCTCAAAATCACACAGCTATTGAGTAGTATTGGCCGCAAGCCCAGGCCGTCTAAGGTTATTCTACAGCAAAACTGTTCAATAGAAATTATAGAAATATAATTTAATAGAATGCAAGCCTATTTGTAATTTAAAATTTTTTAGCCGTCAAAAAAAGCAAAGAGAGAAAGGTGAGATTAATTCTTATAATAGATTTTACTTAACACTAAATACACAAAATATTTTTCAACTTGTAATCAACTCGAAAAAATGGTTTACAAGATATTTTACATTTTTGGGGCGCCTGGGTGGCTCAGTGGATTAAAGCCTCTGCCTTCAGCTCAGGTCGTGATCCCAGGGTCCTGGGATCGAGCCCCGCATCGGGCTCTCTGCTCAGCAGGGAGCCTGCTTCCTCCTTTCTCCTCTCTCTCTGCCTGCCTCTCTGCCTACTTGTGATCTCTGTCTGTCAAATAAATAAATAAAATCTTAAAAAAAATGATATTTTACATTTTTATGGCACTATCTTCAAAATCAGGGAGTATTTTATACTTTGGGTGCATCTCGGTTCCCATTGGCCACATTTCAGGTTCTCAAGTGACACTGGTGGCTTAGCCTAGAGCCTTATAATCTAAGGGACAGTAGGCATGGTCAGGCCCCTGCACACAGGCAGTGGAATGGGAACAGACCCAACACAGTCAGAGAGATGGGCTAGGAAGGGATCCATCAGCTGGTAACCTATTTTCATGAGCAATCTGCCCATAAATATTCAAGGTGAAGGGCTCCCCTGCACTTTTCAAAAAACCCACGATCTTTTGCCTTTTTGCCGTGTCATGTCACAGTCTTCTCTGTCAAGATGCTCACCTTGATGGCCATTTTAACCTCATTTTACCAAGAATATCACCATCCACCAACAGTTATTGTGAGTACGATGTGCCTGACCATGGGCTGGGTGCTGGACTGACATCACCTTGGGATTATGTGATGCACAGTGGGTTACAAAGCCCTTCCCACACAAACCAAAGGGGCAGGTGTATTAATTATCTCTTGCTATGTTAACACATGACCACAAATTTAGCAGCTTAAAAGAACACACATTTATTACCATAATTTCTGTGGGCCAAGAGTCCAGACTTGGTTTAGCTAGATCCTCTGCTTAGAGTCTCTTAAGGCTACAAACAAGGTGTCAGCTGGGGCTGGGTTCTCATCTGGAGGCTCAACTGAGGAAGGTTGAGCCTTTCACATGGTTGTGGGCAGCATTCAGTTTCTTGCGATGGTAGTGCAAAGAGTTTCTGTGTTTTGCTAGCTATCTAATAGCTACCCATAGTTCCCTGTCATGTAGCAGACATCATGGCAGACAACATGGCAACATGCTTCTTCAAGGCCAGCAGGGGTGCTGGTTCTTCTTCTTCTTCTTTTTCTTCTCCTCCTCCTCCTCCTCCTCCTTCTTCTTCTTCTTTTTTAAAGGTTTATGTATTTGGGGACACCTGGGTCGCTCAGTCGGTTAAGCACCTGCCTTCGGCTCAGGGTCCTGGGATCAAGTCCCACCTCGGTTTCCCTGCTCATCGGGGAGTCTGCATCTCCCTCTGCCTCTGCCCCTTTCCCTGCTTGTGTCCTTTCACCCTCTGTCAAAATAAATAAATAAAATCTTTAAAAAATAGATTTCTTTGAGAGACAGAGAACATACATGGGGTGAAGCATGGTGGGTAGGGGCATAGAGAGAAAGAGAGAGAGAAACTCGAGCAGACTCTGAGTTGAGTGCTGACCACAGAACCCAACATGGGGTTCGAGCCGACAACCCTGAGATCATGATCCAAGCCAAAACCAGGAGTCAGAAGCCCAACCAGCTATGCCACCCAGGTGCCTCTAGTAGGAGTGCTTCTAACTCCAGTCTACTAGGTAGGACTCTTATGTAATTTGATGTCATCATGAGAGTGGCAGCCCATCTCCTTGGCTATGTTCTACTGCTTAGAAGCAAGCCACAGGTCCCACCCACATTCAAGGGCCAGTGATAACACAAAAGCATGAATACCAGGAGGTGGGGATCATGGGGCCTCCCCTTAAAGTCTATCCACCACAGTGAACTTATCCATGTTTAACAGAAGTTGGGGGGAAGCACCTGGGTGGTTCAGTTAGTTAAGCATCTGCCTTCAGCTCAGGTTATGATCCTAGGGTCCTGAGCTCCACATCAGGCTCCCTGCTTAGTGCAAATTCTGCTTCTCCCTCTCCCGTTCTCTCTCTCTCACTCTCTTGTTCTCAAATGAATAAATAAAATCTTTAAAGTACACACCCACCCACACACACACACACACACACACAGAAACAGAGATGGGCAGTGAGGTTCAGGGAAACTGATCAGTGATAGTCACTCAGGGAACTAAGGTCCATGGGTTCTGATTCCATTGGCCAGTGTTCCTTCCACCACATAAGGACAATGAAACATGGATCCTTCCCTTAGGCAGCTTGCTAAAAAACTGGGGAGTAGGACTAGAAATAAGATGACCTAGAATTCTGGGGTGCCATCACACAGAAGAGTCTTGGCCCATGAAATAGGTTGTCAGAAACCTCCACTGGGTTCTTGTTGTGTTCCTTCCTGGACCTATAAAAGAGACTCTAGAGATGAGATGTGGGACTTTGGCTTAGAGAAAATAAATTGTGGGCTCTTGGCCAGCAGCAGACTGCCTATTTTAAGAAATCCTATCCAGCCAGGAATCTCAACCACAACTTTGTAGGTGATTTTACAACAGAAAACCCATAAACCCCATGTACCCCTTCTCCCACTTAGTGCTTTGACTGTGGGGATCAGAGGTCAGAGCCACTTACTATAGGTTCCTCTGTCCCCTCTGTTGGGTGCTATGGAAACTTCCCTAAAGAGTTGTTCTTTGGGACGCCTGGGTGGCTCTGTTGGTTAAGTGTCTGCCTTTGGCTTGGGTCATGATCTCAGGGTCCTGGGATTGAGACCTGCATCAGGCTCCTTGCTCAGTGGAGCAAGGTGCTCTCTCTCTCTGTCTGTTGCCCCACTACTTGTGCTCTGTCTCTCTCTTTCTCTAAAAAAAAAAAAAAAAGAAAAAGAAATAACAAAAGAAGAGTTGTTCTTTAATTTTAGGGTCACATTTCAACTTTTAAGATGATACGAGTACCCCTAAGGGGAGTGCCTAGACAATCAGATCTTCCT
This sequence comes from Mustela nivalis, assembly GCF_964662115.1. Lineage (NCBI taxonomy): Eukaryota > Metazoa > Chordata > Mammalia > Carnivora > Mustelidae > Mustela > Mustela nivalis. The sequence goes on along the minus strand of NC_139028.1, from coordinate 25,907,840 downwards.
TATCCCACCCCGGACACCCAGGTCCAAGGTCCAACCTGAAGAACTTTGACTAGATCAACTTACTTCTCTCTTTCTGGCTCTACCAAAGATAGTAGCCCAGTAGCCCATCTTCTGGGCCACAACAAAGAGGAGGAAATTTGTGTGAATAAGTACTACTATTGAACTCTTTGTGTGCACTCATGCAAAATCAAAGAAGTGATACAACACAGTCCCCATCTTAAAAACAACATTTACTATGCTTTGGGGGAGGGGTGAGATCTACACACTGCAAATGATGAATATGAGACAATATGAGCCACCTCATGAAAAATTATTTAAATTAACTCAGTAATTAATTTTGTATGCCTAAGTGATGAATGACAATACAGGGTAAATGCCTCAGCAGTGCACAGATGGAGGAGGCCATTGTCAGCCAGAATCTGGTTACCTTGAGCCAGGCTTAGAAGGAGCCCCCGGAGGGTAGTGGTTCTCAGATGGGGGAACCATCTGGCAGTGTCTCTGAAGACACTGCTGATTGTTGCAACCTGAGGGGGAGAGGGGTTATGGAGTGGGTATCAATAGCATATAGTGCTCAGAGGCCGAATCCTGCTGTATATCCTATAAGGTCCAGGACATCTCCTACAGCAGAGAATTATCTGGCCCTAATATCAACTGTTCTGAAAAGTTGAAAAAACTTGAAACCAAACCAAAGTTGAAAAACTCTGACCTCAAGTGGTCAGAGAGGAAGCCTTTTAGCAAAGGTTGGGTGAGGTGGGATGGCAGTGTAGCAAAGCAGAGGATGGTGGAATCATAGAGACACCAAGCCACCCCCCATACCCTAATCCTGAGGGTTCTCTCTCCCAACTCATGATGACCCATCTTCTGACTTACGGCTGACAAGCCACAACAAATGTAGGAAACTTACCAAGTTAAAATCTTAAAAAATGTTACCATGGAAACGGTGTTTTGAGACCCAGGGTAACCCCTCAGGATTCCAGATATGGACGCTGGGCCATAAAAAGAGGGAACTGAGGTGCTGCACCAGCTCTGGAACCCAGACCCTGTAGCGCACAGCCCAGTTCTCTTTCTTGTGTTTTATTTCTGATGTCTAGGAATCCAATAAGCTTTGAACATCTCTCATCCAAGGTGGATGAGTTGAAAACTGCTGTGCGGCTAGAGGTTTGCCCTTGTATTTCTGCAGAGGATCAGACAGTAAATGGTTTAGGTTTGGTAGGCCATGCGATTTCTGCCGCAGATAGTCAGTTCTGCTGCTGTTGTGTGCAATCAGCCATGGACGATATGAACCCGAGTGAGTGTAGCTCTGTGTTCCAATAAAACTGATTTATGGACACTGAATTTAAATTTCATGTAATTCTCATGGGACAAATCACATTATTCTTTTATTGTGTTTCCACCACTTAAAGTGTAAAAACCATTCTTAATATATAATTCTCAGCCGTAAGGAAGGGGCAGGGTGGGGGGGGCCGGCAGGGACAGGAAAAGTGTTGCTAGGTTTGGCCCATAGGTCAAAACTGCTGATAAGCGACTATAAGCTAATCTCTCTATCTTGCTTTTTTTTCTTCACCTTTTATAATTGTAAATCCCATTTGGGAACTGAAGGTAGCTCTTTGTATTCCAGCATGGAAAACTTCCAAAACCTAGAGAAAATAAATTGAAAACCATACATACCTAAATTGAAAACCATACATGCCATAGAATCCAACTCTGTTCAAGGTAAAACAAAAGTTTTCTGGGTCTATATGAACACATACACGTACATATGACATAGAAAATTTTAGAATATTCAAGTAATCTGTACTAGGAATTATGTGGGGGAAGGGAAGAAGATTGAGAATGGGTCAAGGGAGCCCTTAAATTCTTCCCATGTTTTTTTAATGATTTTATCTATTTATTTGACAGAGATCACAAGTAGGCAGAGAGGCAGGCAGAGAGAGGGGGGAAACAGGCTCCCCACTGAGCATGGAGCCCGATGCAGGGCTCTATCCCAGGACCCCGAGACCATGACCTGAGCCGAAGGCAGAGGCCCGCTGAGCCACCCAGGTGCCCCATTCCTATTTATTTTTTTAATAAGGAGAGTGTATTTATGTATTAGTCCTGTAATACTTTAAAGTTTTAAATTTAAAAAAGTTTTATCTGTCTCTTACACTAGGGTTAATGTGTATTTTACACTGATTTGATAAATTGCCCCCTGACCTCCCCCTCAAATCCAGCCCTTCCTGCTTGTTTTACCTGAGGGAGTTGGGGACCCTCCCACAGGTAGAGAGAGGTCCTACCCCTTGGGATTTCTGGTCATTTTCTGCTATTTTGGGGGTGGGGAGTGAGGAGTGCTCTTACGCTAAATTAAGTAGGGGGGTTGGGGGAACAAAAGAAGTAAAACAGCTGTGGTAGTGCTCTTTCTGCAGCGACACAGCCAGTCCAGGGTCCTTGGAGGATCTGAATTTGGAAGCCAGAGGGAGAAGGGAGCCGGAAGAGGCTGCACAGCCTGGGCCCCGGTGGGTCTAGGGGTCTTGCCGGTCTCTCTCTGTCTCTGTCCTCTCTCTCTCTGCAGCCCTGCAGCCCGTCAGCCCATGTGGTTTCAATCACTAAGCCAGGCCCTTCCGCCCGGCAGAAGCTCCGCAGCCTGGGCGGCCCTGTGACTTCTTTGTTAGCCAGGAGCTGGACCCTGTGGGGGTGGTGGCGGCCTTCCCCTTTCTGTGAAATTCCGGAAATCATGGGGCAGCCCCAGGCGACGGCTGCGGGCCGCAGGCAGCGTGCTCCGGGAGCAGGGGCTGCCTGGGGCCGCTCTGGGTCCCTGGGGAGAAGTAACACTGAGACCTCCAGGCCAGCTCTGGCCAAAGCAAACAGTAAGCACACGTCCCCAGTGCAGCCTCTAGTGAGGCTGTTCATTCTTCGGGCGATGGCCATCTCTCCCCTGGGGCCCCGCAGGCAGCACCAGCCCTTTCTCTTCTCACTCCTTCTGGCCCTCCCTGCCTCTGAACCAGTTGTCTCTGAATGTGATACCATAGTTGCTGACTTTCCCAATGGGGTTTGAAGGGAAAAGTCAACATTCCCAACCTGGAAGGTGAATTTTGTTTTCTGGTAAAGAAGGGTTGCATGGAAACTTCTAGGGGACTCTGGGAACTGGACAGGGGAGGTCTACTTCCCCAGTTTGGAAGGTGGACAAATGCTGTTGGTTGGTGTGGGCAGCTCACCACTCGTAAAGCCCAGGGGAGTTACTCCCCACCCCACCCCGCCCCATAAGTAAGATTCCACTTAGGGGAAGTCATTATTAAAGTTACACTCTGGGCCCCACATTTCTCAAGTATTGCTTCTAAGGAACAGTCTTGGTTCCGGCCACGAAATGTTGCACAGGATATGCAAGTCTGTGGGCAATCTTCTTACTTCAGGCAACCCAATACTCGTGGAAAATATCTCTGACAGACACCACATTCGGGATTTTTCCCCACCATTCTGTCAGCTTGCGGTGTGACTGTCTCTCCTTGGCTTGACCATTCATACCTATCGCTTGTGGACCGTGCAAATCGGGGTTGCCATTTTCACAGAACTGCTTTTTCAGACCATCAGCATGAACATCACAACGTTGCCTGACAACATTCTTGAGTATTTTGCTATTTGACTTATTTTTTTTTTAAGGCTCTCACAGAGAGAGAGATTGAGTATAGCTGGAAGAGCAGCAGAGGGAGGAGGAGAAGCAGACTCTCGGAGCAGGGAGCCTGATGTGGGGCTCAACCCCAGGACCCTGGGATCATGACCCGAGCCAAAGGCAGACACTCCTCGATCCATTTTTTTTTTTTTTTAAGTAGTCTCCATGCCCCATGTGGGGCTTGAACTCAGGACTCTGAAATCAAGAGTCCTGTGCTCCACCAGCCGAGCCAGCCAGGGGCCCCCCTAATTTGTTATTCTTGGGGTGAATAAGGAAAAGGGAGAATTTCACAGCATCAAAATGGTTCCTGTATTTATTGGTGCTCTCGGGTTTATCGCAGCTGGCTCCCGCCATCCAAGCTGCTCCTCGCAGGTCAGTGGTCCAACACTGCGGACAGCGCTGTCTGCTAGTGCGCCTGGGAACACAAAACACCCTCGCTCACAGACTCCTCGGGCTTCCTGTTGCCATGCAGCAAGGTTACATTCTGATCTCCGTAAGTGTCACGCACGCTTGTCCTGGCCTGTCCCTACCCCACTTTTCCAGCTCATATCCAGTCCTTAGGTCCTGTCGCTTCTCCACTCAAGTCCCTGGAAATGTTTCATCTTTCCCTGAACCTTTCCCCAGGTCACCCCAACAACTCTGGAATGCCTTCCTGTGCGATTATAATGTCCTAGCACAGAGAAATAGGAACGCTGCGGTAATATCTATTTAGGAAATTGATTTCTCCACGCCTACCCTCCAAACAGCTTCCCCTGTTCCACATGTAAGTGGGATCATACGGTAATTGTCTTTGACAGTTACCCGAAGTAATCATTCGTTTTCTCAGTCCCTATAGAAGGGCCGCTGCTGGCTTCCCAGCCTGTGTCCCGTGTAGGTCTGAATCAGCCCAGAGGAAGATATAAATCCTGTTTTTCTGAGTTTACTCAGTAAGGCGCTATTTGGGCCAGCAGAGGCCCTGGCCCCATGTTTACGGTTAGCTCTGCGACTTGCTCCTTCCTGAAGAGGTTTCTGGTATACACGTCCTCCTTCTTGCTGGGATTATGTGCCTGCCTTCCCCTGTGGTACTCCTCATTGTAACAGCGTGCTTTAAAAAAGCCTTCCTGTGATCCTTACAATAGCCCTTTGAAATCGGGACCGTTATTAGGCAATTTACGGATAATTAAACCAGGTTTGGTCAAGTTAAGGATCTTACTGAGGCCCTATAAAATGGCAGCACGAGAACTCCATTCTGACCCAAGCCATTCTGGTGACCATTGTCCACACTGTTTTTAAACCTACTATTTTAAGAGTTTGAGGGAGTACGTTTGAGGCTTATGTTGTTGTTATTGTCTGTTTTTTGTTTTGTTTTGTTTTGACTCCTAATCTTAAGTACATAAAGTTAAGCTAATAGGAGTTAAAAATTCCCTCCAAGACTCAAAATGTTCTTTTCCATATTTGTTGTCTAACCTCTGTGGCTACCAGAAAATAATTCTTTCCTTTTTTTTTTTTTTTAATTTTATTCATTTATTTGAGAGAGAGAGAGAACAGAAGGGGAAGAAGTAGGGAGCCCAGTGGACCCTGGGATCATGACCAGATCCAAATGCAGCGCCTTAACCAGAGCCACCCAGGCACCCCACTGGAAATTATTTCTTAATGCAACTGACAGGGCAAGTGAAATTTCTATACCTTTTATATCAGAGGGAGGAGAACAAAGAACTAGAACTGAATGGTTGAACTGTTTTCGTGGAGGAAAAACAATCATTTAGATCCTATTTTGGAAGGACGTTTATTATTTTTGATACCCCTTTGAGGGAGAAAAACAAAGATTTTGGAGGTCTTAGCACGTTTTTTTCACCTGGATAGGAGTATCCTATGCACATGGATACCGTGATGGTGTTTTAGAAGCACCTTTTTTTTTTTTTTAAAGATTTTATTATTTATTTGAGAGAGGGAGAGAGAGAGAGAGTGCATGACAGGGGAGGGCAGAGGAAGAGGGACAAGCAGACTCCCCGCTGAGCCCAGCTATGACTCCATGGGGCTCGATCCCAGGACCCTGATATCATGACCTGAGCCAAAAGCAGCCACTTAACCAACGGAGCCCCCTGGGCGACCCTAGAAGCAACTTGCAACCAAGTTTTAGATTTGTGGACTGTTTTCTGACCCGTGAACTACTTTTCTTTCCCCCCAGATTTTCCATAGCTCAAACCCCCTCACTCAGAATGCTTGCTCTCTGATTCTCTGCTCTTGCGGAGGACACGGGAATGATGCCGGTCACGGGTCACAGTGGGTGCCTGCCAGGGAAGGTGGGCTCGCTTCTGTCTGGCTGAGAGCATCACTAGAGCCCTCCACCCGGTGTAGAAGGAAGTGTGCTGGCCAGGTTCTTCTCCCTCCTGATCTGGTAGACACCATCCAGCCACACCATTTTTCTTCTTAATGCTCTCTTCTACTACTGCAAGGAAGCTTTTCTTTCAGAAGGCAGGACCAAGCTCCCTGGAGCTGGCGGCCCTGGGGCCACTTTCCCCTGGGGCTGTTCCGAGGGATGCTGGTGGTTGGGAACTGATGATCTTTGTCCCAAAAGGGCCTCCTGGGGGCCACTTACCCGCTTCGGGGTCCCCTGTTCAGGCCCCAGAGTTTCACGTTTCTGGAAGGTGGTGTTCTCTGCCCCCACCTCTAACTTCCCATGCTTCCCTGTTGAATCCTTGTGCTTTCTCACCGTCTGCATTCCTAGGAAGGGAGTGTCCCACCCCGTCCCGCCTCGGTTCACTCTTTTCTGAGTGTGGGCAGCGTCCTCTCCTCTCTGTGGCTTCGTGGTTTCCAATGCGAAACAGAGGGGAAGATGAAATTCAATCCTTGGCTTTCTAAATTATATTTCTTTCTCTAGTATTTTGGGCCTGGAGCTACCATGGGGGGAAAAATGTGTGTTTTGGTAAAAAGGAAGGGATGGGAGGATTAGATGTTAAAGTGACACACATAGGTTCTGGGAAAAAACAGTGCCCCTGGCGTCAGAAGGCCTGAGTTCCTGTTCCAGTTTCGCCATTAACTTGCTTCCGTGTGACTTGACACTCAGTTGCCGGAGTCCGTCAGGTAACCGGGCTTGATGAGAAGTCGTGCGGACAGTGAGGACCACAAGTCCTTCCGTCTTTAGCACTGCCTATGCCATTTACTCGTATTTCCTTCGGCATGTGTTTTCCTGAGGCTTGGTTTCTCCAAGCCTCAATTTAATCATCTGTAAAATTGGAATAAAAATTGTACCTATTTTATAGGGTGGTTGTAAGGATTAGAAAGAGATAATGTGGGCGCCTGGGTGGCTCAGTGGTTAAGGTCTGCCTTTGGCTCAGGTCATGATCCCACAGTTCTGGGATTAAACCCCACATCAGGCTCCCTGCTCCGCTGGAGGCCTGATTCTCCCTCTCCCACTCCCCCTGCTCGTGCTCCTTCTCTCGCTGTCTTTGTTGAATAAATAAAACCTTAAAAACAAAAAAAGATAATGTTCACAGAGCCCTTTGCCGGGGCTCAATAAAATTAGCAATTGGCATAGTAGTTCCACAGGGTTCTTCCCACATCTATACTTTATATGACGCAGTTTTTGAAAAGGTCATTGATGATTACGTTTTTAGTTATTTTTCACTTATTTATTTATTTATGTATTTGACAGATGGAGATACAAGTGGGCAGAGAGGCAGGCAGGGGCAGGGGGGAAGCAGGCTCCCCACTGGGCAGAGAGCCTGATGTGGGGTTCAATCCCAGGACCCTGAGACCATGACCCGAGCTGAAGGCAGAAGCTTTAACCCAGTGAGCCACCCAGGTGCCCCTAAGATTTTAGTTTTAAGTAATCTCTACACCAACGTGGGGCTCGAACATACAACCAACCCCAAGGTCAGGAGTCTCACAGTCCACTGCCAGAGCCAGCGGGGGGCTCCTATCTCTGGTTTTTAAATGTGGAAGAGACAGTCTCCTCAAACCCCAATTCCCTGCCCAAGGAGTCTATGGAGAAGAAGACATTCTCTCAAAAGATGGAGAATCTAACAATACAGTTCAGAAAGGGCTTGAACTTAGTAAGTTAAGGAAAAGTTTAAAAGGGAAGAATTTTACTGTAATCAAACTATATAACTGCCTAGGATATTAAGAAATCAAATATATTTAATGATGGAATTATATGTTTATAGCTTCCCATACTTTTCCTTTATAACATCACATTTATAGATTTGAGGTGATTACTTAATCATATTAATTTATCCCATTAAATATAAAAATATTTACAATTAAGTATTTTTCTTGTATTCTTGTGAGTCTGCTTCACACAATCGTAAGCTTCATTAGAGGAGAGACTCATTCTGTTTTCCTCACTATGATCATCATAAACCTGGCTCAGTAATAGAGAGCTGGTAAATAATGAATGCATAGCTAATGAATAAACTCATTAATGCTTTCCCACGAGCTTCCCAGAGAATTTGTATGTCTTTCTGAAAAACTAATTAGTTCAGCTCATGTTCACTGAAGGTCTGTTGGGTGACAAGCCTTGTATAACTACAAAGATGGAGCGAAACATGCCCCCGCGTGGGGAACTTAATGTCCAGTGGGGGAAGAAGATGAACATGTCCGTAGGCACGAGACAATAGGAAAACTATAATAAAAGTGTCTACTGAGTCCTATGGGACACGGAGAGAAGGAATCCACGCTGCGCAGGAAAAGTGACATACTTGGGCTGGCTCCTAGAAAGAGAGAGAGGGATTGTCCAGGCAGAAAAGGTGAGACGGGAAAGAACACGAACAAGGCAATTCCCGCAATTCTTGAGGACAGGAATGTGTTCCGTCCTGTATAGCTCCTCCCACACCCCCCAGCCCAGAGCCTGATGTGCTCAGTATGTGCTCAGGAATTGTCTGGTGAGGGCATGCCCACTCTTGCTGTAGGAAGCAGGGCAAAGTGGCCCAGGACCACATCCTGCAGAACCCTGAGTGCTTCCAAAGGAGTTTCCACTTGATCCTGTAAGCCAAGGTGAGGCCACTGGAGGCAGTTAAGTTGAGGCAGTGCTTTGCCCTCCAACTTTCCCTCCAAGCGTACCTAAGGGCAGGGGAGCGTGCCCTTGTGTCTCTGGGGACTTGGAAACACAGCCCAGAACCACCTGCCACAAGGGCATTTCTTTGAAGTCTTGCTTTAGCTTAAAACTATGGATGAGGGATGCCTGGGTGGCTCAGTTGGTTAAGCGTCTGCCTTTGGGGGTGGCTCAGTTGGTTAAGTGTCTGCCTTTGGCTCAGGTCATGATCCCGGGGTCCTGGGATCAAGTCCTACCTCAGGCTCTGTGCCCAGCATGGAGTCTGCTTCTCTCTCTCCTCCTTGCCACCTCTCACATAAATAAATAAATAATCTTAAAAAAAATAAATAAATACATAAAAAGTGATATGGACAGATGGCTGTTAGATTATTTGAGAGACACAACCCGAGCCTATTGGCCCGTTAGGCCCCTGCTGCTGCACAGGCCCATGTGCTGAATGAAACAGAGCCATGTCCCTTCCTGTCTCTGTTCTCTCACCTGGGACACTGCAGCCCACCAAAAGCATGGAGGTTTAAGAAAGGTTAGGAGCCGGGGTGACAAAAATAAGTGTCTACCTGCCTCTGAATGAATTTCACAGAATGGCTAACCAGCGAGCTGGGAAGATGGTACATAAGAACAAAGACAGGGGGCGCCTGGGTGGCTCAGTGGGTTAAAGCCTCTGCCTTCAGCTCAGGTCATGATCCCAGAGTCCTGGGATCGAGCCCCGCATCGGGCTCAGCTGCTCAACAGGGAGCCTTCTTCCCCCTCTCTCTCTGCCTGCCTCTCTGCCTACTTGTGGTCTCTGTCAAATAAACAAATAAAGTTATTGTAAAAAAGAAAAAAAAGAGCAGGGACAGTTGTTAAACTAAAAATAACAATAACAACAACAACAAAACTGGAGCTCTTCTCTAGGGGCCAGTTCACATAGTATTTTTCTAGAAGCTTCCCTGTCATCATTCTCACCTCAGATGACTCACGCCTTCCTCTCTGCTCCTCTCTTCTTTCCCTTGCAGTCCACCCCTGAGCGGTGAATTCACTCCTGCTCGGACATCCAGCCCTCATGCCTGCCTCTCTGGCTTGGCCAAGTTCTGCTCACCCTGTCACCCATCCCACCTACGGAAATGCTGTGACCCCTCAGACTGGCAGTCTGATTTCCTGCCCTGGTTTTCATCACGCATGGGTTGCCATCTCCTCAGAGCTCCCGTGGCTTTTGAGGTGGCCAATTTTGTGCCGTCTTATAATAGCCTTTGATTCTTTCATAGACCTTAGCACAGTACTGGGTGCTCCCGAGGGCAGAAACCAGGGCTCCCGTGTTAATACTACCCTCAGGTCTTCCCCAGCGCTCCTGTGCACAGCTGGGACGTGGGACACGCTCACGTGGCTGAACCAGGAGTGAGCTGCCGTGGAAGTCTGCCTGTGTGTCCCATGTGTCTCACGCAGCTCCTCACGGGCTCACCACCAACTTCTCACTCACAAGGATCTTCAGATCTCTGCTGGAGTTCTGTAGAGTTTGTGCCCCCAGAAAGGTCACAGCAGGAGGCCCATGCGACATGCCCAGAAAAGCTGATTCCAGAACTAAAAACCACAGTGGCTTTTAAAGACCACAGAGAAAACAAAAGATTTCAACAAATATTTTTCCTAAGAAGGCCTCAGTCTCTGGTAAGGTTTCCAAGTTGCAAACACAGCAAAAGCGATGAGGGTAGAGGGAGGAACTCTGCTGGGCAGAACGGGACTCCATTTAGGCCAGACAGACAGGATGGCATTGTCCCCAGGATTTCTGTACTTCTTTAGTGTGTTCTGAGAACCTTTATCCGTTGTTCCCCAATCTGACCAAAATAGCTTAAACACGACATGCCTGGTGAACAGAGGAGGGAGGGGAGGGAGGGAAGGAGCGAGAAGAGGGCAGGTAGGCAGGCAAGACATCAACAAAATCCCCACACACGTTTTCTTTGTGGGTTTCCTTTGTCAGCATTAGCAAAATGGCGGACAGTTTCTCATTCCAGATGAGACTTGCTTTCCCATTTTTCTGTACCCTGCTCTCAGGTAAGGTCCTGTGGAGAACAGTCAGAATGTGCTGGGAAACAGCAGCTTCTGCGTCTCTTTTCTATTATGCTGCCCAAAGGCTTTTACAGCAGAAATGCCTTCTGGCAGGACGGTGACCACCGTGTCCTAATGCACATCCCAAGTACAAGGAGAAGCAGTTCTGTTTCAGAAACCCCGTCCCAGTGGGCACAGAGCTAGACCGCGGGGTCACCGCAGAGGGACAGCACCCTGCAAAGATGATTATCTGTTGAACAGAGGAAAGGGAGGAGAAAAAAAAACTACAGATATCATCAAGTCTTTATTCTCCAAAAAATGGTGTAGAGAAAATGTCTACAGCATCAAAGAAATTACCTGCTCCCACCCAAATCACTTCCTGCGGTTTTAGGTAATGTGGTAGATTGAACACTGGTGTTTTTCTCTGTTTGCTCCCCAAACCCCATTAAGATGAGAGTAAAGGAATAAAATGGATGGCCGTCCACAAGGACAGGAGGACGGGGGAGGAAATAAACGTGAAACAAATGTTGGCCAATATTTGGATGAAAGGAAGCAGATGGAGGAGAGACTACGGACTTACCAAATTCTCTGGGACCTTTCCAGTTGAAAATATGCAAAGAAAGTCTTTTTTTTTTTTTTTTTTTTTGAGGAAAGAAAACCTTTTGATGACAATTCATGGATGTTAGCTTTGGGCCACGTTCTGAAAGCCAACTGCCTAAATTTGTTGTATGTTTTTCTTCTTTTTTTCCTTAAGACTTTTTTTTAACATTTAAAAATGTTTTTAATTTATTTGACAGAGATCACAAGCAGGAGGGAGGGAAGCAGAAAGAGCTGGGGGGCGGGGTGGGAAGCAGGCTCTTTGCTGAGCAGAGAGCAGGATTCGAGGCTCGACCCCAGGACCCTGGGATCATGACCTGAGCCAAAGGCAGAGGCTTTAACCCACTGAGCCACCCAGGTGCCCAACAATTATTTTAATGTGATCTCTACACCTGGGATGTCTGGGTAGCCCAGTCGGTTAAGCCTCTCTGCCTTCAGCTCAGATCATGATTCCAGAGACCTGAGATAGAGCCCCAGGTAGGGCTCCCTGCTCAGCCAGGAGTCTGCTTCTCCCTCTCCTCCATCTGCTGCTCTGTCAAAAAAATAAATAAAATCTTAAAAAAAAAAAAAAGCAATCTCTATGCCTAACGCCTAATGTAGGACTTTCTGTATTTGTTTCATTGTTTATTCTCTTTTAATCATGGTGCCCATGCAATTCCACTGTCTCCTTGCATAACGTGGGGCATCTGTGACTTGAACTACGAGCAGTTCTCAACCCCAGAACAGTCGGGAGCTGTGGCTGTGTGCGCATGCTCATTGTGTGCTGGCGAGCCTAGCAGAAAGTCGGGGTTGGGGGGGATATTTAACTAGCTGCTGTGTGTATTGTCTGCTTTTTTCAAGGTGAAGCCTCAAGAGTGACCTTGTTCTTGTATCTCGTCTCAAAAAAATGAATTTTTTTTTTTCCCCAAAGGGTGATCTATACCAGGTTAAGGACAGAGTATTATAAATCTAGTAAAGGTGAGACCCTGTTGCTTACGGAAGGCGAGCCAGTTCACGGGAAGTCCTAAGAACTAGAAGCTATAGAGAGACAGCAGAATGTGGAGCTAAGGCATGTTCTTAAAGCGGGGGGGGGGGGGGGGGGGGGGGCGTTGAGGGAGTGGGGAGTCAGGTGAAAATCTCTTTTAAAACGATCTAAGTTTCTGGGCACCTGGGTGGCTTAGTGGGTTGAGGGTCCAGCTCTTGACTTCGGCTCAGGTCGCGATCTCAGAGTTCTTGGATCAAGCCTTGCCTCCGGCTCCTTGCTCAGCAGGGAGTCTGCTGGAGATTCCCTCCCTCTGCTCCTCTCCTCCTCCCCCACCCCCCCTCCCCCATTCTCTCTCTCAAATAAATAACTCTTAAAAAAAATATCTTAAGTTTCAGGCTGCCAGGCTGGCTCAGTCAGAAAAACATATGATCTCAGGGTTGTGGGTTTGAACCCCATGTTGTGTGTAGAGATTACTTTAACAAATAAATAAATAAACAAACTTTATTTTAAAAAGAACTAAGTTTTGGGGTGCCTGGGTGGCTCAGTCATCAAGCATCCAACTCTTGGTTTCGGCTCAGGTCATGATCTCAGGGTCGTGAGATTGAGCCTCATAGTGGGCTCTGCGCTCAGCTCAGTCTGCTTGTCCCTCTCCCTCTGCTCCTCCCCCTGTTCTCTCTCTCTCTCTTATAAATACATAAAATTCTTTAAAAAAAAAAAAAACTACATTTCTCTTTCTATACCTTCCATAGAAAGCCCTGGCCTCTCCCCTATCCCATAGGAGAAGGGAGTTTGAGAGAAGCCCATTCAGAGACCCCAGACACAACAAGGAGCAAAGGGCCAACTGTAAACCCAGGGACTCCCCAAATTAGTGTCTCTCTCTGAAACTGTTGGATTTGCATCTCAGATTGGACTCGCAGCTCAGTGATCCTTGGCAGCCCCTGCCCACCTCCCACTGACAGATGGGTGATTTAAGAATTCTTCTCTGGAGAAATAGAACAGCTTCAGAGAAAAAGCCTACAGACACTGACATTTGGGAAGTCCACAGTGAAGAGGGGAAAAAAAAAGCCTACAGTGAAATCTGCAGTGCAAAAAAAAAAAAAAAAAAATGTGCTCCCTCACAGTCCTTACAAATGGCTATTAGGTATCTCTCCAACATGAGCCACTTGTGAAAAGTAAGAGGAAGACGAATAGAAACAGACTATGCAATTATGATTAATCTCCACAGAGACATCAGGGAAGAAATGGTAAAATGTTTTGCAAAAGGAACATGTTACTAGCAATAATAGCAGTATCGACTGGACCAAGCATATATGAAAACTAACAATCCCTTAATCTGAATTTAAAGCCCGTGGGTGTGATGATTTCCCCCCAGTTTATACATGAGACAACCGAGGCACAGGCAAGGTAAGGAGATTATCAAAGATTATACAACTAGAAAGGAGTGTCTCCCAAATCCGTTGAATCTCTCTCATTTTAACAACTACCTTATAATGCTCCCCCACAAGAGAGCCTTTGAAAAAAATGCTTGGAATCACTCAATCGAAAAACATGAGGAAAAAAAAAAGAAAGAAAAACATGAGAAAAAGATAAGAAAATTAGAGATCAGGGGCACCTAGGTGGCTCAGTGGGTTAAAGCCTCTGCCGTTAGCTCGGGTCATGATCCCAGAGTCCTGGGATCCAGCCGGCACATCGGGCTTTCTGCTAAGCAGGGAGCCTGCTTCCCTCTTTTCTCTCTGCCTGCCTCTCTGCCTACCTGTGATTTCTGTCAAATGGATAAATAAGAAATCTAAAAAAAAGAGAGAGAGAGAGAGAGAGAAAGAAAATTAGAGATCAGTCCAGGAGGCCATCATCTGACACACATATATATACAAACAAGAAGAAGAAGAAATGGAAGAAATTATTTTTAAGTAGTATAATAACATTTCCTGACACTGAAATGAAATAGGGGTTCAGACTGACTAGCCAACAATTAAGTGAATAGAAAAAGAGACTTACAAACAAAAGCCCATGGTTTTTGTTGGCAAACTATTACAACTCTGGGAATGAAGATAAGACCCTAAAAACTTCCAGAGAGAAAAGAAGAGGTCACTTTACAAAAGACTGGAATTAAAAAATGACATCCGATTTATCACCAGTAACTCTGGAAACTAAGTCTGTCCAACCTAACATTCTATACCCAGCCGAACCAGGAGTCAAGTGCAAGACACAGATTACACATGAACTGTAGGAGGGAAACTGAGGGCCGGGTGTGGGCCAGAAACTTTGTTTGCCCTGATTGCCCTCTTGTTCTGTTTGTTTACCTTGTTTATCTAACATTCTTCAGATAAGTTTTTTAAAGCTCTTTAAGTGATGCTAATAATTAACTGGGTTTGGGAGCCACCCGTCTTAAATTAGAAAGCACTTGGGTGCTGTCTTGCTCTGCCTTAGTCCTCCCTGGCAAGCCCTAGTACACCTGGTGTGGGGGCAGGAAGAAAGGGAGGGAGCTCAACCGGAACCGGTTTGTGTGGCTGATGCAGAGATCATCTGGAAGACAGTCCTCGGGCAGGCCAAAGCCAAAACTCATCATTAGGCCATTTGAATAAACACATGAGTGAATGAATGAATAAATGAGCATGAAGCAGCCATTTGAGTCATCTGGGTGTGGGTGAGTAACAGGAAGAGAGCAAAGTTAGGGGAAATTACTTGGCATTACAAATTCTCCCTTGCAGAGACCTGACACGTTCTCCAGGGATATATCCTGAGTGTAGGAAGCCAAATTGCAATTCTGGATCTATTCTTGCCACCTTAATGTGAGAAGCTGAAGTCTGCTTTGGCTGATTTATCTGCATACCATCATTAAGTAGCATACAAATCAAGGTCCACATTTTTAATTGCCATTATCTGTCTCAAGAAGAGAAACCCCGAGATGCTTCCGGCGAAGCATGCACAGGCCTGATTATAATTCTGCTCACGCCCTTGATGTAAGAAGCATATTAAAGCTCCTGCAGTCCTTAAGAGCTTATCTAATACCCTAGTTATTTTTAAGCCCTTTAAAAAGGGTTGGTGTTAAATGAACAATATGATGAGTATGGTGAACTTTCTATTACGAACATGTTAGTAAGAATATATTCCAAGCACTTGACCTGAATGATCACTGGTTGGTAGCATGGGCCTCTTGGAGAAAGGCTGTGATAGTCTATAAGGTTGGTTACAAGCACTGTATGGGGAATTACTGTCTTTCACATTCTACCTCCCATAATCTAGAAGACAATTCCTTCCTCCACGCAAACACCAAGATCAGGATGACACAGCTTTTATAAAAATTTCCCCATAACATATTCCAGGAAGATGTATTATCAGAGTGATAATGAGGATTATAGTTTACCTTCTTTGTAGAGCACAGGAGGTCTGATGTCAGAGTCTTTGAGTTGAAATTTTGGTTGTATGAATTATTAGCTCTGAAATCTTAGCAAATTATTAGGTTTTACTCTATAAAATGAGGCAAAACCCTACCTTATCAGGTTAAATGATTAAGTGAATGTATACACATTCATTATATATATATATATACATATATATTCTGCTGTAGCATACAGTAATTGGCATATAGGGGTTTTTTTTAAAGATTTTTTTTAAAAGATTTTTATTTATTTATTTGACAGACAGAGATCACAAGTAGGCAGAGAGGCAGGCAGAGAAAGAGTAGGAAGCAGGCACCCTCTGAGCAGAGAGCCTGATGCGAGGCTCGATCCCAGGACCCTGGGATCATGACCTGAGCTGAAGGCAGAGGCTTTAATCCACTGAGCCACCCAGGCACCCCAAAGATTGTTTAAGAGAGAGAGAAAGAGCTTGTGCAAGTTGGGGGAGGGACAGAAGGAGAGAATCTTTAAGCAGACTCCCTGCTGAGCTTGGAGCCTGACATAGGGCTTGATCCCACAACCCATGAGAACACAATCTGAGCCAAAACCGAGACTTGAACTCTTTCTTGACTGACTGAGCCACCCAGGTGCCCGCCCGTGACTGTCATATAGTAAGCACTCAATAAATGCTAGATATTAATATTATAAAATATTTTTATAATTTTCAGAGTACTTTCAGATAAACTAATGCTAAACTATAATTCCCACTTATTCTGCATAACAAAACTCAAAATACAGATGGGAAAGAATGGTGAAATCTGAAAAGTGTTATGCAAATATAAAAGCGATAATATCAAGCTTATTATTACATTTCCATAAAATAGAATGAAAAATTCATGCCATCAACCTACTCTTGAGGGGTGTTGTGATTACCAAAAAATTAGTGAATTGTTAAAGCATTTTTAAATCTATATGACAGTGATTATCACTGTGAGTGGAAAAGCAGAGGAAGTTATTGTGTAATTTTTAAAGCTTTTTAAAAATGGGATAGGCAGCCTGAGATTGTCCTTAATGATTCCTCCTTGTAGACCCCTCTCCATGAATGTGGGCTGGAATTACGTGATTGCTTATAACAAATAGAATATGGCAACAGATGTCTCCTCTGAGTTTCCATTTTAGGCACATTCTTGTGCTCCCTCTTGCTTCACTCACCCTGAGGGAAGCCAGTTTTCCTGTGATGATGCATCCCTGTGTAGAGGACCATGTGGTGACTGAGACCTGCTAACAACCACTTTGTAAACTCACAAGTGGATTCTTTGTACCTCAGTTGAGACTTCAGATCAGACCACAGCCCCATTCAACAGTTTAATTCCACCTTCTGAGAGACCCTGTGCCAGAGCTACCCAGCTGAGCTGTGCTTGGACTCCTGACTCATAGAAACTCTGAGATAAGCTATTTGGTGGTTTTGGAACAGTTTGTTATGCACCAATAGATAATTAGTAAAAAATATAAATATATATATAAATACATAAATTGCACAATCGCAAGTGGACAGCTTGATGAATTTCACAAAATGAACATGTCCAAACAGGCACCCAAATCAAGATATAAAACATAGCCAGCACGTTAGAAGCCTCCCCATGTTCCCTTCTACTCGTTTTCTCTTCCTCTGAGAGTAACCACTCTCTGGAATTCCAAAAACATAGATTAATTTTTTTTTTGTTTTTGTAACTTATATAAATAGAATCATATAGTGTGTACTCTTTTGTGTACCTTCTTTTGATCAGCATTATATTCACGTGTAGGTTTTTTAAAAGCATGCTCAAAAATGCCATTGCTCGGGGCACCTGAGTGGCTCAGTGGGTTGGGCCTCTGCCTTCAGCTCAGGTCATGATCTCAGAGTCCTGGGATGGAGCCCCACATCGGGCTGTCTACTCTGGAGGGAGCCTACTTCCTCCTCTCTCTCTGCCTGCCTCCCTGCCTACTTGTGATCTCTCTGTCAAATAAATAAATAAAACCTTTATAAAAAATGTAATTGCTCAGTCATAGTATTTAGTATGTTCCAAATAAGAAGAGTGAGTTTATTTATATGCAAAAAATGGGAGCATAAGTAAAGAAAGATTGAGAAGCATTTCTATATATGACCAAGAGCAGAGAAGCTCTGAGGGAAATCACAAGAATCCTAGCATAACACTAGATCAATGAAATTTCTGTTAAATATATGTACTGGGATGCAGTATGATATGCCATTAAGGATATGGATGTTAGAGTTGAAATGCCTAGATTTGAACCGTGGCACCACTCCTTACTAATTTGGTGATCTTGGGCAAATTAATTTCTTTGTGTCTCAGTGTCTTGTCTGTAGAAAGAGGGTTATAATAGTGCTTACTTTACAGGATTGTTGAGAAGATTAAAAATGGAAATCAATATGGGGGCACCCGGTAGCCCAGCAGTCAGTTAAGTGTGCAAGCTTTTTTTGTTTTTTTGGTCAAAGAGTGAGATAGAAAGAGAGAGCACAAGCAGGGGGAGTGTTGGGCAGAGGGAGAAGTAGACTCTCCGCCAAGCAAGGAGCCCAACATGGGAGTCAATCCCAGGGCCCTGGGATCATGATCTGCGCCAAAGGTAGACGTTAACTGACTGAGCCACCCAGGCATCCCAAGCATGCAACTCTTGATCTCAGCTCAGGTCTTGATCTCAGAGTTGTGAGTTCAAGCCCTGGGTTGGGCTCCATGCTAAGTGTGGAGCCTACTTTTAAAAAGGCCAGGGTGGGGGGGGGGGAATGAATATAAATGAAGTACCACAATACTTTGCACATAACAGGCATTCAGAAATTGTTAGCTATTGTCAATAAATGGTTCCATAGAGGAGTTCTAAAATATATTGGATGGCAAATGTGTATTATCTATCATTTTTCTCATATAGGAAGTGATTTCTCTATGAATAGAAGATACAGCTTCCTTGATTCTTTTTGTTTTGTGACGTGTAAAAATAAAATGGCCAGGGTGTGCCTGGGTGGCTCAGTCATTACATGTCTGCCTTTCGCAAGACATCAGGTCATGATCCCAGGGTCCCGGGATTGAGCCCCACATCAGGCTCCCTGCTCAGAGGAGAGTCTGCTTTCTCCCTCTGCCTCTGCTCCTCTCCCCTTCTTGTGTGTGTGCTCTCTCTCAAATAAAGAAAACCTTTAAAAAATAAAATAACCATTTAGTTTATCAGCACAATGTGTTTATTCAGGAATAGCAGAGGAATCACAATTTGGGACATGCAAACCATGTCAAACCACAGATATGTCCACAGACCAAGGTGAGGAGTGTTCTTTTATAGAGGAAAGAAGGGAGTTAGGAGGTGCTGTTTGAAAGGAAAGTCCCACACAAGAGCAAGCATTCCAGGTCGCAGCGACTTCCCATTGGCTGAGTTGCGGTGATTCTCATTGGCTGGGTTGTTGCTGGGCCAAGAGAAAAACTTCCTTCTTCCTGTTGGGGTAGGTAAAATAAGCTTCGAGGAGTGGTAAGTGTGTAAGCATGTCCACTAGAACTTCTCAAATCCATTTTTTTTAAAAAAAAGATTTTATTTATTTGTTTGTCAGAGAGAAAGAAGGCACAAGCAGGAGGAACAGCAGGCAGAGGGTGAAGCAGGCTCCCCACCGAGCAAGGAACCCAATGTAGTACTCGACCCCAGGACCCTGGGATCATGACCTGAGCAGAAGGCAGACGCTTAACGGACTGAGCCACCCAGGTGTCCCCCCAACTCCATTTTGAATGAAATTTTTACTTTATTCATTTTCGAGGTATTATGGCTCGGCTCTCTTATGCCGTCAACCTACTCTTAGAGATGTTGTGATTACCAAAAAATTAGGGAATTGTTAAAGCATTTTTAAATCTATATGACAGGGACGCCTGGGTGGCTCAGTTGGTTAAGCAGCTGCCTTCGGCTCAGGTCATGATCCCAGCGTCCTGGGATCGAGTCCCACATCGGGCTCCTTGCTCCGCAGGGAGCCTGCTTCTCCCTCTGACTCTGCCTGCCTCTCTGCCTGTGCTCGCTCTTGCTCTCTCTCTCTCTCTGACAAATAAATAAATAAAATCTTTAAAAAAAAAAATAAAAAAATAAATCTATATGACAGTTGTAAGTAGAGGAAGTGATGGAGAGAGAAAGAGATCTTCTATTTGAAGGTCAACTTCTCTTTGTTCCTAGTTTTATAGGAAGGTAGATGGGATAGGTAAAGCCTGAACTGGTGCTTTAATTCATCAGTGGGTTTTTATCAGCATGATCTCAGTTCTCCATTGCCATGAATCCCTAAAAACTGACCATTGCACTCTCAGTAGTAAGTCTGTGTCTATTTTTAATTTGCTCACTCTGTTCAAATCTCCCTGCCAAAGGTAATAAAACATTTAGATTTAGAAAGAGACTTAGCATTTGGAATGAGACAGAGGCTATATATAGACATGTCAATGAAATAGGTTAGTGAGGGAACTGGTTCTCAGCGCCTCGGAATCAAAGGCACACATTCTTGTCTGATTTGTGTCTGGACACTGGCATGCTCGTAGGTTCTCTGCACAGGTATGTGTGTGTTTTCCTGCCTACGTGAACATGAACACATGCATGGAAAATGAGCCTGCACATTCCTGAGAACAGAAATCTGCGGGATAACTGGTGTATTTCTGAGTAGCGGGGTGATGAATCCCTCTGGACCACATCAGTATCCTCTCCCTGACAATTATTACTGGAGATATCAGGTAAAACATTACTGTTACATAGTCAGCTCCCGGACTGTAGGGCTGTGACACAGCTTGCAGCCGTTCCTGTCACATTACTGACCATTCTTTGGGAACTTGTCAAGACCAAGGGTCCAAGGTGATGTTCCAATCTGTCAAGTACTAAGGTCTGTCTAGAAACTTGTTTCCTAAGCAGTCAGGCTGCCATTTCTAATCTTTGGAGTTCCACCCCCTCATTTATCACTGCTCAAATTCCAATCTGTTTTTCAAGGCCCTGGTGACATACTTCCTCTTCTAGGAAGCCATTCCTGACCACCTTGGTGATCTTCCTCTTCTGAATTCCCTTAAGGCTCCCTGACCCTCACATTGATCTTGATCGCATGCTGCCTTAAACTGGGCTTGTTGAATGCTATTTGTTTCTCTGTTACTGTGATCTCTTCATAGACAAACGACAATGTTATTGATCGTTGTTTCCAGCAGCTCCTAGTATGGTAGCAGGAATGCCCCTCATACTCATTGAACAAAAGAGCACTCCTAGTTACTCCCCTGTGAGTGCAAATGATTTTGTCACTGTTCCTTTTTGTGGCACCCAGAATCTGAAGTATTGAAGACAGGTGTTTGATTAAAGACATTCTATGGAAGACCATATCCCTGATTATCCTGTGATACAGAAGTTGGTATCCCTAAATATCTCATGATATACAATAATACAATATTTGATACTAGCAGAAGTCTAAATATCTTGGAACAGCATTGCTGTGATTTCAGATTCTCAATGATAAAAGAGAATAGGAACCATTTGAAATGTTTCAGCAGATGAGTTTTAAATATGAAACTGTTCAAAAGGCAAGACAAGGACCTTCTATAGGCTTTCCCAAGCTTGAGATTGTGATTGTAGATATAACCGGAACATCCCAGTAAGTGACTGGCCTAGAACCAAGACTAAATGTCAAGACTGAAAGGACCTGGAAGGTTCTTGTGCTGATTCCTCAGTCCTTCTAAGCCATCTGTAATGGATTTTTGTTCCTTCCCTTTGTCTTTCTTACTGACTGCCTACTAAAACAAGTCTTCACAGCACCTAATTGCTTTGTTTCATAAAAAATTCTGCAATTAAGATAAGGTTTTTGGCCACAGAGTAAACATCCATTTCAGTTGGACAAAGTGAAAACAGTGAACTGAAGCTATTAAAATAGTGTATATTTCTGTTGCCTTGGTAAAAAGTTCCTCTCAAGTATGTGTTTTCCTGATTTCTGTTGCCCTTGAAAATTAAATGCGGGTTGTTTGAAATTTAGTATATAATCACAAATGGCAACAAAGTGCTTATCAAGCTTAAATCCAAGGTCATCTATAATTCTTTGTCAATAATAATCCTTACTAATAGAACTGCATTAAAGATGAGGCACAGCTAATCCTCTCTAAGTAAATTCTGCCCCCTTGTGGATTAAAACATCCATAGATAAGAAAGAAGTTCAGTAATAGCTTGGGTCAGTTCCCTTCACTTCTTTTAAAAAACACTCCAACAGGATGCCTGGGTGGCTCAGTGGGTTAAGCCTCTGCCTTCGCTTGGGTCGTGGTCTTGGGGTCCTGGGATCAAGTCCCACATTAGGTTCTTTGCTCAGCGGAGAGCCTGCATCCCCCTCTCTCTCTGCCTACTTGTGATTTCTCTCTCAGTGTGTCAAATAAATAAATAAAATCTTTTAAAAAGAAAAACCAACAATCTTTAAAAACAATGTTAACAATGAAACAGAAGGAGATCGTTTATATCAACTGTGTAAGAGCTGATTGATGGTGACAAAACACATTGACAGGTAATAGTATACATTTGTGTCTTTTTTTTTTTTTTTTTTTAAGATTTCGTCTATTTGCTTGACAGACAGAGATCACAAGTAGGCAGAGAGACAGAGGGAAGCAGGCTCCCCACCGAGCAAAGAGCGCGACATGGGGCTCGACCCCAGAACTCTGGGACCATGACCTGAGCCGAAGGCAGAGGCTTTAACCCACTGAGCCACCAGGTGCCCCAGTATACATTTGTGTCTTATATTTTGCATCCCATTCAACGAGGACAGTGCCTTGAATATTAATATTATCAGTTAATATTTCATACAATATTATAGTTAGAAAGAACTTTAAATATTGATTCATCATCCACATGTAAGAATGGCTTTTACAGCTCCTGACATATCCCATGCCTGAATGACTCCAGTAATGGAAAGTTCACTAACTGTTCCTGCTCATTCTCCTATCAGGCAGGACTGTTAGAAAGACTAACAACAGGGACACCTGGGTGTCTCAGTTGGTTCAGCATCTGCCTTCAGCTCAGGTCATGATCCCAGGGTTTGGGGATCAAGCCCTGCATTGAGCTCCCTGCTCGGTGGGGAGTCTGCTACTCCTTCTCCGGCTCCCCCTGTCTATGCTCTCCCTCTCTCTGTATCCAATTAATAAATAAAACCTTAAAAAATAAATTTAAAAATAAAATCTTTTAAAAATAAATAAATAAAATGTACTAGTCTCTTCTCAATGGCTTCATCTTCTAATTATGTCTTACTTCCCTCAGTTACATAAAAAGTATACATAATGAAAACCAAAAAGTTACCCCTGCCCATCCCTTTGAAAGTCTTACAGGCTCATGAAAATATTTAATAAATGTAAATGTCTTTTAGAGAACAAAATCTTGAACTCATCTTAGCCGAATCTAGGCAGCCATCATCTGAGAAAATAAAATGACCCTTCTTGTAGTAGAGAAAAGCAGAGAGAGGGTACTGACATTTTAGCGGGGAAACTCCTATGTACTGGCACTGTGCTGGGTGCCTTAGTGTTTCCTTCAATTCCCATTTTGCAGATGAGAATGGTAAAGCTCAGGGAGGGTAATTCTCCCAAGCTTAGGCTCTCAAAGGGCCTGTGTTAAGTGCCCGAGTTGTATTAGAAGCCTTCCCTTAGGGAAAGCTGGAGGCTTCCAGGACTAAATCTTACATGAGCACACAGAGAATGTTTGTACCACTGGTACCTCCCAGCGCCTCCCCCGCCACCGTCAGGTGCAGGGCGCATCCTAGACGCCCAGGGGAGACCCTTGAATTGTGTGGATGCACTTACATGTGGATTACTTACAGTACAGTACTGTACATGTGTACTGTACATGTGTCTTCCCTATGATTTTCTTAATATTTTCTTTTCTCTAGCTGAGTTTATTGTAAGAATACAGTACACAGTGCGCATAGCATACGGAATATGTGTTAATTGCCTGTTTATGTTATTAGTAAAGTTTCCTGTCCACAGTAGGCTCCTAGTCAAGTTTTGGAGTCAAAAGTTATATGTGGATTTTGGACTGCAGGGGGCGCCAGTGCTCAACCCCTGCATTGTTCGAGGATCGGCTGTATTTCCCTATTTGCAGTTCTGTTTAACATTTCGATTCTCTGGGCTGTAGTTTCCTCCTAAGTTAAATTCTGATGATCTCTTACAGTCTTTCTTAATAAAGATGAACTCTTCAATGCCTGGGAGCCTTGAGCTAGCTCTTCCCACTCACCCACCAGGCAGTGGAGATATGTGCTTATCCACTGCCAAACCCGAGAATTCTTTTTTTTTTAAGATTTTATTTATTCAGGGGCGCCTGGGTAGC
Source organism: Mustela nivalis (assembly GCF_964662115.1). NCBI lineage: Eukaryota > Metazoa > Chordata > Mammalia > Carnivora > Mustelidae > Mustela > Mustela nivalis. The sequence continues at coordinate 25,883,925 of NC_139028.1, read as the reverse complement.
TCAGTGGGTTAAACCTCTGCCTTCAGCTCAGGTCATGAACTCAGGGTCCTGGAATTGGGCCCCCCATCGGGCTCTCTGCTCAGGAGGGAGCCTGCTTCCCCCCTCTCTCTGCCTGCCTCTCTGCCTACTTGTGATCTCTGTCTGTCAAATAAATAAATAAAATCTTTTTAAAAAAAGATTTTATTTATTCATTTCTTAGAGAGAGAGAGAGGGAGAGCACAGAAGGGGGAGCGGCGGGCAGAGGGAGAAGCAGGGTCCCCACTGAGCGAGGAGTCAAATGTGGACTCAATCCCTGAACTCTGGATTCCTGACCTGAGCCAAAGGCAGACTCAACCAACTGAGCCGCCCAGGCTTCCCCAGGCCCGAGAATTCCATACAGAGCCCAACCCCTGTCTGCTTAGGCTACAGAACACAGGTGTGTGTGTGTCGGGGGGAATGCACAAAAGAAAAAATTTGAGAAATTCACAGGGATCCCAGTGAGCCCCCCCCCCCCCCCGCCCCGAAGTCTGGGCCGCTGAAGTTCAGGGAAGACTAGAGATGCATGCCCTCTGATCTTGAGTTTCCCTGCCGTGGTAGAGTCATTTGTATTCCCTGGGCAAGCCCCTCCCTGCAGGGCTGTATTTAGTTCTGGCTGTGGTATAAATAGAACTCCGCAGACTGGCAAAGCACGCCACCCCCCGACTGCGTTCCTTTCCTTTTGGGACATCAACCAAACCTGAGCCTTTGATTCCCTCTAGTGGCTCAAATTGGCAACTTTCATAGCTGTTTCTTCGCATTTATTTATTTATTTATTTATTTATCTAAGGTATAGTGCCTACTATATGCACTAAATTGGTCCTTGGTTCTCCAGCTTCACCAGGGGCATGGGATGTTGGTTTCATTTGATCATTGTATCCAGGGCCAAGTGAGCAGGGGTAGAAGCCAGAGCTCCTTCTTCCACATTTAGCTTAGTGTGATGCACACTGGCTAATCTCCTTGCCGTTCTATAGCTGCTTAATGGGGCCTAAGGGAGGATAGGTTTTATATGGGTTATGCCTTAAAGGAGCTGTAGGACTTCAGGGCAACTCCTTTACCTCTGGGCCTCAGTCTGCTCCCAGGTGAGATGAGTCCATGGGTTGAATTCAAGTCAATCCAACAGTTGTTTATTGAGCACCTGCAGAGTGAGGGGTCCTGAGCTGAGCGCTTTGGGAAGGTTGTGGTCAGTTGGTACCTGATCTCAAGGAGCTTGCAGGCTAATGGGAGAACCACGTGTCCAGGAAGCCACCTAACACATAGGCCAAGCACAGCTGTTGCAGTAGGAGCTTTGCAGTGAGACACATCTGGGCTTGAGCCCCTGATCTGTCCTTTCCTAGCTGCGTGATCTTGAACAAATTGCTAAACTCTTCTTCGTGCTTCATCTGTAGATTTGGAAAATCACCCTTTCTTCATCGGGTTGAGTCACTGGTGTACAACCGAACCACACAACTACTCCCTAACTGGCCACTCCCCTTGCAGTTTCAAGTTTTAAGCAGAAATAGCAGAAACCTTATTAGGAATGTCAGTAAAACCCTATGAGGGGCTTATCCTGTTGGTTCTGAAGGCCGTTTCTTAGGCCCCATAGATTTCTGTGGTCTCCTTTCTCTGCCCTGGAGCTTGGGAATCCGCCTGCTGCTTCTGCTGGCGGGGCGGGCGGGTGCCTCTGAGGGCCCAGCCCTGCCATATCAACCCAGTCTGCCTACTGTGTAGAGGGAACTACGGTTTCCCCTGCTTCCTTCTTCCTCCTTTCAGGCCCTTTTCCTTCCCACAGATTGATTGCTAATATCTTGGGAAATGAACAGGGCATAAGAAAGGTAGCTTATGTGCTTCTATAAGCCTCGATTCTTGATCTTTAGTGCTCCCAAGAGGCAGAATGAGTGATCCCCAGGAGAGGGGACTTCACCAGAAACCCTGGCACCTGGGGCTGTCCCAGCTTGGAGGTGGTATGATTCTGTTACCTTGTGAACCTCGCATAGGAGCATTGTGAATGGGTTTCACGCTGAGCTCCTTTGTTGTGTGCAAGGAGGCAAAGGAGGATCTTCGAGCGAGCTCGCCTTCATGCCCGACACGTGATACCTAGCATCCCGGTGACGTTCTCTAACACTGTGGATTTAAGAGTCCACAGGGTCTGAAATGAACAGGAAGGAGAGAAGGTGAGCAAACTTAGAGCCTAGAGTTGCTGGCGGACACTATTCCTGGAACAGGATGAAAATTAGGGGTAAAGAAAGCCAAAAGTGGAACAGAAATCCTGTTGGCCAAGGGGATACTGGATGCATGGAGGGACAGGATCCCAATGTGGTAACTTGGGATTTCACTTGGACAGGAAGGGTTCCTTTGTATTTTGAAGCCACGTGGGATGAGACTATAGAGACTGGAAGATAGAACTTGGAGGGGCAGAGAATGAGGTCTCTAACGGAAGCAGGAACTGCCTATAAGATTCCACTCATGGGGTGCCTGGGTGCTCCGTGGGTGAAGCCTCTGCCTTCAGCTTAGGTCATGATCTCAGGGTCCTGGGATCAAGCCCTGCATCGGGCTCTCTGCTCAGCAGGGAGCCTGCTTCCCACTCTCTCTCTGCCTGCTGCTCTGCCTACTTGTGATCTCTCTCTGTGTCGAATAAATAAATAAAATCTTTTAAAAAATAAAAAATAAAAAAAGATTCCACTCGTTTTCTGAAGCCTGCTGCACTTACCTGTCGGCCTGTGGGGGTAGCCTGTCTCTAACGGTGGCTCAAGGGGCCCAGTGATATCTGGAGCCTGTTCTGGGAAGGTTGCCAACCCCTGCCTTTCTTTTGGTTTCTACCCTTTTGCAAGCCTCTGCTGGTAAAGGAGAGAAAGTTCAAAAAACAAAGTTGTTGACCTGAGTGATTTATTTCATCATTCATAAAAACCAAGAAGGTAGGAAAGAGGACGAGTACGGATCGCTAAGAGTATAATGCAGGGGAATCCAGAAGCTAATGATGAATTCAGTTAAAGGAGGAGCCAGTGGGAGATTGCGGGACTTCTGGTACCTCTAGTCCAGGATTCTTCCCACACCTTGATTTGGCCCTTGCCCACAGGAACACTCTGTAATTATTAGTTGTAATATTTGCTTCCCACACATTGCTATGCATTTCTGCATGACTCATTGGACACTCTCCTCTTCCAGTTTCCTCCTATGTTGGAACCTTGGGGACTCACACTGAGATCAAGCGAGTGGCAGAAGAGAAGGTCACTTTGCCCTGTCACCATCAGCTGGGGCTTCCAGAAAAAGACACCCTGGATATCGAATGGCTGCTCACCGACAATGAAGGGAACCAAAAAGTGGTAAGGGTACAGTTGGCCAGAGGGCCCCCCATCCCCGTCCCTGTCCCCACTCATCCTCCCACAGCTGTCTTTCCTCAGTCCTCCAGTTTTCTGTTGGAGGAAAGGGCTAGAATAGCTCTTTCATCTGGCTTATCGTTGGAAGACTCTAGAGATAAAAATTATCAATAAGGAAAGGTACTTGGGTCTTAAAGATAAGAAGTTCTGGGTTCTTGAGGCAAGCAAGCAAGCCACCTATCATTTGCCCAGGGAAGGAATCTCCACTGCCAGTGTCTTTTCCTAAGAAGGGAGCTAAGATGCATTAGCTGGGTTCCCTAGTCTAGTGGCCAGACCCCAGATCTATACTAGGAAGCCTGCTCCCCTTTCTCCTCTGAAACCATTACCACCTGCCTATGTTGAAGTTCTGCACAAAGTCATGACTTTCAAGCTCTGAGATTATGTAATGTAACAAACAACATACAATGCAGGGCATGACTGAAAATGTTTAACACATATGCGATCGGTCAGCAAAAGAATTGATACTGGTTCTGGAGTTGGAAAATGAAGGGGCTGGCCCTGGGTCTTGTGTGCTCAGGATGGGGAGGTCTTTTGGTGCCTATGAGCTTTCGGGCGGTGTGAACAGAACTTGTAGCCCTTTGCTCCCAATGATCCACGGGACTGGTCTCTGTTGAGAGAGAGAAGTGAGTAACTACTGTATTATCCTGTCTGTCTTGGCTGTATTCAGCCTTCCTCAAGCAGGGTTTTCTAGCATAACTCTTCTCATTCCATTTACCCAACTGAGTTACTTTTTAAAAAGCTTTTGGTTGAGGGGTGTCTGGCTGGTTTAGCTGGTGGAGCATGCAACTCTTGACCTCAGGGTTATGAGTTCAAGCCCCACATTGGGTGTAGAGATTGCTTAAAAAAAAAATATCTAAAAAGAAAACCAACTTTAGGGGGGCATCTGGGTGGCTCAGTGGGTTAAGCCTCTGACTTCGGCTCAAGTCATGAACTCAGGATCCTGGGATCAGGCCCCGTATCAGGCTCTCTGCTGAGCAGGGAGCCTGCTTCCTCCTCTCTCTCTGCCTGCCTCTCTGCCTACTTGTGATCTCTGTCTGCCAAATAAATAAATAAAATCTTAAAAAAAAAAAAAAAGAAAAAGAAAACAAATTTAGGTGGAAAGTTTTGCAATTTTTTAAAAAATCACATAAAATAAGCCAGGGAAACTGACTTTAGACTTTCCTTCCTTTTCAGAACTTTACCTCTCACCCTACTAAAAAGTGAAAGATTGTCCTTTCTTCTCTGTCTATACCTCTGATTTCAAATGATGGCTTGTGCTGGAAGAAGTTTAAAGTTTTCACTAAAATAAAATCCAGGATCATTGTTGGATTTCAGCTCCAACATCACTTTGTCATTTTGATACTGGTGTCATCTAGTTCTCAGTACATCATCCTAAGACTCTGTTCTCTGTAGGGCAAGGTCACCTTAAACTGAGTATTTTTATTCCAGCAGATTCTCAGTCAATTGTAGATATGATACTCTCTGTTCTGAATCAAGTAAATAAGAGCTATGTTCCTCTTACAGAAATTTAAGAAGAATGCCTCCACTCGTCTAACTTTGACCCAAGTGCTTTCATTTAAACTAAAGGAAAAAGAGAGTTGCTGTTTTGTGTAGCCAGGTAAATATAAGGCTTAGAAGTTCATTGCTGATTAAAGCAGGCCACTGATATGGCTTTAAGCAGCCACAGTTTCCTACTTGTCTCCAATTAATGCTCCAAAGTAAGGATCAGGATTTATTTGGTCATTCAGAGCACGTGGATTTATTTAGCAAATACTATACGCCAAGCTAGGCACTGGGACACAATAGTGAAAAAGATGGCAAAGTCCCCCTCTCCCTGGAGCTTACAGTGCCAAGCCATTCAGTAATTTAAAAAAAAGAAAGAAAGAAAGAAAAAGAAAAAACACCAAAAAAAATTTTTTTAAGTAGAGAGCCCTTAAACATTAAGCTATGCTCTGGGTTGCAGTCTATTTAGCACATAGTAGTATCTCATTTAACTTAACCCAGGAGGATGAATAACTAGGATTAGTGGTCTCATTTTATAAATAAGGAACCCCATACAGCGTGTGCCCAGACACAACACACAAAGTGAGAAAAGGGCTTAAGGTCACTCATTGTGCCATTAGAAATGAGGCACTGTTGTTATCAGCACCTGGGCTGTTAACTGCCAGCTGTGCTACCTTCATAAATAATTTGAAATTAGAGTCTGTGTTATGTAGGAGATAAGGAGAATGTGGGAAGAAAACCATTCCAGACAGAATCAGTTGTGCCAAGGCCCCATTGCTGGAAGAAGCTTGGTACTATTGCAAGTTCTAAAAGAGTGAAAATCAATTTTTTTTTAATTTGGTGGGGGTTTTTTTGTAAGGATTTTATTTATTTATTAATTTGTCAGAGAGAGTGAGAGAGCACAAGCAGGGGGAGCGGCAGGCAGCAGGAGAAGCAGGCTCCCCGCTGAGCAGGGAGCCCGAAGTGAGGCTGGATCCTAGGACCTTGGGATCACGACCCGAGCCGAAGGCAGATGCTTGACCAACTGAGCCACCCACATTCCCCTCAAAATAAATTTAGGTTAAACAGAGTAAATACTAGATTCCCACTATCCACATGAAGGAGGTAGTTGTGTGAAGGCATAACTTGAGAACTAAGTGACAGAGATAATGATAGAAATAGGCAGAGTGCTCTAGCTGAATATGAAGGAGGCAAAAGTAGTTGGTGGGGGGAGTCAAGGGCAGCTCCTGTAAAGAAGTCGCAGCTGATCTGAGCACTGATAGAATTTCCTGATTGCACTGAGGAATCACAAGAGTGTAGACACAAAGGCTGGAAAGTTCTGGGAAATCATGAGCAGCTAGCATACGTGGAGTACAAAATGTGAGCTCACAGAGGTTGCAGGATGAGAACACAAAAGGTCTTGTGGAACAGGTTAGGAAGCTCCCGATACTTTCTTACATTGTCGTGGAGTTCTTGAAGGATTTTAGGAGCCACAGGGACATAGATGTGCCTAACGCGATCAACCTGGCCCTGTGTGGAAGCACACTGATTTTTATTAAAAGAGACTTGAGTAGAAGCAAGATCAGTTGAACAATTTCCGACTATACAGTAGAGGCTTCCACTATAGTCATGGGTAGCTGGGATATCAAGGTGTAATATACCAATGTAGTGGGTAAATTTGCCACCATTTTTGGAATGAGTGAGGGTGAGAGAGAAAATACAGGAGGGGCTGGACCAGACGTGGTGCCTAAGGTAGGCTAGCCAATAACCTAGACCCCAAGGTTAACCTTGCATTTCAATCTGAGCAGAATTGGCTCCCTCCTTTTTGTCTAGGAGGCTGAGAAATGCAGAGACCATTTGGGAGCGGGTAGGCAGTTTGGCAAATATTTGAATTTCAGCCTAGGTAGATAGCGCAGCCTCTAGAACTCGGGAGCTCTCCTCCTGGTTATAGGGATGGAAACACAGTTGCTTTCCATCTCCCCCAGGGTCAGTTATGAACACACAGCAGAGACCTTTCCCCTCTATTTTTTGGGTGGAGAAATTAGGGCAGAGATGTTCTCATTTATGTGCCAAATCCCTCCGGCCACCTCCTTTTCTCCTTTCCCCCTACTCCTTGATCTTCAGCAAGAAAACTCCTGATCAAGGGCTTGAGCTTCTGGCTCTCGATTTTGGCTCAGGTCATGATCTCAGGATTCCTGGGTTGGAGTCCACCCCCAGGACCACGCTCCCACCACCATGCTCCATGCTGAGAGTCTGCTGGAGAGCCTCTATGTCCTTCTCCCTCTTACATTACCCCTGCTCCTGTTCCCTCCCTCAATGCCTCTCTCTCTGTCAAATAAATAAATAAAATCTTTTAAAAACAAAACAAAACAAAAACAAAAAAAAACAAAAAAAATGCATCTGTAACAGGTCCACCAGGCGTGTCACAAGACACCCAACCCCACAACAGCTGCATTTCATGGACTTCATTTTTTGTTTGTTTGCAAAAGGATTAAATTTATATTCACTGTTCTCCCATCACCCCCCTCCCCCACCGCACCCCAGGGCAAGGGCTTAGTCTCAGCTCTGCATTTCCTAGAATTAAAACCACAGCTAGGACAAAGGGACACACTTGTACCTGATATTCAATATGCGTCTGAAAAAAACTGAGCCAAACTGGAAGGCTGGAACTGAGTCCCAACCTGTGTCCTAAATGCGTGTGAAATGCTCACATTGGGCAATGGTTATTTAATTATAGTAAGATTATTTTGGAGTTGTACAAGGTCTGCTTTCCAAAGATGTTACATACTTACCTTAGGTGTCTCCCCCAGCCCCTTTTTCCCCCATTAAATAATGGGACAAGATTTGGAGGGAAGGGGAGAAAAGCACCCGGGAGTCAGCCCTACCTGGATATACAGGTGCTGTGGTGGGGCCAAGTCCAAAGGGCTGAGGCTCACAGGAGGAAGTCAGTGATTCTACACAGGGATCTAATACACAGGCTAATCTTGAGGCCTGTGTAGGTGTTGTTGAAGCAAAAATAAAAGAGAGGCATTTCAAAAGGAGAGAAGACTGCATGATCCAAAACAAAGACATATCAGAGGGTGTTGTTCAGAATCAAGGGACCTCAAGCTTGGGGACAAGGCTATTCAGAGATGCGAGGACAGGGACCAAAGACGAGGGGCAACCCAGGCTGCCCTGGCCTTAGGTGCCAACTTCAGAGGGCTGAGCTTTAGTCCAGTGTGTGCACAAGTGTGGGAAACGGAGGCTTTCAGCTACGGGGCTTTGCTCTACAAATGCATGGAATGACTTATGTTCTCTGGGTACTGGGTGGGACAATTTTGGAAACCTCAGCGATTTCCCTGAACCAGCCTAATAAAAGCGATTGTGAGGGCTTACTAGCAAAAACCCAATGATGTCGCTTACCCCCGTTTTATTTTTTTTAAGATTTTATTTATTTATTTGACAGAGAGAAATCACAAGTAGATGGAGAGGCAGGCAGAGAGAGAGAGAGGTAAGAGGGCTCCCTGCTGAGCAGAGAGCCCGATGCGGGACTCGATCCCAGGACCCTGAGATCACAACCCGAGCCGAAGGCAGCGGCCCAACCCACTGAGCCACCCAGGCACCCCGCTTACCCCTGTTTTACAACTGAGGAACTTAAGGTTCAGGAAGGTAAATTAACCGACCAAAGTGCAGAGCTGTAAGTGGAGGGGCTCCTGCTTGAATGTCAACCCAGTGACTTCCCTGCTTGCTCACTCTTCGTCACTGTGCCCTGGTGCAGTGTTTTTTCCAGTCCGGACTCAGTAGTGGATTCTAAGCGAGCAGACTGGGTTGTTTGTTTGTTTGTTTGTTTAACACAGACTGGAAAATATCAGTGTATTGCACATACACTACTTCCTGAAACTTACACTTCAGTTGTCTAGTGCGCTCCATGTGCGTGCTGGGTCACGGATGTAAGTTTCTTGGTGTAAGTCTGTTCAAAGCTGGAAAGCTCCTATTCTATAGGAGACTTAAAGCAGCCAGAGTCTCCTGTGGACCGCACCTTACTCAGTCTCTCCGAAGTCAAATGTGACTTTCAAAAATAGGAAATATTCATCCAAATAGTAACATGAATAAGAAAGAAATCCCCTAGAGCAAAAAGGTTTACCCACTTCTCAAATCCCACAAACCCCCCAAATTCCTAAAAATTACCCAGCTCTTGGGGTACCCGGTTGGTTCAGTTGGTAGAATGTGAGACTCTTTTTCAAAGATTTTATTTATTTAATAGACAGAGATCACAAGCAGGCAGAGAGGCAGACAGAGAGAGAAGGGGGAAGCAGGCTCCCCGCTGAGCAGAGAGCCCTATGCAGATCTCGATCCCAGGACCCTGAGATCAAGACCTAAGCTGAAGGCAGGGGCTTAACCCACTGAGCCACCCAGGTGCCCCAGAACGTGAAACTCTTGATCTCTGGGGTCGTGAGTTCAAGCCCCGTATGTGGCACAGAGTTTACTTAAGATAAAAATTAATCAAATTAAAAAACCAATTCCCAGCTCTTTACTTATTTCTGGTTTAGAATCTCTTCATTCTTCCTAGGAAGCACAGACTCACTTCCTCATAATGATTATGCAGCTATGAGGTAACATGAAAAAGTCAGAAAATAACATTCATTGAGTACCTGCGAGGCATTCCCACCTCACTTGTCCTACCTCCAAATATCAGCCCCTCCCCTTTCAGTCTTAAGAGGAGGTAAACTCTAAAGCTTCCAGTTTGCTTCCTGTTGCTAATATATTTCCTCCTCTCCCTATTGTCCCAGTGAGTTGGCATTTCTACAGCAGCTGCTTCCACCACCCCAAGAAACCGATCCTTTTACCCAGTACAACAGGATGTGGGGCCGAGAACACCCTGCAAACATGTAAAACAAACAAATACGGTATCAGAAGGGCTGCGACCTGGCTTTTCCTGGTCTGAGACACCTCTAGCGGGGAGCTTTCAGGGATGCTGGGAGCCCTATCAAATTATTTGCAAAATAATAATGTACTTTTTTTTCCCTGGGTCAGAGTTCATAGGTTTTATTGGAGAAAAACAGAAAGCAGTGAGGTAGGACAAGGAAATTCCTCAGACATGGTGACGGGCTGATGTCTGCAGCAAGTGGTTAAGAAAGAATTCTTGGGGGACGCCTGGGTGGCTCAGTTGGTTAAGCAGCTGCCTTTGGCTCAGGTCATGATCCCAGCGTCCTGGGATCGAGTCCCACATCGGGCTCCTTGCTCCGCAGGGAGCCTGCTTCTCCGTCTGACTCTGCCTTCCACTCTGTCTGCCTGTGCTCGCTCTCACTCGCTCTGACAAATACATAAAATCTTAAAAAAAAAAAAAAAAAGAAAGAAAGAATTCTTGGGGCTCCGTGTTATGCTGGGAGCCTACTTTAAAAAAAAGAGAGAGAATTCTTAGGATGTTTTTGGTGCCAAAAGGTGGTTTTTATCAAAACACAGGGACTGGGTGCACTTGGGTGGCTCAGTCCTTGGGTGTCTGCCTTCAGCTCAGGTTCCAGGATGGGATCCAGCCCCAAATGGGGCTCCCTGCTCAGCAGGAGACCAGCTTCTCCTTCTGCCTCTCCCACTCCCCGGGCTTGTGTTCCTTCTCTCTCCCTATGTTTCTCTGTCAAATAAATAAATAAATAAAATCTTTTAAAAAGGGGGGGGGGGCACAGGGACTGGACCCAGGGGCAGAAAGAGCTAACTTGGAACACCTGCCTGGCTCAGTCGGCTTCAGCGAGGGTCATGACCCCATGGTCAGGGGATCGAGCATGGTCAGGGGATCGAGCCCTGTACCCTGCTCCCTGCTCAGCAGCGGAGAGCCTGCTTCTCCCTCTCCCTGTGCCTACTGCTTGCCCTGTTGTGCTCTCTCTCCCTGTCTCAAATAAATAAATAAAATCTTTTACAAAACATTCTGAAAAAGAAAGAACGAGCTGCCTCAGGATTATAAGGAGCGATTGCCTGTATACTTTTACATTGGGAGGGCAGAGGGAAAGCAAGTTTCCAAAAGGAATGTTCATATGTTAACGAACAGAACCAGGATCCTGGAGGTCTGGCTGTGGTGGAGCTAGGGCTGCCTTTTGCCTCTAGCAAGACCTTATTACCCTTAAGATGGCTGGGAGTTCCAGGAGGAAGGTTGTACTCTGCATTCCTTAAATATTTGTCAACGCCCTGCAAGTTGTTAAGAAGGTTTAATTTTATCTACGTTTCTTTTGCCTTTGTGCTCCCGATCCCTGACCACACCGGGGAACAGGAGGCTGGTTGCACGTTGAGGGATAAGAATAGGAGAGAAACCTTTCCCAGGCCCGAAGACTCCTTTCTGGGATGTCTAGTCTCCATGGGAAATGCCGTTGAGTCTGTGAACCCCGGAGGTTGGAAAAGAACGCCCCCAGTCAAGCAGGATAAACTGTTGCCGATCCAGTTTCAGATTAGGATATATGTTCCCACCTCACACAAGGCCCTCTCTAAAGAATGTATCAAACCAAACCGCCACCTGGGTGGCTCAGTCCTTATGTGGCTGCCTTTGGCTCAGGTCATGATCTGATTGGGCTCTGTGCTCAGCAGGAAGCCTGCTTCTCCCTTTCCCGCTCGCCCTGCTTGTGTTCTCTCTCTCTCTTTCTGTGTGTGTGCGTGTGTGTGTGTGTCCGTCTGTCTCTCTCTCTCTGCCAAATTAATTAATTAATTAATTTTTAAAAAAAAGAATATCAAACAAAAGAATGCCCTCAAGTCTAAGCTGGGGACACTCACTTCCTTAATCTCCTTGATCTTGCTATGAACTTTTCACTGACGTGGTTTTTTTTTTTTTTTCTCTTTAATGCAAGGGGCTAATACTTATAAAGCATTTAGAACAGTGCCTCACATAAAATAAATAACACATATGTGTTTGTTAAATAAAAACAGAACTCTCCAACTGGAAGTATTGCATTGTGTTGGTGGATTTTCATTTCTGGGCCTAATGCATATTTTCCTATGTCCAGGGCCAAGGGCTGTGCTTGGCCCAGAATAGTCACGAGATGGTCAGCGAGCAAAGGAATGACGTCCTTTCACAGATTTCTGCTCTTACGGTTCTTACTAGGAGCCTGTGAGGTCGGTAGCTAAGAATTGTTGTCCTCATTTTCTTTTAATATGTGAGGATAAATGAGACCTTAAACTTGGCTGCAGAAAACCTGAGCTCTATGCCTTTGAGATTCTGAAGTCCGTTGCCCAAGACAGATTTCAGAGCTAGCATCTCAGCTCCAAATTCCTAAAGCTAAATCCCTTTCTTTCCCTCTGCCCCCTCCCGCAGAATTTACAGCTTCTCTCAAAAAGAATGCAGAAATTCAAGACAGAACTTTTGTCTAGGATTAAGCACTGGACCTTTGACTGAAATCGTGTATTTCCTGTACTTTCCAGAATATTCCTCTGCATAAAGATGAAGCTTGGGAGGGACCTCCCTATTGTGTATGTGTTGGGGTGCAAATGTTCAGGTTGGGGTAGGGAGAGATCCTCCATTGTAGGATAATGAGTAATCAGACCTCTTCAAGGTTGCTCCCCTCACCCCCCATCCCCCTACTGTCTCCTCCCTCAGCGGGTGGTTTCAAGGTGCACTTCAGAGTCTTTATGAAAGAGAGGGTAGGAGGAAGAGGAGTTGTCATCCAGGAGTAAAGCAGGAAATGTGAGCAAAGGCTGGACTTGAAGAGTCCGCTAAAGAGACGACAGTCAACAGTTTTACTCTGAGGCTGGTGGTATTTTTTTTTTAAGATTTTATTTATTTATTTGACAGAGAAAGATCACAAGCAGGCAGAGGGGGAGGGGGAAGCAGGCCTCATGCAGGGCTTGATCCCAGGACGCCGAGATCATGACCTGAGCCCAAGGCAGAGGCTTAACCCACTGAGCCACCCAGGCGTCCCTGTCGGTGGTATTTTGATGAGCTCTATCTTTGTTTAGACAGCCACTCTCTGGAGAGTTTCATTTAATCCTCCTTTTCTTAATCTCTATATTCGTGCCATCGGGGAATCTTATCTAGTCTCAGGCCTTTAAATACCATCCACAAGCTTAGCATTCTCAAACCCGTATTTCCAGGCCTCCCTCTTGAATATCCAACACATGTATATGCACGTGCTTTACCCCATGCCTCTGGCTGTTGGACAGGTAGTCTCACAGGTAAGAAGCCCAGAACTAAGCTCCTAACCAGCCTCACCCTGCACACTTCCTCCGACTTTAGGCCTCCTCTGCTCTGTCTTCTCTCCGGGTTGGTAGCTCCTTTCTCTTCTCATAGGCTCCCACCCCAACATGAGAGTGGCCCTGGACTCCTCTCTTTCTCTCATACCACAAATACACAATTGTCTAAAAGACATTATTTATTTGACAGAGAGAACAAGCAGCGGGAGGGGGGAGGGCGAAGCAGGGTCCCTGCTGAGCAGGGAGCCCAGCTCAGAGCTCACTTCCAGGACGTGGGGATCATAACCTGGGTCGAAGGCAGATGCCTAACAACTGAGCCACCCAGGGGCCCCGACTCCAACAGCCTCTTGACTGGTTTTCCTGTTTCCATTTTTGGTCTCCTACAGCCTATTCCCAAAACAAATCATATCATGACACTCTTCTGCTCAAAATCCTCTAAAATAGCCCCCACTTCCCGCAGAGTGAAAACCATCATCTTCACAATGGCCCGGAGGCCCAGCAGGATCTGGCCCCACTGCCTGACCTCATTTGCTATCCGCCTGGCTTACTCCAGCACCCAGGCCTCTCTGACGTTCCTCAAACACGCTAAGGCATGCTTCTACCTTAAGGGCTTCTGCTTTGCCTCTTTTCTTTGCTTAGAACTCTCTTTCCCCGGGTGCCTGGGTGGCTCAGTGGATTAAAGTCTCTGCCTTCAGTTAGGGTCATGATCTCCGGGTTCTAGGATCAAGCCCTGCATCGGGCTCTCTGCTTGTCAGGGAGCCTGCTTCCCCTGCCCCTCTGCCTGGCTCTTTGCCTGCTTCTGATCTCTGTCAAATAAATAAATAAAATCTAAAAAAAAGAACTCTCTTTCCCCAAGGCTAGTTTGGCGTCTTTAAGACACGCCCTCCTGTCTCCTTCCAGCCAGGTCTACTTTGACCACCTTATTGAAACTGCAGTCTGTCCCCCTGGTGACTACCACCCCCTTCCCTGCTCTGTTATTTTCGTCGTCTTCCATGTCTGTTTCCTGCCACCAGAATGCATCCTCCCCAGGGACTGGGATTTTCAACTGCTGTGTTCACGGATCTTCCTCGGCACCTGTAACAGAGGCTGGCAAATTGTGGAGGCTCAAAATTTGTTGAATAAATGACTGCGCTCTTGGGTCTTTTTAGCTTACCATTCAAATCCAGCCTTTGTCCGCATTTCTACTTCCGGGTGGAGGTGGATGGATCACTCCTCTTCTTCCGACCGTCTCTTCTCGTTCTAAACGTTCTCTAACTGGTCAGGCTTGCCAATTTGCTGCGAAATGTCTTTGAAGAATTATCTGAGCCTTCAAGAGCAGCCGATGGTGCTGCCCCAGTGAAGCTAGCTCCCGTTTCCCTGGCAGCCCTCATTCCAGTCCGAAGGAAGGAAACGAATGCTCTTCTTGGTACTCCAGCAGGAATTCTCATTTACAGACCCAGAGAGCTGAACTGTGAAACCACCTGCCGACGGGGAGGGCAGTAGGGGAGTGGGGGGCAGAGGGGAGCAGCCTTCAAGGAATCTAGTTCCCCTTACTGTCATACCAATAGAGGATCTCTTCCTGATGAGGGAGCAGGAGGCTGGCTGAGAACGGAGCAGGGGCTGACACCTTGCACCCCCTCTCCACCCACTCCCCTTGGTAATATGTGTGACATTTCACAGGCACCCCTGACTGCCCTACAAGAAGAGCAAATGGTTATCTTGCAGAGATCACAGTCCTGCAAGGCAGGAGTCTCTCTTGGTTTACAAATGTCCTTGAGATTTACAACAAAGAAGTTGCCTTATCAATAGCCCAATTTCCAAAGATACATAACTCAGTTCCTCAAGCCCTAACGTCACCCTCCCCTCCATAAAAAACCGAAGGAAGCGGAGGTAGAAAGAAAAGTAAATAAAGTTAAATTTCTTTTAAAACCTAAATCTCACTAACAAGGATGTTTGATAGCAGGAATGTAACATTCCACCAGGAGACTCCCAATTGTCTTTATGTTAATGCCTCATTAGAGGGAAAGTGGCCTTGGCTTGATAGTAACCAGGCCTTCAATATCCTGACAGTCTTCTTTACCCCAATAGCCCTTCTGAAAAACCCTTTGTCCTCACCTACCCAACTCCTGTGTATATAACCAGCCACTCCTCACAACCCGGGGCAGCAGCAGCTCTTCCTGCCCACGGGTCCTGTCCCCGTGCTTTAATAAACCACCATTTTGCACCAAAGAGGTCTTAAGAATTCTTTCTTTAGTCGTCAGCTCCGAACCTCACCCCACCGAACCTGATTTAGGTTCTGGAACTTCATCATTCCTACCAAAGGCTGAACACTTGCCTCCACCCCCCCATACAGTATACCACAGGAAGGTCCCTCCCAAACATCGTCTTCATGCTCAGACTCCAAATTTCCAGATAAATTACGATCTAATTTTCCTCACATGTTAATCTCCACAGAAATAGAAATTAACGTGTGGAATGCCCATAGCGATGGCCCTGTTTCCGTATCTACAGCATGGCAGTGGGTCCTGTGTAGAGAGATGCAAAGGAATTTTGTCCAACGGAGACTACAAGTCTTTGTCTGATTCTTATTTGAACCTGTTGTAAAAAATCTTTCCGGTTCCATCATTTATTAATGAGTTAAATAAAATCTTTGACACATACTTATTTTCTTTGTATATGAGAATCATAATTTTACCCTTTTTTTTTTTAAGTTTTCCTTTAAAACTGTAGGTGGGGGGGGGGATATCTTTTCCCCTTTCCCCTCCTAGGTTTTCTAGCTGGGGCACTGTAAATTAGATGAAAAAAAGACAGATTTTTATTAGTTGGTTTGTTTTCTCTCTTTAAAAATTTTATAAAAATTTTTTATGGAGATATATTTGACATAGAACAATTATATTAGTTTCAGGTATACAACCAAGGGAAGAGTTAATAGGAGAAAAACAAACAGAAGTCTATTAACTTCTGGGTACCATGTAGGTAACGTGTGAGAATTGGCTAGAATTTGGACTACATACCTAACTTAGTCGGGGAAAGGGAAGAGGAGAAAGGACACTTTGGGAAAAACAAACAACTTTTGAGGAAGATAAACGGGCCCTTAGAAGAACGAACCCGAGATATGCTAGAGATATGCTCGCTGGTGATCTTGTCTGTCTGGGTGTGGTGCTGATTTCCGGTCTCCTAGAAGACAAGATTAGAGTTGTTCTCAGGAGGGGATTTATTACACTTAAATTCTTAGAGGAGGCTCTGCTTTGAAGTCAAGCAGCTTCAAGAACTCAAATGCCTTTAGCATTTGAAATTCTTACGTACATGCAAAGTGGCTTATTCTGGGTGGCACATCCTGGCCCTCAACACTTTCATAAAACAATTTTCTTTTTTTAATTTTATTTATTTATCTGACAGAGATCACAAGTAGGCGGGAAAGGCAGGCAGAGAAAGGAGGAAGGGGGCTCCCCCAGCGGGGAGCCTGATGTGGGGTTCCATCCTAGGACCCTGGGACCATGACCTGAGCCGAAGGCAGAGGCTTTAACCCACTGAGCCACCTCAGGGCCCCAAAACAATTTTCTTTGTATTGATATCATCTCTAGCACAGTGCTAAGCACGGAGTATGTTTTCAGTAAATGTGTATTCAATAAAGGCTTGCAGAATTGCATTCTAGCCTTGCCAAAGACGATTAATGGCAACAGACATATATATAACCAGAATGTCCCAAGGGTCTCCTGGTCCACACCCAGCATGATAGGAAGGGGATCTAACAATCTATGTGCCTAAGTCTTTCACCATTTCTCCTCTCACGAAAATGCTGCAAAGATGCAAAGAGTTGGGAGGGGGGAGGGAAGAGGCCATTAGTCTGAGTGTCATAACCCGGAAGGTGTCGTAAGAGGTTAACATTGATTTGGGACTTAGAAGAATGAAAGGAAAAATTTTTTTTGAAGATTTATTTATTTATTTGAGAGGGAGATGGAGAGAGAGAGAGAGAGAGAAGGAGTCGGGAGAGGGGCAGAGGGAGAGAATCCTAAGCAAACTCCCTGCTGAGCATGGAACCCAACATGGGGCTCGATCTCATGACCCCGAGATCATGACCTGAGCTGAAATCAAGAATTGGACACTTGGGCGCCTGGGTGGCTCAGTGGGTTAAGCCGCTGCCTCCGGCTCAGGTCATGATCTCAGAGTCCTGGGATCGAGTCCCGCATCGGGCTCTCTGCTCAGCAGGGAGTCTGCTTCCCTCTCTCTCTCTCTGCCTGCCTCTCCATCTACTTGTGATTTCTCGCTGTCAAATAAATAAATAAAATCTTTAAAAAAAAAAAAAAAAAAAAAGAATTGGACACTTAACTGACTGAGCCACCCAGGCACCCAGAAAGAATGAATAGTTCTTCATGTCAAGAGATGGAGAAAAAGGAGTTTCTCTATGGAAAAATGCAGTGGGCAAAGGCATTGAGTACAAGAGGGCATGAATCATATTAAAGAAAGGGAGGCAGTGTTATCTGACGGTGCCCAGGGAGGTGGACAAAAGAGGAAATGGGACTGGGAAGGTAACACAGAAGTCAATGCCGAGAACCATAGACTGAACCCTGTCCTTATTCAGAGATAGCGGGGAACCACTGAAGAGTTCTGAGCTGGAAAAGAGCTGATGTGAGTTTTAGGTTACTGTTAACTTGGCATCCACTTAGATTGTGATGTAAGGTAGATCGGAGTGGGCAGAAATACACAACTGCCAGACAGCTGGAAGTGGTAAACCGAGTTCAAAACGGAGTCAGGTTAGCGATAAGGATATGAGAATTATCACAGCAGCAGTGCTGGTTGAAGGGAGTGGGCCAAGCTGGATACGGAAAATGTTTTAAGTTGATTATCAGCTACAGTGTCTACCTTTACTTTTCTCCTACTTTCTTCTCCCCCACCTCACCTTCCCCCTCCCCCCCTGAAGACTGTGAGGTCCGCAGGGTAAGAGCTGGGTCTTATCCCTGCTTGTTTTCTAGCACCTGGCACTCTGGCCTGTGAGCTCAATAAATAATTTGCCAATGAAAAAGAGCATGGAGAGAAAGGAAAAAACATATTTGTCAGAAAGATGGTGAGGGTGGGGCACCTGGGTGGCTCAGTGGGTTACACCTCTGCCTTCAGCTCAGGTCATGATCTCAGGGTCCTGGGATCGACCCTACATCGGGTTCTCTGCTCAATTAGGCTCAATTAGGGAGCCTAATTCCTCCTCTCTCCTTGCCTGCCTCTATGCCTACTTGTGATCTCCCTTGGTCAACTAAATAAATAAAATCTTTAAAAAGAAAGAAAAAAAGAAAGATAGTGAAGGCAAAATGGATGATACAGAAGAATTTTGATATAATTGAGAGAGATCTGATGGACATTATATTGGCTGGGTTCAAATCTTTTCAGGAAAGCATCTGATGTGTTGCAGGGCGCCACGTGATTGAGGATGGGGTTAAGGACTTGAGCAGAGGGAAACAATTTGAACAGCTGCAGCCAGAAATGTGCTTGGGAGATTCCCGAATGCCTGTGTGCCTGTTTTTAGTGTCCTTCTGTGTATCTGGAATGCTCCCCACAGCCTTCTCCCTGACTTTATCATCTCTCATTTAGTCTGCTTGTCTTGCAAAGCCTAACTCAAATGCCTCCAACTTTTCTGGGACATTCTCTCCGATACTATTTCAAATTAATTAATCCTTTTTCTATGTTTATACTTCTCTCCTTGCTAATCCCATGAGATTATAAATTACTTGAAGACAGGAAGAGGGTTTTACTCATCTGAATAGCTTCCCTGTGACTTGATGGGAAGCAGTCGTCCCATAAATGTTTGCTGACATTTAAAATCAAATGAGTTTAAGAATATGCTGAGTGGCAGAAAGGCCAAAGCTGAAGTTATATAGCTTGAAGTCTTGGTGGACCAGAAAAGCACAGTTTTTATGACTAATAGGAGTGAGGTGATGGACACACAGAACCAGGGAAGATTCCAAAACTATCTAGTCTAGAGCACCTGAGTAACTCAGTTGGCTAAGCATCTGCCTTCAGCGCAGGTCATGATCCCAGGGTCCTCGTCAGTGGGGAGTCTGCTTCTCCCTCTGCCCCTCACCCTACTCACACTTGCTCAATCTGTCACTCTGAAAAAATTAATTTAAAAATCTAAAAAAAATCTCCAAGCCTATAGGCTATGATGCAGGCAGATGAAATTTCACTAATACTCAAGATTATTATTATTACTTTTTAAGTAGGCTCCATTCCCAATGTGGGTCTTGAACACACAATCCCAAGATCAAGACTGGCATGCTGTACCCTTTGAGCCAGCCAAGCGCTCCAGGATTTGGTTGTTGTTGTTGATGTTAGAATAATCTAAACTTTGGTGTCCCTGCCTGGGAAAACAAAGACATGATCGCATACGTATTTTATGGTAGGAAGGGATATAATTTTTTCCCAACTGACTTCCTCTTTCTTTTTTTTTTTTTTTTAAGACTTTTATTTACTTGTCAGAGACAGAGGGAGAGAGAGTGAGCGAGCACAGACAGGCAGAGAGGCAGAGGGAGAAACAGGTTCCCTGCCAAGCAAGGAGCCCGATGTGGGACTCCATCCCAGGACCCTGGGATCATGACCTGAGCCTAAGGCAGCTGCTTAACCAACTGAGCCACCCAGGCGTCCTTGACTTACTCTTTCTCCCATCCAAGTACTAACCAGACCCGACCCTGCTTAGCTTCCAAGATCAGACGAGATCGGGCGCGTTCAGGGTGGTATGGCCGTAGACTGACTTACTCTTTCTTTTTTTTTTTTTTAAAGATTTTATTTATTTATCAGAGAGAGAGGGGGAGAGAGCGAGCACAGGCAGACAGAATGGCAGGCAAAGGCAGAGGGAGAAGCAGGCTCCCTGCTGAGCAAGGAGGCCGATGTGGGACTTGATCCCAGGACGCTGGGATCATGACCTGAGCCGAAGGCAGCTGCTTAACCAACTGAGCCACCCAGGTGTCCCTGACTTACTCTTTCTAATCAGCGGTGAAGTCTACGGCCATACCACCCTGAACGCGCCCGATCTCGTCTAATCAGCGGTGAAGCCCCCCAAAAGGAAAGCCAAACAATGAAGTCCTCGGTATCAGACCTGAATTTTAAGCATTGACTTCTACTCTTTAACTCTTCCAGTCCCTTTGACTGGACTTCACGCTTTTGTAAGAACAAAACAGATTGGGATGCCTGGGTAGCTCAATGGGTTAAGCCTCTGCCTTCGGCTCAGGTCATGATCTCAGAGTCCTGGGATGGAGGCCCACATCAGGCTCTCTGCTCAGCAGGGAGCCTGCTTCCTCCTCTCTCTCTGCCTGCCTCTCTGCCTACTTGTGATCTCTCTCTCTCTCTGTCAATAAATAAATAGAATCTTTAAAAAAAAAAAATAAGAGAACTGTAAAGTTTTTCCGGCGAGATAAACACAACACCAGGCAAAGTGGGTGCAAGCTAAGATTTATTGAAAACACTCTCCGGGGAGGTTTCAGGGCTCAGGACAAGGGGAGCCAGGAAAGTTGCACCTGGAGGAGGTGGGCACCCTCGGGCAAGGTTCCCCGACTCTGGATAGCAGAGGGGCGGAAGTCGTGCCCAAGGCAGGGAGAAAGGGGCTTTTAAGGGGCCTCAAGGGGAGTTCAGAGGTCTTTTGGCAAGTTTCCCTTATTTGGATATTTCGCAGGCTTGTCGGGGTCCCATTGGTCCACTGGAGCCCGGGGCGGGAGGGTTTTCAGATTCCTGCTTGGGTCTTTGTTCTCCTGTCTGTGCTCAGGTTTTGTGGCAGGGACTTTCGCCATCTTAAGTAGCCCTTTCTTTCTGCCAGCCCAACAAGAACAAAATAGATTGATTTTTTTTTTTTTTTTAAGATTTTTATTTATTTGACAAACAGAGATCACAATTAGGCAGAGAGGCAGGCAGAGAGAGCGAGGAGGAAGCAGGCTCTCTGCGGAGCAGACAACCCGATGCAGGGCTCGATCCCAGGACCCTGCGATCACGACCCGAGCCGAAGGCAGAGGCCTTAACCCACTGAGCCACCCAGGCGCCCCCAAAATAGATTGATTTTATAGTGTCACTTTTCCGCCTTTATTTCTAAACTTTCTGGAAGAGGACTTAATGAGCCGTATAATGAATGCAGATGGCCACAGGAAGTGGGAGTTAACTGGTATACCAAGACCATAAATGGCCTTAGATGGTTATTTTCAAATCCCAGTTCTGCTACTTGTCTGTGAAATGGGGATAATGCCTACAGTATTACCCTCTTATCTGTGCGGGATATGTTCCGAAATCCCCCCTGGATGCCTGAAACCATGAATAGTACCAAATCCTATATATACTATGTTTCTTTTATACGTATATACCTATGGTACTGTTTAATTTATAAATTAGGCACAGGGGCGCCTGGGTGGCTCAGTGGGTTAAAGCCTCTGCCTTCAGCTCAGATCATGGTCCCAGGGTCCTGGGATGGAGCCCCGCATCAGGCTTTCTGGTTGGTGGGGAGCCTGCTTCCCCTTTCTCTCTGCCTGCCTCTCTGCCTACTTATGATCTCTGTCTGTCAAGTAAATAAAATCTTTTAAAAAATAAATAAATTAATTAAGCACAATAAGAAATTAAGAATAATTAATAAAATAATTTTAAAATTATGAGCATGTGGTTTTTCTCTCCCTCCTTCAAAATCTTATCGTACTATACCCACCCTTTGCCTTGTGATGTGAGATGATACAGTGCCTCTGTGATGAGACAGAGCGTGGGGAGACGACACAGGCATTGTGCACGGTGTTATCACACAGCTGCCTTCTGACAATATGACAGAAGGAGGATCATCTGCTTCTGGACCTTGGGTACTGAAACCACGGGAAGTGAAACCACAGAGAAGGGGAGAAACTACTTAACTTGCAAAAACACTATGTGAAAAATAAACCAGGTGTAAAATTGCTGAGCAAAAGGAGTGTAGCGTATTTTGAATAGCTCACATGCAGGTGGTGGGGAATTAAAAAGTCAGAAAGGGTATGCAGGGGAGGGACACCTGGGTGGCTCCGTCTGTTGAGCGTCTGACTCTTGATTCCGGCTGAGGTCATGATCTCAAGGTGGTGGGATCGAGCTCTGTGTTGGGCTCTGCACTGGGCTGGGTGTAGAGCCTGCATGCTCACTCTCTCAAAAAGAAAAAAAGGGGGGGGGGGGTTGCAGGGGGAAGGTAAACCTCCTCTCCATCCTTTTCTGCCAAATCTCCTCACAGTCAACTCTTGATACTTTTATTTTTTAAAGATTTATTTATTTATTTCACACGCAGAGAGAGATTACAAGTAGGCGGGGTGGGGGGTGGGGACCTGACTTCCCGCCGAGCAGGGAGCCCGATGGGGCTTGATCCCAGGACCCTGAGATCATGACCTGAGCCAAAGGCAGAGGCTTAACCCGCTGAGCCACCGAAGCACCCCCAAGTCTTGATACTCTTATATGCATTTATGATACATTCCCTTCCTCCCTTGACTTAGCTGTGAGAACTTCACTGAACATGTAATTCAAATGCAAAAATCCCTTACCTATTAAATGAAATGGCTCTGAGCATTTAATGAAACAATTACTACTTTGTAATTAAAATGCTACACACACAAAAAGAGGTATTATCTTGGGAAGGAGAAGGAGGCCTAGACAAACATGTCGTACTTTTAAAATCTTTTTTTTTTTTTTAAAGATTTTATTTATTTATTTATTTGACAGACAGAGATCACAAATAGGCAGAGAGGCAGGCAAAGAGAGAGAGAGAGGAGGAAGGAGGCTCCTTGCTAAGCAGAGATGCCAACTCGGGGCTCGATCCCAGGACCCTGGGATCATGACCTGAGCCGAAAGCAGAGGCTTTAACCCACTGAGCCACCCAGGCGCCCCAACATGTGGTACTTCTAACTTCATTGAGAACAAAGGGTCTCTTGACCCTTAGAAATCAGCTTTGGGCGTGACTGCTTTCTTCCATTAGGAGTGTTCCCTTTCCTCATCTTGGCATCAGCAAAAGATGAAGGCCGAGATCCACACTGCTTGACGCCCGGCCTTGGTCTGTCCCCCAGGTGATCACCTACTCCAGCCGTCATGTCTACAGTAACCTGACGGAGGAGCAGAAGGGCCGAGTGGCCTTTGCTTCCAATTTCCTGGCAGGAGACGCCTCCCTGCAGATTGAGCCTCTGAAGCCCAGTGATGAGGGCCGGTACAGCTGCAAGGTGAAGAATTCAGGGCGCTACGTGTGGAGTCATGTCGTCTTGAAAGTCTTAGGTAAGCTAGAGTGCCAAGGTAAACCCCTCCATCTCAATAATGCGGTCTCTGGGAGGAACAGCCAAATGCCCCAGAGTCCAGTTTCCTGGGAAGAAGTACGTTCTATATTTTAGACATAATAAAAGAAGAAAGAATAATCACAATTTTCCATGGGAGCCCACTTACAAAGTTTAAATATCCTCTCGTGTTTAAATGGCATTCTTATATTTACCTTACATCTCTCAGATCCGAATCAACTCCATTTCTGGTTTCTGGCAGCAGAAGCTACTAAGCTCTATTTAGTTGCATCCAAGTGAATGGGTTTCTGTCCCTGTTTCAGTATTAATAAAATCACACTCAACTTTGAAAAGTGTCTTGAGAGGGGATGAGGGAGTTTCTGGGGCAGCCTCTGAAAATTACGGTGGCACCAGCCTCTGAAAATTACAGTGGGATTGGGTGTATGTGTGTAGGGGGTGGAGGAGGGTGCATTTTGGGGGTGCTGTAAAGCATGGTTACGTACCAAAAGACCCACTCCGCAGTGGACCTTAAGAGACAGCTAGAGAAACAGCTCAACGGGACACGGTTCTTCCACTGAATCGGGTGTTTGGCGATCTTTGAAGCTTTTTTCTTTTTCCAGTGAGACCATCAAAGCCCAAATGCGAGTTGGAAGGAGAGCTGACAGAAGGAAGTGACGTGACTCTGCAGTGTGAGTCAGCCTCTGGCACAAAGCCCATCGTGTATTACTGGCAGCGACTCCGGGAGAAGGAGGGAGAGGATGAGCGTCTCCCCCCCAAGTCCAGGATTGGTAAGTCATCTCTCCACCAGTCCGCTGAGACAACAGAATGGTATACTCTAGCCGTGAACTCGGAGTCTTGTTTGGTCAGCAGCTCACCATGTGACCTTGAACGCTCTGCTGAACCTCTGAGCTTCTATGTTGCATCCGTCAACCTGGACAGAAAACAAACAAACAAACAAAAACAAAAACAAACCCCACCCATCTTTTCTTTCCTCAAATGGCACATAAAAGTGGCAGAAGAAGAGAGGGAGAGATGTATCGGGTATCCATGATAGCTAATTATCCATGATAGCTAATTACGATGCTTACTGTCCCTCCCACATTCCCAGTCTTTTGTTAAGTCTGGAGGATGTGCAGTTTCAAAGAATGTTCACCTTCCTTTCCACATTCCAAAAAAATCGATCATCTCATCCTTCCACACTGTATTAGAGAATCTTAGGTCAATGACGCAGGAAGGTGAGCAGTAGACAGAGACCCTGTGACTAAGAGGATTACAGTCATCCTTCTGCTTGTGTGTAGACTACAGTAACCCTGGACGAGTTCTGCTGCACAATCTCACCATGTCGTCCTCTGGACTCTACCAGTGCACGGCGGGCAACGAGGCTGGGAAGGAAAGCTGTGTGGTGCGAGTCACTGTACGGTGTAAGTATCCAACGGGCTCGCTCCTGCTTTCCCATTGGTTCCGTGTAAAACACTTAATCACAAGGAAGAGGAAAGTCAAGGTCAAGACCTTTATTTCCAGAAGGACATGGCTAGCGCTAAAATAAATCTAGTAGTTGCACTGAGGTATCTAATTCTCCGTTTAGGAACATGGGCAAATTTGTCAGCTCCCTGAAGAAATTCATTATGTCCAGGAGGGGACTAAGTGGAGATTTTCTTTATAAATGTAAATTTCCCTTATAAAAGGGTAACTTGTACTCTGTTTCCAGAACTTCTCCTCTGTGTCTGCTGTTTCTTAGAGATAATCAGCTTAAGCGGGGCACCTGGCTGGCTTAGCCAGTAGTGGACAGACTCTTGATCTCAGAGTCGTGAGTTCAAGCCCCAGTTTGGGTATGGAGCCTACCTCAAAAAAAAAAAAAAACAAACCAGCTTAAAATAGTCCTAATGTCAAAGAGGCCTATTCTGGGGTGGCGTGATCTGCTACCTTTTGATATTGAGGGGGCTGGTCATACAGCAAGGGTAAGAAGATAGAAAGATCTGGAAATACTCACCCTGTCTGGGGCTTATGTTTCTGTTTCAGTAAATGCTATTCCCAATGTGGGGCTCAAACTCATAACCTCAAAATCAAGAGTCCTTGAGATTAAGAGTCGCATGCTTCACCCACTAAACCAGACAGGCGTCCCAGACCTTATGCTTTTTAAATTCATATCTTTTTTTTTTTTAAGATTTTATTTATTTACTTGACAGAGAGAGACACAGGGAGAGAGGGAACACAAGCAGTGGGAGAGGGAAAAGCAGGCTTCCTACTGAGCAGGGAGCCTAATGCGGGGCTCGATCCCAGGATTCTGGGATCATGACCTGAGCTGAAGGCAGATACTTAAAGACTGAGACAGCCAGGTCCCCGAGTGCGTGTATTTCTTGGCTTATGTTTCGTTTTACCTCTGCTTTTGTTTCTGAGAAAACAGATGTACAGAGCATCGGCATGATAGCAGGAGCAGTGACGGGCATGGTGGCCGGAGCTCTGCTGATTTTCCTCTTGGTGTGGCTGCTGATCCGAAGGAAAGACAAAGAGAGATACGAGGAAGAAGAGAGACCTAATGAAATTCGGTAAACCTCCCTTCAACATCCCTTCTACTAGACTTCCTTTCCAGAGCTAGCTCTATAGTGAACAGCCAACATAAATGTCCCATTTCCTCATATTGTTTAAAGCTTTTTTATTTATTTGAGAGGGATGCAGCAGTGGGGGTGGGAGTGACAGGGTAGAGGCAGAGGGATAGGCAGACGCCCTGCTCAGCCGGGCGCCCAATTTGGGGCTTAATCCCAGGCCCCTGATATCATGACCTGAGCTGAAGCAGACCCTTAACCTTAACCAACTGAGCCAGCCAGGCGCCCCTCCCATTTCCTCTTAACTATGAATCTGTTAAAATGATTATTCTGATTAGGTAAGGAGTTCCAGCCTAAGGACAGAAGGTCTGGTTTATCTTGCCTTTACTGTGAAACTCTCTATTCTCAGCTGAGAATTAAAAGATCAACTTTATGTTACTTCTGATTCACTTCCATTTAAACATTGCTTATGATAAAGAATGGGCATAATCTCTGGGCCACTGAAAGGGTTTATGTAGGGATGCCTGGGTGGGCACAGTCAGTTACTCTTGATCTCAGGGTTGTGAGTTCAAGTCCCGCGTTGGGCTCCACACAGGGTCTGAAGCTGACTTAAAAAAATAAAAAATAAAAAAATAAAAGGGTTGGGCAACTCCCTGGGGTCCTCTCCCTCCTTGGGAGCTTCCTACTATCACTTTGCAGTCCTCAGTAAACCTTGCTTTGCTGCCCACCAAAAAATAAACAAACTAATAAATAAATAAGGGGTTTTGTAGACAAACCCCAACTCAGTTTCAGCGGTAAGTGCCTACTCTCCCAGAGTAACAGAGTTGACTTCAGGGCTAAGAAAACATCCATTTGTGTAAGTCAGCCATGAAGTCTCGGGGACAGGGGACGTCCCCATTCCTCTAAATGGCTGCCTTCCAGTGGCATCATGTGAAGTTTACAGCTTGAGGAATTTATTGGGAAACCTCAGAACGAAGCAACCATAGTGGAAGCTATCGCGGTCTTGTCAGGATTAAAGTTGACCTCTGCTGTTTTCTTCTCTTCAGGGAAGATGCGGAAGCCCCCAAAGCCCGCCTCGTGAAACCTAGTTCCTCTTCCTCAGGCTCTCAGAGCTCGCGCTCGGGTTCCTCCTCCACGCGCTCCACAGCAAATAGTGCCTCACGCAGCCAGAGGACACTGTCCACCGAAGCAGCGCCCCAGCCGGGGCTGGCCACCCACACATACAGCCTAGTGGGGCCAGAGGGGAGGGGTTCTGAACCAAAGAAAGTCCACCATGCTACCCTGACCAAAGCAGAACCGCACCCAGCATGATCCCCAGCCAGAGCAGAGCCTTCTGAACCGTCTGAGTTAAGAGTGGACTTCACTCCCACGCTTTCCTCGGAGTCAGGATCTTAGGATGCTTCTAGTCGTTGAAGCTCAGTCACCAGCCACACAACCCCCTCCAACCAGATGAAAGGCCATTTCAGTAGCAGTGAGCATTGCATGAAACCCACTCAAATGAGCACTTTCTTTATAGGACACCGGACAGGAAAAAGGATGTAAACTGATCCTCTCCAAAAAGGCATCTTGTGGTGCCTGGAGACCAGAGTGGGGAAGAGCGGGGGTCCAAATTTGTGTTATCTGTTGACCAGGACCTGGGGTGGAAAAGGTTGGGGAAAGGGGAACTGAACACACTTAAAACTTCTCCCCTGAGATGTTTTGTATCAATACTTCGGCTCACCATTGTCAAGAAGAAATGAGATGTTGTTCATAAATTTTCTATGCATTTCTGCAAACCCACTGGATTATTGTGATTATTCAGAGTCAAGTGGAACCCACAGCCTTATATTTCACCTAGCTGCACCATGTACGGGGCACATTGCTAATGAGAAATTTCAAAAAGGAAATACATTTCTTCTGACCTGACTTCATTTACCATAAGGCTTGGATATTAATTTCACAAGGAGTTGAACTAGTGGGAGGTGAAGAATGATTTGAGTTTCTCCCCCTCTATCCACTACTAACCTCCCACTTCTATTGAACTATAAAGGAACTGAGAAGGAATTCAAAATGTGTGATAGGGGACTGTGAAAAACTTTCTGTCTTAATGATGTTCAGAGGGTTACTGACAGATATCAGAAATATACATGCTGGAACAATTGTGGACTGTCCTTCAAATCAGATGTCTCTGAGGACCTTCCTGCTGGATCTCTGGAGCAAAAAAAACATTCACTGTGTGTCATTTGATGATGTTCTTAGAAGTCATTTAGAAAAAGATCTTTCAGAGTTGCTAAAAGGTCATCTGACATATCATTACATTCTTTTCTGAGAACTTAGGAAATCAGCATTTTAAGACTGATTGAACTAGAAAGGGAGCTTAGATCAGTTTTCTCTTAATATGTTGAGGAATGGTATAAGGCAGTTTACTATTACATCAAACTTGGAGCTTCCTCCATTTCTTTCATTTTAGGAGAAGGATGCGAACCTGGGACTTTTGATAATTCTAGGCCTTAAAATTATCAAAAAGATCAGGGATCGTCAACGTTTCCTAATGGCATTATAAGTATGTCATAGTCATTCCCTCCTGAGAGACAGAGAAATTCAGTAATTTCCCAGCATCTGAGGAAGTCCAGGTCTGGAAGGAAAGGAAATTGTATTTAGGGAAGGGATGGTGAGGATAACTCCTGGGTGGCAGGACAGGGCTGGATTAGTGACTGCTAACGTTCAAATTGTCAACAACTTGGAAACAATGAACAAAAGTGATTCACCAGGATTACCATCAAAGAGTTGATTCATGGAAGAAAGGTGTGTGAGAAATAAAAAAGAAAAGCAGCAGCTTCCAATACAAGAACTTGCCTTTTTAATAATGGTGACTATTCTGTGAGTCAAATTCATCCTATGGCAAGAACATAGATCTGAAATAGCCCTGCAAGGGCCTTAAGGCAAATGTCCACAGATCACCATTGGTAGTGCAAGTATTTATGATTAAAAGGGCAGCAAGTTACAGAAAAGAGAAAGCCATGCTGAATCTGGAGACAAAACCTTTTTTTTAAAAAGTGGAATCAGATGCTTGAACGGAAAAGGGAGATCTGGGATTGGGCCCCACTTCTCTGGTTTTTCATTTCTCCATTTAATTCTCACTAAACAGTCCTCATATAGTGCAAATGTATTTCCCTCTAAGGTTCTTTAAGAAATGGGGGCTTATGCTTGGGTGAAAATTGTAAACTGAGGTTTGTCTTCCTCTTTAAAAAAAAAAAAAGCTGGGAAATAAGAGACATTGAGGAAATGATGTAAGGAATGTCTGCTATTAATTTAAGAATGCTGGCGTATTTGGAATGCTTCTTATACTAATACTGCCTCATTGTAAGATAGAAACCCCTTCCATACTCTTTTTTATTTTTCTAGTAGTGTGGTAACCTATCACCTCTGCTATGTAACTCTGAGAATTCTCATTTCTAGAGTACCTGAGCCAAACAAGTACACTATGGAGGCTGGGGCTGTACCATCACAAGCAATTTGCTCTTATCATTATTTACTACCTTTGAACCCAAGGTTTCCTGTATATGCCTTTGAAAGCAGGAATCAGTCCCCTTTGCATGATATGGAGATTTAGGTTATTTAAACATGTTAGTTATTAAAAGGCTAGAATACCAGTTGAATATCCAGATTTTGGACATCTATTCACACTGGAAATCTACAGAAAAATTCACAAAGCAGATAACTACCTAAAATCTGAGAAATTCTAAGGAATTGAAAATTCTGACTGATAAGGTGCTGAAGTTTTAGCAATGACAGTGCACTTCTCTTAGAGTCAGGTTTTGGGGTTCAGATACGGCAAGCTCTGGGCTTAAGATAAAGTTTTGAGACACTACTGGCTTCAAAGCATATTCTATTAACTTTAAGTCAAATAAATTTGATCCTTTAATATGAAACAAACAAAAAAAGGTAAGTTAGCTAAAAAGTAGAAGGAAGAAATGTTTGTGGGAAGAAGATACTGATGGAATGATGTGAATATTTGGAGAATAACTGTTTCAATAAAATATATAAACCAAACTTAAATTTGGAAAATAATGAAGTCGACGCCCTTGTTGTTAACACTGTATAAAAAGAGCTTCAGAGTTGCTGTTGCAAAAAGACATAGAATTTTGCTTCATTTCTGGTGTTAAGCTGTTTATATTTTATCTTCTAAGTTGCCTTGTAATTGAGACTGTATTTGATCACAAAAACCAAATATTTATTACAGATGTATCTGTATCAGCAATTAAAAAATAAATAAGGTGATACCATAGGGGAAGCTCAAGGTCATATAACGTGCCCTGAAAATTTGTTCATTAGCTTGCTGCCAAAAGAACAACAGAACTCAGTCTGAATATGATCTACTACTTATTTATTTTGGTGACAAATATACCAAGTACTATTTCTCACAAAGCAAGGTGCTCAGCAGGATCTTACGACAGAGATCCTGCTCTTAAGGACTTTATCAAAATATTTACGAAGCAAATATTTTACACCAAGGTGAAGTGCTAACAGAAGTATACATTAAGGGGTTCAAACAATCTCAAAAGTAAACACTGAGAGATTCAAATAAATCTGGGGGGAAAAAAACTTCACAAGATTAAATGAGGTAATACATGTAAAGCACTTACAACAGTGCTTGGTATGTGACAGGGACTCAGATATGTTCATCCTGACCCTATCCCTCAGTCAGAAACCCTAGGCTTCGGACTTTTTTTTTTTTGCTTCAGACTTCTTTACTGCAGCCCCTATGCACCCCCAAACTTTAAGTTTCCATCCTGAATGTGTCTGAAACCTTGTGTATTTGAAGAGGTGGAGACAGGACACTTATCTTATTGAGCTTTAAATACATAAAGTCTGAATCATTTTATTTAATAAGAGCATAGTCCATGTTCTACAATGTATGTTGAGTGAATGGACACAGGTTACCTACTCTCCTTTCTTTATTCACTCCCAGCCACTGAATTTGGGCCCTTGTTTTACTTTCCAGTGGTTCAATAATTAAAATGTTGTAGGTAGTCCCGACGTTAAAAGGGGCAAAATGCAGGGTACAGTTTACAGACTGTACTTGGTAGGCTGAGTAGGAAAAGGAAGATTGTAGATACCAAAGAAAATTGAAAGGAGCCTCCCACAGCACACATCTTACTTCTTGAGTTGTGTAGTTACATGTGTTTCTAGAAAGGAAATTATACTATAATGTAACAAAAAACTGACCAAGAATTCTGAATCAAAAGCACTAGCTTCCGTTCTAGCTCAGCCAGCTGTAAATTCTACAAATAACATCTCTGAACTTCATTTTTCTCTTAATACCGGGACATATAATACAGATCTCAGAAAAATATTTTGATGATTGCGTGATACAACAAATGAAAGCACTCTGTACGTTGTAAAAGCATCATATAAAATTAATTTCTTGGGACATGAGTAGAAATTTTAAATTTATATCTCCACGTGTTCAAGCCAACATTGCCACCGCTCCCACCCCCCCACCCCGCCCCTGAAAAGGCAAATGTGAAAAGAAAATTCTTCTTTCTTAGGTTTAATCTGTCTCTAGGCCTCACTGGCTTTGACAAGGACAAGGTGTCCTCACAAATTTTGGAGGCACTGTCTGGAAGGCCTTTCTTATTCCAGCCACACCACTGTTAGTTTCAAAATAATTCTTTTCATTTATCTGCCCATTTATTTATTAAACAAGTCAGCAGCAGCCCTGCCTGTTTCCAAGAACACCCTGGGAAACATTTCAAGGAACTGTAAAAGGCTGTTTGAATGACAAGGCCCATACACCTGCCACCAAGCACCACAATTTAAAAAGTACTATTGTTCTGCTTGCGGACTCGATTACTAATGTTCTCAAGATGCCCCTGAACGATCTGTCGTTTAGGTTTTTTTGTAAGTCAAGGAAGGAAAAATACATCATGTTTCTAAAAATACGAGAGGTTCTAGAAGGTCTAAATCAAGGACACGCGGTTACCGGAACCCAGTTTCCTAATGCCCGATTCTCCTACACGGGGAAAACTCGGGTTTTCTTTTCTTTAACAAACAACTGAGAAGCACGGGATTTGGGTGAGGGGAGAGAGACAGTCGAGAAGCCGAACCTGTTTTTGGCGGGAGGTGGGGAGTGGCGGACTTGTTTGGACTCGGGGAAGCAGGTTTGGCCCTTTATTTCGCTGGGGGTTCCGGCACAGGATCCGGCCCAGGCGGTTCTGAGAGGCCGGACCCCCTCCAACTTCTGCCTTGAGGGCTGCCGGCCTCTTCAGCAACATCGTGCCTGAGAATTCTGGGGGTCGGCCCGGCTAACATTTCCTACCCCGCTTGGGCGCGGTTCCCTCCAGCACCGCATCTGCGTACCCCCCCCCCCCTCCGCCAACAAGTCACCCTGGCAGTGCCCATGGGTCGGTACCTTGGGTTCTGACCTAGCCCAAAGCCACACTGGACAGAAGCGTCGGAACAAGGAATCCGGGAGGGCCTAGAGGACCCCATACAACGCCGAAGTGGGGGTTGGGGGAAACAGAATGAGGACTTGGGGGGGATGGGCAAAACAACCTTCGCGGCCATTTTGTCCTCGCTCTACTTCCGTCTTCCCTCCCGGGCTGCCGGCTCCGGACCCCCCCCTTCAGTCCCCGCGCTCGTCCTCTCCCGGTTCCGCGTCGATCCAGATCTCGGCCAATGCTGCTGTCATTGGCTGGTTCCAAATTTGCCCACCCCTCTTCCTCCTCCTCCTTCCGTCCCCTCCTACCCGCGCTGACTGAGAGCGCTTGCGCAGAAGCGGACGTTCCTTTGCCCCCCCGCCACTCCCCGCCTGGGGTGACTGAGGACTCCCGCGCGCGGGCTCTCTCGGCTCCACCCTCCCTTTCCCCGGGGCCGTTCGGAGAGCGGGGGCGAGAATGAAAGTTCCAGAACGCTGCGGTGAGTGCGTCATCGAGAGGTGGGGAGGGATGGGGGCGGGAGTGGGCGAGGCCCGAGGAGTAGAGCCGGCTTAGTCATTGGGCCTCGTAGAGGTGGCGGCGCGCCCATTGGCTGAAGAAGTCATGATGGGCAGGTGATAGGGGTGGACCCCTTCTGGAAGGTTCTGAGGCAGGGTATAAGAGACAGGGTGGCGGGCGGAAACCGTTCTCATTGAACGCGGGGCCAGATCTTTGGATTGCTGTCTTCTTCTCAACCCGAGCCAGGCCTACACGCAAGGTAAGGACCCTGTTCTGTGACCTCGTGGTGATTCCCCAGAAATGGTCGCCCCGTGCCCGTATTAAGAATTTGCGGCGCTTTGGCGGTTTCTGAGCGTTCACGTTGGCCGGGGGCCCTGAGTCCCCTGCCCAGATGCGGCTCTGTTCTCCCCGAGAGGCGGTGGACCCTGGGTTGCGGCCGATCGGGAAACCCGGGGTGGGGGCTACAGGCCGTGAGGGCCGCCGCGGGGTCAGGGCGGCACCCGCAAGGAGGGCCGGGCAAGGGCCGCATCCGCGGTCGGCGGGGGGGTGGTCGGAAGTCCGGCGCCCTGGAGCGGGCCTTCCCTAGATTCTCAGCAGGAAGCGGCCGCTGGCGCGCACCCAACGCGGAGCGGGGGGGGGGCACTAGAACACGGAATCGTATTGTGTTGTTTCTTGGAGCGCGACGGGTGGGGGTGGGGGAAAAGGTCGAGCTCTGGGCTCGAGACCACGTGCTCGGTACTGTCGCAGACCCTCGGGGCAGGTGCTTTCTTCAGTCTGGGCTGAGCCCAGCTGCGGTTGGCACGGCAACCACGACTGCAGTATTTCTTGGTCTGGCCGTTACCGCGTGGTTTTCACACAAGGGCAGTGTTTCTGGGGGAGGTGCTGAGTGAGACGGAGGCCGAAGTATCTGGTATCTGATGGCCTGCGTTCCACGATAGACGTTCTAAGCGTCTGGTCGCTTTATCAAACCGGGCTTTTTTTTTTTTCCCCCTAATCTTCCTCAGCAACCATGTCTAAGGGACCTGCAGTTGGCATTGATCTTGGCACCACCTACTCCTGCGTGGGTGTCTTCCAGCACGGGAAAGTGGAAATAATTGCCAATGATCAGGGAAACCGGACCACCCCAAGTTATGTCGCCTTCACGGACACCGAACGATTGATCGGTGATGCTGCCAAGAATCAAGTTGCGATGAACCCCACCAACACAGTTTTTGGTAAGTCGTTAATTAAGGCACTAGGGCGTGAGTTCAAGTGGTTTAGACTGCGTGTAATTTGAGTCCAAAGTTTCTGGAACATAAGGCAGCCAGGGAAGTTTTTTAACATGTTGAAAAAAATACAGGTAATTCTAAAATGGGAAGTCTGAATAACTCAGAACATAAATCCATTTAT
Organism: Mustela nivalis; assembly: GCF_964662115.1. Taxonomy (NCBI): domain Eukaryota; kingdom Metazoa; phylum Chordata; class Mammalia; order Carnivora; family Mustelidae; genus Mustela; species Mustela nivalis. The sequence goes on along the minus strand of NC_139028.1, from coordinate 25,849,891 downwards.
TATTCTGGAGTTTGGTTGCTAGGCCTCTTGGTGTTTGAGTAGTGGTAGATTACGATTCTTACTGGATAGATGGCAGTGTTAAAACATTTGTTTTTGATGACCTTTAACAGATGCCAAACGCCTGATTGGACGGAGATTTGATGATGCTGTTGTCCAGTCTGATATGAAGCATTGGCCTTTCATGGTGGTGAATGATGCTGGCAGGCCCAAGGTCCAAGTAGAATACAAGGGAGAGACAAAAAGCTTTTATCCAGAGGAGGTGTCTTCTATGGTTTTGACAAAAATGAAGGAAATCGCAGAGGCTTATCTTGGGAAGGTGAGTAGTGTGCAACCCTAAATGGAGGTAGCTGGAGGTTGGAACATTATGCACCAGATTTCCTATAAATGGAATTCATGGGGTTTTGACTGAGGTGTTTTGTCTTTTTTTTTTTTTTTAATGGTCAATGTCAAGTGCATGCTGAGGCAGACAATGTAATTACGGAACTGACATGGTGACAAACAATTTTTTTTTTTTCTAGACTGTTACCAATGCAGTTGTCACAGTACCTGCGTACTTCAATGATTCTCAGCGTCAGGCTACCAAAGATGCTGGAACTATTGCTGGTCTCAATGTACTTAGAATCATCAATGAACCAACTGCTGCTGCTATTGCTTATGGCTTAGACAAAAAAGTATGTACCAATTGTATAGCGTAGGATTCATTTTACCATACGTTGGAGCCATTGGAAATTTTGGACAAGGAGTACTTACTTTGTATTTTAATTGCAGGTTGGAGCTGAAAGGAATGTGCTGATCTTTGACTTAGGAGGTGGCACTTTTGATGTGTCAATCCTTACTATTGAAGATGGGATCTTTGAGGTTAAGTCCACAGCTGGAGACACCCACTTAGGTGGAGAAGACTTTGACAACCGAATGGTCAACCATTTTATTGCAGAGTTCAAGCGCAAACATAAGAAAGATATCAGTGAAAACAAGAGGGCAGTTCGTCGTCTCCGTACTGCTTGTGAACGTGCTAAGCGTACACTTTCTTCCAGCACGCAGGCCAGTATTGAGATTGATTCTCTGTATGAAGGAATCGACTTCTATACCTCTATCACTCGTGCCCGGTTTGAAGAATTAAATGCTGACCTGTTCCGTGGCACCCTGGACCCTGTAGAGAAAGCTCTTCGGGATGCCAAGTTAGACAAGTCTCAGATCCATGATATTGTTCTGGTGGGTGGTTCTACCCGTATCCCCAAGATTCAGAAACTTCTCCAAGATTTCTTCAATGGAAAAGAACTGAATAAGAGCATCAACCCTGATGAAGCTGTTGCTTATGGTGCAGGTAATAATTTTTTACCGCAAACAGTTGTAACATATGGCCTGTCAGGCCCCATGCTAACTCGCTGTGATGATTGATTTTTTTAAACATTCGTAGTTTCCACCAAAAGCTTAGCTGATGATGGCACAACTTCCTTGGATGTCTGAGCGACTGAAATTTGTTCGATAATGAGGTGGTTGGGATTTCTTTTCTTAACTAATATTTTTTATTTTAGCTGTCCAGGCAGCCATCCTTTCTGGAGACAAATCTGAAAATGTTCAAGATTTGCTGCTGTTGGATGTCACTCCACTTTCTCTTGGTATTGAAACTGCTGGAGGAGTCATGACTGTTCTTATCAAGCGTAATACTACCATTCCTACCAAACAGACACAGACCTTCACTACCTACTCCGACAACCAGCCTGGTGTGCTTATTCAGGTATGTTCTGTATTGTATTGGTACTTTGTCCTGTGAAACTTAGGGAAGACGGCCCGCTATGATGATTTGACTTAAACCATTCGTAGTTTCCACCAGAAGTCTTGTGTTGGCCAATTCCTTCCTTGGATGTCTGAGCGCAGCCTTTCCTATTTGACCTTACACCAAGTTAGGAGCTTGGGGCAGTAATCTTTGCAGCTTCTTAGTAATTTTTATTTGCTACCAAGGTGTATGAAGGTGAGCGTGCCATGACCAAGGACAACAATCTACTTGGAAAGTTTGAACTCACAGGCATACCTCCTGCTCCTCGTGGTGTCCCTCAGATTGAGGTCACTTTCGATATTGATGCTAATGGTATCCTCAATGTCTCTGCTGTGGATAAGAGCACAGGAAAAGAGAACAAGATTACCATCACTAATGATAAAGGTAAGTTAAGAGCACAACTTTAGAGTTAGATAAGGATCATTTTTCAAATACTTAAACAGCCCAAGGATACTTGGGCCAAGGAATCCTTTTCTGGAAATTGGCTGCTTCAGTGGGTTACAGTCATTGCAGGGTAACTCAGTTCAGTTTCAACAAAAAGACCGGTTAATTTTCACAGGCCGCTTGAGCAAGGAAGATATCGAGCGCATGGTCCAGGAAGCTGAGAAGTACAAAGCTGAAGATGAGAAACAGCGGGACAAGGTGTCTTCCAAGAATTCACTGGAGTCTTATGCATTCAACATGAAAGCAACTGTTGAAGATGAAAAACTTCAGGGCAAGATAAATGATGAAGACAAACAGAAGATTCTTGACAAGTGCAATGAAATCATCAACTGGCTTGATAAGAACCAGGTTTGTAATTTAAACTAAATTGAGAGTGGATGGGGGGTGGTTATAGGGTTTCAGCAAAAGATGAGATGGGTTTTATACACAGGTCACAATGATGAATGGTCCAAACATTCGCGGTTTCCACCAGAATTCCAGATGTTGGCAACTAGCTTCCTTCCTTGGATGTCTGAGTGACCCAGGATTTCGTGGGTGGGGGAAGAATTGAATGATAAGCTTTTGTCTAGTCTTCACAACTGACTGATTGCACCGGACATTGTGAAGTTTCTTTTATTTGAGGAACCTGCAGTAAAAAGTTTATTTTCTTTTCAGACTGCAGAGAAGGAAGAATTTGAACACCAGCAGAAAGAGTTGGAGAAAGTCTGCAACCCCATCATCACCAAGCTGTACCAGAGTGCAGGGGGCATGCCAGGAGGAATGCCTGGAGGCTTCCCTGGTGGTGGAGCTCCTCCCTCTGGTGGTGCCTCCTCTGGGCCCACCATTGAAGAGGTTGACTAAACCAATCTGAGAATAAATAGGTTGAGCATTGTTCCACATACAATATTCAAAGGACCCAAATTTGTAGCAAATTCCATGGCAGTTATAATGTTGAGCTGCTATAGCAAAAAAACTGGGCATTCTTGATACTTGAATATGGAATATGTGCACAGGGAAAGGAAATAAACATTGCACTTTATAAGCACTGTATTGTTAAGTGGAAAATGCAATGTCTTAAATAAAACTGTATTTAAAATTGGCACCATACAATTGTCTGACTCCGTGTTTATACAAGGGCAGCAGGCAGCATTCGATTTGGGGGGCTGGATACTCTTCTGGCCTAGTGGTGAATCACCCAAAAACCGTATTTGGATTGTCCCATAGAACAGTTCAAACAAGAGTCTGTATAAAAAGTGGGTTGGGTTCATGATAAGCTAGATTTCATGATCACTATAGATACTAAGCAGTAAAATAGGCTTGAACTGCATAGAGGCTTTCCAGTGCTTGCGGAGCTGTTGGGGTGGAGGAGAAACCGACTGGAAAAAAGGAATCACAAGTGTTAATGCCTTGCTGAACAGACTATCCTTTTGTGAGTGAAATTCGAGGGTAGGCAACTGAATACTGGAATAACCAGACAGAAGCATGGAAGCAGTTTATTGAGCATGTGGAACTGACCCAAGTACAGGGCAGCATATTCTAAAGCATCCATGTTCTCAGCGGGGGGTAGGGGTGCATTCTGTTTTTTCCTCAACTTAAGGGCTAGTTGGTAGAGAACTGGCTGTGAGAAGGAAAGGCCAGAAATGGCTAATTCTGATCCCCAGTGATGAGGCTAAATCTCAAAGACTTGAAAGCTAAGCTGATTTGAGTACAGTTCTGTTTGATAAATACTGGGTTGCCTTTAGGTAAGTGGTTTCAGAGCAAATCTCTACATGCTTGTCTTTTTGTTACGGTGGGTGTATTAAACAGGTTGAATTTGGCTTTGACAGTAAATGTTTGGTGTTGTACTATGTACCAAAAGTACTTGGCCTTGGAGTTTGACTCCCATAAAAGTCGTGTGTGTGTCATTTGGTGGCTGATGGGCCTCAGTCCTCAAGCCTAGAGCAAGGAAACCACGGTGAGGTGATAAATACATGGACAAAGTTGACAAGGGTTCGTTGTGCCACGTTTGCCATCTGGTGGCAGAAATGAATCCTATCCTGTGCTAAGATTTTAACTGCAAAAATCCCCAAACCTTGATCCCTACTCAACTTTCCTGTCTTAGGAACTGTTGGTTCCTGGGTGACCTGGTATTACACGTGTTTGGATTTTGTATGATGATTTTGCAGTAACTGCAACATTGAAGAGCATTATGCAAGGTCTGTAAGAATAGCTAAAACCTCATTCATACAGAGGTCATTATCTAAGTGGTTGGTAATAACATAATGGTAGATAATACACTCCTGTGATTTAGGAGTGTATCCACGTAATGTTTAAGAGTTTCCAGAAATTTATGGTACCATACATGATTTATGTTTGCTTTCCTTTATCTTTTCAAGGGTCACAAGTTTTTTAAAAAAGCAATACATGATTCTTGGGAAAAGCCCAGGCCTCTTGTATATAACTTGCATGTTTTTTCCCCCACCTTTTTAGTTTATCTGCCCTGGGTTTTACTTATTTTTGTTAATATGTCCTTTATGAACTGAAGCAAACAATTTGAGAGTACTCTGCTCAAAAGAAATGTAATTTTTTTGTTGTTCCTTTGAAATCATGGGGTCTTGGTAAAATTGTGGGGGTCAAATGTGATTAGTGAAAAACGCACAAGACAAAGCCCAACCAAAGTTGTTAAGTTCTTGTTATTGTTAAAAAAGAACTTCAGTTAAAGTTCTGTCCATGAGTTCCATTAGTGAAACAAATTGGGTTTTGAAAAATGGTGGTTTCCTGTATACAAATGGAAGAATTTTGGCATGTATACTAGGAAATACTGAGGCTTTGGGAAGAAGGTGGAAGTTAGCTATTTGCTAGATTTCTTAAATAACTAATCTGAACAAGGTTATGTTTGCAGTTGACACAGGTTCAGAGTTGAGTTGATCTCAGATGCCGCAGGAGAGGGATCCAGATTCAAATTCTAGCAGGCTTTACGCCAGAACCTGTATTTTTGATCCATTATATCTGAATTAAACACTAGCTCAGCACAGCATCTGGGATTCACACATACTGGAATATCTTTTTAAGAAAGATTTTGAGAGGGGCGCCTGAGTGGCTCAGTGGGTTAAAGCACCTGCCTTCGGCTCAGGTCATGGTCCCAGGGTCCTGGGATTGAGGCCCACATCGGGCTCTCTGCTCAGCAGGGAGTCTGCTTCCTCCTCTCTCTCTCTCTGCCTGCCTCTCTGCCTACTTGTGATCTCTGTCTGTCAAATTAAAAAAAAAAAATTAAAAAAAGATTTTGAGAGCACAAGCATGGGGAGCAGCAGAGGGGGAGGGAGGAGCAGGCTCCCTGCTGAGGAGGGGCTCAATCCCAGGACCCTGGTCTCATGACCTGAGCCAAAGGCAGACACTTAACTAAGTGACCCTGGTGTCCTTGGAAGGAATATTTTCTTAAAGGGAGTTTTGTATCTTGCTCCTCAACACATGCAATCATGTACTTAGTAAACTTCATCTCTGTACTCATCTGGTAGTTCTTTTTGTGTTCATGGTCAGTGATTTATTTTTGCCTTTTGCAAGTAGTAGTCTATGCAACCATGGGCATTGAAGGAGCTCAGTGACTCAAGCCAACTTAATTTTGTGTTTAATGAGGTTCCTGCTGTGAGATAAACCTGGTTTATGGGGGGTAGATTAAGAAGCTGGTAAAAATGTGTTCTGGCCTATATATGTAGAGTAACAGGGGAGGCTGACCCACACAAGACCAACTGGTAACCATGAAATGCTTTTACAAAGTATAAAATGCTATGCTTGGTGCGAAGACCCTAGCTAGAAGTACCAGAAGTTGTTAGAGCACCCTTAGAAGAAGATGCAGAGAAGTGGTCCTAGAGGATGGCAGTATTTAACTTACAGTTCTGTTTAGAGTTAATAGATGGCTTCCACTTCTCTTGATTCTTTTATTTTTTAAAAGATTTTGTTTATTTGACAGATCCTAAGTAGGCAGAGGGAATCGGGGAGAGAGTGAGGAAGAAGGCCCCCTTGCTGAGCAGAGACCCCCCCCCCCAATGCTTGATCCCAGGACCCTGAGATCATGACCTGAGCCAAAGGCAGAGGCTTAACCCACTGAGCCACCCAGGCGCCCCTCTGGATTCTTTTAACGACCTTCCTCAGGAAGGAAGGTTGGATGGTCAAATGGTCCCAGCTATGCACGTGTGGGTGGCAAAGGCAGTTTTTAATTCTGGCGAATTTTTAAGGAGGTTGTGGTTATAAGCAGAAATGTGGTGCTTGATTGCTGGCTCATAATTTTGCACAGGGCTCCACTGGATTGGGCAGAGGGAGCAAAAAAAGCGAAGTACCTCCATGTGCAGCTTTTTAAGAGTTTCAGGTACTGTATTTAGCAATACCTTGAGTTTAATCCACAGTAATTGTTGCACTTGTTAAACTAGTAAGGGAGTAGTTTTTATCTGCAAAGCCACAGCAATACTTTACTCCCAACAATATTACTATATATGTACTTAAATTGTAATACAAAGAAATGGAATGATAGTACCTGCAAACAATCCTTTGCTCAAACAATATTTATGGAGTACCTATAGTTTTCCAGGTATCCTATACTTTCATAGGAAAAACAGCCTTTTGAATTCTGGTAAGGTAGAAGAGAGTGATTGGTGGAACATAAATAGGGAAAAGTTGAGAATTTTCATTTTCGGGGTCTGCGTTTGGATGTAAGGACCTCTTTTTCCACTAGATGGCAGTAGCTATTTAGAAAACAACTCCAAACGCAGCTGAGAAAAGCTCCTGAAACTTGATCCCTAAAGTCTGTGCTTTCGTTTGTTTCACAGATTGCCTAACCTGGAAGCAAGGGCGGAGGAAGGAAGTCCACGCTGAAGACTCACATTCATGTTCCAGGTAAAGCATTCCCAGTAGGCGGTAGAGCAAGTGCTCTGGTTGGGGTTATGGCTTTGAGTAGGGATCTCAGGGTATGTGGGGCATGGGGGTGGTGGGGAGATACAGAGCCTTGAAACAAGGAGGGGGAAAGAAGGTAAATCTCAATTTCCTAATACAGTCTAATTTGAGCCCCTATGTTATTTCGCTCATCACCTTTGAACTTCGGAGATTCAACCATATTTATATGAAATGCTGGAATTTCTCCCCCCCTCAAACTCAAACCCAAGAATGCAAGAGTATTCACACACTCCTGTATTTCCAGTGTCTGGCACATGATAAGTATATAATTTATCAAGTGTTAGAATAAAAAGGAGTGAAGCAGGCACCCAAGAGATTAGTAGTAGAATGTACTCTCTTTGTAAGGGTCTGGTTATGGTCACGGTTATGGAGTGGTGAGAGGTTGGCTGGCCGAGCTCAGGACCCTCCACAGGCCTTTGCTATAGTTGCTCCTTGCAGAATTGGGGAGCCAAGATTAAAGTTGCATGAGAGGAGGAAATGATCAAACCTGGAATACCTCTAGCCAAATAAAGTTGACAGTGGCAACTGTCAAAACCTTTTGCCTAATGGACTTTGATGTCTTTAGACTGCCTCCAAAATCTGGGCAGTATGTGGAATGAATGGGGTGAACAAAGGCAGTGCAGCTAGTCTTTGCAGTTGGAGAGGACAGCCAGACAGCCTGGCTTGGGGAGAATGGGGCCTGTCCTCAGAAGCTGCACCTCAGTTCAGGGTGTTCAGAGGATGCAGTCAGGCCCAGAACAATAAGAAAAAAGGCTGCAAATCTTCTTGACTTGGATTAGGCAAGGGTTTCTTAGATATGATGCCAAAAGCATAAGCAACAAAAGAAAAAGACATATTGGGTTTCCTGAAAATTAAGAACTTAGGTAAAGGATGCCATCAAGGAAGTGAAGAAAGACAACACACAGAATTGGAGAAACCATTGCAAACCATGTATCTAATAAAGGACTGGTATCCAGAATATCTTAAAAATATCTTAAATTATCTTAATTTAAAATATCTTAAATATCTTAATATTTAATAATATTAATAAAATATCTTAAATATCTTAAAAATACATTTTTTTAAAGATTTTATTTATTTATTTGACAAAGATCACAAGTAGGCAGAAGGGCAGGCAGAGAAAGAGGGAGGGAAGCAGGCTCCCTGCTTCACAGAGAGCCCAATTCGGGGCTTGATCCCAGGACCCCGGGATCATGACCTGAGCAGAAGGCAGAGGCTTTAACCCACTGAGCCACCCAGGTGCACCTCCTAAAAATACATTTTAAAAATATTTCTACAGTGGACAAAATATCTGAAAAGCCATTTCTCCAAAGAAGATGTACAAATAGCCAATAAGCACATGGAAAGATCCTTAGCCATCAATGAAATTCAGCTCAAAACCACAATGAGACAGAACTTTATTCCCCGCAAGGATGTTGGCCATTTAAAAAAAAAAAAAAAAAAACAACTTGGCAAGGATGTGGAGGAACTGGAACCCTCCTACAATCCTGGTGTGATGATAAAACAGTACAGCCACTGTGGAAAACAGTTAGCAGTTCTCAAAGAGCTAAGCAGAATTGCCATTACAACCTAGGCATTCTACTCCTAGCTATGTGTCCAAGAGTGATTACAGTATACATACACATAAAACTTGTACACAAGTGTTTACAGCAGTATCAATCATAAGAGCCAAGATGTGTCAATCACCCCAATACCATTACCTGATGAATGGGTAAATGTACACAGTTGCAGTGGGATATTATTCAAATATAAAAAGGAATGAGGTCCTAATACATGTTAATGTATCCCTGAAAAGGGGGGCAGCCACAAAAGACCACATATTATACAATTATGTGAAATGTTCGGGATAGACCAATCTTTTGGGACAGAAAGTAGATTGGTTCCCTGAAGCGGAGGGAAAGGAGGGTCTGGAAGAAATGCAGTTACTCTAAATAGGTAATAGGGCTTTGTCTGAGGATGATGAAATCATAATGAATTATAATGGTTAAACGCAATTTTGCAAATATATGAAAAATACTGAATTGTATACTTTAAGGGATGAATTGTGTGGTAAGTCCCCATAAAGCAGTTTTATGATTTTTTTTTTTTTAATTCCGAAAAGGGGAGGGAAAGAGGCTAGAAACCTGGCTTCCCCAGTGAATGGGTAGGAGGGGAGAGACAGAGTGTGTGTCCCCTGCCGTGCCAAATGGGAAGATGGATGAAGAGAAATAATAGGTAACATTCTTACTTTCAAGGAAGCAAGCAATCATGGCTATAAAGCAATTTTCCTTTCATTCCCCACCCCAGCTTTATTGCCATACTTGATGTACACTCTGGTGCAACATTAGGGTGCGTAACATGTTGGTTTGATACACTTAGGAACGCCCCGTCCCCTGACATTAATCACCACTTCCTTTTCCTGGTGAGGATACTTGAGATTTGCTCTCTTAGCAACTTTCCAGAATCTTTGTACTCACCATGCTCTCCATGAGACGCCCAGGACTTCTTTATCCTGTGAGCTGGAAGTTTGTACCCTTGGACAAACCTGTCTCCCTCCGTGCTGTTGTTTTCAAACGTCTGCACTTCTGCTGGAGACACAGTAGACTCTTAATCCAAGTAGATACAGGTTCCACACCAGGGGTTGAGAAAATTAGATTGGTCTGGAAAGAAAGCAGGTGGCAAGTAATCATCTGAAAACTGGAAATAGTGACTAGGAACCTTTTTATTTGCTTGTTGATTGTTTGTCATGTTTCTGTCTCAGACTTGCTCTGCAGTTGACTAGGTGTGTGAGCTTAAGCAAACTCTTATCTCTTAAAACCGAGTCTCTCCTGAAACAGGGATTGTAACAGTCAGCTATTAGGTTCGTTATGCAGATTCAATGAGCCAGTAAATATGGAGCTCTCTGCCTGGCTTCTAGAATAAGTGCTCAGTAAGAGCTATTATTACTGACCGCTGGTTAAACAGCAGCCATAATTACTAACATTTCCTAAGGCTGCCATAAAAAGGGACCAAAACCTGTATGGCTTAAGCCAGAAATGCGTAGTTTCACAGTTCTGGAGGCCAGTGGTCTGAAGTCAAGGTGTTGGCAGGCCACATTCTCTGAATGCACCAGGGAAGGAACTGTTCTGGGCCACTCTCTTAGCTTCCAGGGGCCTCACATGTTCCTGGGCTTGTAGAGCACCATTGCAGTCACGTGACTATCTTCTCCCTGCCTATGTCCACTTCGACCTCCCTCTGTGCACATCTGTTTATGTCCAAATTTCTGCTTTCCACTAGGACGCCAGTCATACTGGAGTAGAACCCTCCCTAATGACCTCATTTTAACTCAGTCACCTCTGTAAAGACCTTATTTCCAAATAAGGTCACGTTCTGAGGGCATTAGGATCCGCTATCCTTAAAAATAAAGCTGTTGCTGATTTTACCAGCAAAACGGGTTTATTTGGGAGTAACAGAATGGCAATGTAGGACAAGCAAGCTCAGGCAAAACCATAGGCAAGTCCCACAAACAAAGGGCAGGAACTTTATTTTACAGGGAAGGAGGAGGAAGTTGGGGGGAGTTGTTTTGAATGAAAGTCCACTGGAGAAAAGCACGAAGGGGGTGGGGGTGGGGGAGGAGTTCTCCCTGGCTGAGTTGCATGGACCCACCATCTCTCCTAGGAGACACAGTATACCTCCTTCCCTGCTGGGGCCTGTAACTGATCCTTTTTTCCTGTGGACTTTTCCTCTGGTGGGGTCTGGAACTGATCATTCTTCTTGCAATTGACAGTGAATGGTCCAGGCTCCCCCTTCCAGCCTCCCTTTCTGGCATCACGTCCATTTCATTGAGATTTCCCTTTATTACTTTCCATAGACTTCTCTAGATTGGGGGGGGGGGCAGGGAACACAATTCAACCCGTAACAGTCACTTTCCCTGTTACCACAGAGGAGGAAACTTCTTTCCCGCTTTTGCCTAAAAAGAGCAAACGCTTCACAAAAATCCAAATACCTGTTCATTCATGGGACCAACAAAAAGGCATTTTCATGAGTCTCCTTCTCTGAAGCAGGTCCCACCGTAGGTCACCAGCTGTGGGCAGAATTCCCTTTACCGGCCCATCATCCCTCCAGATTCCCAAACAATGCCTAATTCTGTTATTGCCGGTGATTTCCCCGTGGGCAGCAGTTTATTTCTGTCATCAAGTCTCTGATGAAATCTTTAGCCATGAAATGTTTAGTCCAATCCCAACAAATCGTGTGTAGTGTTAACGGCACAGGCAGCCGGTGGCCTGCATTACGTGGTAATTTGGAAGCGAGAGAAGTGATAATATAGGGCCGGGCTTCTTTTGTGAGCTCGCATTAATGCTGGAGCTGGTGATGTCAATTGACAGCCCATTGATTTGGGCTAATAGTGCCTGGAGGGGGCAGAATTGGGGCGAGGTAGGGAATAAAGGATATCGACGGTCAGCCGCCAGGATCCGGGCAGCTTTTAATCTATGACTGCCCTCTTTTAATGCAACTTCTGTGTCAGCTGTATTTATTTCCTCCAGCTCTGCCTGCTGGGCTGAACTGCGAAGCCAGTGGGATACCACCCCCAGAGTGGTCCAAAGTTCCCCAGTATTGATTCTCTGATGCTCTGGGGTGAGAATTATAATTATTTCATTAAGCCCTTTAATGGGTATCAACTATGAACCTTCCCCAGCCCAGACTGGGGTGTCCAGGGCGAGGTCCACATCATTAATCTGTGTTCATCTCGTTGCCACCAATTGTCGTCCCCTCCACCCTTTTTTTCCCCTCCTATTATTGCGTCTATGGTTTTAGTGGGAAGCAGGTCGATCTACTCTCAGAGAGGAGCTGGGAAGGAGAGTTGGCTGATTTGGGAAGGCCGGAGGGGATGCCACGGTGGAGGACATGGCCGTGTTGGCTATTCACACGGAAGGACTAGCTACTCATGCTGTCAGATCTGCACTGCCCACTTCTAGTTTGCAGGCACAGGAAGGCAATGAACAATACCCCGGGACAAAGTAAGAGATCTTGCAGCTGCTTTCTGTGTGGCTTTGAGTCCTATCGTAGCTCAGGAATATAACACACCCTCACTTAAAGTCCATCATCAGCCTTACTAGGGTGCAGTGGATACAGAGGTGGACAAAATTCTGCCTTGGGCCCTCCTGGAGCTTCAACTCCAGTAAAGGATCTAGGAGAGGGATCAAAAAGCAAACAGACAGCAAGGTGCTAATGAGTGTTGAGAAAGGGCAGAGTATAGGGAGTTATGGCACCCCAGTGAAGAGGCCTTGACCCTGGCTTGGGGGTCAAGGAGGGCTTCCTGGAGGAGCAGATGGTACACTGAACCTGAAGAATGAATAGGATAGTCCTAGGAAGGAGGAAGGTCATACCAATCAGTGGGAACAGGATGTTTAAGAGGCCTGAAGTGGGGGTGCCTGGGTGGCTCAGTGGGTTAAAGCCTCTGCCTTCGGCTCAGGTCATGATCCCAGCATCCTGGGATTGAGCCCCGCATCGGACTCTCTGCTCAGCAGGGAGCCTGCTTCCTCCTCTCTCTATCCCTGCCTCTCTGCCTGCTTGTGATCTCTGTCTGTCAAATAAATAAATAAACTATTTTTTAAAAAAATTTAAAAAAAAAAAAAAAGGCCTGAAGTGGAAGAGAGAAGGCACATGAAATTTTGGTTTCTTGTCTTTACCAACCTGCCATTGCTCATTAATTTTATCAGGAGCCTAAGGAAAACTCGGCAGTCCCAAGTGGCATTTCCCATCATTTTATCAGAGGCTATCTTGTTTCTACCATACTTTTCTTTAGGCCAAAAGTGAGTCTTATTTCAGGTTCTTAACTTGTCTGGTTTGTATGGTGGTTTCAAAACATGTCTGCAATTTTGGGGGGGCATTCCTAGCATGAGGGTAGGGCGTCTAATTCCGCTTCCCTTGAGTATGGGCTGGCTTTGATTGACTTCCCAAAGATAGAATGAAGGGAAGGCACCTCTGGGTAATCTCCAAGTCTGGATTGTTAAATCCATGCTGCTTTCTTTCTTTCTTTGTTTCTTTTTTTTTAAGATTTTATTTATTTATTTGACAGAGAGAGATTACAAGCAGGCAGAGAGGCAGGCAGAGAGAGAGAGAGAGAGGGAAGCAGGGTCTCTGCTGAGCAGAGAGCCTGATGCGGGGCTCTATCCTAGGACCCTGAGATCATGACTTGAGCCAAAGGCAGAGGTTTAACCCACTGAGTCATTCAGGCGCCCCTCCATGCTGCTTTCACCTGATTCTCTGGACATTCGCTATAGGCATCTTTGGCTACCCTGCCCCTATGAGGCCCATAAGTGGAAATGCCACATAGAAAGAGGAGCCCTAGCTGTTGTGCATTCTTAGTCTGTGCCCCGAACATGGGACTGACAAAGGTTGAAGGTGATCTAGTCCCAGCCCTCAACGGACTGTATCTTCATTCAGAGAGACTTGGTGAGAATCAGTCAGCTGGGTCCAGTCCATCCGTCCCCGGGGCGATGACCAAAGTAAATGAGTGCCATTATCAAGCCACAGCTTCAGGGTGAGTGGTTATACAGCAATAGATAACTGGAACAGTTAGATTTTATTAAGTTTGTCTTGGGGTAAGTTTGATTACTATAGGTTTATAGTTAGTCTTAAAATCAGGTTATGACTCCCCCAACTCTGTTCTTTTTTCTTTTTTTAAAGATTTTATTTATTTATTTGATAGACGGAGATCACAAGTAGGCAGAGAAGCAGGCAGAGAGAGAGGAGGAAGCAGGCTCCCAGCTTAGCAGAGAGCCCAACGCAGGCCTCGATCCCAGGACACTGGGATCATGACCTGAGCCGAAGGCAGAGGCTTTAACCCACTGAGCCACCCAGGCACCCCCCAACTCTGTTCTTTTTCAAGTTTGTTTAGACTCTTCTAGATCTTTTCCCTTTCTGTGTACATTTTATTTTTTTTTATTTTTTTTTATTTTTTAAAGATTTTATTTATTTATCAGAGAGAGAGGGGGAGAGAGCGAGCACAGGCAGACAGAATGGCAGGCAGAGGCAGAGGGAGAAGCAGGCTCCCCGCTGAGCAAGGAGCCCAATGTGGGACTCGATCCCAGGACGCCGGGATCATGACCTGAGCCGAAGGCAGCTGCTTAACCAACTGAGCCACCCAGGCGTCCCTCTGTGTACATTTTAAAAATCAACTCAGCTTCTAACATAAATAAAACCTGCTCGAATTGTAATTGGGATTTTAATGACTCTATAGATTAAATTGGGTAAACTTGACATCTTAATATTGAGCACCATTCCAAGAATACAGTATAGCTCTCCATTTCTTTCTTTCTTTCTCTTTCTTTCCTTCTTTTTTAAGATTTTATTTATTTATTTGACAGAGACACACAGAATGACACAGCGAGAAAGGGACCACAAGCAGGGGGACTGGGAGAGGGAGAAGCAAACTTCCTGCCAAGCAGGGAGCCTGATGTGAGGCTTGAAGTGGGGCTCGATCCCTGGACCCCGGAATCATGACTTGAGCCAAAGGCAGTCACTTAACAACTGGGCCACCCAGGCAGCCTCTTTTCTTTTATTTTTTCTTCTTTTCTTTTCCTTTCTTTCTTTTTTTCTTTCTCCACACCCAGTGCAGAACCCAGTGAGCATCTTGAACTCACAACTGTAAGACTGAGACCTGAGCTGAGTTCAAGAGTCAGAAGCTTAACTGAGCTACCCAGGTGCCCCTATTTAAGTCTTTTAAAATTTCTCTCAGCAATGTTTTATAGTTTAGAAGGAAGAAACCTTTCATCTTTTGTTAAATTTTCCTAATTATATTTTTTATGCTATTGTAATAGAACTGCTCTAAAATTTCATTTCCCAGCTAATTGCTCCTACTTTGTAGGAAAATAACTGAACTGAAATATTTACCATGTTTTGTGAGATCTTGCTGGATTCAGTTATTAATTCTATGATGGTTTGGTGGAGTTCTTTAACATTTTTCCCAGAAACAATCCTGTTATCTATGAGGAAAGATGGTTTATTTCTTCCTTTCCAGTCTGTATACATTTTACTTCTTTTTCTTTCCTTATTGCTTTGGCTAAGACTCCAGGAAAATAGTGAGTAGAATGACATTGAGAGTGGATATTCTTGCCTTGTTTCTGATCTTAGGAAGAAAGTATTCAACATTTCACCATTAAGTGTGATGTTAAATTTGGATTTTTCAAAAATATTTTTAATCAACTGGATTTTGGTATTATGCTTATATGAAGGGTAAATTTGTTGAGCATGGTGATCTGCCCATGACAAAGCTGCCGTCAGAGAGCAGCGTGGAGAAGGAGGGCTAATGCAAGTGGAAAGAATGAAGAAAGGTAGAATCAAGACAGAATAACATCCTCAGGACAGGGCTTGTGGGCTTAGAATGGCTTCTTTCTTCCGCTCTACTTGGTGATGCCTCCCTCCCTCCCTCCTTTTTTTCTCCCTTCCTTTTCTTTCCTTCTTTCCTTCCTTCCTTCTTTTCAATTTTACTCATTAGAGAGAGAGCACACCAGCAAGGGGAAGGGGCAGAAGGAGAGGGAGAAGCACACTCCCTGCCAAGCAGGGAGCCCAATGCAGAGCTTGATCCCAGGACTCTGGGATCACGTCCTGAGCCAAAAGCAGACACTTAACCAACTGAGCCACCAGGCACCCTATTCATTTTTCAAAAGCGAGCTGAAATATTCCCTTTCTGGAGTTCTCCTAAACAAGTTTGGTGACTTCTCCATTCAACATTCCTTCTATGTTTGCACCTTTAGTATGGTCTTTTTCACGCATTCTGGAGATATTTACATGCCTGGTTGTCTTCTCTATGGACAGGGAGATCCTCTGAGGTGGGGACTGTGGCTTCTTCATTTTCATATATCCCCTTCTTGTAGGCCCTGCCTCTCTGGGAATCATGGGACAGAGTCTGAGCTCTGGGGTTTGCATACCATATTTCCCCACCTGTGAAAACCTCAAGCAAGTGTCCCTCTGAAAATACTTTTCTTTAAAATATAATTCCCTTCTAAGAACTTGCACCAAGGTTAAAACTTCTTAGACACTCGGTTTTCTCATCTATAAAAAAGGGAGTAATAATACCTGTCTCAGAGGTAGGTACTACCTGCTCTTTTAGTAGTTGAGGATATTTGTTGACTGAAGGTACACAGTTTTGTATTGCAACAGAGATGTGGCCCAGTGATGAACAAAGGGACAATCTTGCATGATCCCCAGTTTGAATGGAAACCTGATTGATTAAATCCTGCCAACCATTAGAAAGTGTATTCTGTAATGCAGTGGGGTTCCCAACCTGCTCAGACCTCTTTTTTTATAAGAAATATTTTAGAATATCCTCTTTCCTATCACAGAGTGAAATTCATAGATAACCAAAATATTCCATTTGTAATTATAAATCTGAAGGAGAAGTAAAGAAAAACAACCTGCAATAAAATACCGTGTTTCGGTAGATAAATGCTCAAGTTCAGATAACCAGAAGACACAAAGAACTAAGTGAGGTGCTCACTCCTGCAGAAACTTTGCGAAAGCCAGGTACTAATTCGGACTGATTCAGGCCAATACTTTGGTGGCTCCAATGTGAGTGACATTGCCACCAATACATGCTTTTCTGAAATGGTAAGCAAATCTTTGTATTGTCCCAGCCAAAACAAAGGGCATTCATCTCTCTCTCTCTCTCTCTCTCTTTTTTTTTTTTAAGATTATTTATTTATTTGACAGACAGAGATCACAAGTAGGCAGAGAGGCAGGCAGAGAGAGAGGAAGGGAATCAGGATCCCCACTGAGCAGAGAGCCCGATGCGGGGCTCCATCCCAGGATCCTGAGCCGAAGGCAGAGGCTTAACCCACTGAGCCACCCAGGCACCCCTCATCTCTCATTTTATATGATATTTGCACTTAGGGAAAATTCAGTATATTTTAAAACTGTAAGAAATATTTCATGTTATTGTACAACATAGTTAATTATGAAAAGCTTTTTCGCCTATAGGAATATTTGGAAGATACTCAGAAATCACTTGGGATGTAGAAATTTCCTCGATATACGGGACTGACCTGAACATTGCAGGATACCAGGCATCCCTCTCTCCTGCCTGCTGAAGGCCCGAGGTGCCCCCAATTGGACCAACAACCAAAAACGTTCCCACAAATTTCCTAAGTGACCTTCAGGGGGCAGTGTCACCCCGAGCCCTGATTCTTAGGTTCAAGAACCCTGGCACTGTCTCTTTTGGCAATGTGGCCACTTGACTTTCAGTTTCTTCATGTATAAAAGGGATGTGTGTGATGTCCAGTTCCAAGGTGTGTAAAGGTGTAAATAACAGGGTAATAAATTACATTTGGTGTAGGTTACACTTGGTGTAGGTGTAGGTGTAGTACCTAGCCCTCAGAAGTAGCTAAGCATTGAGCATTTATTATTTGTCATGAATAGCAACAATCCATTTGTAACTGTACTTTTCATCTGGGTAAGTGAGGCCCGAGTTACTTGCCCAAGGTCACGTAGAAAGTGACATGGGCAGAAATTTGAACACAGGCAGTCTGACCCTGAACCTGTCTGGTTACTCTCCACCCTATACTGACCTTGTCGTGAATGGTACTAGCAACACTAACCCTGTAGCTTGCCCAGGGTTAACCCCTCCTGACAGCCCACTGCTTTTACAAAGGATCTCCACGGGCTGATGCTCTAGAATGCTGAAGAGGAAAGACCAGCTAGCTATCCAAGAGCAAGGGAAAGGTGCAGAGGGCACGCAAACTATCCCCCTAGTCCCTTTCTCTCAACCCAGTCTGTTGAGAAGGTCCCCCACTTAACAGGGAGCCCAATGTGGGGCTCGATCCCAGGACCCCAGGATCACCACCCAAGCCAATGGCAGATGTTCAACCAACTGAGCCACCCAGGTGTCCCTGATTCATCAGTCTTATATAATACCCAGTGCTCATTATATCACATGCCCTTCTTAATGTCCATCACCCAGTTACTCCAACCCTCCACTCCTCTCCTCTCCAACAGCCCTCAGTTTGCCATCGCAACCATTTTTATTTTCTCATTAATTTTTTAAGATTTTATTTGTGTGAGAGAGAGCGTACACAAGCACGGAGAGGAGGAGGGGGAGCCATAGAGGCAGAGAGAGAGGCAGGCTGTCTGCTGAGCACAGACCCTGATGCAGGACTCCATCCCAGAACCCTGGGATCATGACCTGAACTGAAGTCAGAGTCTTAACCAACTGAGCCATCCAGGCATCCCTTGAATAGTTTTAAGTGTACAATATAAAGTATATTTCTATTGTTATGCCACAAATCCCCAGAACAAAATTGACATTCTGTATCCATGAAACAAACACTCCCCATTCCCCCCACCTTGTCACCCCATCGCCCCCACCACAGCCCCTGGCAACTTACCATTCTACTTGTGGTTTCTGGGATTTTGACTACTCTAGATACCTTATATAATAAACCTTTTCATAATAAGCCAATTTTATACTCTTAATATTATTTGATTGCAACGATTTGTTTTTTCAAAGATTTTATTTATTTACTTGACAGAGAGAGCGAGAGAGCACAAGCAGGCATGGTGTCCCACAGAGGGAAAGTCAGGCTCCCCACTGAGCAGAGAACCCGGTGTGGGGCTCAATCCCAGGACCCTGGGATCATGACCTGAGCCGAAGGCAGACATTTTACTGATGGAGCCACCCAGGCACCCCTTCAACAATATTTTTTTTAAGTAATCTCTATACCTATCATGGAACTCGAACTCACAACCCCCAGATCAAGAGTTGCATGCCTGAGCATGCACACTGAGCCAGCCAGGTGCCTATGATTACAAAAATAGTCATAAGGAGGCAGGTCAGAGTCTCCTAAAGGCCTAGACCATTTCCATTTTTTTAGGCTCTCCAAATACAATGAAATATCAATTTGCTTTACAGCATTGAATGAATAAATGCTTTAAAAAAATGCAGTGCCTGGGCACCTGAGTGGCTCAGTGGGTTAAGCCGCTGCCTTCAGCTCAGGTCATGATCTCAGGGTCCTGGAATCAAGTCCCGCATCGGGCTCTCTACTTGGCAGGGAGCCTGCTTCCTCCTCTCCCTCTGCCTGCCTCTCTGCCTACTTGTGATCTCTGCCTGTCAAAAAAAAAAATAATAATAAAAAAAATAAAAAAAAAATTAAAAAACAAAAAGAAAGCAATGCCATGTACTTGTCCCAGAAAAAAATTCACGTTAAAAATTCCTTAGAACATACTGTGGGTATGGCCCAAAAGGGTTACATAAGTTTCAAACTGGATGGTGGGGATGCCTGGGTGGCTCAGTCAGGTAAGCATCTGCCTTCAGCTCAGGTCATCATCCTGAGGTCCTGGAATCGAGCCCACATTGGGCTCCCAGCTCAGCGAGGAGCCTGCTTCTCCCTCTCCCTCTGCCCTTACCCCCGACTTATGTTCTCTTTTGTTCACTCTCTCAAATAAATAAATAAAATCTTTAAAAAAAAAAAAAGGTGAATATTTCCTTCCAATCCTGTATTTCTCTGTGGCTGAACATATATTCATTCTGAGATAATGTCAAGATCTAATGTGAGGCCCTTCGTTAATGTGAGGTTCAGGTAAAATGTCCATTTTTCCCTCTCCACCAGCTCTTCCACTTAAGAAAGGGTAGACATCATCCCCATTTTTACAAACCAGAAGAATCTCCACAAATATTATTCCTAGCTGCAACAGCAAATTTGGGGGGGGGGTGTCAAGATTTGAACTCAGGTGCTTGGCAGAAAGCCTAACAGTCCAAGCACCAAGCCCAGCCGTCCATCTCTCAGCTCACCGCTGCCACAAAGAAGGATGTGATCATGGCAGCAGTAGAGGAGGTCTCCGGGCTCTCCTGAGGCCACTGAGATGGGCTGCCTTGCAGGTAGTGAGATCCCAGGCTCTGGGAGCAGTCAAGAAGAAATCTGACGGACACCATTCGCGTTTGCTGCAGAGGAGATTCAGGAGTGGGGAGTGGGAGGGGCGTTTGATGATTTCCCACTTCCCTGCAGACGCCCAGCACAGACTCAGCACATCCGAGTGCTCTGGGGAGAGGCAGCCTGGGCCTCGCATTCAGTTCCCCACCTTTTCATTAGCAGCAGCCTGCCGCCGGTTGTCGGGCAGCCTCGGCTTAATTTGAACAATTGGGCTCCGGGTTCCCAGGAAAACAGTCCGGGCGCCTCAGCCATCCATCAGTATTCTCTTCAGTCCCCCGACAGCTGCTCACGGCGGGCTGGCTCAACCTGCACTGACCTCATCTTCTCACATAGAGCAGAGGAGGATTTGGAAAAAATTAGTTATATTAGTGACTCCCCGAAACACTCCGTTTACTTGTGATATGACAAATATTTCAGCCATTAGGATCTCTCTGTCTCTTATCATCTTAAATGCACTCACTTACATTCCAAATCACTACTTAATTTAAAAGCCTATTTGTTGAGATTGTGACAGACCCAGGGAAAAGGAGAGACAGACACTCACTCAGCTCAGGCTGGAATAGAATCAGACTTGGAACTTTGATTGAATCTTTCTCCACCAGACTTATGCTCAGTCAGGTACAATCAAAGCACGTAGGAAGCAGGAAACTTAAAGGGAAACCCACTCGGAGGTTTACGAGCTCTACCTTCAAGTGGCAGGTGGCAGGGTGACCTTGGGCAAATGACTTTATTGCTGGGTGTCCTCCTGTTCCCTGAGCCCTGGATACAGTGACTCATTCCGTGAACGTTTATTGAACCCCTAATATATGCTAGGCAGCACGACAGATTCTGAGGGTACAATGACGAATGAGCCGTACCTCTGTGCTCTAAGCCACTCTCAGTTTGTTATTCACAATAAAGACTTATTGGGGTGCTGCATGGCTCAGTCAGTTAAGCGTGTGCCTTAGGCTCAGGTCATGATCCTGGGGTCCTGGGATCGGGCTGTGCTGGGCTCCCTACTCAGGGGGAAGCCTGTTTCCACCTCTCCCTCTGCCTGCAGCTCCCCCGCCCCCTGTGTACTCTCTCTCTCAAATAAATAAAATATTTTTAAAAAATTGTTTCTGCTTGCTAAAATTTTTGCAGCGTATCTGTCTATATATCTACTGTATATTGACATACAACAACATTTAATCTCGCAGCAACCCAGTGAGGCGGTGGGTTGGTATCATTACTCCTCCTGATAAAGATGAGAAAACGGCCAATTAGAGAGGTCAAGTAATTTACCCAGGGTTGCACAGATAATATGTGGCTGAGATCAGGCTGGCTGATTAGGCCCTGTGGAGTCTCTATGGATCTATTTCCAGGAGTGAAACTGGGAGCTCCTGTGTTTTGCTCTTAATAGCGGATCAGTGGGTGGATTCACGTCTCTGACACAGGGCTGTTTCGGGAGGTTCTGTCGCGCCGTGGCCCGGGAGCGGAGGGGAGACTGTGCTTGTAAAGAAGAGGACGGTACCCCGTGTGTCACCTAGCAGTGCCCAGCCCACTGGGACATTTTGAATCTCAATGGTGGAGGACCACGGTGAGAGACGTGCAACCTATTTAATTCTGTTAGAGAATCAGTGAGGTGCTTGACGAAGCCATTAACTGGGGTTCGTGTCTCCATTCTACTTATAAGACTCCAGGAGGGCAAATGCTGATGGAAATTTATTGATTTCTTTTTCTGCCTTTACCGAATGGGTCAAAAACATGGTATAACACTGCTGGTTCCAATTAAAATCACCTGTTAGCTTACAAAGGTTGGCCCTTTCCACCCTCCCCCTTTCCCCCCCATTTAAAAAGGGTTTAAAAGATTTTCATTTAATTGATTTGCTGTAAAATGCCCTTTACAATTACCCAGATAAACTAGGCGTCACCTGTGGAGTAAGAGCCAATTTGAGCTGTTTATCAAGACTTTGCCTCTGGCCACTTCTCACCCTGGGATCTTGAGTCTCTGTATTGATAGCTTGCATCTGTCAACATTGGATATTTTTAGTGGGCTGCAGAAAGCTTTTAGGGAGATGGGGATGGTGGGGCTGCATCTTTGAGCAGGTGAAGAAAGCGTGATGGGGTTTTTTTTGTTGTTGTTGTTTGAAATGAGAATGCTTTATTGTGCTGAAAACAAGTTCAGAAAAGCAGCCTTGGCCCCTATGCCTAAAAATAATCAGAGTTGGTCCATTTTAAAAACCAGGCAGTGGACCTCAAGGAAATGGGAACGTGGGCAGTGGATAAAACCAAGTAGCAACACTTGTCCACTTTCTCTTGGTTTGGGCTTCCGGTCAAGCTGTGTTTAATGTTAGCGGGCAGAAGTTGGGGCATCTCTGCAAAAGTTGTCTGTGAAATGACACTTACGTTCTCTGTGCTTGTGATGCTGGTGGGGGCGGGGGCGTTCCAGAGGGTAGGAAACAAAGAAAGGAGGACACAGGGTATTTAATCTAGGTCTTGTGTATTTCTGAAACAGTAGAGTTGAATCCACTTAGTCATGGAAACAGGGTCAGTCCTGGCTAAAGAACTACGAAAAAAATTGGCACCAGAAAGCAAAACACAGGCAGATATGGAAGTGGAGAGGTAAATTCTGGAAGGTATAGACCAATAATCTTGAAGGCGATCACAGCAAAGTTCTAGAATAAATTATGGGGAAAAAAATGCTTTGTGAGCCTTTGAAAGAAGATGGGTGTCAAACAGGAAATGCTCTAGACACAGGAAGTCTAGTAGGGCGTTGCACAGGAAGTAAGGTGGTCAAGGGGACTAAATGACAGATTGTTTATGGAAGCTTTTGGTACGAGGTGGATGCAGGGTAAGTATAGGTTTTCGTTATCTCCACCATAGCCAAACTACTTCATCTGCTTCACTCCTGACTCTGATGAGACCCACACCTATCCCCCGACACTGCTTTCTCCCTATTACCGGTGACCATCCAGTCACTACATTCAACGGATACTCCCAGTCCTTATTCTGCTTGAACTCTTTGGAGAATTTTGACGTTGCTAACTTCACCCCTTTCTCCAAAACCTTTTTTTCCCTTGAATTCTCTAACAACACACTCTCTCTTGGATTTGTGCTATTCTATCCACCCATTTCCCCAACTCTTTGGCCTAACAGCATTTCTCAACAACTACTACTGGTTGCCTATGGTTCTTTCCTAGAGCCCATTCCCCACTCTTCTTGGAAGCAATTTCAATATGTCTTCTACCAAAATTTCGTTAAGGTGGACAACTTGAGCCATAGACAAAATAATGAATTAAGACCTCTACCACACACAATACACAAAAATTACCTCAAAATTGATCAAAGGCCTCAATGTAATTCTAAAACAGAACAAAACATAGGTGTAAATCTTTGTGACTTTGGATTTGGTGAATAGCTTCTTAGATGTAACACTAAAAACAAAAGCAGCAAGATAAAAGGTAAACAGGACATCATCAGGAGCCCCTGGGTGGCTCAGTGGGTTAAAGCCTCTGCCTTCGGATCAGGATCCTGGGATAAAGCCCTGCATCGTGCTCTCTGCTCAGTGGGGAGCCTGCTCCCCCCCCCCACCTGCCTCTCTGCCTACTTGTGATCTCTGTCTGTCAAATAAATAAATAAAATCTTTAAAAACAAAACAAAACAGGACATCATCAGAATGAAAGCCTTTGCATGGCAAAATAGGTCATCAAGATAGTGAAAGATAACCAAAAGAATGGGAGACAGATTTTGCAAACCATGTATATGGTAAGAGATTTGTATCAAGAATACATAAGGAACTCCTGCAATTTAACAATAAAAAGAATGATAACCCAAGTTAAATAAGGGGAAATGATCTGAATAGACATTTCTTTAAAGAAGACATACAAATGGCCAAGAAGCACATGGAAAGATATCCAACACCACTAGGCATCAGAAAAATGCAGCTCCAAACCACAAGAT
Organism: Mustela nivalis; assembly: GCF_964662115.1. Taxonomy (NCBI): domain Eukaryota; kingdom Metazoa; phylum Chordata; class Mammalia; order Carnivora; family Mustelidae; genus Mustela; species Mustela nivalis. The sequence continues at coordinate 25,825,963 of NC_139028.1, read as the reverse complement.
ACCATTTCATACTCAGTAGGATGTTGAAAAATTGGAACTCTCATACACCACTGGTGTTTACATGAAATGGTGCAGCCACTTTGGAAAACAGTCTGTCAGTTCTTCTAAAAGTTAAACCTGGGGAGGGGGGCGCCTGGGTTAAGCGTCTGCTCAGTTGGTGAAGTGTCTGCCTTAGGCCATGATCTCAGGGACCTGGATTGAGCCCCACATCCAGTGGGGAGCCTGCTTCTCCCTCTCCTCCTACCTGCTGCTCTGCCTGCTTGTGCTCTCTCTCTGACAAATAAGTAAGTAAGTAAATAAATAAATAAAATTAAAAAAAATGTTATACGTAGAGTTACCATATAATTTAGGAATTCCACTGCTACTTACATACTTGAGAGAAATGAAGGTAGATGTCTGCACAAAAACTTGTGCCTGAATGTTTCTAGTAGCATTATTCATAATAACTCCAAAGTGTCAACAACCCAAATGTCCATCAGCAGCTAAATGGTTAAATAAAATATGCTCTATTCACATGATGGACTAGTCAGCCATTAAAAGGAACAAAATACTGGTGTGTGTTAAAACATAGATGAACCTTGGCCACATCGTCCTAAATAAAAGAAGTCAGTCACAACAGACCACGTTATTATGCGATTCCATTTAGATGAAATGTCTGGAATAGGCAAATCTATAGAGACAGAAAGCATACTGGTGGTGGCATAGAGTTGTAGGGAAAAGATTTGGGGAGAAACGTGGGGTAGCGGCTGACAGGTACGAGGTTCGTTTCGAGGTGACAAAAATATTCTAAAATGGATTATGGTGGGGCACCTGGGTGGCTCAGTCCTTAAGTGTCTGCCTTTGGCTCAGGTATGATCCCGGGGTCCTGGGATCGAGCTCCACATCAGGATCCCTGCTCAACAGGAAGCCTGCTTCTCCCTCTCCCACTCTCCCTGCTTGTGTTCCCTCTCTCACTTTCTCCCTGTCAAATAAATAAAATCTTTAAAAAATACATAAATAAAATAGATTGTGGTGATAGTCACCACCTATCTGTGAATATTCTAACAGTCATTGAATTGTACGCTTTAAAAGGGTGAATTGTATGTATGTGAATTATATCTCAGTAGAGATGTTAAAAAAAATTGACCTCTCCTTGTGCTCATACCTTAGTGACAATCACTTGACTCAGCCTTCCAAATCGCTTCCAAATCTGTCCGCTTCTCCCTGTCCAGCCTGCCACCCTCTATTTGGGTTCCCAGGAAGGCCTCCTAACTGACCACCTTGTCTCCACTCTGCAGCTTTGAAGATCTTTCTAAAGGGCAGGTGGGTTGCCTCAGCTCTTGCCTCAATCTTGTCATGGCTCCCACTCCTGTGAAGATCAAGACCAAACTCCTTAAGTCAGTGTAAAGATCTGTGTGGGGGGCACCTGGGTGGCTCAGTGGGTTAAGCGGCTGCCCTCGGCTTGGGTTCCAGGGTTCTGGGATCAAGTTCTTCATCAGGCTCCTTGCTCTCTCACTCTGCCTGCTTGTGCTCTCTCTGTCTGTCAAATAAGTAAATTAAATCTTAATAAATAAATAAATAAATAAATAAATAAAGGGCCCTGTGTGATCTAGCCCCTGCTTATCCCATCTCCTTAATCTGGTCTCTCACTGTCAGGGTTCACCCCTCAACACACCCACATCTTCTTTCAGTTTGCAAATGGTTTCACCTTATCTCATTTCTGGGCCTTTGCAAAGGTCAATTGCTCTGCTTTTTTGGGTCTCGCCTACATGTCCCTTGCTCTGGAACATTTTTTCTTAAATACTCCCCTTCTCCACACATTGAGGTTAGATGCACCCCTACTTGTGTGTTCCTACTTATTTTATAATGCTTACAGTGTGCCAGGCATCCTTCTAAGTGCTTTATAAAATTAACTCATTTAGGGATGCCTGGGTGGTATCCTGGGATCCAGTCTGGCATTGGAATCCTTGCTCAGCGGGGAGCCTGCTTCTCCCTCTCCCTCTGCACCTCCCCCTGCTTGTGTTCCCTCTCTCACTGTCTCTTTGTCTGTCAAATAAATAATAAATAAAAATCTTTTAAAAATTTAAATTAACTCATTTAATTTTCACAGTAGCCACAGCATGTAGATATAGTTGCTATCATCTTCACTGTACAGATCAGCAAATGGAGACCAGAGAGGGTTCCTAACTTTCCCAAAGTCACACAGCTAGTGGTAGGGCCTGGAATGGGATTCACACAGTATAGCTCTAGGGTTTGTGTTATTGTGTTGTGCTGCTTGCAATTGCTTAACACATCCCTGCACGTACTATATTACACTGTCATTGACTGTTTAGTTATATCTCTATGGAACCTTTGGTTCATTGAAAGTAAGGGTTAAAAAAAAAAAGAAAGTAAGGGTTATGTTGGGCCTACTTATTGTTGTGTTCCCAGTATGGGGCTTAGCCTACAGTCCTTTAATGAAAAAAAAAAAATCAATGAATGAACAAAGCAATTCATTAAGATACAGATATGTGAGATATACATGAAAAGACGTTGTAAGATTTGCCAAAAAATTACAAAATTAGAACAGAGAATTCCTATACACTCTTTAACTAACTTCCCATAATGTTAACATGTTTGTTGCATAATCACAATGCAATGATAAAATCAGGAAATTGCCATTGCTACTATACCGATAACCATCCCACTAATGTCCTGGTTTATGGTCCAGGGTCCTATCAGGGATTACACATTGTATTTATCTGCCGTGTGTCCTTAGTCTTCAAAACTGAGACACTGTCTGTTTTTCTTCGTCTTTTATGACCTTGACACTTTTGAAGAGCATCGGTCAGTTGGATTGCAGACTCTCCCTCAGTTTTGGGTTTGCCTGAGTTTCCTCATCATTAAATTTAGTTATGCATTTTTCTTAAGGATATCACAGAAATGATGCTGTGTCTTTCTTAGCATATCATATCAGGAGGCACATAATATCTATAGGTTTCCTTACAGGTGATAATAATTTTGTCCACTTGGTTAAGGAGATTATCTGCCACGTTTTTCCCCTGTGAAGTTATTACATTTCTCCCCAGTAATTAATAAGCATCTTGTGGAGTGATACCAGGAGATGATGTAAATATCCTGTTTCCAGTTGTATTTTCACCCACAAATTTTAGCATCCATTGATGATACTTTTTTGAAACAATTACTATGGTGGTAGTGCTCGCTTCGGCAGCACATATACAATTACTATGGTGGTGTTCGCAGTCAATGATTTTCTATTTTTATCATCATTTCTATGTTTTTGAATTAGAGTGTATAATAAGAAAGAATGTTCCCTTTTCTCTTCACTTATTATCTATCTATTTATTCAATCCGCCATCTATCTGTAGCAATATAATCTCTCTCTTTTTTTTTTAAAGATTTTATTTATTTATTTGACAGAGAGAAATTACAAGTACACTGAGAGGCAGTCAGAGAGAGAGAGAGAGAGAAGGAAGCAGGCTCCCTGCTGAGCAGAGAGCCCGATGTGGGACTCGATCCCAGGACCCTGAGATCATGACCTGAGCTGAAGGCAGTGGCTCAACCCACTGAGCCACCCAGGCGCCCCGCAATATAATCTCTTAAATCTTTTTTTTATTCTTTGAATCTTAATTTGTGGTTATCATTTCTTATTTTCTTGCCCAAATTGTCCCAGATTCAGGAGCCCCATCAAGGGAGATTGCATCATGTTACTATGTTCTCATCATGTTTTTGAACAATTCCTTATCTGCTGGTATGTTTCAAGCTTGCTCTGTACTTTCTCTGCCCTTGCTGTATAATCAGTCATCCCTTTAAGTATGCGTGGTTCCTTTTTATTGGAGGTTAATGTTGTTGTTTCTGTTTGTTTGTTTTTTGTCTTTTTGGTTAATGGTTTTTGGTTTTGTTTTTGTTTTTTAAGATTTATTCATTTATTTGAGAAAGAGTGAGGAAAAGAGACAATGGGGGGACAGACCGAGGGAGAGAGAGAGAAAATTCTAAGGAGACTCACACTGAGTGCAGAGCTGGAACTGGGGCTCAGTCTCACGAACCCAGGATCATGACCTGAGCCAAAACCAAGAGTTGGATGCTTAACCGACTGCACCACCCAGGTGCCCCGGAGAATAATGTTTAGAAACAAAGGTCTGGACACTAGATGTTCATTGTTACTGGAGTGTTATTGTTTCTTCACTCAGTGGGCAGAACTAGGAAATATATGTATGTGTGAAATACACACACATCTCTACTTACTTCTGTATCTGTTTGTCTGTCTAGCTATCTATTAAAAACCATGACTTTACACTGATCCCTCCGATTCCATTACAATATTCTGGGTTGATTCTATCCTTTCCCTTTCTTATTTGTAATTCCTTTCTCTGACCGTAAAAACTATGGTATGTATTATTAACAATATATTTACTTATTTGCTTAACATAAAGCAGTGTCAAAATTGTTAACCTATAACCTATTTGAAAAACAGATTTATTAATTGGAGCACAATACTGTATACTCTTTAGTCTCAGTATATACAGTTTAAATTACTGCTCAAAGTACTTAGGTGAATTCTTTTTTTCCGCACACCCTTTTTTGTAATTGTTATTAATTTGTAATAAGGTCAATTCATGTTTTTAAAAATGAACAATAGTTGTAAATCTATTTTGAAGACCACCATGCATAGGGAAATGTTTCTTTCTTCCTTGCATAACCCAGAAGGTCTGGAGAGATGTTCTCAAGCTGGGTCCTCCAGAGCCTGTAGGGAGATTTGAATCCTATCTCTTCCCACCCTACTCCTTTGACCAGTACTTTTCTGCATGCCTGTATCACCTGTGTCCTCAGGGCTCTGGGAAGAAGTTCTTACAAGTGCTTTCAAAGTCCTGCATTTCAGTCTACCCATCTCCGCTGAACTTTCCACTGCTTTGGCCCCCAAGTAAAACCTAGTGATACCTGCAATACCACGTGGGGAGTTTTCTTTTTCTTTTTTTTTTTTTTTAAAGATTTTATTTATTTATTTGACAGACAGAGATCACAAGCAGGCAGAGAGCAAGCAGAGAGAGAGGAGGAGAGGAAGCAGGCTCCCTGCAGAGCAGACAGCCCGACGCGGGGCTCGATCCCAGGACCCCGGGATCATGACCTGAGCCGAAGGCAGCGGCCCCAACCCACTGAGCCACCCAGGCGCCCCAAGGTGGGGAGTTTTCTACACCAAGAATCTGTTCTACCCGAATCAAACACCTTCATTCAACCCCTTTTCCTTTTCCTTGGGCTGAAGGTGGCCACCAGGTGGCGCCTCAGAGTCAACGGCCATCCAAGTTTTTTAAAAAAAGTCTGCTTCTCCTGTGGTTAGGTTTGCTTCAGGAAGTCATTGCATTCCTGAGTAGGGAAGATACAGTGTAGATGCATTTTTTTTTTTTTTAAGTAGGCTCCACGCCCAACGTGGAGGCCAACGTGGGGCTTGAACTTACAACCCTGAGATTAAGACTTGAATGGAGATCCAGAGTCCAATCCTTAACCAACTGAGCCACACAGGCACCCCTCTGGTTGCACTCTTGAATTAGTGAAGAATTTTCTTGCTGTTTAGTTCTTCAGCTCAGCTTTCAGCAAAATGACAAAGGAAGGACAGTCTAGGCTGTGTCTTCTTTGCCTAGAAACCTTGTGCTCCTTGCCTTTTCCTTTCCTTAAAACCTGCTCCAAGGAAAAGCAAACATAGGTTTGCGGATAGTCATGATGTGGTTATCTGTCAGAGGATACTTCACAGTAGATGTGACTGAGCTCCTTGGTCCGTCAGCCTCTCCGCAAAGGAAGCTCAGGCATGGCGTCAAGAAGCTGGAAGTTGGGGGCGCCTGGGTGGCCTGGGTGGCCTGGGTGGCTCAGTGGGTTAAGCCTCTGCCTTCGTCCCAGGTCACCTGGAATCCTGGGATGGAGCCCCGTATCTGGCTCTCTGCTCAGCGGGGAGCCTGCTTCCCCCTCTCTCTCTGCCTGCTTCTCTGCCTGCTTGTGATCCCTGTCTGTCAAATAAATAAAATCTTAAAAAAAAAAAGAAGAAGAAGAAGAAGCAGAAGAAGCTGGAAGTTGTGTGGAAACGCCACCACTATCAGGGTCTCCTTGAGTGGGTCGCTCAGCCTTTCTTGGACTTTGGTGTCCTCATGTAAATGAAGAAATTATTAAACTCCATGGTCTCAAACACAAATCCCTCAGAAGCTCAGGGGATAATGTCAATCTATGAAGAGGCTGAAGAGTGGTTTAAGACAACTGGAAGTTGGGTTGACTAAGGTAGACTTGGAAAATGCACACTCTGCTGAAAGGCCTTCAACTTTAAACTTTTAAAAAACATCCAGTAGACCAAACAAGATATATATGGGCATTGAATGTGTCCAGAACACTGTCAGTCTGCAGGTCATGGACTAGAGAATCTTTATTACTATGGTTTCTCCTAGACCCGAGGTTCTGTAAACACTCAGTAATTGCTTGGAATTATTAGCCATTACTGTCATTCCCCATCATGTCTGCATGTCTAAACCCTCATTCCTTCTTGTAAGACCCACTCAAATGCCACCTACTACAGGAAGTTTCCCTAGATTTTTCTCTCTAAATTGGAAAACGTTTTCTCTCCCCTTGAGTTCTTCCAGCATTCTAACTTTCTTCATGGCTCTTATTGTTTGTTCGTTTGTTTTTTCAAACTCTGTTATAGTTATTTATATGCTGGTCATCAATATTTATATATAGAGAGCTCCTTGTGGGCAGAATCCATGTCTTATATTGAGTTTTTTTATCTCCACCACTTGGAAAATCAGCTAATAAATATTTACTGAGGGCCTACTCTGTGCTAGACATGGTTTTAGATGCTACTCTTAGTATACGGTAGTAGGGACTCAATATTTGCTTACTAAATGAATGATATTAAATGGCCGAGCAGAATAATGAAAAAGAAAAAGGCAGATAATACCAAGTGTTAGGAAAGATGTAGAGCAACCCTCATACTCTGTTGGACCCAACAGCCTCTGTGCTCTACTGTTTTCCCATCATTATCTTACGTTGCATGGTAAGAGGGATTTTGTAGATATAACTAAGGTTACTGACCAGCTGAACTTAAGATAGGGAGATTATCTGAGTGGGTCCAATTTAATCATATGAGTCCTTTTTAATTATTTAATTAATTAATATTTTTTAGAGAGAGAGTGTGCACAATTTGGGGGAGAGGCAAAGGGACCAGGGGAGACAGAGAATCTTAAGCAGGCTCCATGCCCAGTGCAGAGCCCAACATGGGCTCAATCTTATGACCCTGAGATCATTACCTGAACCAAAATCAAGTGGCAAACACTTAACTGACCAACCCTCTTGGGGGCCCCAATCATACACGTCCTTTAAAAGCAGAGCAGGGGCACCTGGGTGGTTCAGTGGGTTAAGCCTCTGCCTTCGGCTCAGGTCATGATCTCAGGGTCCTGGGATCCAGCCCCACATCGGGCTCTCTGCTCAGCGGGGAGCCTGCTTCCCCCTCTCTCTACCTACCTCTCTGCCTACTTGTGATCTCTCTCTCTGTTAAATAAGGAAATAAAAAATCTTAAAAAAAAATGCTAAAAGCAGAGCAGTTTTCTCAGTTGGGAGCAGATGGGGGTATCAGATAGATTCAAAGCAGAAGAAGGACTGATTCATTATTATAACTTAGCTGGGCTTACAAGTGGCCTCTGGAAGCTGGATGCTGCCCTCAGCTGATAGCCAGCAAGCAAACGGGGAACTCAGCCCTAGAGGACTTCAAGAAGCAATTCTGCCAATGACCTGAGTAAGTTTGGAAGCAGATTCTCTCCCAGAGGTTCCAGAGAAGAGCCCAAACTCACTGGCACCTTGATTTTGGCCTTGTAAGATCTTAAGCAAAGAACCCAGTGAGCCTGCTTGAACTTTTGGTTCCTGAACGGGGAGATAATAAATGGGTCCTGTTTTGAGTTAGTAAGTTTGTGGTCATTGGTTGTGCAGCAATAAAAACCTACTGTAGCCACTCACTGAGCACCTCGGTGGGGAGGAATGAAGGCCTCCATGTGGAAGCCAGTGCCGGTTACCAGCCCTGTGGGTGAACCCTGTTAGGAGCATGTCTGCCAGCCCCGGCCGAGCCTTCGGATGAGGGAGCCACAGTCAGTGTGCCCACTGCAGCCTCGCAAGCGATCCTGAGCCGGAACCACCCAACCAAGCTGCTCCTACATTCCTGCCTCACAGAAACCATGAGAGACAAGAAATGAATTTCAGTGTTTTAAGCCAGTAAGTTTCAGGGTGGTTGGTTATGTCGCTACAGGTCACTTAGCTTATGCCCCGTGCAGAGCCTAACACGGGCTCTTAGTTAATACACTTAGCGTATTAGCACTTAGTAAATGTCCAGGGGCTGGAAGGCTACACTAGGGCGTTAGAACCAAGCAGGGACACCCCAGACCCCTAGTCTTTAGCATCCTGGACTGCAGAGGCTCCAGGGCACATCCTCTGGGTCCCTTGTCCAGCTCCTCTGTCCTCCTCCAGTCCCAGCACGGATTCTCAGGGCCTGTAGTTGCCCAAACTGCTCTGCTGAGCCCGCTGAAGGGCAAACTAAGCTTCCTTAGGAGGAAGATGAGAGAAAAACATGTTTTTTGTTTTTTTTTTTTTAAATGGGAAGAAACATATATACTTCCCAGGGGTATTGTTAATTAATTAATAATGGTTTGAAAACAAGATCCGATATAGTCATTAAAAAGATGTATTGAAAAAAAAAAAAAAAGCTCTTTCTATAGAGATGTGGAACACTGCCCAGAATAACAGAAACAGACAACATCTTTTTAAATGGGAAAGAGCGAGGTTCAGAACAATGAGTACATTTAACTACTACTCAGTTACAAAAAAGATATTTATAAATATATACTGTGTCGGCATAGCACATCTCTAGTAAAAGATCCCCTTTTGGGAAGAGAACTGCCTGACTGGGGGCAGGGGGGAAGGGGATCTCATTCTTTTCACTGATATCTTTTGTACCTTTCAAATCGATGTACATGTATTATCTATTAAAAATAAATTCCTTTCTTGGAAAGAGATAGGAGGCACTCACTGACAATTTCCTGCTTCCTTGCTCCCTTCCTTTAACACGCTCACACACAATGAGAACTCTCTGCCCCCACACACCTTCCTTCCCTATAAACACACAGCAAACGTGCTCCCTCACCCCCGCCCCCGCCCGGGAGCCCCAGCATGCGCACAAAGACAACCACGCAGCTCCGTGCCCCGTGCACACACTCAAAAAGATGCCGTCCTGTGTATGGTTTGTGTGCCTATGCGTACTCGCATGTGCATACATGTATCTGTGTGTATATATTCATGTGTTATATACACGTGTGTCTGTGTGCATTTAAGTGCATTTGCATATGTGCTTTGACCTGACTCCTTTATTCTCCACTGCACCAGTGCCTGCTTCCTATGTGTGTACACCTGGATAGATGCCCCAATTACAAGGCGAAGTAGGTTAAAAGTATCCTATTCAGAAGCATTAAAGGGGCCTAATTGTAGGTAACTGTAAAACTCCAATTAGGGGAGGCCTCATTAGCCACGACTAGAGGAGGAGGAGGACACAGGACCTGAATGACAAAGGCAGCCTCCTCAGACAGGAGCGAGGGGCTTAATTGCCCTTTGACAAAACTGGAACGGGGGAGACAGGAAGGAGGAGAAGCCACTCATCAAAGGAGGGGAGTCCCTCAGGCCGGCTTCTCCCTTGTGCAACCCCCCACCCCCACCCCAACCCCAGCATCTGCCTGGAGGCTGTTCAGATGAAAGCAGTCACTTACCTTCGTGGCTGGCAGACAAGTAGCAGGAACTTGTGACATGTTTCCTGCTGTCTCCTTGCTCCACAGGAATCCTGTCTCCTTGGTCCCTTCACAGGCACAGAAGCCCATTCTCTGGGGGCTGTGGGCAGGGCACATGTTCCCAATCTGCCTTGGCCCCTCCCTAGCCCTGTGACCTTTGTGAGTCACTTACATGGGGTTGGTTCCAACCCCTCTCCTCAATTACAGAGGGGACCGATAACACCTGTCTTCCAGAGCTGTGAGCAAGCACAGAATGGTAGAGAAAGTGAATTGCGTCGCTCCATAATTATGACCCGGCATGGACCAGGTCCCATGCTCCTGGAAGACAGGAGTGATGTCTCCGTCACATGTGCTCACGGCCTCCTGCTACATGGATCTAATGGAGTGGAGATGAAGAGTCATCCTCACGGAGGGTGAAGTGTGAGACCAGAACGCGTGGATTCTTTCTCTTGGCCTTGGTGTAAACCAAGGGACAAACCCTTCAGCAGTGGGATGCAGCTGTGGTGTCTTTACCGTGAGTTTTGGTATTTGTTGAGCATTTCCGGTGTGGCAGTACGCTCCAAAACGGTTTATGTGTATTTACTAACCGGATCCTCATGACGTCCTTAAGAGCGGTACATAATCAGCATCACCCACATGTTGAAGGGGAGGAAATCAAGTCCCAGCTTTAGAGACGTCCCCGAGGCTGCACTGCTAGTAAGCGAGGGAGCAGGTTTGGAACCAAAGGAGTCTGCCTCTCAGCCCACAGTCTTAACCATGTGGAGTTGAGGCACCAGCAAGCTGATGGTGAGTGACATTTGGGGCTTGTGGCCTTTTTGATGCACTTGAATTATAGTTAACATTTCTCAACTGCTTGTAATATACCAGGTACAATGGCTGTTAAGAATTTTGCATCTTATCTCCTTGAATCCTTCATACAACCCTATAAAATAAGGCCTCCTGTTTCTTCTTCCCATTTTGGAGGTGGAGAAACTGGGGTCCAGGGGTTTGGGTTTTTTTTTTTTATTTTATTTATATATTTGAGAGAGAGAGAGAATGAGAGAGAGAGAACAAGCAGGGGGAGGGCAGAGGGAGAGGGAGAAGCAGATTCCCCGCTGCACAGGGAACCAGATGTGGGGCACAATCCCAGGAGCTTGGGATCATGACCTGAGCCTAAGGCAGATGCTTAACTGACTGAGCCACCCAGGTACACTGCCCCCCCCCCCTTTTAAAAAGATTTTATTTATTTGAGAGGGAGAAAGAGAGTGAGATGACTGTAGGGTTAACAATGGAATCTCATTAGTCTAACTCAGAGCCCATATCCTGAATAATATAATATTTTTCAGTTACTTTGCACAGAGAGCTGCCCCCTTTGTTGAAGCTGTAGGACTGGTCTATGGGGTCCAGCTAGCTGGTTCTACAAGAAGAGAGAGGTCCAGGCTGGGGGGCTGTGGGAGGGAGGACTGCCATGGAGGTAGAGGAGATGCTGGGCCAGTCCATGACAATGTGACAATGACAGTCATATCTTACAGAAGCAAGATATTTTGCTAGTTGCTTTGGGGTAAAAGCTGTTTGAGGTCTTCAAAGAGTTTGTGGCCTTCAGGTGGCACAAAACTAACCCTCCAATGATTATGCTATGAAATTACATGTTTGTTTGTTTTTTTCTTTTTAGTAGGCTTCTTGCCCAGTATGGAACCAAATGCAGGGCTTGAACTCTTGACCCTGAGATCAAGACCTGAGCTGAGATCAAGAGTCGGGCACTTGACCAACTGCGTCACCCAGGCACCCCTGAAGCTTACAACTTGAAGAGAGGTGCAAGGAGATTTGAAGGTTCTTCGTGGGGAGACACGCATATGATGGATGGAATCTGAAAAAGTGTCATTGGTGAGGAGCCAAGGCTTTTGAAGGCAGGAGAGGGTGTCAGCAAACCTAGATAAAGGAGAAGGGCTTTCCGGGGGCTATGGTTGTGAGGCCTACACCTTTCCTTTGGCAATGGTCCCACAATTGAACAGTTTTGCCCATCAAAGTGAATTTATTAATACATTTTCCTATTTATAATTAAAGACAGTAAAACTGTCGATTAAAGTTCCTGATCATCACATATTAGCCAAAGTTAATTCACCAAGACAGCATTTAGCACCTTTTTTTGTGTGAAGTGCTGTGCTTGGTACTGGGAATGCACTCCCGGTATATCAATAGGGAAGATATCCTTTAGGGAACTCTCTGAGTTTGATGGTTTGAAACCAACAAAACTTGACATTTGTGTCCCATGTTGTGTTGGGTAGAAAAATGTACATCTGTCTTTAGGCCTTTTGAAATATTTGAAATGAAAAACGATTACCATTTATTGAGAGATGACTATGTGCTCAGCATGCCGTGGGCAACTTACATACACTTGGTTTTATTGGTTCGCGTCTCCTCTTCACCTTCCCTAAAAGGCAAGCTCCATGTTTTGTTGACAGCTGTGTCTCCAGTGCCTATGACAATGCCTGCCATATATGCGTGTTCAACAAACACTAGTTGAATGGACCAAGTGAACTAGCTCTATTCTCTCAAATGCTCTACAAGGTGATTGCATTTGTTTTCTCTTCCTGATCAGGAATCTAACACTCAGAGACACTGGATAAGTTCCTCAAATTCCTGCAACATTCAGTGACAGGGCAGGGATTTACATCAGATCTATTTGACTTTGAAGGTGCTTCTTCTGTTCCATCCTTCCTCCAGAGATGCAGAGATGCCTAAAGCCAGGGACAGTAGGTTGGACAGCTCTGGTATAAGATATGGATATGCAAAAGTCTGTTTGAGCAGGGGGAGTGTTCTGAGTGAGGGTCAGCAGGAGACAAGGAGGGGGGTTGTGTGGTTGGGTTCTTACGGCTATTGTGGAAGGTCCAGAGGGCTGGGCTGAGGATTTGACTAGATCTGGAAGGCATAGGGTAATGCAGAGTTTCACTTGACTGGAATTGTATTTTGGAAAGATGAACAGGATGTAAGGGTGGTTTGACTTTTAGAAAGATGGGAGATGACAAGTGTCATTAATTTGTCAACTGGGGGAGAAGTCACCAGTAACGGAACGGAGGCAGTGACAAGAATGGACAAGAGGAATGATGACAGAGGATACTCAATTGTCCCAAGTAAGGGAGCCAAGATAAAGCTCCGAGGTCAATTTGCAGCCCCCAGTGGGTGAGGCAGCTAGCACGGATGGCTTTCTCCCTCTTCCTCGAGTTCTCTCCAGGTGGGTAGTGGTCTCTATAGTAGAATGACAACTCTATGCCATTCATCTTGGCAGAGCATGTGGCTAGTCAGTTCCTTAGCATGTTTGTGGAGCACTAAGTACTTTACACTCATGGCATCAGCAACAGTGGTTTCTGTGTACTTTGGGGTCCAGTCAATAGAATACCTTAAGGCACACTGTGTTAAGGCTTGGAGATACAAGGAGAACAGATATGCAGGAGTCTATGAGGCTCCCTGGTTCCATCTGTATGTAATCCCTGCCTGAGAATTCAATGGGTTAATACAGGTTAAGCAAATAGAACAGTGCCCGACCTGTACATAGTAAGTGATTGGTGTTTGCTAATGTTTATGTATAAGACAAGGGCACTCCCCTCAAGGTCACAATCACGTAGTTGGGTTCATCCAGTCCATCAAGACACGGCAAACGAAGACATATATGCAAGGCACAGAAAAAGTTCTAAAGGAGCGCCATTCCGATGGGTACTTGTCTGTTGTTCAACCCCACCCCTCCCACTGCCAGCCAAGCTCGTTATAGTCTCTGAGGCTAGCATTTCATCCCGACCCTTCTCTCTAAACTCCCTGATGACAAAATGACTTACCAACTCTACCCAAGCCTCTGGGACCCTAGGACTTCCCAAGAATGTGCATGACTCAGAGCCTCCATTTTAGAGGCGACCTTTACCCCTTGCCGGCTCAGCAGACCTGCCAGAAATTAAATCATGGCCTGGGACAAATGAGATTATGTTCCCTTTGGAGAGAGGAAAAAAGACAATCTTCACCTCTCCCTGGATACAGACATTCATTTGCCTGATCACCTGCAAAGCAGATGAGCCTCTGAGACGTCCTCTTTCTTGTTCACTTAGGGGTGAAAAATTACCAGCAAGAAACCAATTAGCATCCTCTAGGAGTGTGTCCCAAGCCTTCTGGAGTCAATTCTTTTACTCTGTCTTCTGCACAGAAGCAGCATCTGCTTTGGGGTCTTGTCCTAATTGAGTTGAACCTGTGCGGTTATCATTTGTTAATTGTAGCCTCAAGAGGAGAGAGGGAGGGAAGGAGGAGGGGACGGGGCTCTGTCCTTCCTTTGTCCCCAGCCTAGAAGGCTGCAGTCAAGAAAGAGGGTGATGGGGCCCATGGGTCAGAGGTCAACCACGAAGCGCTACCTAGACACCTGGGTGGCTGGTTGACGTTCAGTGAAGAATAATACAAAGAATCTTTCTTGAGCACTTATTATGCACCAGGTGCGGTTGTAGCTTCATATGGATCAACCGATTTAATTGTCCCAACTCTCTAAAGTGTCCTCATTCGTTCCCACTTGACACTGAGGAAAATGGAGGCACTAAGAGGTTAAGTACCTCCCTGGCAATGCAACTAGATGGGACAGAAATCAAGATCTGGGCCCTGACTTCCCGGCCGCTGCTCCACATCTCACACCCGCCGGCTGGCCTGAGCCCCCTGCCCAGGTGCCGCTGCTGAGTGCTCAGCAAACCTCAAGATTGGCGGTCTTCCGGTTGCCTGTCTTCCGGTTGCCTGCCCAGAGAGCCCGGAAGCGGAAGCACATCCGGTAGGGGGTGGGCCCTGAGCGCAGAGCGCTGACCTGGCGGCTGAGGGGAGATTCAAAGGCAACAGGAGTGGCTGTGAGCTCATGGGGAAGCAGGCTGCACAGGCTGAGAGAAGCAAACTCAATTCACCGTCTGCCTTGAGGGACAAATGGCTCTAACCCAAAGTCCAGACTCTGGAGAGAAGCCCGCAGTCCCTTCCCTCTGCGGCTTCTGGCCACTTCCCCATCCCCGGCGAGGCCGAGACGGGGCGGAAGAAATCGTTTCCCTGTGACCCAGCTTCTTCTCACGTACCCCCTAGCAGCAGAGCCCAACACCCCCCTTCTCTGCTTGGGTACAAATCCCGACGTCAGAGGCCGGGCCTTCCGTTCCTGAGAGCACAGGGCGGCACGTTCACGCGTCCACAAGGGCCCGCGGGTCGTACGAACCATTAACAGACAGACATATACTCCAGTCGTGATTGCACGAGGAGCACGCCTAAAGGCTTTTGCCTAAAGGCTTTCAGAGTAAGAGAGTAAAGCAAAGCACTGTGCAGAGCGCTCAAACCCCTCTGGGTCCGTCCCTGCAGGCTCTTAGCTCCCGCGGGGAAGGAGTGATGGGAGTGAACCTGGAATGTCTCTTCTCCTGCGAATTCCTTTGGGGGAAGGACTCAGCAGAGGGGCGCGTGCGCACTGTGAGGGCATGTATGGACGCGGAAGCCGAGGGCGTAGTCTTGACCCCAGCGCTGCTATCCATTGCCTCGGTCACTCCGGACCAGTTTTATGCCTCCTTCTGCCTCGGTTTCTTCATCTGTAAGACGGGGAGAATGGTAAGTACCGCTTCCTGAGAGCCGCTCTGTGAACCACCTGAGTTAGGTGTAAAGCGCTCACCACAGTGCCTGGTCCCTACAGTTAGTATCCTGTAAGTGTTGGCAGTTCTTTCTACACGTTTCACACGTTCTGGGCGCTCGGCACGTTCACTGATAATCTAAGTTCTTTTCGCAGTCTGACAGAAGGAAGGTAATCCGGAGGTTTGTGGCAGTATCGCTAGCTTCCTGGTTTCCTCGAGTCTACTACTATAGCTCTACCTAAAATCGATAGTAACAAGTAATTAGTAACACTGTGAAACTTACTTGTTATAGAATACCGTGTATTAATAATAACAAAGTAAATGAAAAGTCAACATGGTAATAGATTACACACAGGGCTTTCTGTGAGTTTAGCATCCTAAATGGTTTCTGTAGGTGTTACCGCAATCTTCACACTAATCCTATGTGACAGCAGCTCCTCCGTTTCACAGATGAATTACTGAGGTTTGGGGTTCAGTAATTTGCTCAGTTTTTAGAAAGCATCCCTCAAAATGTGCTGCTTAAGATTTAAAATAATCCTACGCCGGTGTCTGTGGATCTTCAGGACAAGAAGTTCTGGGGACAAGTTCTGTGCTCTAAAAGGCAACTCGTCTGGTGCTTGTTTTCAGGTAGTGACTTGTTTGCCTACGGAGACACTGTTTGAAGCAAGAGGTAGCAGAGAAACTTAAGGCTGAGAATGTGCAATTTATTTTACATTTATTTATTTATTTACTTATTTGAGAGAGTGAGAGGGGGAGGGTGGGGAGTATCAGAGAGAGAAGCAGATTCCCCGCTGAGCAGGGAGCCCAAGGGAGCCCAGGACCATGATCTGAGCCGAAGGCAGTTGCTTAACCAACAGAGCCACCCAGGTCCTCTATTTTATTTTATTTTACAAAAAGATTTATTTATTAATTTGAGAGTGAGAGAGAGGAGCAGCAGTGGGCCAGGGAGAAAAAGAATCCCAAGCAGACTCCCTGCTGAGCATGGAGATGGGATGTTGGGCTTGATCTCACAACCCTGAGATCCTGACCTGAGCCAGAACCAAGAGTCAGACACTTAACCAACTGTGCCACCCAGGTGCCCTGAGAATGTACATTTTAAACTTCTGCATCGCATTTTGGCCGCTATTTTGAAGTTTCTGGTTGCTCCAGATTCTTTTTAAAACAAGACATTATGTAACTAAACAGATAGTGATGTCACATTCTTTTTCTTGAACAGTCCTCCACAACAAAACTATGAGGTAGGCATTATGATCCCCATTATACAAATGGGAAAACTGGCTGGGAAGGGGATTAGGTGATTTGCCCACGTTAAATGCAGGGCCAGGACTCAAACCTACATACATGTCACTAATTTCCATCCAGCAGCCTTTCCCGACACCGTGCTGCCTAAAAGAGTTCCCGTGTCTGCCGGCAGAGTCAGTCAAGCCACCAGACCTGCCGCACAGAGGAATCAGAGAGTGTCTGATCCACACACTCCTCGTGCTTCAGTGGAGAGGCAGAACACACCCTGTCTCAGGGGCAATGAGTTAATGATAGAAGAAACGTCCCAGAGCAGTGCAGCTGGAAATAAAGGGAAAGCAGTTCTCAAGTATCAAGGGGGAAGTTAGATGCTGTGCATATCACAGAGATTTGCACACAAAATATTTGGAGGATGCTGACCCAATAGAGGAAACCAAAGAGGAGAGAGGCAGCTGTCCTAGTCCCCTCGCCATCCAGCACCAGCTAAACTCTCCAGCACAGAATCCTGTATTCCCACAAAACTCGCTTCTTTTTCCTCTTCTCTAGTTGCACACGTGTTTCATTGTGATTTTAATTAAGGGCTGGGTAATTCACACCCGGCAGCTCTGCTCTCCAGCATGCCCCTCACTTTCATTTGTTGCTGCCTACTCCCCTAAATACTTCTGGCCAAGGGGCGGGATGGGGATGTTGGGGCTGGTGTACCTATCACCTTCCTCCTCTTCCTACTGCGGCACCACCCCCATTTCAATTCCAAAGGCCCAGCAGTCTGCATGGGAGTAGAGCAGCTCCATTTTTCTCCAATATTAATAATTATGACATTAGAAGGGTGATCTGCTGCAATTCAGCCTTTCTATTTGCAGGCTGGTGGTTGCATATCAATGGCATGATTAGGCAAATGAAATCAGATTGGCACTGTTATGAAATATTTACATGGCCAGAATGCATATGCTTCAATCTCATTGTTCCCATTATTAAGCCATTTTATAATCTCATAACATTTAGACTCACACTTTGCATTTCTAATTAACTTGAGGAGTGACTTCGCTGGGAATTAATTGCAACTTGTGCATTCTTATACACACAAACTCCCTGAGAAACAAACTCTGGTTGGCAATCATGCAATTCACCCCTAAGATGGACCCTAGGCTGACTTCTGTTCGAAACCGTCTTTTCTGTCAGTTGGGAAAAGTGGCTGGGGACATTGGTTTTCATTAAAATTTGGCTACAAATCACATTCAGGAACAGTCTGAGTGCAAGAGTCCCTTTGGAGGGACTAGTTTCCACCTGAATAGCCTTTCACAAAGAAGTGGGGCAGTGGTTTTCAGCCTTTTGGATTTTGTGGCTCAGTAACATCCCTAAGATGATGATGATGATGATGGTGGTGGTGGTGATGATGACGATATTTGGGATATCTAAAGTCCTGTTATATTGAGCTATTATATTGCCTTTATTTAAAAGTGCTCTAGTATAGAGAATATGGAGCATCTCTCACAGTTGATTAGTTAGCATTTGGAAGTCCAGTCAAAAGTCCATACCTGGCAAGTGCCTACTATGGGCACTTTAGTGATCTTCCTCTCCTTTGAACACCAGAGTTTTGTTAATATGCACACTTGGTGTCAGAATAGTTTCTTACTGGTGGAATGAGTTGTAGTCGGGATATGTGGCTTGCTTAGAAATATCGATCAGTTGCTTTCTCTCATGAATGTACAGGGAATGGGCTATAAGCATGCCTAGTAGCCAACACCCTTTGGAACACTGCCTAGACCTAGAAATTTCCCTGGCCATATTTTAGGAAGCTTATGTAGGATCTGAGTGCCTGGTTCTGATTAAGAATTGGTATGAATCTACTGGGAGTGAATCTTGCTTAGAAGATACTTGTTGGAGTCAGGGTTCTCAGCTGGGGACAATTTTGCCCTTTTCCATTCTGGCAGGGTAGAGTGAGGAAGATGAGGGAGAGGAAGTATTTGCAATGTCTGGTGAGGTTTTTGGTTGTCACAAGAGTGTGTTTGTATGTGTGTGTGTGTGTGTGTGTGTGTGTGTGTGTCTTGGGGTGGGGTGTTACTGGCGACTATTGGCCAGAGATGCTGCTGAACATCCTACAATGCCCAGGACAGCCCCTTCCCCCAAGAATGACCCAACCTTGAATGTGAACAGTGGCAAGAAATCCTAGAAACGAACAGAGCTTTGACAGCTTACGGCTGTTTGTTTGTTTTTTTTAAAGATTTTATTTATTTACTTGACAGAGAGAGAGATCACAAGTAGGCAGAGCAGCAGGCAGAGAGAGAGGGGGTTGCAGGCTCCCCACGGAGCAGAGAGCCCAATGTGGGGCTTGATTCCAGGACCCTGAGATTATGACCCAAGCTGAAGGCAGAGGCCCAACCCACTGAGCCACCCAGGCGCCCCGGCTATGTGACTATTTTTATGTCTAATGGCTAATATTTACATGTGTGACAAAATTTAGTCTGTCCCTCTCTGTAATATGCACCCTGATGGTGGAGTTCATGAAGGAAAAATCCTAGATCTTTTTTCTATGTCAACCATTGGAGGTGACAAGTATCTATCAAAAAGAACCCAGTAACTGTGCATGTTGTCTTAGGTCAGCTTAAACAATAGTGTAGACTCTCAGTCTTTTATTTTGGAAACTTTAAATTTTGTGAATTCCAGACTTAAAAAACCGACGATGATCTGTTCTTACCATGATCGAAAACAGAATAAAAAGCTGCAGTGCACTAAAAAAGGCATCAGGAACAATCCTTTAAATAAAATATGTGTGGGGCACCTGGGTGACTCAATAGGGTAAAGCCTCTGTCTTTGGCTCAGGTCATGATCCCAGGGTCCTGGGATCGAGCCCTGCATCCTGCTCTCTGCTCAGCGGGGAGCCTGCTTCCTCCTCTCTCTCTGCCTGCCTCTCCGCCTACTTGTGATCTCTGTTAAATAAATAAATAAAATCTTTAAAAATAAATAAATAAAATATGTTTAACTTTAAACAAATCCTCATTTTTCTCAACCCATTGCCTTAGGTTTTTTTTTCCACTTTCCCCTCATACTGGCAAGAATGTGCCCAGTTCAGAAGCAAATGTTGCTCTTATTGTCTTTAACGGGATCTGGGTACCAGCCTAGAACGGGAAACATCTTTCGCAGAGACAGCTGCAAAAACCTTCAGGCAGCCCGTGGGACAGCGTTCAAGACCCTTCCTTCACACTGCCAGAAAATCACGTATTGTGTAAGTTTCTCTTAGCAGCAACAACCAGCACCACGAGGAGCAGTACGCCCATTTTAAGTTTTCATGATTTGCCCAAGGTCATATAGCTAACCCATGTTTTCCAGCACCTGAACCTAGATCACGCTGCCTTTAAAACCTCAGATGAGAAACATCTCTGCCTTGATTTGGCGAAAGGACTCCCAACGCATTTCACTCAGTGTCTGTTGGATCACAGGATTAAATGGTCTTCAGTGAATCGTCTGGTCCAGAAATTCCCAAATTTAAACATAATAGATCAACAATCCTTTTGAAAGATAATCATATACTTTGATTTTTTTCCAAAGAAAAATAGATTTTTAACAACCCCGGCCCTTTCTATCTGTACTATTTAATGGAATATCTATTTCATAGAATAAAGGATATTCTATGAAATATTCCTCAGGACTATGGAAAGCAAATAATCCATTCCTTCATTCAGCTAATACTTACCAGATAGTCTTCTGGTGTTCATGAAAACAGAGAAGAACACTGGAGTCCTTGCCTCTTGGGGCTTACATTCTAGTGACATAATTCAGAATAAAAGTTAATTCCTCAGGCGACTGCCTTCTGCTTAGGTCATGATCCTGGGGTCCTGGAATCGAGCCTGCGTCCGGCTCCCAGCTCCACCGGGAGTCCGCTTCTCCCTCTGACCTTCTCCCCTCTCATGCTCTCTTTCACTCTGTTTCTCTCAAATGGATAAATAAAATCTATTTTTAAAAAAAGTTAATTCCTCAAGTGAAGCAAGTGAAGTAAGTTGAGCTGTATGAAAGATTCATTTGAGGGGTGCCTGGGTGGCTCTGTGGGTTAAAGCCTCTGCATTCGGCTCAGGTCATGATCCCAGGGTCCTGGGATCAAGCCCCTAATCAGGCTCTCTGCTCAGCAGGGAGTCTGCTTCCCAATCCCTCCCACCTGCCCCTCTGCCTACTTGTGATCTCTCTCTGTCAAATAAATAAATAAAATATTTTTAAAAAGAAAAAGATTCATTTGAGTGTCTTTACTGGATTCATTTCATTTTACTTAATAAAAACCTCATCATGTGTCAGCATTGGTCCACAGACCAGCATTTGGGAGCTCTGCTTCCAGAATCTGCTTCCAGGTGATGGAGCCCTAAATGATCTCAGATGGAAGGAGATCCGAATGAAATTAAGACATAGTCTGGGTTCTCATAGGGCCCAGGATTCATGGCTCAGGTGAGAAGTAGAATGTGGTATTGGGAGCCATGGGGTAGTACGAGTCAGATGTCTGTGAGCACAGCTCTTGGTGTTTGGTTAAACTGGTAAAGTGGCATTTTCCACATCCCCTTAGTTTGTCTGCTTTTTTTGCACCCTTGCTAGTAAGTTTTGGAAATCTCTCAAAGCATCCTAAGCACCTTTCTGTGTTTTGGGTCATTGTAGCTCATTAGCAGCCCCAGAAGGCTAAGTTCATTTCACTCTTGGGGAAACTGAGCCCCGGGAGGAGGCCATCCAGCAAGGCAGAAATGGCAGTAGGACCAATCCCAGTAATTCTTCTTTCATCGAGGGATCTCCTCACGGGACATCTAGGGATCTCTGTTCAGAGTAGAAAAGTCTGGGAGCATATTCTCCAGGCCTCTGCAACAACAACTTGGTTTGTTTTCTCTTCTTGATTGTTTGGGTTCTACTTTTCCAAGAATCACCCTTCCCATTCTGCCCAAGGCAGTGACCTGGAAGTTCTGGGTGACAGGTTTGCATAGCTAATATCTCTTACTTGCCAAGATGTCCAGCAGGCTTGGAGATGGCAATGAATGATTCAAATACAGAAAATTACACTAGACAGAGAGCCTAGTGAAGAGGCAGGGACATGGGGAGAGAAGCAGACCAAAAGGTCTGAGGTTGGAAGCCTGTTCAGTTGGCTCCCCAGGGCCTCCAAAATCCTGAATGTGGAAATGAGAAGCCCAGGATCTTTGTCCTAGCTTGCAGTTGGAAAATAATTCCAGGCTTCCCCTATGGCATGTGTGTGGTTAGATTTGTTTTTGAGAAAGGAAATTCCAGCTGGCTAGGATCTTTGAGGGACAGCATGTCTTTCCTTTGGTCTCCAAGCAGGGCTGCGTTTGCCTCATTTCCAGCAGCTGCCATTAGGCTGGCCTCTCCCTCTTGCCAAAGCAGTGCAAACCCTTGGTCCCCTCCATCCGAACACCTGCTCAGAAATATGCCACTCTCAACTGACCTCCCGCAGAAGCCTTCCTCAGCTGATTTGAGTGTGGGGCACTCATAACTTTTTTTGGATAAGTCATTCCATTTTCTTCATTCGTGTGTTCATTCTCATTCACCGGTGCTGTTGCCATGGAGGAGGGGAGCTGGGTGACAGTACAGGACAGTGGCCAATACCAAGAGCTTTCTGTTTGGTGCTGAGAAGTATGAAGTGACTTTTTGAGGGAGTTGCATCTCTTTTCCTTTGATTCTTTAGGCTAATGCTAAGAACGAATATGTGGTCTCTGAGCTCCTAACAACTAAAAGCAAATGAAGAATCCCAGGAAGCGTGCTTGGAATGGGAGCAACATCCTTGGAATTAATGCTCTGTCGTGGAGGGTCTTCAGTATTGCACAATTAAGAGGTAATTTGGGGGGGTAGGATATTTATTATTTTTTATTGAGATATAATTGACATAGGCTAGTTTTAGATATATGACATCATGATTTGCTATTTGTATATATTGCAAAATGATCAGCACAATAAATTTAGTTAACACCCATCACCATACATAGTTACAAACTTTTTTTCTTGTGATGAGAACTTTTAAGATCTTTTCTCTTAGGGAGAAAGACAAATGAAGAAAGAGACTCTTTTAAAAAAATTAATTTATTTTCAGTAATCTCTACACCCAACATGGGGCTTGAACTCACAACTCTCTGATCAAGAGTGGCACGTTCGGAGCACCTGGGTGGCTCAGTGGATTAAGCCTCTGCCTTCGGCTCAGGTCATGATCTCAGGGTCCTGGGATCCAGCCCCACATCAGGCTCTGTGCTCAGAGAGCCTGCCCCACCCCCTGCCTACTTGTGATCTCTCTCTCTCTCTCTGTCAAACAAATAAATAAATTAATTTAAAAAAAAAAAAAAAGAAGAAGAAAGAAGGAGTGGCATGTTTTTCTGACTGAGCCAGCCAGGCACCCTAATAGACTCTTAACTATAGAGAACAAACTGATGGTTACTAGTGGGGAGGTGAGTGTGGAGATGGGTGAACCAGGTGAAGGGGAGTAGGAGCACACTTATCTTGATGAGCACTGAGTAACGTAGAGAATTATTGAATCACTGTATTGTACACCTGAAACTAATATAGCACTGTATGTTAACACACTGCAATTAAAAATTTTTAAAAATCAGTAAAATTAGAAAAAGGATCTACTCTCTTAGCAACTTGCAAATGTACAATACAGTATTATTAACTATAGCCACCATGCTGAAAAGGAAATCTTTTATGTATAATATTTATTATGGTATTTAACATTTACTTTGTACACCCATATATGTAACTAGCTTAGTTTCTGCTGGCAATAAATGTTGGACTAGTTCGTTGATCAGTGGATGAATACAATATGCTTTTTTAGCCAGCATTATTCAGGCTATATTTGGACTATTTTGTACAAGTGAGGCAGGCATCTTTGAAAGTGCAGAGCCCCATAATGGTAAGAGAGTTAAGAATTATGTATTTGGGGGCACCTGGGTGGCTCAGTGGGTTAAAACCTCTGCCTTCAGCTCAGGTCATGATCCCAGGGTCCTGGGATCAAGTCCCACATCGGGCTCTCTGCTCAGCAGGGAGCCTGCTTCCTCCTCTCTCTCTGCCTGCCTCTCTGTCTACCTGTGATCTCTGTCAAATAAATAAATAAAAATCTTAAAAAAAAATTATGTATTTTGAGGGGCTGTGCGGGTTCTGGGAAAGAGAATACTCAAAACCATTGAGCTTCTTTAAAAAAAAATTTTTTTTTAAGATTTTATTTATTTATTTGACAGACAGAGATTACAAGTAGGCAGAGAGGCAGGCAGAGAGAGAGGAGGAAGCAGGCTCCCTGCTGAGCAGAGAGCCCAATGTGGGGCTCAATCCCAGGACTCTGAGATCCTGACCTGAGCCGAAAGCAGAGGCTTTAACCCACTGAGCCACCCAGGTGCCCCCAAAAAACCATTGAGCTTTTAAAAATGTTTTGTTTTTGTTGTTACTGCTTGTGTTTTAATACTGGAAAAGCTTCTTGGTAGCTTTTCCGTGTGATTCCAGAGGTCAGAACAGGGATCAGTGGTAGAGGGTACACAGAAGTAAATTGAGGCTTCATCCAGGGAAGTCATTGAACTGTCCCAGGTGCTTCAGGTGAGGGGCTGACTTTGGGTAGAGGTTGGACCAGATATCATTTAGGGCCCTTTCCTGCTATAAAATCATACTATATAGGGACGCCTGGGTGGCTCAGTGGGTTAAGCCGCTGCCTTCGGCTCAGGTCATGATCTCAGGGTCCTGGGATCGAGTCCCGCATCGGGCTCTCTGCTCAGCAGGGGGCCTGCTTCCCTTCCTCTCTCTCTGCCTGCCTCTCTGCCTACTTGTGATTTCTCTCTGTCAAATAAATAAATAAAATCTTTAAAAAAAAATAAAATCATACTATATAGATCAACCATGAACAGCATGGATTCTTACTGCATAGGGCCACCCATTTGCAGATGTTTTTTGATAACTACGGTATGGTACTGTAAATGTATTTTCCTTATGATTATCTTAATAACATTTTCTTTTCTGGGGTGCCTGGGTGGCACAGTCAATTAAGTGTCCAACTCTTGGTTTTGGCTCAGAGCCTGATCTCAAGGTCATGAGATCGGCCCCCAGGTTGGGTTCCATGCTCAACTCAGAGTCTTCTTAAGACTCTCTCACTCTGGGGCGCCTGGGTGGCTCGGTGGATTAAGCCGCTGCCTTCGGCTCGGGTCATGATCTCAGTGTCCTGGGATCGAGCCCCGCATCGGGCTCTTTGCTCAGCGGGAGCCTGCTTCTCTCTCTCTCTCTCTGCCTGACTCTCCGCCGACTTGTGATCTCTCTGTCAAATAAATAAATAAAATCTTTAAAAAAAAAAAAAAAGACTCTCTCACTCTGCTGTAAAGTGTGTAAACCTGGCGATTCACAGACCTGTACCCCTGGGGATAAAAATATATGTTTATAAAAAATTAAAAAAAAAAAAAAGACTCTCTCACTCTCCTTTTGCCCCTCCGCCCACTTCTCTAAAATAAATAAATAAATCTTGAAAAAAATAACATTTTCTTTTCTCTAACTTACTTTATTGTGCTATAATATATAATACATATAACATGTAAAATAGGTGTTAATCTGGGGTGCCTGGGTGGCTCAGTGGGTTAAAGCCTCTGCTTTCAGCTCAGGTCATGATCCCAGGGCCCTGCTCAGCAGGGAGCCTGCTTCCTCCTCTCTCTCTGCCTGCCTCTCTGCCTACTTGTAATCTCTGTCTCAAATGAATAAATAAAATCTTTTTTTAAAAAAATAGGTGTAATTGACTGTTTGGGTATTGGCAAGGCTTCGGGTCAACAGTAGGCTGTTAATAGTTGAGTTTTGTGGGGAGTCAAAAGTTTCACATGGATTTGTGACTGCATGGGAGGGTAGGTGATCCTAACCCCCGCATTGTTCAACTCTCTCTTGTACGTGTGTGTGTGTGTGCATGTGTAGACAGCCTATCGCTCTCCTCCTGTACTAAGATACAGGTTTTGTTTGGTTTTTAATGGGTAAAATGTGAGCATGACTTCATTCTCTGAAAGTACACTATCTGAGGGAATGTGAATGTGACCCTACATAGATTTACATATAAAGACACAGAAGAACACGACAGTCGTGCTTGATTTTACTTACCACATGCCAGACACTGACCACTCTCCCCACACCGTCCTCTTTAAAGCTCCTCAGCATCCCGAGATCAGGATTTATGGCCCCATTCTGCAGACCAGCATGGGGCACTGGGAGGTTGACCTGAGCTGAGCATCCTGGTGTGATTGATGACCAGCCTCACAGAAGAGAATGTGCGATTTGTATTTAAACACAGACACACATGCTAAGGCCATACGTGTGTTTTTTAAAATTTAAATATTTTATTTATTTGTCAGAGAAAGAGAGAGCACAGGCACAGGGAGAAGCAGGCTTCCCGCTGAGCAGGGAGCCCGATGTGGGACCTGATCCCAGAACCCAAGGATCACATCCTGAGCCATAGGCACTTAACTGACCTAGCCACTCAGGCACCTCTCGTTTCTTTTCTGAGTGGGGTTCTCTTTCACCCCTTTTTTATGATCCATTTACATCAACCCCAAGTATGCCAGAGGCCCTTGGCCATGCTGGGTTAGGCCACAGCCAGTCCCAGGATGTAAATAATCTCCGGTTTCTTTAGTGGAAGCAAATGAAGTTTTCTGTGACTTCTTTTTGGTATTTGTGTGTTTTGCGTCTGTATGTCTATATACATGTGCGTTTTTATTTTCCAATGGATGGAGTTGGCGGGAGAGTAGCCCTGCTCTCAGGCAGCAGAAGCCTCCAGAAGAATGAGGATGGTTAAATGAGAGGAGACGCTTTCCATAATGTGTCTCGAGCAATCCCTTAATGGGCACAGAAAATTTCTGCGAAATGGGTGAATAGCGTGGGTCCATTTTTATCAGCCTCTCAATGAAGTAGAGCCCGCTGGCTTTTAAGACCCAGGCAGCAGACAAAAAGTGGTCTTTATCCTCACACACCAAATCTGTGCGTCAGTAAAGTGCAGGCCCTGACAGGAATTTCAATTATTTAATCAAAAAGAAAATGAAAGAGGTCTTAAGTGTTGTGATTCGAAGACAGCCTTTTCATAGACCAATCTAGTGTGTGCTCACATTGAATATGAAGCAAAATGGGGAGGAAATTAAGGCAGCTTCGGCTTAAATCATGTGATTGCAAATAGTAAATTAGTTTCTCGATGTTTTCATTTAAGTGTTTAAGTGGAAGGTTTTATTCCTAATGTAGTGTAGTGACACAGAAGAGAACCCTCAGCCAATTCCAGCTTCCCGGTCCCCGCTTCAGTGATGCATTTGCCCTGGGGAGGGAGAGGGAGGAAGGGAGGCGAAGATGAAGAGAGAAGGAAAAGCAAAGCCTCAGTCACGTTAAGGTGCTTTTGTTTCAAATTGCTACCAAAGTACGCTTTCACAGCAAACTCATTAATTGAGCAGATGAGTAACGTCTGTTGAAAATGTACTAAGCGAAATGCATTTAATTTGGAAGGGAAATCAGAAACTGCATTAGTCAGAGCGTATAAATGGCAACATCATCCATTCTGCTGTTGTTTTGTTTGATGTGGACGCAACTGAATTTGTTCTTAAGGGATAAGGGCTAGGTAAAAAATAGTCAACGTTGAGCTGGAGAGAAAAACACAGCCCCTCTGGCTTTCAGAGGCTTCTGGGTGTTTTGGCTGGGGCTCCCGCTAGAGCCTGCTGTGGGGACGAGCACGGGTATCAAGACTCCCGGGAAAGTCGTAATGGGGTGGGAGGGAGTTGACCTCTGACAGGCGCAACAAGTAGCTGCAGGTCATTTCTGTGCAAATGAGCAGCCCTTTGTGTTTGTAATTAGCTTTGATTATTCAGGGGCCAGGAGCTTAAGGCGGTGCGCGGTGGGAGGTCAGGCTCTCGGTTCACTCTATAGACCCAACTGTGAGTGGACTTTTAATATCACACTAGGCAGCGAGGCTCGAGTGTCTCTGAGAGTTAGATTCACCAGCATCTCTCCTGCCATCCACGTGGGAGGAGAGTGGAGGTGAACGTGTCTTTAAATTAGCCATTGTCTGGGCTCCGCTCAGACCTTAGGCCTTGCCGTGCGCATTTCCATTCGGTTCACCAATTCCCTTCTGGGGCCAGGACGTCTTTAGACTCTTGGAAAGCTGTTGGTCTGATCCTGTGATACTTGCTGAACCCTGGGTACTGAATATACCCTAACGAATGCCATGTTTAACCTTTTCTAATAGTTGAATAACATTTTTGCTTTTACCTTTTCATGAAAATTTTCCGCAAAAGAGGAAAACAAAGAAAATAGTATCACGAACTTCCATGTATGGACCACTAAATTTAACAGTTACTAATCTTTTGTCATATTTATTTCATCTCTACCCCACCCCTGAGGTTTACTTAAATTTAGGCAATATGATGTTTCACCCAAATTAATTAAGAATACATCATCTTAAAAAAAATTAAAAGGTCATTTTCCTGTAGAACCACAATACCATTATCACCATGAACAAAATCAACAAGGGTTCCTTCATATTCCAATACCTAGTCCGTATTCCAATGTCCCTATTTCCTAAAAGTATTTTTAATGGTTGGTATGTTCAGAGCAGCACCCAGTCAAGGACCATGGATAGCATGTCTTTGTTGTTTGTTTTAAAGATTTTATTTATTTATTTAGAGAGAGTGGGGAAGTGCAGAGGGAGAGAGAGAAAAGAATCCCAAGGAGACTCTCCACTGAGCATGGCGTCCAACGGTGGGGCTTGATCCCAGGATGCTGAGATCCTGACCTGAACCAAAACCAACAATCAGACGCTCAACCTACTGAGCCACTCAAGCGCCACCCTTTTGTAAAAAGGGACCATGCACAACGTGTCCTTAAGTAAATAAAGGATACTTTATTTTCTTCATGGCGTTGCCTTTATTGAAGGAAATGGAGACTTGTCCCATTCAATGCATAACCCCCGGGATTTGTCAGACTGTTTCCACACAGTACACTGTAGATCGTTTTCTATCCTCTGTAGTGTCTGTAGCTTGAAGTAGGGTCCAAACCTGACTGGACTCAGGTTAAACATTTGTCAGGAATGCTTTGGAGTGGTGGAGTGTACCTCACTTAGCAGTACCACAGGGCACCTATAACGAACGTCTGGTTGTCCTGCATTAGGGACAGTACGACTGATCACATCATATCCAGTTACACTTTCTTGTTTGTCAACAGCAAGTAGCCTGTAGGGGGTTGCTTCGGTACCACACAACAATCTAGTGTCCCCCATTTCACAGCAGAATCAAATGAGTGCCAATGGCCCCACATTAGAGGGTGTCCTGTTTTCTGCAGCACTTAGCACAAGGTAGATAATATTCCAAGAGACTGTTTGAAGGGGTGAATGAATGAGTGGAAGGATGCAGGAAGTCTTGAATGAATAAAACGAAAAACTTAATGAGAAATTCTGCAAACCTGCCCGTGACCAATCTACCAGTGAAAGAACCCAACATCTTTAGGAGTCATGAAATGGTAGCTCTTTGCTGGGTGTGGAAAGACTCAGGTTTTCTACCTCAGCTTTGCCTGGAATTTGCTGTTTGACTGGACACATCACTCGTCTTCTCTGGGATATATTATGAGGAATACAGAAAGGAACCATCTCTAAGCTTCTATCAGCCATAGCATTCTATTCTAAAAAATACAAAGAACTCTCTGGGCCAGGAGCCTGCAGATCCTGAACCCACTTAAATCAGGGTTCTTCTGGTGCACTACAGGTTTGTGGTATTTAAGAAGCATACAGGTTGTCATGGCAACCACCCTTCCCAACTTGTTATCTGCTAACCAACCATTCCAACTCCATTGCTACCTACAATCTCTGTCCCATTTGAAACTGAACTGGAAAGATGACCAGGGATTCATTAGCCTTCATGCCACTTTATAAACAACAGAAAACACTTGCTTCTTTCCCATGTAAAGTACAGTCTACCAGGCCCAATCATTGTTATGTTACCAATGCACTTATTTCCTCATTCACATGTTCCATCAGTAGGTCAGCATTTGATACTTCACTGTGTGCCAGACACTGGACTAGATGCTTGGGATAAAATTGGCTCTCCTTCTGTAGCATTTACAGTTTAGAGAAGAAGACAAACAATGAAAGAGACAGTCGCATTACAGTGAGAAAAATATGATGATATCAAAAGTGTGTGCACACACCCAGACAGGGCGCCTAACACACCTGGGGGCATCAGGGAAGGCTTCTGGGAGAAAGCGATTTGTTCTCTCTCAGAACCCTAGAGGAGTAAGCCAGTGTGGGAGAGATGGCTAGACCAACACATGCTCCTTGCAGGGAAGGTACTATAACATGCTACCAAAGGATTTTAATCAGGGACTGACCTAATCAGATTTTCACTTTTGAGTCAGCACTCTGACCACTGAAAAAAGGATTACAGGAGATGATGAAAAGGGAACAGAAAAGCTGCAAGCAGTTAAGATCATGATATTATCGTGAGTTTTGAAAGTCTTAAGAACAGAGCCCAGTGTGGTGTTTGGATTTATATCTTCTAAGCTAATCTTAACCATGCCCGATGTCCATGAAAAGTGACAAATACATATTTGTTTGAATGAATGAATGGTTGTTTTTTGGCTGGATAGCTGAATGGCTTCTATCTGGAAACACCAGTACTTCTTGCACTTTCTAGTGACTTTGCTCTAATTGCTCATGCATAAAGACTTGACGTAAAATTTCCTAAAATACTATCATCCACAGTTACAGCTCTGCTCAGAAAACCTTTATTGGTCCCTACCCTCAGCACTCTGTCCTCCAGATTAATCATAATGTCTTCTGTCTTTCAAAGTACTTGTTAATAAGGCCCAAACCACATTTCCCAATACTACTCGGGATCTCCACTCTAGTTATGATCATTTCAGTGTCCTGAAGTATATTTTTGTTCTCCCTGCCCTGTGAATACTTGTATTTGCCATTCTCCTCGGCGGAAACAGTATCTTCATCTCCTTCCACCTGTCCAAATTCTACCAATCCCTAATCATACAGGTCGTCTCTTGCATGAGGCCTTCACTCATTAACTCTACTTGATAGATGATTTAAATGTAATTTTATAAAAATTAAAGTAGTGAAATTTATTTTTTTTAATTATAAGTTAAAACGTTGGATCACTATATTGTACACCGGAAACTATTATAACACTATATGTTCATTATTCTTGATTTAATTAATCAATTGATTGATTAATTTAAGATTGTATTTATTTATTTGAGAGGGGGAGAGAGCAAGAGCACGAGAGCATAAGAGCAGGGGGAGTGGGAAGCAGAGTCCCTACTGATCAGGGACAGGGAGTCCCAGGTGGAACTCGATCCCAGGATGCTGGCAGAATCATGCCCTGAGCTGAAGGCAGATGCTTAACTGACTGAGCCACCCAGGTGTCCCTTATTATACTTGAATTTAAAAGGATTATAAATTATATATATAATTACATATACATAAATTTTAAATTTAATTTAATTAATTAAAATTATATTTAGGGGCGCCTGGGTGGCTCAGTGGGTTAAGCCTCTGACTTCGCCTCAGGTCATGGTCTCAAGGACCTGGGATTGAGCCCCACATGGGGGTCTCCGCTCAACAGTGGGCCTGCTTCCCCCCACTCTCTCTGCCTGCCTCTCTGTCTATTTGTGATCTCTCTCTGTGTCAAATAAATAAATAAAATCTTTAAAAAATTATATTTAAATATATAAGGTAAAACAAATTATAAATTATATATATAATCATATACATATATAAAAATTATAATTATAAATTATAATCTCAAAATAAGATTCAGTGGAGAAAGCCCAGTCTTTGAATCTACTGAATGTATGCAAACCTGGGTTTCATTTCCTCTCTGCCATTTACCAGATGTGTGGCCTGGGAAGTCTAAATCCACTCTCTGAACTTTGTTGTTTTCTTACCTATTTATTTATTTTAGAGAGAGAGCATGAACAGGAGAGGCAGAAGGAGAGGGAGAGAGAATTCCAAGCAGACTTCCTGCTGAGTGTGGAGCCCCATGCGGGGCTCAGTCTCATAACCCTGACATCATGATCTGAGCTGAAATTAAGAGTTGGACACTTAACCCCACTGCACCACCCAGGCACCCCTGAGCTTCAGTTTCTTGAAATATTAATCTAAAGTAATTATTTTTACTTTGCAGAGTAGATTAGAGTATATTAAAATGTGTAATATGATACCTGTCACTGATTAAGTGCTAGAAGCTATTGCCCCCCCCCCTTTTAAATTTCATTTATTTATTTGAGAGAGAGAGCGCACGCACAAGCAGGGATGAGGGGCAGAGGGAGAAGCAGACTCCCCACTGAGCAGGGAGCCTGATTCAGGACTTGATCCCAGGACCCCAAGATCATGTTTTGAGTTGAAGGCAGACGCTTAGCTGACTAAACCAGCCAGGCGTTCCTAGAAGCTATTACCCTTAATAGTAATGAACAATTTCCTCTTGCTGAGCAGTTTTTAAAGCTCTTTTGCATATTTTCCTCACAAAATAGTTGCTACAATAGGTCTCCAATATTGTCCCCTCTTTGCAGATAGAATAACTAAGGCTCTCAAGGGTTAAGTAACCTAAAAACAACAGTATTATCCTTATATCATTTGCAGGAGAATCGTTGGGGGCTCTCTAATCTGCCATGGATAGGAAGGTAAACTCATGCTCCCTTTCTGGAGGATAGTGCAGCAAAGCCAATCAACACTACGAACTTGATCAAGAAATTCATTGTCTAGAATGTCCATGTGTAAAATAATATATGTATATGGTTATTTATCGCGTGTATTTAGTACAGCATGGTTTGTAACAGCAAAAGATTGAAAGCATCCTAAATATCTTAGGAAATCATCCTAGAACAACCACTTTATTTATTTATTTTTAAAGATTTTACTTATTACTTGACAGACAGAGATCACAAGTAGGCAGAGAGGCAGGCACAGAGAGAGGAGGAAGCCGACTCCCTGCTGAGCAGAGAGCCCAATGTGGGGCTCGATCCCAGGACCCTGGGATCATGACCTGAGCCGAAGGCAGAGGCTTTAACCCACTGAGCCACCCAGGCGCCCCAGGAAATCATCCTAGATACCATAGAAGGAACCTGGTTAAATAATCACAGTACATCCATATATGTAACAATGTGCAACTAAAAAAAGTTAAGTAAAAAAATCAAGGTATATAAAAATTTTTTTAAATTAAATTAAATTAAAAAATTTTTTTTAAATTAAAAAAAATCAAGGTATAAAAAGAGTAGGTAGTGTGCTGCCTTTTGCCCTTCCTATAAAAAGAGGAAGAAAGGATGTATGTGTGTGTATATATATACACAAATATATTTATTTCACCTATACATTTATTTATTTATTTATTCACAGATGTATTTATTCACATATAAGTGCATAACGTGTGTGTGTATATGTATCATTTATATATGCTTAAGATACCTCTGCAAGGATACTTAGAAAGCAGGAACAGTGATTGGCTCCAAAGGGAGGATTGGCTAAGAGAGGGAAACGGGAGACATGTTACATCATATAGTTTTTCTAATTTTTGCCTTGTGAATTATCTGAATATATCACCTATAAAGCAATTCCTAGTCTAGCTGGAAAACAGAACATGGCCGTGACCCTCTGCCCCTACGCCCCACCCCACTACCATGTGCGTGTGTACTTGCTCTCTCTAAAAAAAAATGATAGTAAAATAAAAAAGCATACCGTATCACCACACCATCTGGAGGAGCTGCTTGCCTTTCAGCTAAGAGGAAGGGATCTGGTAACCAGCACTAAATTATTCTTTTACCTGGAAACTGTCAAATAATACTGCAAATAATTACAAGTAACTTCATGTCAATTTTGGGAAAGTCCACTGTGCTTTGGAAAGTATTAAGATGCAGTAGATAAAATTAAATCCTTGGCTTAAAGTGGAAGCAAGATATATACGTCTGAGAAAAGGCCTCCAAAGGCATGCCCACCTTTTCTCAAGGTACATGTTCAATAAATGTTTACAGATAAAAACTGAAGAAATCACAGAGTGCTTGGTTTTCCTGTCTCCCAATATTATTTTATATCCTAACTACAATCAAGCCTGTATCATCTTAGTGATGTTTTCTTAATTAAGTAAAATAAACAGAGAAACTCTTGGCTGATCTTTCTGTTTTGCATGTTTGGGGTTACATAGAGAGAGTGGCAGAGCTGTGTGTGTGTATCTGAAGCAGACATAAGGCTTATACTTTTCTTTGTTCCCTGCACCCCTCTACCCTATCTCTCCAAACAGCCTCATACAGAGCCTAGCAAAGGTAGGCTGCCTGGTAAACAATAAATCCTCTTTGTCTGATTGTTTTCGTTGATCAAGGGCGAGGAGAACCAGACTTGGTGTTGATCTAGTTTAGTGTTTTTGAACTTCTGGCTGTGGGAAAGTTAGATAATGTCATCTTTCTTCAGATCACCTTCAAGGTATCTTCTAGAACTAAGTAGATACTCCTCACTTGCTCCCATTTGAACCCAGGAGATCACTACCTAGTACCATCACCTTCTTCCCAATACCTTCTTTTTTTTTCTTGGCAAGAAACTCTTTCTGCCTTTATATAACAAGATGGTGTTGGATTTATTAATCATCCATGTACATGGTAGCCCTGGGGTTCCAGTATTGATCATTTGGGCTGGTTTGGTTTGGTTTGTGCAGCTACCATCACCAGCTGCACCAGCATCAGTGGTAGGAGCACTTACTGGGATTAGTTTTGTGCCAGCCACTGGGCAGAATGCTTTACATATATTATCTTTTTAAAATTGAGATATAATTGACATACAACATTGTGTAGGTTTAGGGTTTATATATTGTCTTAATTACCCCCCAAACTATCCTATGAGGTAAGGCTTAGAAGGGTTAATTGAAGTTTCCAAGGTCATACAGTGAGCACACAGTGGTCACGGAACCAGATTCTAGCCTCAGTCTGCTTGACTCCAAACCCTGTTCTGTTTACTGCTGATAATGATAATATCTCCTCCCTCTTCACTTTGAAGTGATGATGGTGTGTGTGTCTGTGTGTGTATTCATTTCCCCAAATTAGAACCTTGAACCACTGTTTCTGGTATTGTAGGTTCTAGTTTTTGCAGGCAATGGTTATGAATTTGTAAATCCTCCAAGGAGAAGATCTGGGGAGATTGGCTCTTAAATCAAGGGCTGTAGTTTCAGATTTGGTTTTAGAAGAGAAGTAAGCAGCGTCTATTATTGGTCTACCTGTTTATTTTCCAGAGATAATGCAATGAATAGACTATGGACTCTGGGGTCAGATAAATCTGAGTTCAAATCCTGATGTACAAAGTTGAGTGATCTTGAGCTCCTGATTCTACCTAAGTAATCCTCTGTGTCTTTATATATGTAAACAAGAAGAGATGGGATGTTCAAGTAAGAACACAGCTTAAAGTATGCACTGTAAAATATCAATATTCCATATATTAATGATGTTGTTTCACCATAGCTGATCTTTCATTAGGCTTATTTTTAGTATTATGATTAGCCTCTTTAAAATGTGTAATAGCCATTTATATTTTCTTTTTTGTGAACTCTTTCTTCCCATCTTTTGTCACTTTTTAAATTGTGTTCTTGGTTTTTTTCCTTACTGACTTGTAGGAACTTTGTTTTTTGTTTTTTTTTTTTAGATTTTATTTATTGAGGCATCTGGATAGCTCAGTCATTAAGCATCTGCTTTTGGCTCAGGTTGTGATCCCAGGGCCCTGGGATTGAGCCCCACATCTGGCTCCCTCTTCGGCAGGAAGTATGCTTCTCCCTCTCCCACTCTCCCCGTTTGTGTTCCCTTTCTTGCTGTATCTCTCTTTCTCTGTGTTAAATGAATAAAATCTTATTTTAAAATATATTTTTAAAAAGATTTTATTTATGTCAAATAAAATCTTTAAAAAATAGATTTTTTTTTAAAAAGATTATATTTATTTATTTGACAGAGAGAGAGACCAATCATGGGGGAGCAGAGGGGCAGAAGAAAAGAGAGAGAAGCAGACTCCCCACTGAGCAGAGAGCCCAATGCAGGACTTGATCCCAGGACCCTGGGATCATGACCTCAGCTGAAGGCAGATGCTTAATTGATGGAGCCACCCAGGTGCCCCTAGGAACTTTTTATGTATAACAAACTATCTCTGTGTTTGGGATACGAATCACAAATACTGTCACTTTTGTTGTTTGTCATTTTCCTTTGCTTTTGATAATTTTTGGCATGTGGAATTTTAAAACATTTATTTTATTTTAATTTTTTTAAAAATATTTTATTTAACAGAGAGAGAGAGAGAGAGAGATCACAAGTATGCAGAAAGAAAGGTGGGGGGGGGCAGGCTCCCTGCTGAGCAGAGAGCCTGATGCGGGGCTCAATCCCAGGACCCCAAGACCAGGACCCGAGCCGAAGGCAGAGGTCCTACCCACTGAGCCACCCAGATGCCCCTAAAACATTTAATACAGTTAATTTTATCAGTATTTTCTTCTTTGGCTCTCAGGCTTTTATGTTATACATATAAGGACTTTTCTTATTTTTAGTTTATTTAAGAAAACTTCTCCAGTATTTTTTACTCCTTCCTTTTAACAGTATCTACCATCTTGGTCATTGTTAAGATGAATTCAATATTACCCTCTTACAGTGCAAACATTTATAACTTCATTTCTTTTGATCCACTAACATGATTGCATTAACAGTGAAAGTTGGAAGGACAAAAATCAATTTGGCTTCATAAACAGTATTCTCAAACAAAATATAACTGATCCATCATTTTAACAAAAATATACCAAATATTTAGTTCCATGCACAAAGTCCTCTTGGGAAATGTGTATAAGCTCATCTCTATACCTCATAATAGAGTTTGAAAGGTTTTATAATCTCTAACATCAGAAATTCATAGTTCATAATGGCAGCATTTTATGCCCCATTATTTTCAAAGCTATGCATACTAATTAGGTATTATTCTTTGAAGTACATTGTATCAATAGGTGGCAAATTTTATTTTTTAAAAATATTTTATTTATTTATTTGTCAGAGAGAGGGTTTGCACAAGCAGTGGGAGTAACAGGCAGAGGGAGAAGCAGGCTTCCCACTGGACAAGGAGCCCGATGTGGGACTTGATCCCAGAACCCCTGGATCATGACATGAGCTGAAGGCAGACACTTAACCAACTGAGGCATCCAGACATCTCAGTAGGTGCCAAATTTTAAATCTGAAAATAGAATTTGGATGGTTTAGGATGGAAGAAAAGGATTTTTAAAAGACATTTTTGTTAGCCTATTGGTTTTTCTCTGGTAATGTACTTGGCTGCTTTTTGGGGACTTGTTGAGGAAAATGGTGGAATCATTCTCCTTCCACTATATACATTTTAGAGGATGAAGAAATGGTTATATGATCTCTCATATCTCATACCTTTAGTTCCCTGCTCTGAGTCTTCCTATCACTTTATGAAGCATGTTTTAAATAGAGATGCCAAAGCAGCATAGAAAATTTTGGGAAGTACCTGGGTGGCTTAGTTGGTTGACCATCTGCCTTTGGCTCAGGTCATGATCCCAGGGTCCTGGGACTTAGACCCATTTTGGGCTCATGGTTTTGGCATGCCCAGCAAAAGGGGCAGGTGGTGGGGGCGGGGGGGGGTCTGCTTCTCCCTCTCCTTCTGCTCCTTCCCCCACTCATGTTCTCTCTTTCTCTCTCTCAAATAAATAAAATCTTGGAAAAAAAAAAGACAACTTTGAGAAAGAAATGAGAGTTTTGATCCTACACACTGACATCATCCTGAATGAGTAAACAGGATGGATTTAGTGGTTCTTAAGTTAGGAATACTGTGAGTTGGATATCCTATCCTTGAATGTGTTCTTATGTGAGTTCACATCCTAATTTCTGGTGTAAAAGCATTATTTGAAGATGCGTTTGCAGGAAGCATTCAGCGACTCCTGTTCTTTCTCTAGACATGTCATCCACTTTGATAGTACTTAAAATAAAGTACTCAGATAGAAAGTAACTTGAAACAGACAGCAAGCAATATAATACAAAATGTTATGAGTAAAGTATGTTACTCAGATCCTTCTAAAATACATTTCTTCCCTTATTTTGAAGGCCACTATATAGGCACCTGGGCTAATGGAACCAGTCTCTTCCTTTGATCATCAACAGAGTCATCTTTTTGGGAAACCAAGTCCCAGCTCAGATGACAGTTTTAAATGCGGCTGACATGAAGGAGAGAAGGACTGTTTAATTATTCGTTCCCTGAAAAGCAGGTCTTTTCTCTCTTGGGATTCATAAATCTTCAGTTGAGACCATAGCAGGAACTCTGTCAGATCTTGTGGGTTAGATAGGGGGAAAAACATTTTATTTTTATTTTTATTTTTTGCCCAGGGCAATGTGCAGGTTCTTGTTTTATGGGTCAGCCTAGCATACAGCTCCAGCCTGCTGGTTCTAGGTGACAGATTTTAGTCAAGTGAGGATTAATAATTAATGTAATGCAAGTACATTTATTTAATCTCCTAACGCTTGGAGAAGGCTTGGGAAGGTGTGCAGTGAATAGCCTGGCATATAGTGGATGCTCAGTGAATACTCACAATAATCAAATGTAAAGCACAGTTAAAAAACAAGCATAAGAAAGTACCTGGCTAGCTTCAGCAACTGCTTTCCATTTTCTGTCTGCTCTGGAAAGGGGTAGAAGGGATTGTGGCATTTAACTAGCCATGTGCTGTCCCATAGGTAACCAGTAGCCATATGTGGCTATTGAGCACTTAGAATATGGCTAGTATAAATTGAGATGTGCAGTAAGTACATACTGGATTTTGAAAAATTAGTATTAAAAAATAATACAAATAAGGGGTGCCTGGGTGGCTCAGGGGGTTAAGCCTCTGCCTTTGGCTCAGGTCATAATCTCAGGGGCCTGGGATTGAGCCCCACATCAGGCTCTCTGCTCAGCAAGGAGACTGCTTCCCCCTCTCTCTCTGCCTGCCTCTCTGCCTACTTGTGATCTCTATGTCAAATACATACATAAAATCTTTTTTTTAAAAAAAGAATACAGGGCGCCTGGGTGGCTCAGTGGTTAAGCCGCTGCCTTTGGCTCAGGTCATGATCTCAGGGTCCTGGGATCGAGTCCCGCATCGGGCTCTCTGCTCAGCGGGGAGCCTGCTTCCTCCTCTCTCTCTCTCTCTCTCTCTGCCTGCCTCTCTGCCTACTTGTGATTTCTCTCTGTCAAATAAATAAATAAAATATTAAAAAAAAAAGAATAGAAATATGAAGAAATCTCAATATATTTATATTGATTAGATGTTGAATATTTTTATTATACTGGAGCTAAATAAAATACATTAATATTTCACCTGTAAATGTGACTAGTAGAAGGGTGCCTGGGTGGCACTGCCCTTAGGTGGCTGCCTTCAGCTCAGGGTCGTGATCCCAGGGTCCAAGGATGGCCCTGCATCGGGCTCCCTGCTCAGGGGGAGGCCTGCCTCTCCCTCTCCCCCTGCTTGTGTGTTCCCTCTCTCGCTGTGATTCTCCCTGTCAAATAAACAAATACAGTCTTTTAAAAAATAAAATAAAAAATAAATGTGACTAGTAGAAAATTGAAAATTACCTTTGTGGCTCACATTATTGGAGAGTGCTGATCTATACTTTAGAGATAATCTAGGCAATGAAACATCTCTGCTTTTAAGGAGCAAATGGTTTACAAGCTCTCTGAAAAAATATAAGTTGTACCCATTGCAGGAGGTGGCCCTGAAGGGGTGGGGCCAGGCAGCCCTGAAGGTCTGGAGGCTCTGACTCCAGGGCAGGAGTAGGATGGCCCACACAGGGGCCTTGAGGGGAGCGTAGAGAATGGGTTCTGGTGATCCTAGTGTTTCTCCACCATTCTGTGCAGTAACTCCACAGCAGAGAAACTTACCAGCTTGCTTGCTTGCTTGCTTTTTTTTTTTTAAGATTTTATTTATTTATTTGGCAGACAGAGATTACAAGTAGACAGAGAGAGAGAGAGAGAGGGAGGGAGAAGCAGGCTCACTGCTGAGCAGAGAGCCTGATGTGAAGCTCGACCCCAGGACCCTGAGATCATGACCTGAGCCAAAGGCAGAGGCTTTAACCCACTGAACCACCCAGGCGCCCCCTTACCAGCTTTCTTGCCTTTTCCATTTCCCTAAGTGTGTGGGCCATAGCTCTAGGAGGAGTCTGAGGCTAGGACCCAACAGGCACTTCTTCAAGACAAGACCCGCCCTTACAGCTTACCTATACATTTGCTGGCAGGGGTCAGGTCCCAGAACCGCCCCCCCCCCCAAGCAGCCGCCAGCTGTGATTATTGAGCATCCTGGAAGAAGGGATTTTTCCCTCTGGGAAACGGGTGGCAACTGAGGAATCCCTGTCTCCGCCTCCACTTCCGATCCCGTGGTCCCGCCTCTGCATCCCCAGGGAACTGCGTTGGTGTGGGTGGTTGGGACTCTCAATGACTGAGCTTTGTTACCCTTGGTTGCAGAAAGGGGAATAGGAAGAGGAAGGAAAAGTCCTACAGTTCTCAAGGCTTTCCATTATCTATCATGTTTTCTCCCTCTGTCTCTTACTTCTTAGGTTCCTGCTGGGGTCGTGGCAAAGGTAGTATAGCTGGATTCTGGAGGGGAATGCCTTTAAGTCTCCCTACCTAGGTGGCCCTCAGCTCTCAGCTCTGGAAAGCAGGTCCCAGTGCGAGCGAAACTAGAAAAAGGGGAACGTCTCCTCCGGGCACAGGGTCTGAAGACACAGCCTTAGCTTTGGGGGCAAGCAGGGAGCTGAGTGCAGCCTATGTGAAATAGTGGCGAGGGTAAGGACCAAACAGGCGGTCTTCCCCTTCCCTCCCCTTCTCTGGATCCCGAGAACACTCTGGTTACCTGTGTTAGGCAGAATTCTGAGAAAGGGTTTGCAGTGCCTTCGTTACAAAGTAATAGTCACACAAAGACATTTTTTACTGCCCCTGTTTCCAAAGGGACATTCAATAATCTCTTCAACTTCTGCTTGGGAAACAGAAATAGTTTCAGCTCTGGAATGAGATTGAAATCCCATCCCCAAGGCTGGGTGCAAATCTGTAGCCACAGTCTGTGTAGGGACTGAGCGTAGGGAACGCGCAGACACAGCTAGGCTGTTTACCGAGACCAAAGGCTGGTTGTACACCCACCACGCCCTCAGTAGCCACTTGGCTTTTAGGGTCTTAGGGGACCGGACAGCTTGGCTTTCACTTGCTGGGTAAGCTCTTCTCATTGAGAGGGAAGTGGGCATCAGTAAAGTGTGGATCCTCACCCCCAGCGCCACTTCACAAGTCCGCTTGGTTTCGGTTTCCCTCTAGCCCTGCGGGAGATCAATAGACCAGGGTTAAAGAGGGAGGAACGATCCCTGAAAGTCTACTCTTTTCCCTCTCTGTGGCCGTCTGCTCTCTGGTTTTCAGTCCTTACTCATTATCATCAGTTAAAAAGAAAGGAAGAAAGGAAGAAAGGAAGGGAGGGAGGGAGGGAGGAATGAATCACAGTTCAGACTCCCAGGACAAAGCGTTCTTGCCAAGATCTTACTTTAAAGTTATCTCCTTTCTTCTTCCCCCTTCCTCTCACTCTCCTCATCTGTTTACCATTTACCAGTCCATCCATACAGAATACGAGTCTCCCACTTCCTGGTGCACTGTAGTTTGGGCCTAATTGATTCTGGTAATTAATTTGTTCTACCTGCTAGATCAGATGGAAATCCTACCCTCGCGCCCAAGGATTAGCACTTGGCTTTCTAACACCTCCTCTAATTATCTAATAGCATGGGTTGTGAGGACTCAGTCTCTATTAAAACACTTTTACTATTAGCAGTAGTGATTGGAATTGTGATGACGACTAGATTTCAACAAATTAGAGCTTAAAAATGGGGAGATGGAAGAGAAGTGGCTTCTTTTAATTTCCCTGAGTTTAACATCAATAATTAGAGCAATTTTCAGAGATGCGAGCTGAAATTACCCCTGCTGTGCTGTAGATGATCACCTTAATTTTAGCAAATTGACTCCAGGGAAATAAATGTGACAGATTAGAAAGAGGCAAACAGAAAAGGGGGGAAAAACCAACAACAACAACAACAAAAAAAAACCCAAAAGATTGGGAGGGAGGCAAATGAGAAGAAAGGCTGGGAAAGAACTGAGACAAAAGTCTAGGACAACTGTTTTGGTGGGTTAAGGTTGAAAGTGGTAGCGTGACAAATAGGAAAGCTGTGTGAGTGGGATGATGGGGAAGTAAAGGACATTTGAGAGGAGATGGAGGCTGGCATTAAGAACTACCTCTAGACGTAGTTACACAGACCAAATTACTTCCTAATGTAGATATAACTTTCCTCATACCACCCTCTATAACTGAGGGAAAGAGTGTTATGGTCATCAACATTTTTTTATTTACCCTAACAGTCTTTCCATGCCTCAGCCAGCAACTGAAGTTGGGTGTAGCAAATATGGACCTTCTCGTCACTCTTTCCCTTCTCCATCCTGCTAGCAAGTCTCTAAACTTGGACAACCCAGGCCCAAATGCCAAACTAAATGCCTTATCCCTATTGCTTTGGGACCCTTTAGGTGCTTTTTGCTCTCTAAAGGAAGTCTGTCGAATGACAGACTTTTTCTTTTTAGCTTTCTTTTAAAAAATGCCTGAGAGAGGGGCGCCTGGGTGTCTCAGTCGTTAAGCGTCTGCCCTCGGCTCAGGTCACGATCCCGGGGTCCTGGGATGGAACCCCACATCGGGCTCCCTGGGATGGAGTCCCACATCGGGCTCCCTGCTCCGCCTGAAGCCTGTTTCTCCCTCTCCCACTCCCCCTGCTTGTGTTCCTTCTCTCACTGTGTGTCTCTCTCTGTCAAATAAATAAATAAAACCTTAAAAAAATAAAATGCCTGCGAGAAAAGAAAAAGAAAAAAAGAAAAAAAACCCTCAAATTGAGGGGGTGAAACCAACCTCGTAGGAGCAAGGACCCTGTCTGCTCCGCTCTCTCCGGGCCTGGCGGGTCGTATTCAGCACGGCGGACAGCTCCCCGCCCCGCCCCGAGCCCACCGCACCCTCCCCTCCGTCGCTGGCAGCCTTGCCATTGGCTCTCCCAGCTCCCCTCTTGAAGCTGCCAATTCTACACATAGACCCAACCTACCCAGGAGCTTGTCTTCTCGCCTCTCCAGCGCCCGGGGTAGCCCAGGCCCGGCAGAGAGCCGCGGGGTTTCCCAGCCTCGGAGGTTGGTTGTCGGCGCTCGACCAGGCTTGCGGAGACGGATTGCTTCCTACAGTTCGTCCCCGGCCTTCACCCTGTGACAGACGCTTGGCTCAAGATGAACCTCAACTTCACTGCTCCTCTACACCCAGCGTCTTCTCAGAGGCCCACGTCCTTCTTCATTGAGGACATCCTGCTGCACAAGCCCAAGCCACTAAGGGAGATGGCCCCTGACCACTTCGCCAGCTCTCTGGCCTCCCGGGTCCCTCTGCTAGACTACGGCTACCCCCTCATGCCCACACCCACCCTCCTGGCTCCTCACCCCCATCACCCTCTCCATAAGGGAGACCATCACCACCCTTATTTCCTCACCACCTCGGGTAAGTAACAGGGGACTCCAGGTTTGGGGAGCGGGAGAGCAGGTCTCCCAGTGCAGACCCTAAGCTTGTGGTAGAGCTGAGGAAAGGCCAGAGCTGTTTTGGCCTGGCTTGTCAGCTTCCTTCCATAAGTGACAGTGGAACATTGGGCATATATGGGTGAGAACATGCAGAGCTCCCTTGAGGCATTGCCAACCCATTGGGGATAAGTTGCAGTCTCTCCACAGGCTTTATAATGAAGGAAACCTTCCTAGCCAAGAGGTGGAGGTGGAGGTTTTGACAATATTCTTGGTGTATAGCGCTCAGTCTCCTTCTTGGTGGTCTTCCTGGTCACTGTGGTCCAGCTCTCAATCCTGATTCTCTGCCTCCCCTTGCTCTAGGGGAGACCCGTGACCCCCCCCACCCCCCTGAAGCAGAACTCCACTTTCTAGCTCATTTACTCAAAAGGCTCCAGCGGGTCCAGCACTCTCCTCTCGGGCGCCGCGCATTTGCGGATATACTGCTGCAGCTTAGAAGAGTGAATGAGGGTTTGGGATATTCTGAGGACTGAAGGTTTGACCTGACCAGAAT
Source organism: Mustela nivalis (assembly GCF_964662115.1). Taxonomy (NCBI): domain Eukaryota; kingdom Metazoa; phylum Chordata; class Mammalia; order Carnivora; family Mustelidae; genus Mustela; species Mustela nivalis. The sequence goes on along the minus strand of NC_139028.1, from coordinate 25,782,256 downwards.
AGCGGGGGGGGAAAGGGTAAGAAAAAAAGTGTGTGTGGTGGGGAGGAGGGACACCGCTCCTCATTAACCCTCTGCACTCCCACCGTCTAACTCTGCAATCTTGGGCTCAGCTGCCCATGCCCCGGTTGCTGGTGAAGCTGGAGCCCCCAGCCAAAGTATTTTGATTTCACGGATTTTGATTTTCCGTGAATGACAAAGACTGGGGCCAGCAAAGTGGTTGGGACCGGGAGATGTGAAGAAATACCCAGATGTTTTCTGCCGCTCTCTGCAAGGACATTCATGCTTTCTTCTTTGACACGATATTTTCATTCCAATTGCAGTATAATAATTCCTTGAGTCCAGATGCAGAGTGCAAGTGGGAAAACAACTCCGTCTCCGCCAGGGCCCGAGACAGTTTGTGAAATGCATGCTCTGGAATCTAAGACAAAAGCTAAAAGTTTTTTGAAGCAGTAAAACCCAGATTCTGAGGCACTGGGTTGGCAGGGCCCTTATAGAAGCTGTGTGGAAGCCTGCGTGTTGGTGTTCATCTTTATTGGCCTCACTTCCTGGCCCATGACAGCCTGTTCTGGGCTGCACCCACCTTCCCCCCAAATAGCAGTGGCCAAAGCCTGGGGTGCCAGAATTGCTTGTTTCCTCCACTGCCCCCCCCATCCCACTGACAAACTGATGTCTGTGGTAGTTTACTTGGTGTGTCTCAGACACCATAATGCCTGCAGAGGTCAGGAAAGACAAGAGAAGTCTCCCCTTGACCTGGTCGGGGAGGGAAGTGCTTCAGTGCTTCTGCTTAGGGTCGAAGAAGAGAAAGAATAAGAAAAAGGATGAAGATAAGATTAGAGATGGGGTCCCCAGCGGTCCCCTGCAACTGATAATGGAACGTGCCAGGCGGGAATTGTGCCTGGTTCTTGCTTCTGAAAAGCTTCTGATGAGAGAGTTTTATCTGTTGCCTTTGGCCGTAGGCGGGAGAATGGGGTCAGCTCGGGAAAGAGAACGGTGTTTTTTAGGTTGGGAAGGAGGGCCACATTCATGCCTCTACCAGCCCCAGAACGACACAGAGTGTCCTTAGGGATAAGGCAGGGTGATAGCTGGGCAGAGCAGCTACTGGTCCGGCCGACATTTGCAAGAAAACTTCGGACGCGCCACAGAGGACTGCCAGACGCTGCGAGAGTCCTTCCAAGAAGACATTTTCTAAGGCCTCCAGTTTAAAATTTTTCTTTTCCATTTGACTTGCTGTTTATTGTTTGTAGGTCTAGACGACCTGCCGTATAAAGATCTCCAAGCGCTGCTCTTGTCATTTTTTATTTCCCCTCCCCTGCGGTTCCTGGGAGAAGGGCTGGAGAAGCTTTGGGGCGACGAGGGGACTCGCGGAGGCAAGAAGCGGAGGGAGGCGCCGGGGACCGGGGGTGGGGGGTGGGGAGGTGGATAGTGCGGCTGGAGGTGGCTCCCGGGGATCGCGCTTTACCCACTCCGCGGCTTTTCTCTCTGCAGGGGTGCCTGTGCCGGCGCTGTTCCCGCATCCCCAGCACACCGAGCTGCCCGGGAAGCATTGCCGCCGCCGCAAGGCTCGCACGGTTTTCTCGGACTCTCAGCTCTCCGGCCTAGAGAAGAGATTCGAGATCCAGCGCTACCTGTCCACGCCAGAGCGGGTGGAGCTGGCCACGGCCCTCAGCCTGTCCGAGACGCAGGTGGGCCCGAGAGGGGCAGTTGTGATCTCCGCCGCTCTTTCCTCTCCCCTTAAGTCCTACCACCTCTGCACCCAGTGCCGAGCTCTCGAGTGGGAGTGACCCCCTCCCCTTTATTCTAGGCTTCCCCAAAGATCCTTAGTAAAAGTACCGACACCTCCAACCTCAGGGCAGACTTCCGGAAGCATCATCGCTCGAGCAAGCTCTGGACAGGGGCGAGAAACTCCTCGGCGTTCGTGATGAGCGCGCCTAGTTTGCGAACGATTAGTTCTCTGCCACCCCGCCTCTCCTCTCCGATCCGGCTTTAACCCTGGTCCGACGTAAAATAAGAGACTAGACGGGTTCTTGTCCTGAGCGAAGTCCACACAGGGAATTTTTTTTTCTTATTATTTTAATCTCCCTCACAGGCGCAAGTCCTCCAATCCAGCCTCCTCACTCCCCCACTGTAATGTAAGCGCCCAATTTATCGCTCTGTTTTGAGAGGGAGAACGGGTTTCATCTTCCAGAATTCTGTTCATCTGCAACCTTCAAACTCCCTCCTCCAGTTCCTCTCTCATATTCTCTGTACCTGGGAGCCCAACTTTCTGGGAAATCGTTAGCCACGCCGGCGCCCCTGACTTTTCTCTCTGATGAGAACCAGCAAGATTGATTCTCATCTTCCTGTCCAGCAAGACCAGGTGTTTAGAGGCCAAAATGAGGGGAGTGTAAGTTAAACATAAAGGAGACTCATCCACGCAGCACTTACTATTTGTAATTATAATTGATAACAGTATTAGTATAAACTAAGCACTCCATTCTGTCCTTGATCGTTATTTTGGACAATTACTTCCAGGAGCCTTAGGATGCTTGATTCTCACTCAGCCGAACACGGTAACTTGTGAGCAGTTCAGGTGTGATTTAACCCAAGAATGAGACTCTCACAGCTCTTGGATAATTTCTGAATGGGTGCGGTCCGTTTTCCTAACCCCCAGCCATCTCTCAGATCCTAGTAACGACGAGTCTGAAGGAATGACGTGGTTGTATTTTTTTTTTTTTTTCCTCCCTGAAATCAGGTGAAAACGTGGTTCCAGAACCGGCGGATGAAGCATAAAAAGCAGCTGAGGAAAAGTCAGGACGAGCCCAAAGCGCCAGATGGGCCCGAGAGCCCTGAGGGCAGCCCCCGCGGCCCCGAGGCCTCAGGTGCAGAGGCTCGCTTGGGCCTGCCCGCTGGCCCCTTCGTGCTGACCGAGCCCGAGGACGAGGTGGACATTGGGGACGAGGGGGAGCTGGGCCCAGGGCCGCACGTGCTCTGAGCCGCGTGGCTGGGGAGGCGGGGAGCACGCGGCGGGGCGGGGAGCGGTTCCCTCCGGGATGCGGAATGCTCGGACTCGGGTCGGGGGCGGGCCTCGAAGATCCGTTCCTGGAACAAAAACAAAACACACCTGTCAACCCTCCAACCCGCGCGGCGCCCCGTGGCTCGGTCTACGCCCTCCTCCCCCTCCCGCCCGCGGGCTCCCTGCCGGGCGAGCGTGCACCTGCGTTAGCTCATTCCCGTGCCCCGCGTCTTAAGTGGCGCAAGCTGGACCCTGGGCTCTAAATCCGCCGCGATCGCAGACCCTCTCGGCCCTCTCCTCTCCGCTACCTGCCCCCAGCTCTGTTGTCCAGGCTCCGAGACCTCTCCACCCGGACCCTTTGCCGTTCCTTGGGTAGACCGATTGGCTGCAGGTAAGGGACCCGGAGTGTGGGCCGTCCGCTCTGCGGGGATCCAGGTAGAACGACAACCAAATGCTTAAGTTGTCTTTGCCGGACAGACTCGCGGGCTGCTAGCCACAAACCTTCTACTGGGGTTCCCGCACTACACATCTCTTAACTCAAAAACTATGGCGACAACCCCTCCTCCGGGCGGCGCTTCCATCCTCTCCCTTCACTGTTCCCCTCCTGAGCTTCCGGTTCGGCACCCAGGCACCCTTAAGCTTGTGGCCCCCGGGGACACCCGCTCTACACACCCCACCTCCCCCAGTCCCAATACCGAGCGGCGCCCACGAGCGGCCAGAAACTTGGACAGGAAAACCTACCGAGCAGTTTCTGCCTCCCGACCTGGCTGTATCTGTCCCGCAACTCTTACACGGCCTGTGGGCTACTGATATTTTAAAAGTGAGTGTTCCTTGGGCTGTGTGCGGAAATGCTCGTTTTCGTTGCATTTTAGGGAATGCGGCGCTTTAGCGGGACTAAAACTAAGCAAGCATCCGCTTCCGGACGTGCCCCAGCGTGAGGACTGTTGCGGTGGGGCAGGAGTCTGGCCCAGCGCGTCGCCCCTCTCCCTTTCCCCTAGGAGGTCTCCTATTCTTTTCCTCGGGCTTGCAGTCTCTTTAGATAATAAAGGGCTCGCTGCGCAAAACTGGGAACGAACCGAGTTTCCGGGAATCGTTTGTTAATGCGTCCTCCTCCGCACACGCCCCCTCCCCTCCACCCCAGGCAGTGTCCTGTTTTCCAAAGGAGCGAACAGGGCTAATCACCTTTCCTTGACCAATCCCTCCCTCCCGTCCCGATTTTTCTGTTTTTAATCATTTTATGGTCTTAAGTTCCACCTGTGTGGAAAGTCACCGCAAATGGTATTTTTTTGACTCTCAAATACCGAAGGGACACAGCACCCTTGATATCTGGAGTTCGAAATTACGCTAACAAACTGTGTGATGACCCTATGCACCCGGAATACTTATCAGATAGAAGGTCTAGCAACCTGCCAGAGGAGAGCTTCGCTTCCGATCTTCCTTTGGCTCTGGTTTTGTATTTAGGTAAGTGAGCCCTGGAAGGCTGGAGAAGAGTGTGTGGCTAAGTAGAATCATGACCCTTGGGTTCGAACGATGAATAATAATTATAGAGACTATGACTGTGTGAGCTTGGGTTACAGTTAATCTTTTTTGTCTCTTTGTTGTTCTAAAAGGATGAATCCTAAATATTCCTTTAGGTGTAAGTTCTATGCATATAGCCCGAGGAAAATTTTCATTTTCTTTTCTTTCCTTCTGTGTGTGTGTGTGTGTGTGTTCCCCCCTACAGGTTTGTTCAGGAAACATTAATTTAGGCAAAGATAAGTGTCAGGGTGAGATCTTTATCCAGCCGGCATCATTTAGGAGATCAAGTTATTGCTTTGAAAACATAAGCATTGTAGAGCTCTTTGGATTTTCCAAAGCACTCTTTATCAATCAAGACCTAGTGAGTCCTAGACAACAAAGACTAGTTTTCCTTTTCAGAGTTAAGTAAATCAAGGGTTGGCAAGCCTGAAAGATCTACCTATGAAATTAGTACTAGCTGAAGTCAAAGCAAGACTAAAAAAAAAAAAAAATTCTTTTTTTGACTCCTTGTTCATTTCTTTGTCCAACACACTATTTTCTTCCAACAATGCACCGGTCAGCATTTTGTCTCTATCACTTTATATGAACACCTCTCCCATAGATTTAAATTGCTTAGATGTGCTATTAAAAACAAATCTACACTTCAGTTTTTCCTCTCTCCCTGTTCAGATAATGACAGTACCTTTTTAAGGCAGGAGTTTTGGGCTAGTGCTTTGCAATAAGACAAAAGACTTGGTTATGGGGATGAGTAGTGATTTGTGACAACTTGGAAGGGAGAGTAGATACTATTACATGAGGGGAGAATCTCCCATTCTTGTAGTACTAGAAAAGCTACTAAAAGAGATTTGGGGAGAACCTTAAAGTGAGTAAAAATACTATGTTTTTGGAGGACATTTAAAAAATTTTTAATTAGATCCTTAACACAAACACAAAAGCTCAAGACATTTAGGTCTTTCTTCTGTCTTCACAAGAAGAAGCCAGGCTTTATTTTGGCTCTGAGAGAAGCCGATTCGGCACATTTCATGATCTTTTGAAACGGCAGGTAAATGGGATACATGGTCAGCAAGGGCACAGCTCCGCCTGATTGGAGGCAGAACCAATGAATCCTGGAGCCCAGGGAATGGCTGTATCTTTGATTCATGAGCATTAAACATGGAAAGATGCTCGTTCTGCCATATCATGGTCCTCTGTTTGTGGCTGTTCCTGGCCAGCTCGCACTTGCAGCACCAGCCACACAGGCGCGGTTTTCTCATCAGATCGTGTTCCCTGAAATTGATGGCAAACAATTCAATAGCAAAGTTCTCCTGGTTTTCCTTTTCTTATACACAGCGGGTTAGTGATGATATGGAGGATAGACACAATTTAGTTTCAATTTAATGTAGCACGATGGCAGTGTTTGTTTTTGGCCTTCAACACTGATCAAAGCCTGAAGAGGTATTTTGTCTGAATTACCTCAGCTTTTGCCTCAATTCATTTTGACTTGGTGGTAAAGATCTGACAAAATCACGCTCACTATGGTATATTAAAGACCTAGGCCCATTTTGAAGGGATAGAAACATCTTAAAATAGCCAAGGTGGGCACGTCGTCCTACATGTAATCCCAAATAGAGTAAATAATTTGTTCTGAATTTGTTCTTAACGCTGTTTGCAATAGACTTCATTTCACAGATTCTCAGAGAAGGACTCTTGATTCTATTTCGGCCCACGTGATCTAAAAACAGAAATGGCCAGTATACCATTCTGCCCCGGTATTAGTGGATAGCGGCACTAAGAAATAATCAATTGGAATTCATGACACCACTTCAAAAGGTAGAGGACTGGCTCCCATCCATGCCTTTGGTAACTAGAGCTAAAGACATGTGGAGGCACAGAGCAAGCAGAATGCTTTTGGTGCTAAGAGAATTGGGCCATAAACGTATTGAGTTGGAGTGGTGACCCCCTAGTCGTGAGCTGGGCTCAGGCCATATGCAGAAGTAATGAATTAAGGAAATATTTGACATTTATGTTGTGCTCTTGGCATCACAGTTTATAGAGGCTGTTGACAAGCTAAACGTCAACCGGTATACAAAAGCCTGGATAGTAAAATGTGTGGAAAACATAGGGGAGTATGAGTTGCTTAGCTTGAGAAGCCGAGTATTGGGCAGGGGTGGGAGAGGAGATTAGCTATGATAGTTGTAGTTGATGGTTACAGGGCTCCTCAGTATCAAGGGGTGTATCTATGCAGCTCTGCTAAAGAAGGCAGAACCAGAGCCAATGGGTGTTTCCAGGGAAACAGATTTTGGAACATTTGCATACCTCCTATAGGCCAGTAGTGTGCTGTTTATCAGTAGAACAGGCTAAGTCCAGAAAACACCAAGCACCTTTCACTGGAAAAGTTTGAGCAGAAGCTGGAAAGCAAAACACTAGAGGCTGGTAGGCTCTGTTACGGTTCTTCATTGGTGAGAAGGTGAACTGGTTTGGTTTTTTCTAACCCTTAAGATCCTAATAGCCTGTCTTCTTTTTGTAGGAAAGGAACTATAAATTCCAACTTACTTTTTTTTTTAAGATTTTATTTATTTATTTGACAGACAGATCACGAGTAGGCAGAGAGGCAGGCAGAGAGAGAGAGAGAGAGGAGGAAGCAGGCTCCCTGCTGAGCAGAGAGCCGATGCGGGACTCGATCCCAGGACTCTGAGATCATGACCTGAGCCGAAGGCAGCGGCTTAACCCACTGAGCCACCCAGGCGCCCTAAATTCCAACTTATTAAAGTTGTCCTCTCACTAAGATTTCAGTTCAAGTGCTCTAAATAAATGTATAACAATAAGAATTAGGAGAACCAGAAAATGAAAAGGGTATTCTTTTATTCATTAAGGAAGTCTCCAATGCCCCATTTGAGAAAGTAAGAAAACAAAGTGAGGATCACTGGGTTAAGGACAACTAGATAGGAAGGGATGGTTAGTGTTAGAGAACTTTAACAAAATCTAAGCCCTTCTTGTTATAAGAGAAGAAATTAAGATCCAGGTATCATGAATGCCTTGTCAGTGTTAAAGAGACAGTGACAAACTTCAGACTAGAAGCTGGTTTTCATGATCCTACTTTACCACTAATTCATGTCGTGATAAAAGCGATATGCAGGGGGGAGCTATTGTTCTTGTATCATGTAGAGGAAAGGATTTTGCATAGTAATTTTGGATATAAAATTTTAAAATTAGCTGGAAATCATCTAGTAAAATCTTAGATCAATTTATGGAAAAACTTCTGATGAAGAACCATCTGAAATCCTAATTCTTGTTAAGGAGGTACTGAGCCCCTTAGCCCTTTTCATTCAAGCCAAAGTTGGGTAACTGCTTGCCGGGATGTTTTAAAGAAGGTTCACATATTGAGTAGAATGAAAAATGAAACCAAAAATTTTGCCTAATCTTATTATAGATAAGGCCACTAAGAGTCTGATTGACTTGCTTAATGTCCTACAACTGATTAATTTGATGAGTTACAAATTAATACTTGTAGAGATCTGTGATCATTCCAATAAATATTTAGGAGACAAAAAAAATTTGATATGATTCTGTTTTCTGTCCAGATTCTCTCCATTGTATTTTCTGGCTTTAATTCTCACTCCCAAAGAAACCTTTCTTTATTTTATTTACTCCCTCCTAGAATTCCAAGCGTGTACACCAGATAACTTTTCCTCCATGATTTTGTTTCTACTTCTGTGAGCCTTCTCTTTTTACACTCTTCGCAAAATTGTGTAGTTGCTGCTGGATTTGGCATCATAGCCACTGGCTAGATGGCTTGACTTGGAGACTTAAATTCCAGCCTTCCTTTTGCTCAGGATTATGTTATGTCTCTTACTTGGTATCAGAAATATGAGGAGAGTGTTCTTTAAGAATGGTGAGGAGATATGAAGTAAAAAGTATCTACTGTGAGATGTTAGATGAAAAATGCTAGAGGAAGGTAATGAATTACAATATAGATCTGAACATATCAGGTTGGTTCTTGATCCCACACTTCATAGGACTACGGCAAGAATAACACGCCTAACTCAAAGGTATTAGTCTTGTGTTCCATCACTATCATTACGAGGGGTTATTATGTCCCTTTCTAATTAGTTTTTAAAATAACATCATCTTATTTTTTCTTCGTCATTATCTTATTGTGTGGACTAAGAGAGGGCATGGTGGTCTGGGATGAAATAGGGCCGTTATAGGGCCATGTAGTTGCATTGAGGATACTTCATTTAGAATGTTCTTTCTCTCCCTCTTTCCTGTCTCATCCCTGTCCTGCCCCAGGGTTTCTGTTCTCCTGGTAGACATAAATGTTCTGTAGGAAAGGAAGGTATAATTCAAATCTATGGGAGCCCTATTAAGAGATTGAATTGCCTGTTATCAGTAAAGGATCTAGGAGGGAAATCCAAGATACAAGCTTTTTTTCCTGAAGCTTTTAAGAATTTTTTTTTTTTTTTTAAAGACACACCTTAGGAATGTATCTCTGCAACAAGAATAAGCAAGGGTGGTTTAAAAATATTGACTAACACAATTCTTAGGGATTATCTGAATATTTGTAACCTCCATTCTCTCTCTAGCTTCCATGGCTACCAATAATGAAAGTGATTAAGTACACTTGCCAGTATTTCAACCAGAAGTTCAAGAATGGCCAAGTAATCCTTATTCTTCTTCAATGCTTGACATGGGTTGGGAAACAAACTGTAGAAAGCAACAGGAATAAGGATAGAAAGGTAGCGCTTTATTCTGCGTTTCAAATGAACAATTTACAAGCTAAAAGAAAAAAAAAACCCTAATACTTTATGATTGTCCTGTTCATTTCCCATCTATTTTAATTTCTGAGTTCTCTCCATTTAATTTTAAAGACTTGAGTTTCATCATTTACCCATGTACATTGTTTATAGAGGCGAACAGTTCTAGAAGGATTATTTTAAAAAGAAGCAGTCCCCTTCCCTGTTCTCTTTACTACAGAGGCAACTGGTTTCCAGTACTGGGTGATTGTTTTGTTTAGTTTTTTTGTCTTCATGTTTCTAAATCATTGCTGAACTGCTGTTTTTGGTATCTTTGTTTTAGGAATTATCAAGTACTTCATGGTATAAAAGGTGAAAATTTAGTTCTTTCTTCCCTGTTCCCACCACCTATGTGTACCCTCTTCATCTCTTCCTCCATGACAGGGTTTTGGTTGGACCGTTATTATGGTATGCATGTCGGACTCTCAGCTCAGCCAGGTAATCAACTCAGATTACTTTTCCCTGCAAGAAAAGTTCCTTTTTTACCCCCCTGGGAATTAATATTTGCCTTCTTAATTTTGAATTTACTTGTGACCAATGTAACTCCAGACTCTTCACCATTTCTTTATAGCCGATTCCCAAGATACTCTTGTTAAGGTTTCATTTTCCCTGAACCAATCACTCTCAGAACCTCTAGTCTGCTGCCCTCTGGATTTTGTGTTGCTGTATCTCTCTTCCCCTTCGTCCTGGGATTCCTTTCTTTTTTCTTTTTAAAAATTTTAAAAGATTTTATTTATTTATTCGACAGAGATCACAAGTAGGCAGGGAGAGGGGGAAGCAGGCTCCCCGCTGAGCAGAGAGCCTGATGTGGGGCTCCATACCAGCACCCCGAGATCATGACCTGAACTGAAGGCAGAGGTCCAACCCACTATGCCACCCAGATGCCCCCTGGGATTCCTTTCAATTTACTTTTGTTTCCTATATTTTCCTCTTTCTTGCTTTACCCTCTCATTTTGGGGGAACACAGCCTTCTGTGGTTTCCAGATTGGTGTGTGAAAAGTAAATGTTTTAGGCTTCATCCTTATCTAAAAGATTTTTATTCTAATCATGTGCTTTATTAGTATTTTGGCTAAGTGTAGGATTCTAAGTTGGAAATTATTTTGGAATACTTCTGAAAATTTTAAAAAAACCTCCTTTGATTTATTTTCATTGACTTCCAGTATTGCTGCTGTGAGGGCCTAAAGCCATTTTGATTCTTTATTCTTTGTGTATCCTGTTTAATTAATTTATTTGTTTTCCTTTTTTGAAGCTTATAGGATGCTCTCTTTGTAACCAACGGTCTGAAATTTCACAGCTATGTTCCTTGATCTCTTAGCTTCCGTTATTCTGGATACTCAGTAGGCTCTGTCAGTCTGAAAAGTCTTTTCAATTATGGAAAGTTTTCTTGAATTAATTCTTCAAGGATTTCTATTCTTTATGTTCTTTATGGAACTCCTATTATTTGAAATTTTTTCCCCTCCTAGATTTTTGAAAAAATTTTTAAGAAGATTTTATTTATTTGATAGAGATCACAAGTAGGCAGAGAGGAAGGGAAGCAGGCTCCCTGCTGAGCAGAGAGCCCGACTCAGGGCTCCATCCCAGAACCCTGGGATCATGACCTGAGCCGAAGGCAGAGGCTTAACCCACTGAGCCACCCAGTAGCCCTTCCCTCCTAGATTTATCCTCTAAATTCTTTTTCTCTTCCATTTTCTCTCCTTTTATCTTTTTTGCTCTACTTCCTGGGAAAATTCCTCCATGTTCCAACCTTTAACTTTTTAAATTTCTGCTATCCTATTTCTAACTTCCAAGATCTCTTTTTAAGTCCTACTCCTCCTTTCTAGTGGGTTTCCTCTGTGACCTCTTCAGATATGTAGATATCCCCTGTTGTTTGCTCATGTTAATGAGAAAAGGCTAATGGGAAACTGTGATACATGGTGTGTGTGTGTGGGGGGGGATACTTTAGACTGTGAGCGTTCCCCCTGTGATAATGTGATTGAGTTCTTCCATTAGAGAACCTCTAAAGTCAGAATTTACAAGGCTTTTATTTTAGGCTGGTCAGATTTTCCAGAGAAGGATTTTTTCAAACTCCTGCTTGTAGGATGAGATGTTCCCAATGTTCTGGGAGCCATGTGGAAAACCAGAGGTCTCTGAGTTTAGAACACACACATTCACTGTTCACTGTGCTTTCTGTATTGTGCCTCTGTACTTGCCCCTTACTCAAGAGAGACTGCTTTACTCTCTGCAGAGGGGAGAGCAATCTTTGGCGGGGGAGCAAAGGGACAGTTGTCCTTCATCTAGCCCCGCTCAATCCCTTACATCCCCACTTTTAAAGGTAATTGACATCATCCACTCCTGAGCATTTTGGATATTCTGGAACGTAAATCAGATTGATGCTCGGGTTTCCCGTTTGCTAGGTTAGAATTTTTTTTCAACTTTTATCTGTTTTCCTACTTTTATTATCATTCTCCTGTTCTCCTGTATTCTAAAAACCCTTTACTAAAAACCCTTTTAGTGTGGGCTTGCCAAGGGAGTGAAGTCGGTGTACGTATGTTCATGTGTTTAGTCTAACATATTTACCCACACGTCTCATAATCTGAATTTAATGTTATTTAATTCTGGCCTTTACAGTGAGTGATGGAGGTGTTGATCTCTTACTCTCTGATCACACTTCCTTTTATGCAACTGCATTTGTTGAGGTTCAGGAGAATTGCATTTTTTTTTTTCTTTTTTATTTGACAGATCATAAGTAGGCAGAGAGGCAGGCAGAGAGAGAGAGGAGGAAGCAGGCTCCCTGCTGAGCATGTCTGGGATCATGACCTGAGCTGAAGGCAGAGGCTTTAACCCACTGAGCCACCCAGGTGCCCCGAATTGTATTATCTTTAGAACAGATTGAAAGGCTGACTTTCTCACCAAAATGTGTAATAGTCCTTCTTTCTTGCCTCCTATTCAGTGATGCAGTATCAATGGCATGGGATCTGTCAGTCTGAGGGCATTGGAAGTTAGAGTTAGTCCTTAAGAATCTTGGTCTGTGAGAGGTCCAAATAGTTTTACAGGATATTCTTAGAAATTTCAAGGTGAGGGAATTTATTGTTTCATTTTTCTTGGTCTCAGATTAATTGAAAACCTAGGTCCCTAATTCTGAGTTGAGAAACCAGGATAAACAGACAGCAAGACACACACACCCAAAGAGAATGAGGCAAACAGGACAGGGAGAGTTGGAAGGTGATCAATTAAGACATTAAGTGTTTTGTGACACATGGACGCATCTGCATTTTGCCCTGATAACAAGGCCATCAGCTCATTTTCAGAGGACTGCTGCCTTCCTCAGTTCAATCCTCAGATCAAAGCAAAACTGTCTGCTTGCATTTTCCAATCAGAATGGGGATGCTAATTTATCCTCCTTAATGTGTGATGGTAAGAGACTCCTTCAATTAACTGAATTCTATAGCCAGCAAAATAAAAGGTACACAAAGAGGCGCAGGCTGGAAGAGCTGAAATTCTCATTAAATCAAAAGGTCCGGTATTCATTACCTCGTGCATCTGAGGCTAAACACTAAATATCGGGATCATCAAAGGAGGTTTAATGGGTTAAATTGAGAATATAATCTAATTAAAATATTAGACATGGCTAAATAGTTCTTTGATATTCATCTGAAGGATTCATTAAAAATAGGTGCTTGAGGTTTGTGTGATTGGAGATTATCAATTTCAAGTAGAGACAACAAATTTGGGGACCTCATCAGCACTGCTTCAGTGTCCCCATTGTGTGGAAGCAGGGTAATGGGAGAGACCTCCCTGCCAGGTGATGTGTTGGAAATATGAGGTGAGGCCCCCCAGGCTTCATAGCAGTGACTTTGGTAGTTGTCCAGATGGTGAAAAAGGAAAGTGTAAAATTAATTCAGGAGACCTATTTGTCACAGAGGAGAGGGTATGTTTGGGGCCCAAATTATTTAGCTATATTCTCTGCAGAGAGCGCTCTATTGATTTATATTCAAGAATATAAATATTATTGAATATATATATATCCATATATATGGATATTCTGTTATCTACTTCTATGTAGACAGCTTCTGAAAGAATAACTGATCACACTTTTAGAATTTTAAATACCTGAAGATTATTTTCCCCACTATTTAATTTGCATCATATGGATATCTACTATTTAAATATCTTTTGCTAAAGCATGGGACCTTGAGAAACCAGTCTAGCATTCCCAGCATTGGGGCTGGTCTCAGGGACAAGCTGTCAACTCAGTAAAGAATATTTATGAAATCATCCCATATCTCCAGGTCTTCACTAAATATATTTGTCTGAAATGTTCATATTATTGTAATCCTCTCAACCTATTAGAGTTATTTAAGGATGGAAGACCGTTTTCTCAGTTTATTGAAAATTAATTACTTACATTGCTCAGGTTTGCCAGGGAAAATGAAAAGGCAGTGGAGAGGCAGCAAGGGAGATTAGTCCTGCCCACTAAATTCCTTTTTTCCTCCCTTCATATTACCCAAAGAGCCTTCCCTGTATTGAGGGGTAGATTCAACTGAAAAATCTATTTACTTTGCATCTTCATCTTGAAATGTGATGTTTCCACAACATTTTGGGAAGGGTCCAACATTCCGGTTATTTCACTGAACTGAAACTTCGTAACCAAAGATGAAGAATGGAATTTTTAAGATGAGGGAATAAAATTAATCAATGAATAAAAACTTTGCCACCTAAAACCTTTTGCTTTCATTGACCAGATATTTGGCTAGAAAATGGAGATATGTTTTCTTAGTACCCTTGTGAAAAGCTGTATGGTTTTGCTCAACAAAGAGGAGCAGGAGGAACAAATATTGTACTGAGGCAGTGGGGTGAGGGGACTGTTTTGGATCTGTATTAAGTAAGCTGTAGGCCTAATGTGGGGCTTGAACTCATGACCTCAAGATCAAGAGTTCTATGTTCTACTGACTGAGCCAATCAGGCACCCCAAGGGCACAAAATTTTTTTTTAAATTTGATTTTGAATATTAGATTTTACCTACTCCGGATTCCTACTTCAGTCTATTTTTAAGAGTGGAATATCTACACAAAATTATTATAATTCATATTTCTCTTTTATATTGCCTTTATAGTATACAAATTTCATCTGACAATATATAGACAACTCCTTAGAGTCAGGGATAAACGGGGAGAGACACTCTGGATAAACAAAATCCACAATAATAATAATTTTATTTGTGTTGTTTGAAACCCTTACCTCTCTGGGAAAACAACTAGAGGCAAATGGAGTCTTCATGTATCTTTTTGTCTCTTTACCTTAGGAATACAAATTATGAAAGCACACTTAGAGTTAGGGAAGAGTCTGGTTATCATCTGATGAATACTTGAGAGTTGGATGAAATGTGTATTATTCATCAGGATTTATTCTTGCTCTAATAAAGTTAATCTTAAGGCATATTTAGATGAGTAACTTTGATTTTTTTTTTTCTGTAAGAATTTTAAATGTTCAAGCACTACTTTGAATAGGATAGTAATCTATATTTTCAAGAATATTTTGGAAATAATTAGCTAAATGTGTCCTGAGATCTTCAGACTATGACCCAAATTCTATTGATATTGTGTGCTGTTTATCAATAAGTAATTTTAAAAGCACCCCCCCCCCCACCGAGTTTGCTATTGTAGACCATTTGCTATCAACGCAAAGTTCTCAATTAGCTCCAATGTTGTAATAATTACTGGATGTGTTTTCAAACAACTTCCAGCTAATAACTGTTGGGATGGAGAGTCATTTTCTCGCTATAGACTAGACTGCACACTCATGCTTGCTGTGAGATTTTTAACAATGATTCATTAACCAATAATAGGGCCCCAATTGGAACCATTAGGCATTGGTGTTTTGCTAGACTTACCTTTTATTTTGTTCTTCAATATTGTCTTTTCTTGGGCTGGTTTCTAGATAACTCCCAAGAGACTCCTTAATATACAAAACAATATCATGAAGACAGCTGTCATGAAATTCAGCTACTTGGAACAAAGCTTCCTCTTAACAGGATGCTGTCCTTAGAAATTCAAGATGGAAAAACACCATGAAGAGGAGTCTATAATAAGAGAATATGTGGTTTAAAGGTCCTTTATTTACACCATTTAATAGAGATTAGGCAGATTAAGCCGTGTGTCTTTCAGTGGGCCTCTATAACATCTGGTCAAATACAAACCCACCCTTATTCTGTCACTCAAGTTTAAAGTCCTTGCTTTCTAATAGGCAGATTGTTTTTACTTCTTAATATCTGAAGCAAAAGTACTGTAAAAATTGATCATTGACCCACTTGGGTCTGCAGAAGATCATTGTTGTTGCCTTAATTTCAAGGAGGAGCAGAGAAGTGTGTGTCGTTCACTGTTTCCGCAGAATCTTACGCTTAGTATCATGATGGCTTAGTGATCTGCTAGATCTTACCAGGTGGGCTCAGACAATGGCCTGTTTTGGTTCATTCTTTGATCTCAACCCCCAGCTTCTAGCAAACATGTTCTATTTCTGTAGGAACAGCCCTTTTAGATGCCACTTGTCACTTTCAATATTTGTGTACAAAGAATTGTGATGTTTAGGGCTTACATGCTGGAGGTACAGACTTGCCTTCGAAGTAAAGATTCTGTGAAATGTTTGATGTAGACTGAATTGCGCCACCTGCTTCAGCTAAGTGTGGTTCTCGATAGTGAGTGAAGGGATTGAAGGTTTTAACAGTGCTTAGCTACCAGAGAAATGGTTGGAGGAGGGTTTTAAATGTTCAAAAATAAAATAGTGTCTCTTATGAGTCAACATCTGAGTTAATTTATGTGTCTCTTTCAACTTTAACAACATAGTTATGAAGTTGCCAGATTTTAAAATATGATCGGGTATGTAATATGATGAGTATTTCTAGAAATGAAACCGTGGGAGTTCATGTCCAAAACTGAAGTTCATAATAATTATATGCTCCTTGCCCACACAGAAAACAAGAACAACCCCCTCCTAGAAATAATCAAATAGCACTGTCCTTGGTATTTGCCAAAATTTAGACCGGGCTACTCCATCTGCTATTATCAGTAGGACTGACATATGTCAAGAGTCATTTATCCTAACCTAATCTCCACTTCCTCTTTTGAAAATTAGTATGTGAATAAGATAAGCCCATTCTAAGCTCTTTTAAAAATACCTTTTTTTTTTTAAGATTTAATTTGTTTATATCAAAGAGAGAGAGATCACAAGTAGGCAGAGAGAGAGGGGGAAACAGGTTCCCTGATGAGCAGAGAGGCCAATGCAGGGCTTGATCCCAGGACCCTGAGATCATGACCTGAGCCAAAGGCAGAGGTTTAACCCACTGAGCCACTCAGGTGCCCCTAAAATACTTTTAAAATACTCTAATAGAAGTGGAATATTTTAAAAAGTTGCTCTGTCCCTTTAAATTTGGAAATGTCTCTATATGCATTATTTAATCTTTCAGAGTTAAGTTTAAATTTAAGGCCATTTGGAAAAAGAAATTAATTCTTAAGCTTCTAGAAAAGTCTTCACCATGTACCATGAAGGGTCCTCTTCTTTTACAAATATATCTTAGGAGTCATTTGAGATATGATTTTTCCCACCTAATGCTTCATATATGATGTAATTTTCAACTTACCACCAAAACATGATTTGTCCACTTATTTATCTTCATATATGTATAATTTTTCCAGAAATTAGACTTTTCTAATTGAAAATTAGACTTTCAATTCTAATTGCTTTCAGTTTTAAGAGAAAATCACATACAGGGAGCTTTTATATACCACATCATGGTTTATGTAAAAGGTTTATAACAAAGGAATAACTCTCCAAAACCATTTCTTATGCCACCTGTATAGATAGTTTTTCCCCTAAATTAGTGTTAAAATTACCCATTTCTGGATATGGCTGTCAAAGAATCAAATGCCCATCTAATACAAGCAAGTAAGAAAAAATTAATTTTTTCCATATTTATTTTAAGACCTGATAATTTTAATTGTTACACCTGATAATGTTTGTTCAGTTTCAAAAGACAAAAGTAGATAATATTTATTAATAGTGACACTCAGCAGTAAAATGTGGAATGCTTTCTCCTCTTACCTAACGTACGTATGTGTGTGTGTGTGTGTGTGTGTGTAAGCGTGTAAGCACAGATGTGGTAACATTTTAAGATGTTTTGATGGCAAGATGCCTGGCACATTCACACACTTGGAGCAAGTAACTTTGGGAAAATATATTGCTCAGAGTTGTCGGAATGGATGTTTCTGGACTTGTTGGATTTCTAATATATGTCACGATGCTCTGTTAGGACATTGGGGTATTTTATTTTGTTTTTTTTTAATTTAGAAACTTTAGAACTATTTAGGAAACTATCTCCAAATGTTCTAGCAGTTAGTCCAATTTACATTCATTTTATTCAAAACTGAAGTGTTTCTATACTTTTTCCTTATCGGGCAGTTAAGAGAGAAGCAGAAGTTAGATACATTTTTTGCTGGGTCACTTCAAGGTTTCATTTTACAAGGAAGGGTAGAGATATTTTGAGAAATTAAAAGATCCGCTGTGAAACTAAAAAAGCTTTGTTCTCTAGTTCTTATTCTACCCAAAATTCTGATTTGAAAATAAATAATAAAATAACCTTTCTAGAAAGTAAAACACAGCTCTGTAAAGTTAATAAGGCCTCATATTTTAAATCCTGTACAAAGCAAACGTGGACTGCGCTGGAGGACAGAGGATCCACTCTCTACACAGAGAGGTGGTTGGAGTTTTTTTCTCCAAGTCCAGTCCCCGGGCATTTTTGGTCTCCGACAAATGCGTTGTCTATACAATGTGAAGGACTTTGAAAGCCGCCACAGCCTGTTTTTCCCTCTCATGTCTGTTCTGCAGTCTCTCAAGCAGTGAGATTTCAGGCAGAGTGTCGTCTTTTCGAGTGTACGTGGGATTTTTCTTTTCTTTGGATACGTGGTCCGTCAGATTTGAAGGTTTGGGTTTGGGGATGGTCTTGGCGTATTCCAGAGCCTAAAAACGTAAAGAGAACATTTTATGTGAAATGGATAGTGAGCTCTGCATTCCTTAAATGAAATCAAGTCTTAGGACATGTTCACTGGTAAAAGGAAGAGACACATTGCTACCATGAGGTGAGAAGATGCAGTTGGGAATGGAGAGCGGATGGGAAATGCGAGTCCTGCTCTCTAATGCACAGTTCCAACAAAGTAAGTTAGCCACGTGAGTATGCAATGGACAAGAGCTGGAAAATGAAACCGAGCTGTGCCTTCGGGTGTTTTCGTTCTAAAACGAGGTTTTATTCAAGTGTTTGAAAATACATTTCTCATGTGTGGGCTCTATTTAGCTTCTAGTGGTCTTCTTAAAACCAAGCCTCTGTTAAGGAGATACTAACAGACCTTTCCATTCAGAGTGGACTTGCTACAGATTGAGACCAAAGATGTCACTGTAGTTGACAAAATTGAGTTTCCACTTATTACATCAACTCTTCTTGTTCCCAGGCTTTTGAAACTCTAGCAGCTATTTATTAGAGGTTGGAAATTACTCTTTTCTTTAGTATGTCTGTAAAAGCCTGGAGACCGGAAAAAGCAGTCTTTTTTTTTTTTTTTTTTTTTAATTTTAAATTTTAAATTTTTTTTAGTGATGTCGGTTCCAAAAGGCACTACAATAAAGATGAGATCACTACATATGATTTCAAAACAGATTTATGTTTTGATATCCATTTTATATTTTACTAAGTTTTTTGATAGCTGAAGCAGGAGTAGTATGTTCAGGTGCTGGAAGGGAAAATCATGTCCGAACTTCTCAGTGTGTGTAGAGGTGACTTCTGTAGGAATTTCTCATTACAGACTTGTCTTGAATCTCTTCATGGAAAAAAATAATGGCTTGGAGAAAATAGAGAAAGTGGCACCATGGAAACTCAATCAAGTGGACTGAGGTCTTCAAGGTCCCAGGGAGAAAGGCAATAAATAGAAAATAGGATGGTCTGTGTGAGAGAACATGAAGTACAAATTCCTAAAAGCACCAAAGGGTCACTTGTCCCTCATGCAAAGGGTCCCATGTTCTTCCTGGGACTGAGATGGAGACTTTGCACTGCGAGGCTCAGTGTCTCCACTGAAAGTACTTAATTCACATCCTGACTTACGGTTGGATGACCTCTGAGAGGGAGAACATTCTGTATTTTATGAAATCATTTTTCATGGCTAGAGGGACCTATGTATTACAGTCCCTTGGGAAAAATGTAGGGGAATGAACTTGAAAGAAACAACAAAGGACTTTTCTTTGACATATGTACCCATGAATGACAAGAAGACACTAATTCTTTAAAATTTAATGGTAGAGAAGGAAATTGATAGGATTTATCAGGATTGCTAGATTCTTCTAAGAAATCGCCTTACTATTCAATTTAAAATGTTTTGAGTATACTTGACACACATGTTACTTTGGCTTCAGGTATACAACTTAGTGATTCACCTTCTGTGTCACACTTTGCTTACCACAAGTGTAGCTACCACTTGTCACCATACAACGTTATCACAGTATCACTGACCATATTCCCTGGGCTATACCATTCATGCCCATGATTTACTCATTCCATCACTGAAAGCCGGTTCTCTCTCTCCCCCCTTCATATGTTTTGCCCATCGCCCACCACCTCCCCTCTGGCCACCATCAATTTGTTCTCTGTATTTATAGATTGGATTCTGCTTGTTTTGTTCATTTTGGTTTTCAGATTCCACATATGAGTGAAATTGTATGGTATTTGTCTTTCTCTGTTCTGACCTATTTCATTTAACGTCATATCCTCTAGGTCCATCCATGTTGCCACAAATGGCACCATTTCCTCTTTCTAAGGCTGTGTGATAAGCTTCTGTGTGTGTGTGTGTGTGTGTGTGTGTGTGTGTACACACACCACATCTTCTCCATTCTTCTAGAGATGGATACTTGGGTTGCCTCCATATCTTGGCTATCATACATTATGCTGCAATAAACATGTGTGTGCATATATCTTTTCAAATTACTATTTTGTATTGTTTACGTAATAATCAATAGTGGAACTATTGGATCATATGGTAATTCTATTCTTGATTTTTTGGGGGACCTCCATACTGTTTGGCTCCATCCTAGTGTGGCTGCACCCACTCACATCCCCACCAACAGTGCACAAGGGTTCTTTCTTTCCTCCATGTCCTCACCAACACTTATTGCCTGTCTTTTTAATTCTAACCATTCTCATCAGGTATAAGGTGATCTCACTGTGGTTTTGATTTGCATTTCCCTGATGATTAGTGATGTTGAGTATCTCTTCTGTCTGCTGGCCTTACTATTCATTTTTATGTGTCAGATTTGAAATACAAGAAGAAAACACATGGAGGACTAAGACCACGATGAACTTCAGGCTACCCTTACAGCGTCATTTGTGTTCGTGTTCTTTGTGTATCAGTGTCTCTGATGGGTAGCCACAAGAAGGGCAGTAGCTTAGACCCCTCCTGGTTTCAGAAAACATGGGAAATTTGTCAAGTGGTGACAAAGGTTTCCTTTTCATTCTACTTGAGAGGCTAACTGCCGTGGTGGGGATTTCTTACCTTCTGCCGAGGGATGGCCGACTGACGTTCAGTTTTCGCTGTTTGTGGTTTTGACAGAATGGATAATGTCTTCATGTTATACTCCTTAACTTGCTTTGCATATTCCTTTTTTTGGATTAATTTCTGCATCTGTTCAGACAAACCATGTTACAACAGTACACAGGTCCTTCTAGATCTCTCTGTTCTCTCTTTAAAAGCGGCACTCCTTTGAGCGAGCTGGCCATGTTGTATTAGCGGCATTGAGGAAATGGGATGACCACACTTAAGGGAACAGCAGTGAGACAGTTAATGTTTCTCCTAGAAACGGTCTGTCTCTGAGGGGGGACATCATTGCCGAAGCACACCCAGTGTTCCCTTAACAGGGTCTAAATCACATTCAGCTCCTTCTTTGTTGCATTTACCCAATTTATTTTCATTTTGGCTTCCAACTTTGAACTATACTCTCTTTTTATGCCTTGAGTGCAACTGTAGTTAAAACACATTAAATGAAGATCTTCTTTCACTAGAGGAAAGGAAATAAAGTGGATGCACTTTTCAGGGGTTGGGAAACTCTTATCCTAAGTGTCTTCTCTGTAGCCACTCTTCAAAATTACCAAGATCACTCTATTGGGAAAGACCAACGACCATATAACACACACATCTCTTTTCATGTGCACGTGGCCCCCTTTTCTGTGCAGGCCTTCAAGACGAACTAAAAGGTGGATACATAAAACAACATTGGCTAGGTAATTTTATCTTATGGTAAAAGGAGTATCTGGGTCTCTATTACTAATGCTATTTCAGAAGGGCCTCTATTCAGAGGGAGACATTTGGATCAGGACTTGGTGTGGGGGTGGGTGGGAGACATTTCTGTACTGTTCTGCTAATACACAAGTGGGCAAATTCAAGCCTACAGAATGCTGTATGTACATCTCACTCACTTTGTCTCTGATAGACTCAAGGTCAGGTCCAAGGCCTCCAAGCTTCCCGTCTCTTTTCTGATAATCTTTCAGCTTGGAGCTCTACAAATACAGAGACAGTTTCTTTTAAGGAATTGTGCCCCACCCGCCGGCCCTGCCATGCTGTCACAGCCACATAAGGAAAGAATGGAAGCCCATGTGGACTGTTGGGAGACGGTACATTTCCTGACAATTCTTTCACTCTAATGGTAGTTATTGATTATAGCGTCTTGGGTAATTTGTGGCTGGTCAAGTAACATGTTTTGACTTTTCCA
Organism: Mustela nivalis; assembly: GCF_964662115.1. Classification (NCBI taxonomy): domain Eukaryota; kingdom Metazoa; phylum Chordata; class Mammalia; order Carnivora; family Mustelidae; genus Mustela; species Mustela nivalis. The sequence continues at coordinate 25,760,203 of NC_139028.1, read as the reverse complement.
ACTTCTACAACAACAAGAAAATTGGAATTCTGAAAATTATAAATAAAAATTTCCAAGTGAATAAAGAGGTGTTTCATTATTAATATTCTAAACGACATATACATTTACCACTTTACTGCTTTTGCTTTTACTGTCATTGCTAATCTATCTGTTCTTGTACGGTTCACGAAACCAAAGAATTTCCTGGCAAGAGGCAATCTAAATCAGGTAAGCATTGCTTCGAAAGGCGAGTGCTCTAATCATGTCCTAACATTCAAAAGACCGTAACATTTTTTAAACTTAAATTCAATTAATTAAAGTATATTATGAGTTTCGGAGGTCGAGTTCAGTGATCCATCAGTTGTTTGTAACACCCAGTGCTTGTTACTGCCACGTGCCCTCCTTAATACCCATCACCCAGTTACCCCCCGGCCCCCACCTCCTCTCCAGCAACCCTCTGTCTCTTACGGTTTGTCTCCCTCTCCGATTAGGAAAAGGGAGGGTTAAGGGTTAAGAGTCCAAGCAAGAACTGGGGCACCTGGGCCGCTCAATCGGTTAAGTCTCTGACTCTTGATTTCCGTTCAGGTTTGTGAGATCAAGCCCCACATCAGGCTCCACACTCAGTGTGCAGTCTCTCTCTTTTGCCCTCTTCCCTGCTTGTGCATGCACATTTTCTGTCTCTCAAATAAATCTTAAAAAAAAAAAAAAAGTCTAGGCAAGATCTGAGAAATAGCATTTAGTTAATGTGATTTTGGGATAATTTGAAGGGCATAAGTAATCTCATATCAATGTATCAGTGGTTACAAGAATTTGTTCTACTCCCACTGGCCTATAGGCTGACTACGCATAGCTCATACCAGCTAGTTTCTCCCTTGTCCTACCCCACCATAGAGGCTTGGAGACAGGTACTCTTTTCCCCAGATCTGCAGCACTGAGCTCTGGCCGAGGAGGTGTAAATGCAAGTTGGCTTAGCTTTGATTCAGGCTGGTGCAGCCCCTCCCTTTTCTTTTCCTTGCCTTGCATGTAGATATGATAGCTGGAGCTGTAGCAGCAATCTTGTGTCAGGAAAGACATGAGAGAGCCATATAAATATTGGTTCTGATGTTCTGAGCTGTGGACCGCCAGTACTAGTTACCATCTACTTGTGGATTAACTGCAGGTGAGAAGAACGAGCTCATAATTTTGAAGGTGCTTGGAGCCGAAAGGAGTATTGCTAAAATTTCAGTACTTCAGAGAGCCAGAATCCTGTATCTTTTAGGCAACATTTCTATGCTGCAAGGTTTGAGTCCTGCAAATAGAATCTCCCTGATTAGAATGTTCAAAATGTATAGTCAAAATTCTTTCAGTATATCTAATTGTAAAAGATGAGAGAGGCTCTTTTTTTTTTTTTTTTTTAAAGAGGTAGTTGGGCTAAAATCACTGAAAAATATTAAAGTATAGAGGAAAAAAAATTGCTCATAAAAGGCTTTTCAAAACCCTAAATCTCCTTAGAGAAAACAATCACCTGGCAAAACCAGTCCAGCAACTTCCTGCCTTTAACATCTGTCTGTTCATATTTTCAGAAAATGGCCAAGGGCTACAAATTAGATTTTTTTCACTAAGTATCTTAGCATTATGATGTATTTCCCTGTCACTAAATATCTTTCAAAAATGTGACTTTTATACATGACATTCTAAATGTTATTTAAGATGTCCTAGGGATAAGCATTGCTTGTGGGCTACTCTGATGATCACTTTGAGATCTAAACTTAATAAAAGTGGAATTATTGAGACAAAATCACAAACACACTTAAGGTCCTTAATGAGCACTTCCATTAGCAATGGGTAAGAATGCCGTTTTTTGTCCAAACCTTGATTACACTGGGTATGATCACATTTTAAAATCTCCGCTAATGATTAATAGGTGAATGAACTTGGGTATCTTCTACTTGGCAATTGCAAATTTGTTCTTTATCTGGTTCTTTATCTCGGACATGCCATCAGTACCACTGTTTCGCAATCACTAAGTTACTTTATATTTGGCAAAGTAAACCAGTAATGAAAAAGGAGAGAGCCTCACTCATATCCAGGTCATAAATCCAATTTGTCCAAAACGGATAAGAAATGATCAGTGGCCAGAAATCACAGACTTAGCGTGAAGCAGATTAACTTTAATCATTGCACTGACACAAAAGATACAGTGTGAAGCACAAATCATTGCTCCCAGCCGGCGCCCGCCCCCCCCCCCAACCCCACCCTGGGTCTGTTGTCACAGTTCTATCTCCTCGCATAACCAGAATGAACATCTTGGCTATGATAGGAAAACAGCAAAGGGACTAGCATTAAATATTGACACAAAGTAAACAGTGTGGCCCAAGGACAGGCATGAGTACCCCAATGCTACTATCTCCTTTCCAGCATGATCTACTTTTAGCAAAGTGCCCTTTTCTCAAGGGGGAGAGAACATGGTTCCTAACAGAGTTTGTTCTGGGTGACTGGCAATGAAAAATCCTGGATTTACTTAAGTTTGCCTCAAGTAATCTTGATTGGCTCTCAGTGCTGTAATTTCGTTTGATCTCTTTCCATCAAAAGTCTTTTCTAACAGCTTTATTGAAACAGAATTCACACACCACCAAATTCACCCATTTGAAGTTGTACAATTCAGTGGTTTTTTAGTATATTCATCAAGTTGGGCAAACATCGCCACAATCTGATTTTAGAACATTTTCATCACCCTGAAAAGAAACCCCTGTGCCCATTAGCAGCCACTCCTCGGCCCCCCTCTACCGCCAGCCCTAGGCAACCACTAATCTACTTTCTGCCTCTTCAAAAGGTTTTTATAGTAAAATAATCCTCAGAATTTACTTTGATTTAGTTCTTCTTGGCTGTTACAAGACTAAAAGGTCACAATAGCACGCTCCCCCTCCCCCCAAATTAAATCAACAATGCTAGTCCTGTTAGGTCTCTAAACACAGGAGGAAAATAGAGTCCTGTTCTCAACAAGTCCCTGAGGGGGTTCACTGCTAGTCTTTGCATGAGACCTGTCTTAGCTGACCTCCACCATCCCTGGCCCCAGGCTGAGGACTTCAAACCCCAGACCCGCCCCTCCGAACTGGTGTTCTCTGTTGATGGTCCCCTGGGCAGAGGATGGCACCAGACTTTCCTGATGGCACGTTTCTGCCAGTAACTGATCCCACCTCTCAAGCTAGAGGAGTGACTTCTATTGTAAACGTGGGGCGAAGCATACCTGACTAAAAAAAGTCCTGTAAGGACTTGTTTAGACTCTGAAGTGCTGTACCCTGCTGTGGGGGAGACAGCAGGGTTTTTCTCCAGAACATTCCTCAGATGTCTGAGTGTGAGAAAGTTACTCAAAATCAGGGCAACAAAACAATGCCTCTACTACTGGGGAACAGCAAGTGAAGGAAATTTGCTCTGTGGTTGCTAAATTTCATCCCCAAAAACCTCCTCTTTAGAAGCCGTCAAGCAGCAGTACCCAGACGGTCTGTGACAACAAGCACAGGAGTTAATACCTGTAGCTCCGCTGTCCCAGAACTGCTTACGCAGCTGTTTTGTGGCCGGTCCCAACAGATACTTTTATGCTTTTTGTCATCCCTTCTGCTGTGTCTGTCCCTTCCCTCCTGACGTCTGGATTTACCAGCACAGACCGAGGGCCATCTGTATAACAAGAATTAAAAGATTATTCACTAAAATGCTTCTGTTACCTTGAAGCCGCTCCTTTTCCTATGCTTTCTTCCTTTTTCCAGTTGGAGCAGATAGCCTTCGGAATTGCTACGACTCATTTCCTTTTGGTTTCTTTGGCTTCTCTCTGAACTGAGCTGGGATTCACTTTCGACCCTTGACAACAGAGGTGGAAATGTGACGTTGGATGGGGCCCCTTCCTTGGGCTGCACGTCGGTCAGCTGTATTAAGGCTTGCTGGTGCTGCTCCATTATCTGGGTGAGCTGGGAGTCTGGAGAAGCTCTAACAGGCTGGCTGTCCGAGGAAGGGTAGAATTTCCTGACGGGAAAAACATCCCACCAATCTGTTATTAAAAACTGGATACTTAAGACTTTTAGTAGGAACATCTTTATGACTTTGATGTATTCTTCATTCTCCAAATCAAATTAATGACCTTTAGCTTAATCTTTTTAAAAAAATTATTTATTTGAGAGAGAGAATCCAAAGCAGACTGTGCTGCTTTGTGAGATATAGAAATAGAAAAATCTAGAATAGAAAAAGAAAACACCCCTTTGAAAAGTCCCTTGGTGCTATAAAATACCTGGAAATGTTGGATTAAATTTAAACAAATGTCCTTTTGAGTACCTAGATGAATTTGTATGAGGTAGGGAATCTTTGGGACCAAAACCAAAAAAGGAACTGAAAGGAAAGCAGATTTTGGATAAACTGAAGCTATGGCTTGCTTTGTGGGAGTTTTGGACCTATGCGATCAGCTTCTAACACTTCACTCTGGTACAGGATCCGTGAAATCTTGGCCCCATGTTGGCTGGGGCATCAGTTGAGATGCCTGTGTGAAGGCCTTGGAGAGCTAGGTCTTGGATAAGAAGTTGGATTAGTGATTAGCCTAGTAACGAGCCTTGAGACTCAACAAAGCAAGCTGATCTGTCTTGGTCTAGGAATTTCTATACAACAGTATTTGGGGTTCATACTTAGATTCCATGACTAAATGGAAATGTAAGACCAAAAAAATGACATTAAAATGATCTCAGAGGAGGGATGCCTCTGCATATCTGGCAGAAGCAAATATAAAGTTCTCTGGAGGGATCTATTCCTTCTCAAGCCTGCCGAGGCATCTACAGACAGGATGACTAAACTACATTCACAATCCAAAATCCTAGAATCTCTGAGGAGATAATCTACCAGTAGGAGAGTCAGCAGACGCCTACACACACACAAGAAGCAGTGGTAGATTTCTGAGAACTTCTGATAGAATATTAGATAGCATTCTTTTTTTTTTTTAAAGATTTGATTTTATTTATTTGACAGAGATCACAAGTAGGCAGAGAAGCGGGGGAAGGGGGGAGTAGGCCCCCTGCTGAGCAGAGAGCCAGATGTAGGGCTCAATCCCAGGACTCTGGGATCATGACCTGAGCTGAAGGCAGAGGCTTCACCCACTGAGCCACCCAGGCACCCCTAGATAGCATTCTTAAAGCAAGCATGTTTAAAATGATTCAAGACCTGAAAGAAGAAATTAAAACCCCGGGAAACCTATTCTGAAAAAAGAACAGGAAGGTTTTAATCAGAACCAAATAAAAATTATAGACATGAAAAATACTAGGATTGAAACTTACAACTCAGTGGGTACATTGTAGCCGTACTGGCTACAACTGAAGAGAGTTATTGCATTGGGAAACATATGAGAGGAAATTTCTCAGGAGTACACATAGAAAAAAGAAATAGAAAATAAGAAACCGAATTAAAGAGATGTAGAGTCTAGAATAACAGATTTTTAACATACATCTCTTTGGTGTTCCTGGAGGGAAAAGAGGGTAAATAATTTTTCATAAGATTCATGGTATTTCCTTTGCCTATTTCCTAGGGAAATGGATGATAATTGTGTAGAATTTATGAAAGAGATGAATCTCCAGATTTAGGAATCAACAGCAGGATTAAACATTTCATACTTAGACCTAACACAGTGAACTTCAAAATGCCAAGCACAAAGGGAAAAGGTAAAAAAAAATAATTATATTGACAAAAAAACTCTTCATGGAAACTGGGAGATAGAGAAATGTTTTCAAAGAGTTTAACTCTTCACCAGGTTAAACTATATTCAAGATAGAGCATAAAAGAATTTCCAGTAAATTTACTAGTGACTTACTCTTGTTTAAAAAAAAAATTCCAAAGCTATCTACTTCCGGAAGAAAGAATAAAATGGAAGAAAAACTGTGAGGTAAAGACATAAATAAACAGTTAAATTTAAAACATTGTATACAGTGTTAAAGCGAAGTGAATTAAGCCTCGCTGAGGCAAATACTATATGATCCCACTCATAACTGAAATCCAAAAAATAAAAAACAGAATCCGTCCCATAAACCTAGAGAACAAACTGATGGTGGTCAGAGGGGAGGAGGTAGGGAATTGAGAAAAATGGGTGAAGGAGAGGGAGGTGCAGGCTGCTGGTTATGGAATGAGTAACTCATAGGAATAAGTCACAGCATCAGGCACAAAGTCACTGGTATTGTAACTGCAATATAATGGGACAGATGGTAGCTACACTTGTGAACATAGCATATTGTATAAACTTGTCAGATCACTGAGTTGTACACTTAAAACTAAAGGGACTTTGTCAACAATACTCAAATTAGAGAATATTTATTTCCAAATCAGTAGGGGAAAAAGTAACAAAACTCTATTAGTTCAATAGAAGATCTAGATATTTGTATATATAGAGAGCTATAAAAGTATAGAGAAAAATAGGGTGATTGAAAGGACAAATTAACCCCTGGGGATAAAAATATATGTTTATAAAAAATAAAAAAATAATAAAAAAGAAAGGACAAATTAAGGTGGGAGAAATAAATCCAAATATGGTTATCACAATAAATGTAAGTAGCCTAACGTTGGAAATTCATTTGTGATAAAAGCCCTTTGCAAAAGGATTAGGAATAGGAGAAATTTCCTCTCTCCCCTCCCTGTCTTCCAAAAGTATTTTTAATGATATGAATGTTAGAAGCATTCCCTCTAAAGTTGGGGAAAAAAAGACCAGGATCCTTGCTACCTATCACTGTCTCCTCCAGGAAGCTAAATCCGAATTTTAATGCCTCCAAGTACAGCATACAGCCCTGAAATGCCTTTTCATCACTTCAGATATCCAAAATTGTCTCCCTACTTTGAAAGTAAGCCCCTGGAAGGTACCTGTGCATCATACAACTTTCGTTTCTTCTATAGCATTTTAGTGCTGGATTAAGTGCATGGCAGATATGTGATAAAACACATTTGATTAAATGACATCAGGAAAGCTCCCTGGGAGTGATTTTTTTTTTAAATCACTTTTTCTTTTTTTCTGATTATAGAAGGAATATATCTACATTGCAGGGAACTTGAACCAGTCAAAAGTACAAAGATGACATTAGAAATAATCCAGCCTCTCTTGCCAGAAATAACCAGTTTTGACATTTCGGTGCATTTTTCTTTCTTTGTGCATAGTTTTACATAGTAGAGCTCCTACACCTCAGGTGTAAATTTATACCTTATTATTTTCTTTTTTGTAGAAGTGTTTCCTCATAACCGTAATGGTAAATCATGTATATCATGGTTACATGATATTTAAAGCCATAATTTACCCAAATATTTCCTTATTGAGTTATTGTTGTCATTTTGGTGAACAACGGTATTTTTGTGCATACATATTTTTCTATATTTTTGATTATATCCTTAGGATAGGTCAACACAGAGTTAGAGATCGTTTCTTCCAAACATTACTTATAACCCTCAAAATATGAAAAAGATCAAAAGAGCTCGTTTTTTAAATGACTAGTGCCTCTGTCTGCTGCCCCCCCCCCACCTGACCCCGGCTTAACTACAGTGGAAAAACTAGAGGAGACAGAGAAGAAGAAAAATACATTGAAAGTGGACTATTTGAGGCAGAAATCAGAGCCAACTGGGGCACCTGGATGGCTCAGTCTGTTAAGCATCCAACTCTTGGTTTTGGCTCAGGTCACGATCTCAGGGTTGTGAGATCAAGCCCTGCCTTGGGCTCCACGCTCAGTAGGGCGTCTGCCTGAGAGTCTCTTTCTCCCTCTCCCTGTGCCCCTCTCACCTTCCACACTTGCTGCTATCTCTCTCCCCCATAAATAAAATAAATCATAAAAAAAAAAATTCAGAGCCAAGGACCGTGTTAGGTGATGTCTTCCTCTCCCCTGACCATCCCCGTATGTGCCCACCCCCCATTCTCCTCCTCCTGTCTTCAGTAGTCTCTCGTTTCTCCTCTAGAAAAAACACTTGAGAAAAGGGGAGTTCTTACCATAATATTTCTAAGTTCTTGTATTTTGTCTCTGTGTAGATCTGCTTGGATTGCTTCTTATTTTCCCTCGATCCATTAACATTTTTGTTACTAGCAGACTGGGAGCCTTTCTGGCTCAGTGCCACTGGTCTTTCAGTAAGCTCATTAAGGAAGTTCAAGTCCATATTGGAAAGGGTGTTGAGGTGTAGCTGCTGATGTGACGGTCTTTTCTCTTCTCGGCCTCTGTGTCCTCTTTCTTTCTTAACATTCACCAAGTGATTTCCAGTAGAGTTTTTGTATAACACCTTGTCAAAAGCCTGCTGTGGTGCAGCAAATTTATTGGAGGTTGCTTCAGGCTCCTGGCTCCTAAGTGCGCCTGAGTGTTGTAAATCATTGTTAGGCGCATTCATAATTCTGATTGTTTCGTGCTTTACTGAAGTATCAGCAGGCTGATTCTGGTTGTGTTTCTGTCTGGGAGTGCTATGCAGGTTTCTGTGACTGACAGCCAGCTCTTCAGTCACCAGAGGCTTCAGGCCATGCTGACGTTTATGCTGGTTTCGAATCTTGTGCCGGACTGGTTTTCTGGAAGGTTGCTGGCCATTGGTTGTTTCAGAAGATGGACCTCTCGGCACGCTGTTTGATTTTGCACTTTCATTTTGAGACAGTTGTTCCTGGTAATCCTAAAAAGATACCTTTGGTTAATGTAAACTCAGATGATTGGCAGTCTTCACATTTTACTTAGTATTTTTTCAGACCAGGAGTTGAGACTGCTGGGAAGGTGACCACAGATTTGAAAGGAGATAAAGAGTTCAGAAGGTCCTTTCCTAATTTCAGGATATGAGCGTGACTAGCTGAGAAAGTCTTCCTGGCAATTTCAGATTACGAATTTTCTAAAAAGAAGTAGAGAGCTTAGAATGGGCTTGATATTAAAGACAAGTCTTTGACTTCAAATGTAAAATGAAGTGTTACCAAATGGGGGGTTAGGGGGAGGAGATTTACCTCCGCAGGGCTACAAAGAAAGTACAAATCTACATTGAAATATGCAAGTTTATTTCAACTATAAGGTGAACATTTAAAAAAATCTCAACCGGAGAGGACATCAGTGATTTGCTTTACCGAACAAGTACAAGTCAGATACAAGATGCCATTTAGATGATCAGATCTTCTTACTCATATAGGTCAGAAGCTAGAAATGACCTCTTCACCAGATGAAACAAATTAGATTTTATTCAGAGGATTATAAAAGGGTCTGCACTGTGATAGGACATTTGTGAAGCCACAAGGGTTGTTTTGCTTCAATTCCTTAATATAGCCTGTACTTAGGCAATCAAACATCTGGGGGAAATATTTCAATTTCAGAACGGTCTTTATGCTTTTCAAGTCTTATAACAACAAAATGTACTCCTGGTATAATAGATACACTATGTAACTATATTGTGCTAAGCCATTTAGAAATATTTTCCAAGGAATAAAGCACTCATTACTTTGTGGAGAACTAGCAGAGTTAAGAGGCCTTTGGAAAGAATGATTAACTGCTTAGTAAAAACAGTAACATGACCATATGCATCAATGTGGTATAGAACTACAAATTATTTCTTTCTGAACACACATATAAAAAGAAATCTCTCTCTGTGCAACATTAATTGAAAAATGCCGGTTACCTTGGTCATTCAAGGAAGGGAAAAAAAAACCTTAAAGTGAATAACTCCTATTTTTGCTCAAATGGTTTCAGCTTGCTATGAAGGATGGTCAAATTACTGCAATGAGTTCAACTTTTCACTTTTCTGATATAATTACTAAGACAGCCTATTCCGTATAATATTAAGTGGTATTCTATTTCCAGTGACATCTCCCTGTAATGATGAGGTTGAGGCTGTTAAATTTAAAACAGTCCCATACAATGTTACTTTGCATATCAGATTTTCAAGTATTAATGGCTTATCTGAAATTCAAAGCATGTTCTCCTTGCTTTCTGGAGGATTGGCTAGGTTCTGATGAGCTCGTCTACACTTTGAATTTTTACCGGTGGCACTCCAAAAAAGGAAGAACTTCCTTCTCTGTGTTTCAGTTGAGAGAAGGGTTCTTCCTTCCATGCAGTATATGGAGCCTCATGGGGGGAAATGCGGGCAGGAAAGCTCTGCAAATAGGCCAAGAGCATCCTTCCTTATAGTGGACCCAGAAGAAAACTGCTACTGTACAGTCTTTTCAGGTGTGTTGATGGAACACAGTGGCTATTTTCATGGCCATCACCATTGTTCATGAAGATAAGAAGCCAAAAAAGAAAAGAAAAAACACCCACCTGTGCTACAATCTATATTTATTGATGCTGATAATGTCATTTTATTGTATTATTTTAAAAGGTTTTATTTATTTACTTGAGAGATAGAGAGAGCACAAGCAGGGGAGAAGAGCAGAGAGCGGGTGAAGCGGACTCCCCATCAAGCAGGGAGCTCAATGCGCGACTCGATCCAAGGACCCAGAGATCATGACCTGAGCCGAAGGCAGATGCTTAACAGACACCCAGGTGCCCCTGATAGCGTCATTTTAAAAAAAAAAAAAAATCCGGAGGTGGCTCAGTCATTTGGGCATCTAACTCTTGATTTCAGCTCGGGTTCATGATCTCCGGGTCCTGTGATCCAGTGGGGCTTGACAATCCGCGTGGAGACTGCTTGCGATTCTCTTTTCCTCCCCTTCTGCCCCTCCCCCCACTCATGTACACTTGTATGAACGCGCATGCGCGCACGCTCTCTCTCAAATCACTAAATAAAGTCTTAAAATGAAATTTTGTCAGTTTTTAACTGTTAGAAAAATAGGTGAGCAGGAGTTTTTCTGCTGCCATCGGATTATACATGTCTCCGTTCTCTGTCCTCATTCCCACCAACAAAGAAAAAAGCTATCAGGATTTTTTTCCTTAGGTTACTGGACCCGAAATCTTGGGTTGCCACTTGGTTTTCATCACGTTATACCTTTGCAGCTGACAATTCAGATTACAATAGTTCTCTTCGCAGGGTGCTTTGTCAACAAGGCCAAGGACTCATCATTTTATGAAACTTCAATTGTCTCAAGTGTTAAATCCGCTATTCACATAAACGTAAGTGCCCAGAGATGGCATTTCAGTCCCCAGAAAAGAAGACATTTACAGGCTTGATGTGATTTCTCTCACCTTCTGAGCAGACTACTTGAGATCTGTGGTTTACTGAAGATTTATTACCCGACAATTGAGACATCAGGTGTCACTTTTTAGGTCGCAAGACCCGACTTCCCTCAAGTTAATATACAAAGCCATTCTCAGGCTACTTAATCTCCACCAGCACTAAAATCCTCTATTCCATCCCGCTCTCAATGGGGTTCTTTTGTTACCAATACTCACAATCAGTCCATACTCCATGCACTCAGAATAACTGCTTAATGGCACTGGGTTTTCCCAGCACACACACAGCAGTGGCCATTGGTACAGCGTTCGCATTGGGGAATCCTGACGCCTGATGCAGGGATGATAACTTCTTAGTAAGATCTGTACTTAGTTATTAATGTTCGTTCATACTGTGCCATCCAAGGGCAGTTTGCCCCCAACCCTGTGAAAGGCAGTGTCTGGCTGTTTCTCTTTTATGGCTTTCCTGCTTCCAAGCCATAAACCAGAGGGAAGGATGCACGCTCTGTCTTAGCCAAAGGTTCATCTGCTTTAAAACAAAAGCCATTCTTGTTCTTTGTTACCCTGATCAGCCCTGAGGGTTGTGCCTGGGCTCCCCATCTGTTGTGTTTATTAACAACAAAACACAAATACTTTGAAGGTGGGGGTTATCAATTCGTCTGATAATATTGAGAACATTTAGAGAATGTGTATTAACTGGCTCTGATTTTCAGCATCAGTCAGGGAGGACTCTGTGTTCAGACGAAAAAAAGAAGCATAGTTCTCTTGATGGCCTTGGAGGCAAAACCAAAACAATAGCTCTTATGACTATAAGAGCTAATAATAATAGGAAGGGTGTATGTAATAATAGGAAGGGTGGGAAGCTGACTTAGGATGTGATTACGAGGACTTTGATATTAACGAGTCAAAGATCATCCGTACCTTTCGCCTTGTCATTCCTTTGCCTTGCCTAGAAAGTCAAGAGTTATTTTAGAGCGGCAAGAAAGGAAACCGCCTATTTCATTTTTTTGGGAAGCTTCATTTAATTAGAGAACTTTGTATTTTTTTTCTATTGACCACGTGCTCTGGGCCCGAGAAGGATCTGCTCTCCTCTCTTCCCTCATGCCGGCCAGCAAAGGTCAGACCCTTAGGTTAGTACCGGGTCCAGTTCTGGACACACAGGGATTTGGAAAAGCCCTGAAGGTTCACAGGGGTGCACAGAGTGATTCAGGACAAGACCTATGTGGAAGGGTGAAGTGAAGAGGGGTGACTTGGTTTGAAGTAAAGCCCTTAGGTCCGAGTAGGATGCTTACATAGAAAGAGAGGATGGTGACCGTCAACTATCAGTTGAAAAACCGACCACCCACCCCCACGCTATTCTGCTCTGGCCGCCGCTAAACTCTTTGTGGCGAAATCCTCTGGGCCCTGCTTTCTTTACCTTTTCACTTTTTCGCACAGAACATTATTTCAGACTTACAGGAAAACCGCAGGACTCCCAGATCATCTTACTGAGATGCGTTAACTTTGGGCCAATTTCATCTTTCTCCGTGTGTCTCTCCATCTGTAGACAGATGGACACTCAAACGCACATATGCGTCATTTCTGTGATATTGTGTGCATTGTTCCTACTTAGTTTTTTTCTGAATCCTTTGAGACTGGCATGTATGAGCTGCATGTTTCATTCCCTTTTCATGGCACCTTTTTAAGCCCTGCAGAGTCTGACCCTGCCCACTGATGTCTCTTTCTTGAGATTTTCAGGTCTTGGGTTCCATGACACTCCTGAACCCTGGGCAGCCTTCTGTCTCTCTGGCAAGCCCTTCATGGTCTCTCACCTTCTCTCTTCCTCTGCTGACCCTTAAAATGTAACCATCCTATACCAGGCCCTGTTCTTGACCCTTCTCTCTTCTCCCACTTCCTGTGATTCTGGGGGCATCTCAGCAATGCCTACAGCTTCAATCCACTAGGGAGTGGAATCTTACCATCAAATGTATGTTGCTAACTCAGATGTCTTCCCTGGGTTCTATTCTCGGATCATGTTCCACCTCCAAACTCCACATCAGGCTCAGCACCCCTCCTCCCCCATTCCAGCGCGGACGAAAGCCCTCCTTTTCTTCCTCAGTGCTGTCAGTACCACTAATCAGACCCTCCGAAACCGCGCTCTTTCTCTCTCCCCCATTTACTTTGTATCCAAACAATTGCTGAGTTTGTTAGTCTCACTCCTTGACTGCTTCTGGCAGGCTCTGAGGGGGCAGCCCTGACCCAAGGGAAGTTTCATGCCCTTGGTGGATTTGTATCTGTCCACCGTACTGAAAAGCAAGCTATTGGTGTGCAGAGTGTGAGCCGGACCCAGCCCCGCCCTGAGTGCTCTTGTGATCTCTTGCGGGAACAGCAGCAAACTGCCCCTAAACTGGTTTTGCTGTTCTGCCATCTCATTTCCTTCCAATCTATGCTCTAGACCCTGGCTAGAATGAATTTTCTACCATGTTAAGTCTGATCACATCATTAACCTGGTTAAAATTGGCCAGTGGCTTCCTGCCATTTGCAGGATAAAATCTGAAATCTTTTGGCCAACATAAAAGCCGTTCACGGCCCCTGCCTCTAGTTACCTGTCCAGCCTGTGTCACAGCACTGCGCTCCCTCACACCCACTCCCCTGGATGCTGACCTGTGGGTGAGGCTGTGGACACACCACATCTCTCGGGCTCTCAGACCTCTGCTGCCACTTGCCTGTTTGCCGTATTTTGATTCATCCTTCTAGGGTCTGTTCAGATGCTGTCTCTTCTCAGGAGGCTTTTCTTGTCTTTTTAGGCAGAATTTGGTGCTTCTTAAAGTTCCTACTGCATGTTCAATTACTGCATTATAATGATCCCATAACTGTCTTCTAGCTAAAGTTTTGGGCTCCTTGAGGGTAAGGACCATTTTTTTTTTTTAAGATCTTTTATTACTTTTTTTTTTTTTTAAGTTTTTTTTTTTTTTTTTTTTTTTAAACCATGTGCTTTTGGAGCCCTGACCCCGAGTGCCTGGAATATAGTAGGTACTTAATAAATATTTGTTGTGGGAATTATTTTGGTTTCATATAAAGACATTTCTTATTAGTGGGAGCTATTCATTGTTATGTAGAGTCATCTAAAGCTATCTTTCCAGAAAAAATATTTTCAGAGAGGCCCATTTTCATGTAATGATTTTTAAATGTTTCTGTAACCAGCCAGTAAATATTTACTGAGTGTTCGCTTTGGGCAAAGCACTGTGCTAAGAGATATAAAGAAAACATAACCATCTTAAAGATTTTATTTACTTGTTAGAAAGAGAGAGCGCAAGCAGGCAGAGTGGCAGGCAAAGGCAGAGAAGCAGGCTCCCCATCGAGCAAGGAGCCTGATGCGGGGCTCAATCCCAGGACTCTGGGATCATGACCTGAGCCGAAGGCAGAGGCCTAACCAACTGAGCCACCCAGGTGTCCTGCAACACAACCATCTTAACATTGAGGCAGCTGCTGGTATAGTTGGTGCAGACGGAACACAGGTACAGCAGCCGAGTGTGATAAACCCCGAGGGAGTGATCCAGCCCACGGGCGGGCACAGTGGTCTTGCAGAGAGGGGCTGGGGATGGAGAGGGACAGACTGGGCAATCCCCGTGAAGGATGGGGACCAGAAAGAAGGCTCTGCATTTGGGTAGTTGAACTGGAAAAAGAAAGGCAATGGAGCTGAGTGCCTGCCTCGCTGGCGTATGCAGAGGGAGTTAAATCCATTCTTACTGAAGGGAAGCATCCCATGGACCACTCTGCATTGATTGTTTTAGGTCTACGATCTTTAGATGTCTGGCTCCTCCTTGTCCTCAATCGCGAGTGGGTTATGAACAAATGAATTCTAGTATACCCAGAGAACACACAGCATTCTTTTGGCTTTTTCCAGTTTTCTTCCATATAAAATTTTTGACTGCCTCTGTCAAAGGCTATGCCACAAATCCAGCCCTGTGATTATGTTATCACTGGCTGAGATCCTATAATTTTCTGTAGTGATGATTATGGAAGCTCTAGGTTGCGAGAACCTTACAATCTTCAAATGGGTTTTCTATAATAATTTAAGTAACTGGAGAAAAATATCCTAGAATAATAGCATTTTGCTGCTGGGATGCATCTTGTAGTTCATTTCAGGCAACTCTTCATTTAATAAGGGAGAAACTTAAGGTGTAGGGGGAGCTGAGATTTCCCCAAAGTTCTGCATCAACTTAAAGACAAGTGAGGGCACCTGGGTGGCTCCATCATTAAGTGTCTGCCTTTGGCTCCGGTTGTGATCCCAGGGTTCTGGGATGGAGCCCTGAGTTGGGCTCCCTGCTCAGTGGGAAGCCTGCTTCTTCCTCTTCCACTCCCCCTGCTTCCTTCTCTTGCTGTGTCTCTCTGTCAAATAAATTAATGAAGTCTTAAAAAAAAAAAAAAAGGCGAAGGTCCAGAAATCCGTGTCTTCTGACCCAGGCCATTCTCTGTAACACAGGACAAAATCTAAAAGTGTTTCCCTTGTCCTCTCCATCCTGTTGGCCAAGCTCCCCCCCCCCCCCCACGATCTCTCTGAGGTCCTGCGTTGACCCTCATCTGCATCTCACTGCCACGGGCATTTGAGTACCTCTCCACCTCTGGGGGCTGTCCTCCTGGCATCAGCTTTCAGGAAGCTCTGGGTGAATGACTGTTTTTATTCTTTTATTTTTTATTTACTTATTTTTGCAATTCTGAGAGTGACCTGGAAACCACTGAGAAGGAAAAAAGATGATCCAGGCAGGCCCTCCTTTCTAAATTCAGGGGCGCCTGGGTGGCTCAGTGGGTTGGAGCCTCTGCCTTCGGCTTGGGTCATGATCTCAGGGTCCTGGGATTGAGCCCAGAGTCAGGCTCTCTGCTCGGCGGGGAGCCTGCTTCCCTCTCTCTGTCTGCCTGCCTCTCTGCCTACTTGTGATCTCTGTCAAGTAAATAAATAAACTCTAAAAAAAAAAAAAATCAAAATTCTCTGAAACTGGAATGAACTTTATTTTTCTTACACCTTTAGCACTGTACATAGTTTGAACTGATGGTGTCAGGCTTTCTAGGCTGGGTGATTTTGTAGGGCTCACCCCTCTTTTCAGCAGGGATACAGGTGTAAGAATGAATGCTCCACAGAACTCCATATACTGGTTCCAGAAGAAATCATCTGCCAGTGCTTTTTCTCTTCTAGAGAAACGGTCAGTGGGGACTATTTCGCAAAAATCTTCCCTAAAATCACATTATGATGTCAGAGTAGTAAACCCAGGGCCAGAAAAGGATGTTTTCATGCTAGATTGCTTGTTAGTAGGCTTTCCCATCCCACAAAAACGAGGGTTCAGGGAAGTTCTGGGGATTCTCACCCATTTTCAGCGATTGTCCTCCCCATCAGCTAGGGATGCCATTAAGGAAACAGAGTTGGAAGCAGTGCAGGTTTGGACAGTATTCTGCAGCTGTGACTCCTTCCCCCCCACCCCCCACCCCCCCCACCCCCACCCACATTTTCTCCATGCCTTGCTTCTGTTTGGGGTTTTAACTCTGAATGTTTAAAGGGTGATGTGATGATCTTTCTTCTAGGAAATTTAGAACCTTTGGAAAAATGGGTAGACTTGGCAGGCTGAACAAGCATTGGCCCATCTGGGCAGAAACCAGTCTTACCCTCACAAGGGGGGGTCACTACTTTCATACATAAGAATAAACCTGTAAGGGATAAGAAGTGAGTCATGAAACTTACTCATATTTAGCAGTAACCCTTGAAACCCATTTAAAGTTCAATCTAGCAAGTAACCTTTAGCTGTTGGGCTCTTTGATGCCATTGGTCTTCAGGATTGATGGCAGCATTTTCGCTCTCTTTGGCGTTCTGAATGGACGTCTTGTCAGTTACATTGATGGGGTAGGATATCTAAGAGGGTAAAACATATAAAGCATGTTAATGGGATTCGTTTTAAGTCTTAGAGCCATGAGGCTCATCTGTGAACTCTAGAAAGAGGTCCTGCAGGGTTGCATTTTATTTTCAGTTCAAGGATATATCTTAGTCCTTGGGGACCTGGGTTATTCCCAAGGAAAACAGGAATAAATCATGTTTTTTCTTATAGGCATGATGTGAGAATTGGTGCTTTGAGGTCAAACTACTATTTAGTTTAAATGTTCAGGACAGGGGTGCCTGGGTGGCTTGGTGGGTTAAAGCCTCTGCCTTTGGCTCGGGTCGTGATCTCAGGGTCCTGGGATCGAGCCCCACATAGGGCTCTCTGTTCGGCAGGGAGCCTGCTTCCTCCCTCTCTCTCTCTCTGCCTGCCTCTCTGCCTACTTGTGATCTCCGTTAAATAAATAAATAAAAAATATTTTTAAAAAATGTTCAGGGGCACCTGGTGGCTCATTGGGTTGGGCGTTGCCTTCGGCTCGGGTCGTGATCTCGGAGTTCTGGGATCGAGCCCCATATCGGGCTCTCTGCTCAGCGGGGAGCCTGCTTCCCCCTCTTTCTCTGTCTACCTGTGATCTCTCTCTCTGTCAAATAAATAAATAAAAATTAAAAAAAAATGTTCAGTACACAGGGGACCCAATTTTAGAACAGTTATCTGAGCTGGATGTAGCAACAAATGCTGAGTGTAATAAGAGAAATAATGAATAGTGAAATACCACTATGCTTCAAGATGATGAGCACAATAAAATAACAATATTTAATATACATGGAATGCCCATGGTGTTGCTAGTCACTGTCATAAGCACTTCGAATATATTCTATTAGTCCTACTGTATTAAACCTTATCGCGTATGTATTACTATTACCCCCTCTTTTTGCAGATGAGAAAACTGAGGGACAGAGACATTAAGGAACTTGCCCAGAATCAGTTATGTGGAGCAGCTGGGCAGTCTAACTCAAGAGCCTCATATTTGGCAATTTTGAAATATCATCTTTGACTTGCAGAATTTGTAATGTCGGTAGTCAGTGAATTTGAATGATGTAGATCGGAGGTTCTCAACTTTAGTTAGATGTTAGAGTGACAAAATATCAGTGCCCTGGTCCCATCCCGGACCAATTAAATCAGAAGGTCTGGGGTGGTCCCAGATAGTTTTATACTTTATTATTTTTTAAAAGATTTTATTTCTTTACTTGAGAGAGAAAGGATGAGGGCACGAGGGGGGTTGGGGGGAGTAGCATGTTCCCTGCTGAGCAGGGAGTCCGATGTGGGGCTTGGTCCGAGGACCCCGGGATCATGACCTGAGCCAAAGGCAGATGCTTAACTAACTGAGCCACCCAGGCACCCCCAGAATCCGTCATGTTTGTGTTCAGATTCTCCTGCTGTTTCTTACTTTGCGTTTATGCAGACTGCTATTCAATCGGGAGAGAGGGGGAGATATTTGTTAAATATTAATAAGCCAGTGTCTGCCAGTAAAGATAACCTCATTCCTCACTGCTCGATGCAGGTTCTGTGGCCACAAACAATACCTGTCATTGTTGCTGCACTCGAATGCAGAAATATGGCAAACAGATGGTATGGAAGTTTAGATACTAAAAGGTTGATCTGAAAATGGGAAAAAATGAAAATTGAGCCTTCTTCATGCTTGAAGATCATAGCAAAGACAAGGGCAAAACGTGCTATTGGATCATGGGATTTTCCTGATTTCAAATAGGAGTACTCCAGAGGCCTGGGTGACTCAGCTGGTTACGCATCTGGCTTTGGCTCAGGTCATGATGCCAGGATCCTGGGATTGAGCCCTGTGTCAAGGAGCCTGCTTCTCCCTCTGCCTGCCTGTCCCCCTGCTTCTGCTCTCTCTCTGACAAATAAATAAAATCTTTTAAAAAATGAAATAGGAGCACACAATAGATTTTGAAAGATTACCTACTCTGCAAAAGGAAAACTTTCCAACACCATGAAACGGTGTGACCTGCTATGCAACAGAGAGTTTAAGAATATAAATGCTGCCACCGCAGGTGAGGAACTGTGTGTCATGATGCCATCTCTCAGTCCCCCTCTTGGTACTGGTTTAAGAAACATGAGGGGACTATAAAAGTATTAGGTTTCATAACGTTGGCCCCTGTTATTGCAAAGGACTCTATCCCTTACTGCCATGATGTTAAAAGGAAACACCACTCAATTACAAGTAAAATCATCTCTTTCCTGGACAAGAAATGAAGGCCAAGAGAGTTTGGGCGGGGTGTGTGTGTGGCATCTAAATAGGCTGCCTAAGTGGGAGAAGAAATCATCCTTTTTCAAACCTCAAACAGGTGATGTCTTGGACAAAAATGTTATCTGGAGCTTGGGAGAAAAAATTGGGTTGAATCATAGACCCGCAGCTAGGATGCTTGATTTCTCTGGCTTTTGTAAAGGGGACTTGGTTTAGTTAATTCAGTCTGCCGCTGGTGATTCCGATTGTTTGACTGCCCGGGATCGATCCCTTAGACATAGCTCTGGCAAAAAGTTTCCAAATTACAAATACGATGTCCTATGCTTTCTTTCCCCAGAGAGTGTAGGATGTGTGATATTTTCCATCCACGGGCTGTTTGGGTGGAACTCGGTGTCAGAATCACCCCAGTGAGAGTCTCAGGGCAAGTAAAGCATACTTCTACATTATCTCTTTGAAAGTGGAATGGGACACAACCTCTGCCAGCTATTTTTTTTTTTTTTTTGTGAACCATTCTATTAATACCAATCAAATCGAGAAAATGATCAAATGAAATTGCATTTTGAGCATCATAAGCTGTGTAATGTCTATTCTGTTAAATTGGGGCCTATAATTGCTTCTCTACTGAAAAGATACAACAAAGACAGCAATCATGGCATGTCATTATCCCAGACTAGAAAACCGGCCTTTGCTGGGAGGACTTCAAAGGCTTGTGGTTCTCGAATTGCATTTGGCTGCTATTGATGAAACGCGGGCAATCCTGATTAGGTGTTTACACTGAGGTAAGGCGCAGAGCAGAGAGCCTGAGTGCCTGGGTCTAGAGCCATTAAAAAATTGTACATTATGTTCCTTGCTTTGAAGTGAGGGTTTGTAGGAAGGAAAGCAACTCAGATTGAGTACAGCTGAGCTAGATTGGGCGGCTACTTCTCTCTCAAAGAAACTCATCAGGTTCTTACAGAATGGGCACCACACAAAAAAGTTGAGGCTTTACACTGAGAGCTGTATGTGAATTAGTGTCTCTGCACAGACACACACTGAAACATGTCTAGAAAGCATATTATCCTTAAGTTCTGCAATCATGGCAAGTTTTGCTCCTTTATTCCTTGATACTGTTTATTGTTTATTTTTTATTATCACGGACGTTGTGCAGAGCCCCTCAGTTAACATATCTGTTTCCTTGTTATTCTCTGGTATTAACAACTAGCACATGGCCAAATTAAAATAGGCCAGAGTGTCTGATTTTTTTTCTTAAATGTATTATTTGCTTACCGTCACTCCAACACGTCTGTTACTTAATCCCTCTCTTCGGGACCTGAGCACTGGATTCGGCGAGCATTGGTTCACTTGGCTAACGAGTGATCTGCTGTATTAGTTCTGTTCTATTTCTGAGACATTGTGCTCTGTGGCAGTCCAAGCCGACTAACATCTCTCTCTTGACACATGGCCAGCGGGAGAGGCGGAGGCATGGCGGCACCAAGAGCCCGCCATTGTCAGGCTCTAACACGGATATTTTGTACAGCTGTTTGAATTATCTGGGGATTTATATTCATGATTCAGCCATTAAGAGACAAAACACAGTTGTTAATACCATCAGAGAATAACCATTTGGCTCTGCTGTTGGTCACTTTCTCCATTCGTGCAGAACCCTTCATAACGCATTTCACAACGCATTTCACGCACAGACGCTCCATCAGAATGTGATGACATGGAAACCACTGGAGATACTACTTTTTTGCATTCATTTTCTACCATAAGGTCCTGCCACTTTTAAAACCCCCAAACTAATTATGCCAGCCACTGCTTGCAGTCCCTTCAGTGCTTCCCCCTTGCCCTTACTCTTTAAAGGTTTAAGGTCCTTCATTCTGTACTTCTTGTTCTTTTCACATTGTACTTTCTTAACTCTGTGGTTGGGTCATAGGCACCCTTGTTTCCAGGGTTTGTGCACAGGCCATCTTTGCTGGGAAACACCTCTTCACCTCACTTATTCTGACCAATCCCATTCACTGCTGCTGTTCCAGCCTGGGCTGAAATAGAATTTCATCCAGGAAGCCTTCCTTGACTCCTCAGAGATTACAACAAAGGCACCTGAGCTCACGGCTTTGGCATTTTGTACTTTCCTTTTTGTAACAAGTGTTGGCTTGGTAATGGGGTTTGTTTCCCCTCCAGACTGTAAGTCTCAGTTTTGGTGGGCTAGTCACATGAGCCTGGCACACACATGCTCCGTAAGTATCATTGAATGAAAGGTCTACCTACACGGAGCACTGAATTCTCCATTTACATCAGAATACATAGAATCTACTTGTTTATCTGGCTAGACTTATGGTTTATAATAAAGTCAGGTAGCCAGCTGTCAACAAAATAATGTGGAAAGCAGGCCTTACCTTTCCCTTTCCCTTGCTCACTCTGCCCAGGACCACTGGGCCGTCACCGTTCTCATGTGCTGTTACCTCTTTGAGGAACATTCTTTCCTCAAATATTTGCTTGATACGCTCTCACCTCCTTCATGACCTCCTTAAAACTGTAATTCCCCCCCACCCCCAATTCCCTATTTCTCTGCTCTCTTTCTCTCCCTAGCACTTCCATCACCTACAAATACATGATTTATCTATTTTTGTCGATTGTCCATCTCCTCCTACTAGAAAGTTAGCCCCATGAGGGTTGGGATTTTTGGTTTTTGTTCAGTATTACATTCTAAGTACCTAAGACAATGCCTGGTACCTAGTAAGGTCTTACTAAATACATGTAAATGAATGAAGCAATGAACTATTTTCAAGAATATGAAAGAGATTTTTAGGAATATCTTGTGTTTGATTAACCAAGTAACCCGAACTCTACATGACACGACTAGGGATATGTAAGCATGGCCTCTGGATGGCCACAGAATTCAAATTACTCTATTACTAAAATCTTTCAGTGATTCCACGGCATGTAGAGGAAAGGCATAACTCCTTAGCACAGCGGTTCTAAAACTTGAGCATGCATGAGAATCACTTGGAGGGCTTATTAAAGCAGATTGCTGGGCCTCACCCCAGAGTTTCTGACTCAAGAGGTCTGGGATGGGGCCCAAGAATTTGCCCTTCTAACAATTTCCCAGGGGAGGATGATGCCACTGGGTTCCAGGGACCGTATTCTGAGAGCCCCTGCTTTACAATGACGTACAAGGGCCTGCATGTAAGGCACCTGACAGTTTCTCTAGCCTAAATACCCACACTCCCATCCTCACAATCTAGATATGTACAACACAAAAGTATTCGTCTTCTCCTCAACTCACTGGATTCAGTAATCCTCTCCAGTCCTTACTTTAAGATCTCCCAACTGATACCCACAGGTGAGGCTCATGACTCCCCACTCCTCTCTAGGATGTCTTGGGATTTCTGTCCATCAGTTGGGTTGTATGCTTACCAAGAAGATTTTACAATTGTTCACAAACCTGTTTATGTCTATTGTCTGTTTAGTTAAAATTATAACATGTATATAAAGGTTAGATAATTTAGAGAAATCAGAGTGTGAATAGAGAATTGTTATTTTCATGGAAATAAAGTAAAGTAATTTAGAATGGCTCAATAAAGCAAAAGGCAAGAGAATGACTCTGGGGGGTGGGCCATGGAAAACTGAAAAAGGTTAGGGAAATAGTTATTTTTTAAAAATCATGGGGCTCCTGGGTGGCTCAGTGGGTTAGGCCTCTGCCTTCGGCTCAGGTCATGATCCCAGGATCCTGGGATCAAGCCCCGCATCCGGCTCTCTGCCTGCTTACCTCCTCCCCCTCTGCCTGCCTCTCTGTCTACTTGTTATCTCTGTCTGTCTGTCAAATAAATAAATAAAAGTCAAAGAAAGTTATATTTTACGTTCTTTCTTTAAAAAGGAATGCCTTTTAAAGATTTACTTATTTATTGTAGAGAGAGAGAGCTCACTTGAGCAGGGGGAGGGGCTCAGGGAGAGAGAGAGGGAGAATCCCAAGTCGACTCGGCACCGAGCAAGGAGCCCAATGTGGGGCTCAGTCCCAGGACCCTGAGATCATGGCCTAGGCTGAGATCAAGAGTTGGACCCTTAATCGACTGAGCCACCCGGGCCGCCTTGTACTGACTCCCAATATGTCTGCTTCCCACGAGGGCAGGAGATGCTAAACAGCAGATACACTGACAGCAGCAAAAACGACTGCAGACCCCTAGCAGTCTGGGGCATTCAGGGAAGAAGCAGAGCATCCTTTTTCCCATTGCCACAGCCAGGGACATTACCACAGAGCCAAGTGCCACGGCCCCAGCTAAGCTAGCACCAGCATGTCAGGCCCTCCAGCACGTTGGGTGAAAGCTGACCTGGGAAATGATGGCTTCGGTTAAGGTTCTAGTTTCTGAAAGGGCAGGCTTTAGTTAACGAGGAAAGTTTCCTTTTCATGGATCCCTCGTTAGTAATGTTGACTGAATGGAGTGACACTCCATAGATCACATAATTCGTAGCTAAACCAAGTGCTGATCAGCGCACACAGACAGATGCCTGAGGAAATGCGTTATGCTGGGGAAAAACCGTGAAGTTCAATTTGAATTATGCTGTCCTAAGTAAGTGCTCTTGTCATGGTCACACAGGGCAAAGGAAAAAAAAAAAAACCCAATCAATGAAGATACAGAGCACTTACTCTATAGAAGAATAATTTTTATGAGTATGATAAAGGTGAGACTCAAAAATACTACCCAGCGGTGCCTTGGTGGCTCAGTGGGTTAAGTGTCCGCCTTCGGCTCAGGTCATGATTTCAGGGTCCTGGGATCGAGCCCCCATTGGGCTCTCTGCTCAGCAGGGAGCCTGCCTCCCCCAGTCTCTTTCTGCCTGCCTCTCTGCCTACTTGAGATCTCTCTCTGTCAAATAAAGAAATAAAATATTTAAAAACAAATACCACCCAAACCAGAAGAATTCTAAACAACAACAAAAAAATTCCATTTCTAAACAAATTAGAAAAAGATGATCATCATTGAAATAAAGGTACAGCTTAATTTTATAGACCACCAAAAGTTTTACTAAATCTAAAACTACAGAAAACGAGAGCAGTGGGTGGCTCCGTCATCTCAAGAGGGAGGGTAAGGTTTTCCCAAACAAACAAGACAAGGAAGAGTGGCCCATCAGCATGACCAGAAATGCAGGGGAGACGCTGGGCTCTGGGAGCTGTGAGTTCCCAGAGGATGCTGGGAGTGGTGGGGAGGCAGGGCGGGGGGTGGCGATGACAAAGGAAATGGCTGAAGCAGGAGAAGTGGCTAGGGCGCGGAGAGCCTTGTGTACCACTCTGAGAGTTTGACTCTGACCCACAAGTGTAACGTGTGTTTTCTGAGTTCTCTGAGAGTCCTACCATAGATTGGGCTACTAGGGCATTGAAATGCTACCCTTTTAGGTACAATTTTTAAATTCTACCTGAAGTGCTATCCCTTTTACTTTGAGGCACTCTGACCTGAAAAAAGGAAAAAAAAAAATCCATAAGGTCCTACTCTGAGTGGTTCCTTTCCCTTCCCATAGGAAAAGAAAGCTATAGCTTGAGAATGTCCAGTGTTGACAGTAGCTTCCCTACACCGTCTGCCACATGTCAGGAGCTTTGTATAATTTTTTCTAGTAGGCCTCCAAGGCAGGAATTGACCCCATATATTAGATAAGGAGTATCAGTCTTAAAGAGTCTCTTGCTCAAATATCTAGGAAGTGCTACCACGTAGTTCGCTGAAGAGCCAGGATATAACCCGTGATTATGACTTTCGAATTAGTGTTTTGTTTTGGTTTTATTTGTTTCTCCTGTAACATTGTGCTGTCCCTAGGGGAGAGGGCTGCTGCCACAGGGGCCATAGACCAAACCTGTCCCCCAGAGCTTCCACAGTTTTCTCTTCTTTGTATGTTCACATCTCAACTTGAATGACATCTCCTCAGAGAGTCCTACCCAAACATCCCAGTCACATTCCCCTTCATCATTTTATTAAGTCAAGTTATTCAGTGTCCTTTGAGGTATTTATTGGCACTGGAAATTATTTTGTTCCACATTTCTTGCCTCTGTCATGTGACTGGAACATAAGCTCCTTGAAGCTCAGGCTCTGTAGGTCTTGTTCTCTGGTAGCTACCTAGCACTGAACCCCAAGCACATAGTTGGTGCTTAATAAAGGTCTGTTGGCTGCCTGATCCGCTGTCCCAGCAAGAGCCACGAATGTATGTCGATCTTAAAGTGGGTAGTGGATTTCTTTCTTTCGTACTATATTTTTTTTTTTCAAGATTTTATTTATTTGACAGAGAGAGATGGTAAGAGAGGGAATACAAGCAGGCTTCCCTCTGAGCAAGGAGCCCAGCCTGATGCCAGCACCCCGGGCTCATGACCTAAGCCAAAGGCAGACACTTAACCACTGAGCCACCCAGGAGCCCCAAAATGGGTAGTGGTTTCTTTTTTCTTTCTTTCTTTTTTTTTTTTTTTGAAGATTTTATTTATTTATTTGACAAACAGAGATCACAAGTAGGCAGAGAGGCAGGCAGAGAGAGAGGAGGAAGCAGGCTTTCTGCCGAGCAGAGAGCCCCATGTGGGGCTCAATCCCAGGACCCTGGGATCATGACCTGAGCCAAAGGCAGAGGCTTTCACCCACTGAGCCACCCAGGCGGCCCTGGGTAGTGGATTCTTGATAGCGCTTCATTTTGTCTGGAAGACTATAGGGGACCGAGTTACCTTTCTATATTTGTTTTCATAAAGTATCTGTAATTTCCAAGAGAAGAATAACAGGTCTAAAGCACCCTTCATTGGTCTTCAAAGTCACATTGGAATCAAGATAGAAAGGTAGCTCCTTTTTCAAGACATAGATGTCTTTTAATGGTAGCTCAGAAATGGACTCAAATTCTAACTAATGAGTTTCAGACAAACCCTGAACAACTCATGAATAAAAAAAGAAGGTCCTGAATGTTCAGCAGCAAAGTCACTGGCTGACGGTGATACTCAGGCGCCCTCTAGTGTGTTTTGGGTTTTATATCAGTAGGAACGGGCCTGCTTTCACACGTCCAGTGATACAGAGCGCCTGGATTCCAAGGTGATTTTCCCAGGGCGTTCTAATGTACGATCAACAGATGAAAAATGCACATGGTACAGATGAAAAATGGCAAAAATAATTGTGGGGCAGTTTAATTTAGAAACGGATAGTTCTTCTCTGAGCCATTATTTACAAGCAAAGAAGGCAATTTAGGTGACCCTGAGGGGTCAGTGGGCATGAAGTTACAAGAGTTACTACAAAATGTTGTGTCTTGTGAATCCATAGGCATGGTTCAAAAATAAGAGCTATAGGGCACCTGCGCGGCTCAGTCGTTAAGCGTCTGCCACTGGCTTAGGTCCTGAGTCCAGGGTCCTGAGATGGAGCCCGGAATCGGGCTCCCTAGTGCGGGGCGGGGGCGGGACGGCTTCTCCCTCTCCCACTCCTCCTGCTTGTATTGTCTCCCCCCACCCCCCGTCAAGTAAATAAATAAAATCACTAAAAAAATAAGAGCTATAAAAGGGTATCAAATGGAAGGCTGTGCTCTTATCCCTGTCCACCCTTCACAATCACCAGCATATTCTTCCAGTTTTTTAGGCATACCTAATGAAACCCAGAGCTTTATCCTTCCTCACTTTTGTACACTGTGAGCACTGTTCTGTACCTTTGATTTTTCCCTTCATAATAAAAAACTCTGGTAAGTTGTCCGAAACCGTTCATGGAGAACATCCTCATTAGTATTATTTTTTTTTAACAGCTACAATGTACTTTATTCTATGGATGTACTAAAATTTCAGTATTACCCACATGATAGATATCTGGGTAGTTTCCAGTCTTTCTCTGAAAAAAGGCTGAAATGAATAATCTTGTACAGGAGTTATTTCAAAACTGCACATACATAACTAGGAAAAATTCCTAGGAATGTGATGTATTGGGTCAAGTAAAAATAATCTTTGCTGACAATTATATAGTGTTGGCTATAAGGCAGGTATTGATCTAACCACACTACATATATTAACCTATGTATTTAACCTTCTTAACAATCCTGTGAGGAAGGTACTGTTTTATATATATATATATATATATATATATATATAAATTTTTTTTTTTTTTTTAAAGAATGAGGAAACTGAAGCACATAGGGGCAAAGCAACCTGCCCAAGGTCAGAGAGCAGGTGGCAATGCCAACCACCTTGGCTCTGAAGTCTGTTCTCTTCCATTATGTTTTCCTTTTTCAAGAAGTATATGTATTTGTATTTTAAGGGGATATTAACAAATTATCCTCCACACCGGTTATACCAATTTCTTATCTTACCACCCTGATGTTGTACTTTTTGGCCTACAGCTTCATCAAACATTTGGAATTTTGTTGGTTTAATTATAGGTGAAAAATAAAATCCCAATGTAGTATTGACTTATATTTCGCTTCTAATGGCTGAGGTTGGGTATCTTTTCATGTATTTCATAGATATATGACTTAACTTTTCTAGTAAATTTTCTATTGACCTTTGGTCTTTCTGTATTTTTGTATTGGGGTTTTTTAGTCTTGATTTCTAGAAGCTCTTTATATATTAGCAATAGTAGAGTTTCATCTGTGATACGAATTAGAAATATTTTTGTTCTTTGTATTTTGACTCTCATGCTTTTTCCTATAGAAGTATTTTGTATTTATGTAGTCAAATTTATCAATCTTTTGTAGATTTTGGATTTTCAACCATTTTGAGGTTATGGGAGAATGTGCTTCTTTTTTTTTCCCCTAGTATTTTTGTGGTTTAATTTTTTTTTTTTTAAGATTTTATTTATTTATTTGACAGAGAGAAATCACAAGTAGTCGGAGAGGCAGGCAGAGAGAGAGAGAGGGAAGCAGGCTCCCTGCTGAGCAGAGAGCCCGATGCGGGACTCAATCCCAGGACCCTGAGACCATGACCTGAGCCGAAGGCAGCGGCTTAACCCACTGAGCCACCCAGGCGCCCGTGGTTTAATTTTTTTTAATTAAATATTTGGTCATTTGGAATTTATCCTGTTGTATGATATGAGTTACGGATCTGACTTCATTTTCTCCCAGATGGCTACCCAGTTGTTTTATTGAACAATGCACCGTTTCCTCAATGATTTGAGATACTGCCTTATCCAATCATAGTATCATCTTCTATATTCTCATATATAGTTTTGTTCTGTTTCTGCAGTTTCTACTCTGTCGTTCCATTTTTCTGTCTATATATGCATCAAATATTATCCTAGTATTTAATTATTGAGGATTTAAAATTCACTCTCTGGTAGTGCTAGATGCTCTCATGATTCTTAATGTCCAGAGCTTGCTTTATTATCCCTGTTTTTATTTTTCATCTGAACTTAATCAGCTTTTTGAGTTCTATTTAACAAAAAAACAACTGTTGACATTTTTGGGGGATGTCATAAGCTTCTTAGATGTACTTTCAGTTCTTCCCAAAGACAATACACACCTTAAGGCCATGTGTAGTTTAACTGGGCCTAAATGCTTGTGACAAAATGATGTATTAAAAAGCTGCTTTTCTTCACTGTATAACGGTAACAGACATTTAGTCATTCATTTGGGACAGATGTCATTTATCCTTTCAGTATTTCTGGTTGTAAGACATTGCTCATCTCTTTCAAAGAAGTTAGGAAAAAAAAGCTTTTCAAACATGAAAGCTTTCCAGATAGATGCTGCTTAATCTAAAACCATATCCTCCAAACCTGCCACCTCCAATTCTACCTCCTGCTCGCAAATCAGCAGAATAATCCTACCATCCCTTGAAAACCTCAGTGCTCTATGGCCACTGACTTATACAACTATGACTTCCGGTTTCTGGAAAACCCTGTATGTGTTTTATGTGCAGTCCATGGACCAGCAGCCTTGACATCACCTGGGCACTTGTTAGAAATCCACATGCCTAAGTCTCACCCCAGACCTACTAGATTAAAATCTGTATGTTAACAAGATTCTGGGTGGTTCATAAATGCCTTACAGTTTGAGGGGAAAAAGAGATCAGTGGTTCTCAGTGGCATCAGAACAGCAGAAGTGGCATCACCCAGAACCATGTAGGAAATTAAAATTCTTGGGTCCCACCCTGTACCTATTGAATCAGAAGCTCCTAAGTTAGGTCCAGCAGTCTGTTTTAACAAGCCCTCCAGTTGATTCTGATTCAACTAATGTTTGAGAATGCCTGATGTAAAGCAATGGTTCTCAACCTTGGCTAAGCATTAGAATCACTTGGGGAGCTTTGAAAAAAATCCCCATGCTGACAGTGTACCCCAGATTAATTAAATCAGAAATTCAGGGCTTTGGCAGACCAAAGAATTCATATTCTTTTACTTTTCCAGATGATTCCATCGTGAAGCCAAGGGTGAGATCCACTGCTCTAGTCTGGAAAAGCGCATCTCAAACCTGGCTACACGTTAGAATCACTTGAAGATCTTTGAAACAAAAATACTGGCGCTCAGGGTCTTATCCAAAGATGTCCATTGGTCGACGTGAAGCCAAGAATCATTTTTTAAAATTAGTTTCTCAGGTGAATCTAATATCCAGTCAGGTTTTCAAACCACTGCTCTAGAAAATACCATTTTCCTTTCACATAAAATTTTTACTAAAGAGAGTAAGTCTGGGGGTGATATAAGAGGTCCATTTTTCATTCCCCGTCTATTTATTGAGACCTTACAGTATGTTAGGCTAGTTACCAGGAAGATTGAAAATAGGTACAAATCAATCAATTTCTTGCCCATAAGGAGACCTATAATCTGTAGGGACAGAGAGACCTGCACATATGTCATATGTAAATAATGACTCGAAAGGAACATATTGTTCAATGCTATTGACTATAACTCAATAAAAACAGTTACACATATCCTATCACTGTTCAGTCAAACTAATATCTGTCCTTTTTAAAAGAAGAGGAGTAAGAGGAAGGAAATGTATGTTGGAAAATGGTGAAGAAACAGTTTTGAATATAATTAGCAATCAGCCCTCGGACATTTGAATCTGGAGAAAGTGGTGGTCAAGGTCAACAGCCACTTCGAAGACTAATTTATGAGCTTAAAGATTGAGCAAGCTCGGGGCGCCTGGGTGGCTCAGTGGGTTAAGCCGCTGCCTTCGGCTCAGGTCATGATCTCAGGGTCCTGGGATCGAGTCCCGCATCGGGCTCTCTGCTCAGCAGGGAGCCTGCTTCCTTCTCTCTCTCTCTGCCTGCCTCTCAGTGTACTTGTAATTTCTGTCAAATAAATAAATAAAATCTTAAAAAAAAAAATTGAGCAAGCTAAAAATGCTTTAAAGTTTTCTCACTCCCTAACAGGAAGTTGTGCTATGGAATCACTGTAAGTCAGCTCACCCCAATATTGTTTGTAAATGAAGTTATAACTACTAAGAAAAATGAGCAATTAAGAAATCAGCAATTAAAGAGTTTATAATAAAGCTATTTTCACTTCTATTATAACTTTCTTTTGGCCTATTTGTCTCTCCTTCTAGACTGGCTTCTTTTGAGAACACATTTAAAAATAAATGAAAAATATTGTTCTAGTCTGAGAGAAATTACTGGTTATAAATACTTCTCACAGATAATGAACTGTGGAATTTATATTTTTAAAGAAGCAACCAAGCAAAATTCAAATTTTCATATATTTTAAGAAAGGTACATTAACATCTAAAATTGGGACAGATTGTTGATAATTCTTTTGCATTCAGCCAACTCTTTTGAGAATTCAGCTGAATATACTATATCCATTCCTCTGTTTTATTATCAGTTATAAAGGCAAGGATGTTACCATAATCCTTTAAGACTATAAAGGGAGTTTCTGAATTAAGAGAAAATCACAAATGTTCATATACCTCCTTTTCATGTTCTATCAAAAAATACTTATAGGTTAGAATAGGTTAGAGCATTTTAAATAATACCAGTTTGAATTTGGAATAGGTCTAAGGGCATCCCCATGTAATATAATAACCTTTCCTTCATATTTGAAAATGACCTCACAGTAGGTAATGAATTTCAAGCTGATCTTCCCAAGAAGGATGGTGGATATACTGATCTAGCCATTCTTTTCTTTCTTTCTTTTTTTTTTTTTTTTTTAATTTGACATACAAATCACAAGTAGGCAGAGAGGCAGGCAGAGAGAGAGGGGGAAGCAGGCCCCTCGCTGAGCTGCGAGCCCGATGTGGGGCTCGATCCCAGGACCCTGGGATCATGACCTGAGCTGAAGGCAGAGCCTTTAACCCACTGAGCCACCCAGGCGCCCCTAGCCATTCTTTTCCTATGTCCATGGAGATGTCCACTAGGAGTTGGTCTGATAGGATCTGAGTGCCCAGCATATAGAGTTAAGACTACTGACTGCAATAGATTTGAATCCATCATCCAGGATAGAATTCACTCTTGAAATGGTAAGATAAGAAAGGGAGGGCACTTACTGTTCTGGTTTTATAGATGGAGAGACTAAAGTTTCATTCTATCTTTCGCATAGAATAAAGGATGGTGTAGTGATTATCAGTTGTGGTTGGAAAGATAGTAGAATCATCTGGATAATTAAAAAGAAAAACCAAGGGGCGCCTGGGTGGCTCAGTTGGTTAAGCATCTGCCTTTGGCTCAGATCATGATCTTGGGGTCCTGGGATCAAGCACCACTTTGGGCTCACTGCTTTGTGGGGAGTCTGCTGCTCCCTCTCCTTGTGCCCTACCCCTGACTCCTGCGTGCGTGCTCTCATGTTTTCTGTCTCTCTCTCTTGCATGAGTTCTCTCAAATAAATAAATCTTAAAAGCCCCCAAACCAAACCACCACATGCTATAGCCTGCGGCCGTCCTATCACCGCCCAAAATGTATATAAAAATCGAAGTTGAGAATCACTTGTGTGCGTGTTGCCTTTATTAACATGAGTGTGTCATGTCACCTCCAACGTGTTGGGACATTTAATAGAGTTGAAAGCCAGTGTTTGTAGTAGAAAGAAAGGCAACCAACACAGCGAGTCAAACCTTCAGTCCTGATTTTATCTAATGGAGTATGCAATTAAAAAAAAAATCCATGGTTCCCTGAGTGGAAATGTTTTGGATATATTAATTGAATTACAGCACCGTAAGCCATTGATGGCTTTGATTTTTGCTCTTAAGGATTAGTGGAATGAGGGCCGTCTGGGTGGCTCCGCCTGTTAAGCATCTGCCTTCCGCTCAGGTCATGATCCCAGGGCCCTGGGATCCACCAGCCCAGTGGGAACCCTGCTTCTCCCTCTCCTTCTGCCTACAACTCTGCCTACTTGCACTCTTGCTCTCTCTCTCTGTCAAATAAATTAAATCTTGAAAAAAAAAAAACAAAAACAAAACAAAACTGTGGAATAATTCCCCTGATTCTTCAAAGAGGAGCAAGGGATAGGGCATTTGTTTTACTCAGCCGCATGGTTAGAATGACGTCATCGTCTCAAAGGAAAGGATCTCCAGCCATTGCAGACAAAGGCACATTCCAGGCCAGTAGTGCTGGGAGGAGATTAATCAGTAGCACTTACATACCTGTTCAGGGAGATTGTCCCCCCTTCTTTTATTGTGAAGTTGAAGATAAGAATCCGTTTTAGGAGTAGGGAATCCCAAAGTCAGCTTGTTTTTCTCCACGAAATATTGTTTGGACTTCCTTCGCCGACGGCCACGTGATCCTGGCAGGAAAACCTCATGATGTGAACTGGAACTCTTCAAGTAACGAGAGAGGTTGCTGGATTTTTCCGCCAGGTCACTGTCGCTCAGCTCTGAAAATGGCTGGCTGCGGTGGGCGCCCCGATCATAGTTTGGGCTTAAAAATTCACTGCCGAGTAAGGAGGCAACACTCTGGGGGCTACTCTTGGGTTCACCTTTCTCCCCGGAAAGTTCCATCGACGTCTCCTTGGAAGGGTACAGGGGATCCGGAATCAGATTTTCGGAAGAGCTGTCTACAGACTCTGGCAATGTGTCCATAGTCAACAACTTCCTCTCCTCTTTCTTACTCTTCCAGTTTGGGTCATATCGGAGGTCTGAATATTTGTCTTCTACTGGTTGTTGGCTGCCCAAAGCAGAAAGGAAATGTCAGGTCCTTAATTAAAACAAATTTGCATGTTATGTTTAATTATCTTAGTTGAATCTTTCTCCTATAATTTTCCTTTTACTACCTATGTATTGAAGACCTAACTGAGGCTCAATTTAGGTTTATGGAGTACACATAAGGGCAAAAAGGTTTTAATTATTCGTTCACTAAATTAGGGAATAAAAATGGGGGATATGTCATTTATGAATGCCTGAAAACCGCTGAAAATCACATGCCAGTGAATCGCTGTGGTTCAAGTGGAGCTATGACTTATGCACACCTTGAACACTTCAACTAGCGAAGATAAACCTGATTTCTCATTTTGGCCAGTGACGCATACATTTGGGTGCTTATCTGGGAAGAAAATGCCCTTATGGCCTGGATGAGTGTTTCCTCCGTCTGCCTCTCCTGTGAGGGGAAGCAAGATTGATCTTAACTGAATTCCTACCTAGGTTCATCCTCCTTTAAAGGATTTTGCTTCTCATCTTGTCTTTGTAGATTTCCATGCATATGCTGAAGAACGAACCCCAATGTTTAGAATCAGACGGTGGCTCACAGAAAAGTTCTTAGTTTGTATTCTGTGGGTTTGTCACATGGATGCACACAAAACAGAACACAGGTCGGCTGTAGGATGGCCCTACTTCAGCAAAAGGTTAAACATATGGTCTCACCATAGGGATGCGGGCTAGTCCCTAATCAGGGCATATGATCCCAAGTAAAGTCTTCCCTTTTCCTCATGACGGTCTCAATTTGTAAAGCACCACCTGGTCTTAACCAAAAAAAGAAAAAAATAATGCTGGTAATATGGCATGTTTAATGGCCCCTTTCATCTTCAGAAGCTAAATGGGAGAGATTTTCCTTCCTTGAGTATAGTAGATGCAATCCTCTAATCAAAAAGAAAATGTAAATCACCTAGGCTTTTTATGCTACTTGATATTCCCGTTTACAGAGGACATAATTTTATTCTGGGTAAACAAGCGAATGGTGCCCCGGCTACTGATTTACTTCTCTTAATGTGGCCCTGGATGTCTTTTGATTTGAGGTAAAGCAAAAATTAGAGTGAGAAGACAAAACTCCTATGTCTTGCTAAACTGTCATTTTGAATTAAGATGGAGAACTTCTTGGGACACCTGGGTGGCTTGGTCAGTTAAGTGTCTGTTTTTGGCTCAGGTCATGATCCCAGAGTCCTTGGATGGAGTCCTATGTGGGGCTCCTTGCTCAGTGGGGAGCCTGCTTCTCCCTCTCCCTCTGCCGATCCCCATGCTTGTGTATGCTTTCTCTCTCTGACAAATAAATAAGTAAAATCTAAAAAAAAAAAAAAAAAAAAAAAAAAAAAAAAAAAAAGAAAGAAAGAAAAGATGGAGGACTTCTTGGAGTAGGCTGCTCTGCTTTCTCTACCAAGGGAAGAAAAATGATATTCTCTTCCATCAAAATGCCTGAATGGAGAGGTGCACATTTGTTGGGAAGTTGAATATCAAATTATGCAACTCACCCCATGTCCTAAGCATCATGGGTTACCTGCCTCTGGGTTTTTTGAGGAGGAGGTGTCTCCTGTGTGATGTCTTATGAACTCACACTGTGTTTTAGCCTTGTCTGGAGAGCCTTTGCTCTCTAGGTCTCATTGGGCAGAGAGTGGGGACATGGAGTGGTCCAACAGGGCACAGTCTGGACTTGGGACTAGACAGACCTGGGCTCAAGTTCTGGGTCTGTCATTATCTGTGCATGAAATTATGCCATCTCTGAGCCAGTTTTTCTTGTCTGTAAGTAGCAATTATATTCTGGTTACTTCTCAGGATTGCATAAACATCAGAATGAGACAATGTATCTTAATGTTCTGTATTTGTGCTTATTTTGCCTTTCACTATGCTAACTTTGGCTCTTCACCTAGTTACAGTTCTGGGCAGCAGGGTCTGAGTCTTCCTCCTTCCCTAATCTCTACCTGAAGTACTCAAGCCTGTGCTCTGGACAGAGGAGTGAATGAGTATTTCTCAAATAACTGAGCCTCTAAAATTACTTGAGTCAACACAAATGTAGTATCAGATATCAATTTTTAAAAACCAATAGTAGTCAATTAGAATATACACATGCAGAAAAGCTTCTTGCAAATGAGTGAATGATTTTTGGGCCTATCATGTGATGATTTAAACATAAGCGTGATTGTTTAGGTGGGAAAGAACAGATTAAGGGGTACCTTGATTCCATCTTGGAGTAAGTAAAGATATGAATTTTTTTTAAAGATTTATTTATTTGACAGAGATCACAAGTAGGCAGAGAGGCAGGCAGAGAGAAATGGGGAAGCAGGCTCCCCGCTGAGCAGAGAGTCCGATGTAATGTGGGGTCTCCATCCCAGGACCCTGAGATCATGACCTGAGCCGAAGGCAAGAGGCTTAACCCACTGAGCCACCCAGGCACTTTTAAATGTGATGCTTTTAAAGAACAGATTCTGAATGGATAAAAGGAGGGTTGAGGAGAGCTTAGGGAGAAGCAGAGCTAAGATCCTGAAGGACTCTGTAAACTCTGTGAAGGAATTTGGCTTACCTATATTAACTTGAGAGTCTGGCTCTGAGCAAAAATAATTAGAGAGCAAAGATGTTAGTAAGATCT
This sequence comes from Mustela nivalis, assembly GCF_964662115.1. Taxonomy (NCBI): domain Eukaryota; kingdom Metazoa; phylum Chordata; class Mammalia; order Carnivora; family Mustelidae; genus Mustela; species Mustela nivalis. Next base: position 25,724,416 of record NC_139028.1, on the reverse strand, counting down.
AAATACTTCTGGAGAGCCCAGGTGATGAGTTTTTGGAAGGGATTATCTACAGAGGCATTTTTGTTTGCTTGTTTTTTGTGAAGTTTTAGGATAGCTAGCCTTCTTTGCACTCTTAAAGCAGGGGTTGGTACTTTTTGAAAGTGAGTATCCAGGGGCGTTTGGGTGGCTCAGCTGCCTGACCTTCAGCTCAGGTCATAATCCCAGGGTCCTGGGATTGAGTTATCGTGTGAAAAGGTGCAATTCATTAACTTCTCTGTGCCTTAGCTTGCGCGTCAGTGAAATGGGATAACAGTACCTATCTCAGGGTGCCATTAAGTGAATGAATACATACGAATGCTTACACATCCATGACACAGAATAAGTACCCCGTGAGGGCTGGCTAGCTAGGACCACCTCTGCCCACAAGCTCCATGGCCAGTCCTTGCCCTGTGTTACATTCAGTCACCATGACATGACGCATGTTGTGTCGTGCATTGTGCTTCCTGTGGGTGGATCTCAAGGGATTGTTCTCTCCCTGGGGCTCAAGTTATTTCCAGGGCACGGAGCTGTGTTGTGATGCACTCAGGGGCACCTTTGTGGCTTGAAGGAACTAACTATCTTCAAAAATCCGATTTTCTTTACCATGCCTTAGGCACTTGTAGATGACCTGTTTGAACTATAGTTTAGGAAATGCGACTAAGAAATTTCAGCCACACGATGAAATATTTTAAGAACCTGCTGAGTGCTGATGGGAGAATTAAATGACTTTAGATCTTCAGAAAGAACTGTAATTTCTGGGGCGCCTGGGTGGCTCGGTGGGTTAAGCCTCTGCCTTCAGCTCAGGTCATGGTCTCAGGGTTCTGGGATCTAGCCCCGCATCAGGCTCTCTGCTCAGCAGGGAGCCTGCTTCCCTTCCTCTCTCTCTCTGCCTGCCTCTCTGCCTACTTGTGATCTCTGTCTGTCAAATAAATAAATAAAATTAAAAAGAAAAAAAAGAAAGAAATGTAATTTCTGGTCTCAACATATCGCCATTCTTAAATGCCCCTAGAGGTATACTACACATTGCAGAAGCACTGGTGTCTTAAGTGGAACCCAAGCAATACAAAGGCTTTGGGAACATATCAGAAAAAAAAAAAAAAAAAAGATGAATTGCTTTGATTGAGAAGAATGTTTCTGAACCAAACGTGGGAAGAGAAACTCTAATAATGTGTCCAGAAGAAATCTGAATCTGAAAATGTGGCTTTTCTAAGAGCTTTAATTACACTGCCCCATTTACACTGCAATGACGGTCTCCAAGTATTCCCTCCGTCCCCTTTCTAGATGGAAACTCTATGTCGAAACAAATGTTTTGCAAAATCATGAGCACGGGAGGCTGTAATACTTCACAGAAACAAATCTAATGTTTGAAATAGAACATTGATACTGAAGAACCCCATTGTGCTGAGCTTGTGTGCTAAGAAGCTCAATTAGGTTTCGTGGTCCAGGTCAACACAGTGGAACAAAATGAGTATGAAGTGCTCCTTCATCAGTAATCATCTGCACACAAAACACACACTTCTCTTCCTCCCCATTTGATAGAAAGGTTACACAGACAATGCATGCACAACTCTTTTGTTGCTGTTCAGACAACAGATGCCGGGTCCCCTCTTCAGATGCCTAGGTGAGACCTGGATGCAGAGAGGAAGGGGAGGTGGTCTCGCACGCATACGCCATGATATTTGCAGGCTTTAATGGACCATATCTGAGTACTCACTGTACTCAAGTTCAAGCAAAATAAAATCAAATCTCCATTTAATGAAGAGCCTCATATTTAGTGTAGCATTCAATCAAAAAATTACTAAAATTAGAGCATGTTTCTAGTACAATTAACATACTTTGCACTCATAATAAAATATTCAATAACTGGCCATTTTGCCTGTTGAGGAGGTGAATAAAAGCCCTGCTATTAATCATTTAGCTGTTATTTATTTGCCACTTTATTTTAAGTAGGCAGTTAAATGGAAACTGCACATGTTATTATTGATTTAGGTTTAATTTAATCCTTTTAAACAGAACAATTATTCCCAATTTATATGCCATTAAATCTTTTATGCATATGAACTGCAAATTCAATTTTTGCCTAAGTGTAAAGTTTTTAAAGCTTCTTTAAGGAACTATAAACTGACAGTTATTTCCAAGGATTTCTGAATCCTAGGCTCCTCTTAATCTTTTTATCAATGGCTTTTAAGTAAATCAAATGAAATAAATCCAAAGGATTAAAAAAAACAACTTTTGCAAGCACAAAAGAAAATGGTCCCATAAACACGCTGATGCACTTCAAGTAGGTTGTTTACCATGCAAGAAATTTCATTTAATGTAGGCATCCTGCTTACAAAAAATTAAGCATTTTAATTGGAAAAAAGTTGCTTTAATGAACCAAAGGCCAGACTGTCTACAGAAGCACACTCAAAAGCAGAAGTGTCGATTGTTACCTAGTGAACATAATTTACAGCAGTTATATAATTTGGATAATTCCAACCAGAGTCCCTTCTTTGTCTCTGACAACAGATTTATGGCTGCAAAATAACCAGATATGTGCCCCGCGTTCTTATAAGTACCAGCCTTGATTCAAGGACAGTCTGGGAGGTGAATGAAAACAAATGATCTAAAGAACACGGGGTCATAATTGGGATGTAAAATTCTCGTACCTCACTTCTCTTATGTGAAACAAAGCCTGAGTCTTCACAGGGGAAATGATGGATGACCCAGTATTTAGAAACACAGATTCCTCGCATTCAGGGAGAGTTTACAGTGCTCACGCCAAGAATTTCCCATGGCCCTCTTGGATGTCCTTTTCATTCTCCAGAAACAGCAGCTAAGAAGCCTTGGATTTATGAAATTTGTAGGTGTTTACGCTCTCTGTAGATAGAATTTCCTGTCTTTTATTTGTTTTGTTGTATTTCTCAAAGATTTATTTGTTTATCCAGAGAGCGAGGACGAAAGAGCCAGGGTGGGTGGGGGAGGGGGAGAGGGGAAGTGGAAAAAAAAAAATATCTCAAGCCGGGCTCCCCGCTGAGCACGGACTCTCTGCAGGGCTCAATCTCAGGACCCTGAGGGCGTGACCCGAGCAGAAATCAAGAGTTGGATGTTTAACCCACTGAGCCACCTAGGCACCCCATCGAATTTCCTGTCTTCTAAGTGTCTGATATTGACAGCATTGTAATTGCAAGGAAGCCGTGTGTCATGAAAAAGGCAATGGAAGGACCGGCCTTGAAACGTGGGTCCCAGTCCAGATTTGGCACTGCCTGGCCGTGGGTACTTGAGTGAATCTCTTCCCCACCCTAGGCAATGAGTTCCTCCTGCGGACAGTAAGGAGAAGAGGCTGTGCTTTATGAGCCCGGCAGCTCTGAGGACCTGTAGTGTTATTCACTGGATTGCAACCATCATGCAAAATTCAGCGATGGTATATAAGCGTTGGAAAAAGCACTCATTTTACATTCGGTAGATTAAACATGTAGAATAATTAAAGCTCTCTATATTTTCACAATTAACGGGGAGTAGAAATAATACAGTTAAGGTTAGGAATTAAACTAGTCCTTTACTAACTTGCTTACAAGCCTCTTAATCATCTTGATAACCTCACAGGATTGTAGGCGAGGTGACTTAATACTTTGGCGGTTTTCAAACTCACCGATTATTTACTAATTTAGCACTGAAAGCCTCCCGATTTTGAAATAAGCTAGAAAGGAACTCGTGGTTGTCTCTGAGGGCATTACACCCCAGGCCACTGCAGTGTTAGCATTTCTGGCGGGGCCTCTGCCTTTAACAGACACAAGCTATGCCCACGCACACACTTGACTTCCGTCCCTGCCCACTCATCTGTTGTGATGGCACCATGCCTGCCCTGGGACAGCACCGGGGCTTAAGGACGGTAGCGTTTGCGAGCGGATGGTTGCAAAGACAACAGAAATGACGCAGGCCTGCGACGGAAAGTCACTTCTCCCGTATAACCATTCCCAAGTGATCAGAAATAACTCAAATGCTGTAGCCATCCCTAAAATATTGTGTGAAGGATGTAGTGTAATGTACATGAAGTGCAGGTCTGCACGTCAGGACCTTAAATTGAAAATCTATCTTGGAAAGTCCATAAGCATCAACATGGATGAATGTTTCTAGACACGGACAGGGATGCACGTGGGCTCCTGGGAACTCCCACAGTGTTCTTAGCCATCATAGAATGTTAAACATGCCCTCGGATATCCTCTTTACTCTCCTAACCAGCACAAACAACAACAAGAAAACAAACACACTCTACAGCACGTGTGCGGGAAAAGTCTGCAGTGAGTTTCCCAGTCTCCGCGTGTTCTACGGAACAGTCTGGAAAACATGTGGGGAAATGAAAAGGCTGAGTTTTGGTCTTTACTCAGTCTCTCTTTACTCACTCGCTGTTTCGGTTCCCCAGTACTGCTGTTTGAACCCTTCCCCTGATTCTTGTATTTATTAATCAGAAATAATATATATAAAAGCATTTGAGAGAAAGATCCTAGACCACCACAACACAATAAAAATGTAGATTATTGGGACGCCTGGGTGGCTCAGTTGGTTAAGCAACTGCCTTCGGCTCAGGTCATGATCCCAGCGTCCTGGGATGGAGTCCCACCTCTGGCTCCTTGCTCGGCAGGGAGCCTTCTTCTCCCTCTGCCTCTGCCTGCCATTCTGTCTGCCTGTGCTCACTCTCTCTCCCTCTCTCTCTGACAAATAAATAAATAAAATCTTTAAAAAAAAATGTAGATTATTATTATGGAGTCCCTTTCTTATTTTTAGACAATTCTGGGCATAAAAAGTTAAGAACTGCTCATTTTGCCTTCTCTCCTGCCCAGTAATTTCTCTCACAAGGTGGTTCGTTAGAATATGGGATCTTTGGTGAAGGCTATCATTCTCAAATGATGTGAAAGACCTCTACAGACCTTAATGAATGAAAACATCTCTCTTCCCCAGGAGAGGTCCCGAGGAATACCGGAGACTATGACCCGGCTGCCCAAAGCAAAATACAATTAATGTTGGTTTATTCCAAAGGCACAGTATCTTTGAAAAACTTTTATTACTTTACTAAAATGTGTGATTTTCCATGTATATTTACTCTGGGCTCAGTTGAGTCCATATCGAAGTTGTTACAGCTTTAATTTCTGCTAGATCATAAAACTGAATCCTTTATCAGATCAGCCCTGATCACCTATCTAGATAACTTATAATCAGAGGCTCAGGCTTTGGTTAGGGGAGCACTTCTTCAGTTCAATTCCTGGCTCTGCCCCTTGGTAACTACATACACCTACACAGCTGTCAGAGACTTGGTTCCTTATCTGCAAAATGGGGGTAATAATGCATAAGAGGCTCTTGCGATGATAAATACAGTAGTGTATATAATGCAACTAGATCTATAAATGGTAGCTAATTATATATAAATATTGTTATTAAACACGTATACTAGGTACTGTACTGCTGCCCTCTAATTTTTTTTAATCATATAAGGTTTCAGAGGCCCCAGGACTGAAGAAGTTATTTCCAGTGCTCGAGGAATTACATTGATCTCTTTCTTTGCCAGCGCCGAGTGTCCTAAGGCTAGCTGTGGAGTGGGGTTTAAGGATTATCACGTGGAGATCCTCTCTCCACTCTTGATTCATTCACTGTAGTCAATGCTGCTCCAATTTCCATTAAGTAAAAGGTTTTCTCTAATCCATATACATTGAACTGGGGCTTGACTTTGGTGAGCTACAAGAGAGTAATTGCTTTGAGGAGGTTCTAGTAACATCAAAACAGAAGAGAAGGGCTCAAGTGATTTGTCAGGCAGCTTTTAAAATTGTTGTTTATAACAGCAAGAAGAAAGAGATTTTTCATGGTTTTAAGGCAAGGCTTTGACTAATTTTTTTTTTTTAGAACTACAATTCCCAGAATGCCATCTACCTTATAAAAATGAAAGCTTACTTGAATTTCACATGGAGAGTCTGAGATCGATTTGTCTGTTTCACGGCTAGTGCACTACTCAGAGCCAAGCAACAGTATATGTAGAAAACGTTTCCAGGACTTAAGTGAAAGAAGCCAATAACTAAACTAGCCGGAATAATATTTTTGAGACAGTATTTGGCTTAATGCTTCAGTTGTGTTTTCCTTTGTAGTGGGAAACTGCTCCTCCTAATGTTCGATGTCTCAAGCACTATTCTGCTGCCCAATAATTACTACGGCTAAAAGCCAGTCTAACCCTGAGGATGATCGTCTGTTGTTGAAGATTTCTAAAGCAAATTAGTCTAGGGAAAACAGCAATATTTACAGATCTCTGAATCAGAAGACAAAGACCTGAACCATAATTTTGATTTCTATAAGTATTTTCCTTTATTTTGAAATATACTGAGTGGTATTTACATGGTCCTTGGGTAAAAAGCCAGGGGTAAAGGCTGCTACCTGAGCACTGGACTCAAAGAGGAAAAACTCAACTGTCAGGAAATGAGGTCCCTCCATGGGTCCTTGCCTTGGTTTCTCCAGAATGCCTAACTACTGCAAAACCTCCTTCCTCTCCCCTCGTTTCTGGAAAAAGGAAAAAAAAACAAAAAACCAAAAACAACCCAGCAGCGAAACTACTACCATTTATTGCCTAGGAGGTTCTGACTCTCTTATATCAGAGCTATGATAAAAACATGGCTTAGGGCATCGAGTCAGACTGCATGAGTTCCCTACTCCACCCCTCCATCCACGTAATAAATGGGTATAAATAGAACCCCTTTAAGCCTCATGTATAGCCTTTAACATGGGGATCACTACAGTGTCTCCCAACAGGGTTGCCATATGAATTAAATGAGATAATACACAAAGACTGTTTAGCATAGGGATGGGCTCATGCTAATCAGTTTATCGATGCCAGCTATCGTTATGAGCACCTTAAAGTGACCTTTGGCTTCTCTTCTTCCTTCAGCCACCATATCTGATCTGTCAGTAAGCCTGTCAGTTCATATACTCATTCTCCCTCCCCCGCCCCCATATATTGTCTATGCAGCCAATGAATAAAAGATTGCTAAGAAGGATACACACTCACGCAGGAGAACATATTGGTTATCTCTAAGGAGGTAGATGGGGGGGCAGTTTGAGAAGGGGAACAAGGAAGTTTTATCGTTGATGTTTTATGTCTATAAAAAATATATCTGAAGGGCACCTGGGTGATGCAGTCAGTTAAGTGTCCAACTCTTGGTTTCGGCTCAGGTCATGATCTCAGGGTCCTGAGATTGAGCCCCACGTTGGGCTCTGCGATCGGTGCAGAATCTGCTTGAGTTTCTTTCCCTCTCCCTCTGACCCCTCACTCATGTGTGCATTCTCTCTAAAATAAATTAATTAAAAAATACACATCTGAAACAAATATGGCAGTTAGGGTTATATGGTATTTTTCTGGTGTTTCTTTTCTTTTCTTTTTTTTTTTTTTTTTGGTGCAAAATGGTTGTACTTTTCTTTAGGTTAGAATGTTGTCACCATTTAACCAACATCAACAACAAAATCACAAACGTCCTCCCCCAGCACTGTAGTCACTGTTCAACAAGTTACCTGATCTCTGTTTGCCTCATTGTCCTTATCTGTAAAATGGGAAGACCAGCGTTTTTCTGGCAGGATGACAAGGAAGAATTAAATGAAATTACGGATGGGCCTTTAAAAAGAGATACTGTTGTCTTGGTTGTAATTGTGATTACCATCTGGTAGTTTCTTAGTCCGTCGTCAGTTTACTCTCTAATTCAGAATGCCCTGGCTTGCAGGATAATCTTCCTCAGACACAGCTAACTCTCTTAGGTCTCCCCCAAGAGCCTGTATTCTCTCTCCCTGCTGTAGCAGGGGAGGCCATCTGACTGATGCTTCCCTGAGCCCCTCTGCCTCCCCCAGCGCTGGGGTGGTTCCTTGTTCAGGCCGCCTACCATTTGTACTGTACTTCGAGATCCTTAAGAAGCAAGTGAGCTTGATTCTACCCGATAATGTTGCAGTGGAAGAAATAAGGAGGGAAAGCAGAAAGGAAGAAAAAGACTCAGGGTTGGACTCCAATTCTGGTTCCCGCAGGTGCCCTTGCTGGGACTGTCTTGCTGAGACAGGTTGTAGGTTCTGTGTTAAATGCCCTGTCTGGGGTGTGGGCTGGTTGCACACACGAGGCCCCTACATCAGGCCCCTTACGTAGTCCTCTTTCCCTACGCTCAGAACAAATCCTCTGCCATCAAGTGGGGCTTGAATGTGTCACATGTTCACTCTAATTTGATTCTTGTTTCCAAATTTTATCTTCTCTCCAAAAACCTGCCTGCCCAAGTTCTAGGCCTTCTAAGAAACTTTCCTCAATATATTTTACCCATTTAAAAAACAAAACTGGGCGCCTGGGTGGCTCACTGGGTTAAGCCTCTGCCTTCAGCTCAGGTCATAGTCTCAGGGTCCTGGGGTCGAGTCCCGCATAGGGCTCTCTGCTCAGCAGGGAACCTGCTTCTTCCTCTCTCTCTCTCTCTCTCTCTCTGCCTGCCTCTCTGCCTACTTGTGATCTTTGTCTGCCAAATAAATAAATAAAAATATTAATAAAAACTTCCAACACTTATTTTAAAAACAAACTAATACATCTATAACGTATAAAGTGCTAGTCACTGTTCTACATTGCATATATATTCATTTATTTTAGCCTCAAAACTCTGTGAAGTAACTAGTGTCATCCCATTTGAGTGATGAGGGAACTGAGGCACAGAGAGATTAACTGGACTTGGCCAACTTACACAGCTAGTACATGGCAGAACTTGAACCCAGATGGTCTGCTTCAGAATACATACTTTGTCGCCCCAGGAAAACCTCTTTCTAACAATAGCTTTAACTTCTTCCTTGCTGTGTCGTATAGTTTTTTCATTAAAACTGAGTAATCCACTACTTTATATTCTCTTATATTATTTGCTCACTCATAGCATTATGTTAACACCCTATAAATACCGATTATTAGAAATTAAATCCTTACACGATATGTAAGCCCCGGGAGGTAGACCTTCATAAACTCGGGTAGGACTGCACTCCCAAAATGTACTCACTGACACAGATAGCAGTCCTGGGAGATGGACAGGCCAGATCAATGACAGGTGAGAAAAGTGAGCCACAAAAGAGTTAAGTGACCTATTCCAAATTATACACCGAACAGCAATGTCTGGACCCAATCAACACCACCTGATTCCAAGTTATGGCATTTTTCTGTAGCAGGCTTTCTGGAATTTCTCCAAGGTCAGGTCATAGCAGTGGAGACCCCTAGAATATGGACAGGAGCAAGGAGCGGAAGGAGTGCATACGCCCTTATTCATGCCTCATCTTTTGCATTTTTTTAAAGGATTTTATTTATTTATTTGACAGATCCCCAGTAGGCAGAGAGGCAGGCAGAGAGAGAAGGGGCGGGGGGGGGGGCAGGCTCCCCGCTGAGCAGAGAGCCCGATGCAGCTGGATCCCAGGACCCCGGGATCATGACCTGAGCTGAAGGCAGAGGCTTAACCCACTGAGCCACCCAGATGCCCCTTTTGCATATTTTTTATTTAAAAAAGGACGTGGCAAAAATCCTGGCTTCAAGCTGTCCTTAGTTGATTGGGACCTGTCCCACATACATCACAAGGAGTTCATTACCATAGCTTGTCCTCACTGTCGCTTGTGATCTACCATTGATGACCTGACAATACACTTCAGGACCCACTGTTCTCGTACATAAGCCAGTTCCTTACCTGTTGTCCCTGCCATTGCTCCGGGGGTGGAGGTTTTCTCTGCCATTCTTCCGCGCTACTTTTCTGCTTGCCTCCTCTTCCGTCTCACTCAGACTTTCCTCCTCTAAGCTGTCCGGTTCCATATTGTTGTCCCGGATTTGGTCTTCAAGCTGGGACTTACTCTCTTGAGTGAAGCTTCCTGAATCAGATTCCAAGGAGTCTTTTGAAATCAGATGTAAGTCCTTCTGAAAAGGTGGCTCTGTGGACCGGATCTTTAAGTTGGTATGATGAACAGGAGATTGAATTGAGAGCTTGGGAATTAATTTACTATGACTCATCTTGGAAACATACAAATGTGAATATGAACACAGATATTCTTGATGATAGGAGCAGTTGGCTTGAATATTTAAAGTTGTGGTTTACAAAGGCATTACCTAAAAAAAAAAAATTGTATTTATGTCACTTTGTGACTACTGAATTCTCTTTAATTTCAATGTTAATCAAACATTTAAGTGAGCAGAACCCTGTTACATTATCTGCAGCCTTTTGTATGTACGCTTTTGTATGAGGAAGGTCTATTGGAAAACCTATTGTGTTTTTTTCTCTACAGAAACACATCTGATGTGGAGTTCATAAACAACCTGAGTAATCAAATACAGCTTTATTGAGGAAATCAAATGGTTGGATTCCTTTTTCTACCTTCCAAGGTCCTATTACACACAAGCCTAGATAAAGCTAAATGGTTAATTACGGAGGGTACTTCGATGGCTTTATTTCAAATACCCAGGGCACCAACATAAATATGCCACATTATTGAGTATTCATGAATAGAGTAAAACAGATTTCAGTTCTAGCTTTGAAAAGCAAAGGAGAGAGTGGGGAAGAGAGTGGTTTCCATAGTTGGAGCTGTAAAGAGGGAAGCTGTTTTATGCCTAGATCTATATTGGCTGGTTTCATCATTTAGAAGACATTTTGGATCCCTGGTTGCCACCAGATAGGAATGAGTAATTTAGGTGGACATTACGTGGAGATTAATATCAGCTTAATCTCTGTGTGTGTGTGCGCGCGTGCACGCTCAGTGATTACAACTGTCTAATGCAAAATTTGGAGGCTTTGTGAATTGTGAATGCCACTAAGTGATTCGTAGCAGAGGCTGAATGTCTGCCTACCTGAAAAGGATATTGTCCTTGAGAATATTGGGTGGGTGGAAGATTGGCCAGAGTAACAGCTAGGGTCCCTTCTAACTCTCTTTAAGTGTGTGATTCTAAGTGCGCCTTCCTTGTTTCAGAGGGCTGTCATGAAGACCCATGAGATGGTTTATGGAAAGGGTGCTCTAAGTTCGTATCAGATTGAAAGGAGATGATGATTTTGGATTGTGCTTCCTTTCATCTCTCCCCAGCATTTCTATTTTGCTCAGTCTTCTATCTCACTGCCTTTGTGCCATTTTTTTTTTCCCTCGTAGGCCAGACAACTGAAACTTTTTACCGTCCAAGATTCCTATAACATTTTCTAAGGGCTTGCTCCTGTTCTTTTGGCAAATGCTGGCTTTAATTAGATAACATGAACTTATTCCTATTCCTTGCACTGTTAGTAATGTTGACCTCATTGCTAACACCATCAAACACCTTAGAGGATAGTGCCTTAACAAACAAGCCAGACAAAAGGTAGCATTCAGATTTAAATGCATACAAAGTGGTTTTCTTATTAATTTGAAGTTCCCCAAGCTGGTATTATACATATAAATAATATATTATTGTTTAACCATACAGACTGCTTTGCTTATCATCTTATTTTAAAAATACATAGTTTGCCCTGCCTTATTATTTTAATATTGACAAGTAGATGAACTCTTGCTTTTTAGGGAGTCTTTAGAAAGCAGCAAATCCACCAAGTACTAACTAGCATTTAACAGAAACAGTTTGTATAAACATCTGTAAGAGTTTTACTGGATGAGTTTAAGTCACTGTACTTGGGATTATTAAAGAAAAAACTTAAAATAATCATTCTATTTCAATTTGGTATTGCTCATGAAATCAGTCAGTCCTCTCAATTGTTCTCCTTAAATAAGATAGACTAAGATTTCTTAAGTGGTAACAAATTTTTAAAAAGTCCATAGAAGATAATTTTGTTGTAATTAGTGAAATCTGGAATAGTGCAGAGAATACAAAGCCGAACCCTAGCAAAGCTGGGGCTTTGGGAGAGGCCTGATTTTATACAGGCATGAGGTTAAAGAAGGAAAAGCTGGTATCTCCAGTACATTAGCAAGTAGGCATTTTAAATGCAATGAATGTGGCTCCCTAGTGGCACAATTGTTTTTCACTGAAATTTCTGATAGAGAGAGAGAGGCTGACAGTCTCCTTACAAAAGTAAACAAGGCGGACTGGGGTGTCGCCAGTGGTATCCAGGCACTAAGGTGCAGCCAGTTCCCTCGGGTTCCCTTCAAGGCCTTGGGTCTCTTCCTCTAGTAGCGGGAGGAACGAATTTCCTTCTGTAGGTGAAAAGGAACCCTGCTCACTCTGGCCAAGATGAAAGGTAGAGAAAAAGTTGCCCTATTGTGGAACAGCCCAGAAGCTACCCATAAGGGATGATCGGTTTGTTTTCTCTCTGACTTTTTTTCTGATGGACAAAACCTAGCAGCAAAGGCGTTTTAAGATCAAGGAGGTGACAGGTGGGGACGGGGGAGGGGTGGTCTGGTGCCCCGGACTGGTCTTTATCAACAGAAGACAGGGCTGCTCTGGGAGTCTGGGCACCAAAGTCTCTCCAGGTGCCGGCCTCTGGGTCCTTGTGCCTGCCTTGCCACGGTCCCGCCTTCCCGCCTGGGCCCCAAAGTTGCGGTTCTCCTGGTCCCGATCCAGTTTCCTCTGGAGATTTCCTGCTGTCCCCCGCCCCCCACCACCCCCAATCCCAGTCCTTCCCATTTCCCTTCCCCGGCGCGCGCACCCTCGTTCAGGAGGCAACGGCCTGTCACCTGCCCAGGGCTCCTCGGCGACCGCGACCCCTGCAGACCGCATCCTGCCGAGCCGCTACAGCCCCGCCCCACCCGCGTGGCAGGTGCTGCCGTGGAGACCGCGGCCAACAGAGCGAGCAGCCTGCCCGGCTCAGGGGGCGGGGCTCGGCTCAGGGGGCGGGGCCAGTGCGGTGGCATTCTCCGCCCCCGAAGAGCGGGTGGGACGGGTTGTGAAGACAGTGTAGGACAAGGAACTCTGGGCCTGGCTGGTATAGGGCCGTCCTGACTTCCTATGGCTGGAAAGCAAGGAAAGGCAGGCCTCGGAGTAGGAGGAGGTATTTCCGACAAATACTGCTGGAACAGGCAAAGGACTCCTACAAATTAAGAAGGAAAATCCGGTGAAAGAATGGGTAAATGACTTGGGCAGAAATCCAAATGACAGATAAATCTTTATTTTTTGATTGAAAAGATGCTTAATTCATTAATAATCAGAAGAGGCCAACTTAAAACCATCCGGGATATCTTATCACTCCATACTCCTCAGATGAGCGTAAGTCAAAATGAGATAGATCCCCCAGGGCAGGGGAGGATGTGGAGCAAGGAACCCTCGTGCGCTACAGATGGGAGTGTGAAGTGGCGCGGCTCTTTTTTGGAAAATAGTTGGAGGTTAGCTGGGATGTACGTATCCTGTGATAAACCAATTTCACTTATAGGTACCTACCTCTCAAACTTCTGTGCACCCAAACTGAAAACGACTGTCCTTCAACCGTAGAACGGTTAATTAAAATGTGTTCTTCCGTCCTCTAGCTTACTATGTAACAGTGACAATGAATTAAATGCGGCAACAACACAGAGGGACTTTTAAAAGTCTGTCGGACTCCTGGTTTCAGCTCAGGTCGTGATCTCAGAGCTGTGAGATGTGGGGGGCTCCCTGATCACTGAGGAAGTCTGCTTCTGTTTTCTTTCCCTCTCCCTTTGCCTGTCCTCTCTGCTTGCGCTGTCTCTCTCTCTGAAATAAAGAAATCTTTTTAAAAATGTTGAGGAAAAAACTCCTTAATATACACATTGTATGATTTTTATATATAAAAATTACAAACAGGAAAATTTAAATTGTCCTGTATTTATGGATGTACAGTTAATGGAGAAAACTGAAAAGAAGTAGTGATTCTCATAAAGATAGGACCGTGGTTGGGGGGGGGGGCGGCACGTTGGCACAGTGTTTGTGAGATTGCTGTTCCTGACTTAATGCTAGTTACATAGATACTCATTTTATAATAGTTCATTAAATTTATTTACACTTATATACATGTATATAGAATATTTAATATTAAAAAGCCTTTAAAGAAGAGTAAAAAGGGATGTCTGGATGGCTCAGTTGTTAAGCATCTGCCTTCAGCTCAGGTCATGATCCCAGGGTCCTGGGATCGAGCCCCACATCGGCTCCCTGCTTAGCAGGAAGCCTGCTTTCCTTTTCCCACTGCCCCTGCTGTCTGTCTATCTGTCTGTCTCTCTCTCTCTGTCAGATAAATAAAATCTTTAAAAAAAGAGAGAGAGTAAAAAAAAAAAAAGTGTTGGGAATTATATTCACATGAACATAGCATTAAAACCACAAGTAGATTTGAATAACTACTGTAAAGAGCTAAGGATGATTCCAGTTGCCTCATTCATGATGGGAAACAGAGAATTGGAAAATATCTTTACTACTCAATTTTACTCTTTTTTATTCTGCTTTTTATTCGAGTTGGATATTTTATTTTTTAAAAAGATCTTATTTATTTATTTAACAGAGATCACAAGTAGGCAGAGAGGCAGGCAGAGAGGGGGAAGCAGGCTCCCCACTGAGCAGAGAGAGCCCAATGCAGGGCTTGATCCCAGGACCCTGAGATCATGACCTGAGCTGAAGGCAGAGGCTTTAATTCACTGAGCCACCCAGGCGCCCCTGGAGTTGGATCTTTTAAAAAAAGAAACTTCTTTGACAGCAGCTACCTTGTCTTATGAATATACAATGGAACCTCACTTAAGAAAGGAAAGCAAGGTAGCCAAAGACAGTGGGGGTATTCTGCCCAGCACGTGATACAAAGTAACACCAGAGCCACTGCAAATGTGCCAACCAACCCCAAGCAGAAGGCTTTGTTCCCCAGAGCAGCTTCTGGAATATGTGAGGGAGTGGTTGCTGAGTCATTCCCTTGTCCCCCTCCTCTTCTGCTGGTCTGTGGGAACAGATGCTTTGGTTCTTCAGACTCATCAGGCGCTTTTGCACTCTCCAGAAGAGATTTTGTCCTGCTTTTCTACAAATGATGCTTCCTGTGTGATTCAGGAATCTACCAGTCCAGCAGCTACTTTCAGAGACTGGTCACACACAGATGAACACCCCGACCTTGATTTTCTTCCTCCCTCCTCTGGAATGGCTCTCCTGATTATTCTGATTTAAAGTAACTAAAGGCTCAAAGAATAGTCACAAGCAGCCGTCACGGTCCAGTCAGAAGACACACCAAATTACTGGAACAGAAACCGCACGCGAAGATTTATGAACTGAAACTCTGAAAGGCAAGCAGGAGTATCGCCTGGAAGGAAGCAACCACCAGCCCTGTTTCTAGGAGAACCCTAGGAAGAGTTTGGAATTATTAACCATGCCAAGCTTGGAGGAGGGGATGGGAGTGGGCATCCAGGTCTCCAAGGAGGAGATAGAAAGCTGATGAGGGCCGGTGTCTGAAAAGGGACCATAAGGCTGTTTCTGGAGACTTGGGAAAACTGGAAATTAACTGCTGTTACTGAAACAAAGAGGGGGCAAAGGCGGAGCAATTCCTTTTCCGTTTTCCAGCCTTGCGGTCTCCCTGTAGTGCCCCCTACTGGTAGGCTCGACAGGGAGCCGGCCGGAGAACGGTGGTTAGGAGGGCTTGTCCCAGTATCACAGCCGACTTTGTGAGTGTATTTGAAGCTGAGAGACCTGGTTTAATAAGCAGCACAGCAATTTTCTCTTCTTCACAACTCCAAAGAATGAACACATACAAGCAAAGCCATAAAGGGCATCGTTTCTATCAGCCATTATGGCAATCATAATGATAGATTTATGCATAAGTAAAATAAAAATAAATAAAATAAATTAAAATAAAGCTGTCAGCCTGACCCAATGAGAAACACAAGTAAACAAAAAATCAGCACAGGTAGGTTAGTAATGCTGGACTGATTTGAATCCTTCTCCGTCCTCTCTCCATCTACCCCTTCGGCTCCCTATTTCTCACTTCCCCGTTCTTATACTGTTCTGGTGCTCTGCTAGCAAAGTCCTTTCCTCCGCTAGTTTTCGCCTCCCGGACTGCTACTCAGTCTCTGAGACCTCACTGAGCTTCATCCTGTACAGGGAGAATTTTCAAGGAGTTCCCCCAGGGGGCAGTTTTGTCCATCAGGGGATGTCAGCAGCATCTAGAGACACTTTTTCATTGTCAAGACTTTGGGGAGGGGCTAGTGGCATCTACTGGGTAGAGGTCAGGGATGGTGCCAGACATCCTAGGAGTGAGTAGGGCAGTCTCCACTGCCAAAAAACCACTCAGTTCCAATGTTAATAGTGTTCAGGTTGACAAACCCCATGCTAGACTAATGGCCCTTGGTCTGTGGCCCCAAGGTACCAAGTGCACGCTTCCATCATTATACATGCACAGCTGTGGTAGTGTATTACTGATGAGTTACTAGTTAATGATTCTGTCACCTTCCTACTCTATGATGAGCTTCCAGAGAGCAAGCACTAGCAGTGAGCTCAACACTTAGTAGCTGCTCAGTAATGGTGAAAAACCACAATACCCTTACATGTAATGTAGCCTTTGGATGGAGGGTAGATAAATGTAGCCCTATTAGACCTATTAATAGAGGTATTACTCTTATTTGGCACATAACTAGGATGATGAGATAGATAATTTAAGCCCAGGATACGCTCAAGAACAAAAAACAATTGCTATTGTTATTAACAGATATAAGCCGAAATTTCCACAGGTTGCTAGGAAGTGTGGTCATTCTATGTGTAACTCTAACAAGTTGCATCATCTGGTTCCTTTCCATATATGTTAAATTCGAAGCAACTTAGAAGAGGGTAAGGAACGGCATCCTGAGGACAGAGAGAAGGGTCACTGCCCACAAGTGAAGAGACAGAAGTGTCCCCAAAATAGGAGATGTTCAGAAAAACAAAGCACCTTGTGGTGGTTTGCCAGAGACAACAGGTATCCAATTAGCGGAAAACCCTATGTGAAAATCAGGGTATGACAGCAAACACAAGGGTTAATTTCCATAATGATTAGCTTTAAAAAACTCTTACAGAGCAGATCAGTTTAGTAAATGTGCGTAGAAAGCTAAACATCATGCAGTATATTTTACAAGGAATTTTCCCTCCAAATATTAAAATATTTAAAATTTCAAGGGGGCAAACCCTTAATTCTCTGCCCACCTCCAGAGTTTATTTAGAATGACTCGTCAAGAATTCCAGAGGACTGACATTGTAATATCTGTGTGTTTATAGAGACAGTGCAATTCAGCCAATAGAAATACAGAAATATAGATGCTGTTCCAGAAGATCAAGTCGAGGGCTCAGGATCCTAGAGGGGGGATTCTGCCTGGTTGGAACCAGGGGCTTTAGGGATGAGATGATCCTATAGGGTGGTTTTTTTGAATACAGAGCAACAAATCATCAGTGAAGGCCTTTTCTCTTTTTCTTTTTCTTTCTTAAAAATAATTCAAAAAATTTTTTTCAAAAGATTTTATTTGACAGAGAAAGAGATCACAAGTAGGCAGAGAGGCTGGCAGAGAGAGAGAGGGGAAAGCAGGCTCCCCGCTGAGCAGAGAACCCAATGCCCCCAGGACCCCAGGACCCCGGGATCATGACCCTAGCTGAAGGCAGAGGCTTTAACCCACTGAGCCACCCAGGCGCCCCTCTCAAACATTTTTTAATTATATTTTTTATTATGAACATTTAAAAACACATACAACAGTAGAGAGCAAAGGATAACGAACATATATGTAGCCCTGTGAGCAGTCTCTTTTTTTTTTTTTTTTAAGTTATGAACTTTTTTTTTTAAGTTTGTATTTATTTGTGTGTGTGTGTGTGTGTGTGTGTGTGAGAAAGAGAGAGAGAGAGAGAGAGAGAGATTGATTACAAGAAGGGGGAGCAAAAGGCAGAGAGAGAAACAGGTTCCCCATAAGCAGGGAGCCCTATGCAGGGCTTAATCCCAGGACTCTGAAGGCAGACACTGAACTGACTGAGCCACCCCAGGCATCCCGAACAGTCTTGTTTCTCAACACACTATGCTTGATTCCCCAAATTATTTAAAGGCAAATCTGAGCTGTCATATGATTTCATCTGTAAGGTATCTATAAGGGATCATTTTTAAATAACTGCAATTATCACATTTAAATGACCACATTTAAAATAAAATTATCACATTTAAAATAAAGTTAATGACTCCTTAGTATCATTTAGTACTGAGCCAGTGTTCAGACTTAGACTGACTTCCAAATATCTTTTCAGAGTGGGTAGTTTTGAATCAGGATTCAAAGAAGTTCTACAAAGTAATTCTTTTTTAAATAACAGCTTTGAGATATAATTCACATAACACACAATGATGTAAAAATACATCATTCACTAGTTTTGCAACCATCACAACTATCTAATTCCAGAATATCTGTCCCCCGCAAAACCCACACCAGTTAGCAGTCATCTCTCATTCCCCTGATCTCTCAGCCAGTGGCAACCACTGATCTACTCTGTCTTTATGGATTTGCCTATGCTGGGTATTTCATATAAATGGAATCAGAGAGTATTTGGTTTGTGTGTGAATGTGTGCGCGTGTGTGTTTCGCTTCTTTCACTTTCCATAATGTTTTCAGGGTTCATGCATGTTGTGTGTATCAGGATTTCATTCCTTTTTATTGCCAAATTATATTCCATTTATGAATATACCACGTTTTATTTATTTACTGAATTTTAACCTTTTTTAAAAAGTTTTTATTTATGCATATGAGACAGAGAGCGAGCGAGCCCATGAGCAGGACAGAGAGGTAGAGGGAGAGGGAGGAGCAGACTCCACACTGAGCAGAGAAAGAGCCTGATGCAGAGCTCGGTCGATCCCAGGACCCAAAGATCATGACCTGAGTGGAAGGCAGACACTTAGCTCATACAGGTGATAATTTTTGTTAGTTTTTAGATTAGTTGTATTTTAAAAATCGAATCCAATATGTATATAGTTCTAACCTAACCCCTTTCTCAGAGTAAAGGAATATATGTACTCTCTTTTGTACTTGGCTCTTTTCTTATTCAATAGTATAACCTGGAGATGACTCTATAGAAATATACAGTGAACCACTTATCATTCCTTTGCATAGTTGTATAATACTCCACTGTGTGTCCAATCAGTTCCCTGTTGATACACACGTGAGTTATTATAGATGGTGCTGCAATAAATAGCTATGCTATATTTGGTCTTTGCCCTGATACCTGGCACAGAACTCCTAAAACACTTGTAATGTCATGACTAGTCAGGGTGATGGGAGCATCTTTTTTCTAGTATTTGGTCTCTGTCCCAGGTTCCTGAAACAAGAGCTGCTAAAACCCTTGAAAGATCCTTAGCAATAGGGCTGAGAGTATCTTTTGTTATTCATAATAAACCCCTTTCAGGCACGTCTGAGTTTATGCTACTGAGGTGACTCTTGATGGGCCCGTAGAGAGCTTCAGGATGGCAGCTCTTTGTCAGAGGAACCAAGCATGTGATGTGAGGGTTGGAACTTTCTGCCCCATCTCTCAAACTTGGGATAGTTATTCACCAGTGGCCAATGACTTAGTCTTGCATACTTAATGGAGCCTCTATTTAAAAAAAAACAAAAACAAAAACAAAAAAAAACCCTAATAATGGTGCTCAGGGAGCTTCTGGGTTGGTGAATGCAACCATGTGCTAGAAGGGTAATGCAGGCCAACTCCACAGGGATTGAAGCTCCTGGGCTTGGGGACTCGTCCAGAGCTCTCCATGTGCCTCTTCATCTGGCTAGTCATCTGTATCACTTATAATGTCCTTTACAATAAACTAGGAATAGTAAGTAAAGTGTTTCTCTGCATTCTATAGGCTGTTGTAGAGAATTATCAAACCTGAGGAGGGGGTCCTGTGAATCCATGTCTTATAGCTAGCTGGTCAGTCAGAAGTATAGGTGCCTGAAGCTTGTGATTGACATCTGAAGTGGGGACAGTGTTGGGGGACTGAGCCATTAACCTGTGGGTTTGGGGCTACCTCCAGGTGGTTAGGGTCAGAATTGAATAGAATTGGTGGACACCCAGCTAGCTTCCAGAGAGTTGGAAAACTGGTTGGTGCGGAGGAAAAAAGCCACACATTTATTGTCTGAAGTCTTGTGAGTAAAAAACGATCTGTAAAAGCCCTGTACATATGTCAAATTGTGATTTTGTTGTTTACCTTTGGGTTTGATTTCTAAAAGTAGGATTGTTGGATTGAGAAGTTAGTGCTCATGGTAATTTTGCTAGATTTTGACCAATTCCCCTTCCTAGAGGCTGTATTAATTCACATCCCAACTAGCAACATATGAGAGAGCTTGCTTCCCTACAATGTGGCCAACAAAGCATGCTGTGAAATGCTTGACTTTTTGCCAGTATAATGGAGAAGAAATAATATTTCAGTGTTGTTTTAATTTTGCATTTCCCTTATGTAAGAGTCATTTTATATATTTAAGAATAATTTACCTTTTTTTGTGGAATGGTTTTTTTTTCTTAATTTCTCTCTCTCTTTTTTAAATTGAAGTATAATTAACATAGTATTCTATCAGTTTCAGATGTACAATATAGTGGTTCCACAATTTTCTTTTTATTTCCCTAAATCTAACTCTTTCTGGTATAATTTGTAAATATTCTTTCCCAATTTGTCATTTGTTGTTTACATTTTGGGGGGGGGAACCACAAAAAGGCATTATGTAGCCAAATTTATGTAGTCAAATTTATCAATCTTTTATCCCCGCCCTCCTTACTTCTGAATTATGAGTAATTTTGAGGGAACTTTCTTCCACTTGGAGGTGTAGAACAATCAGCCCGTGTTTGTTTTCTTTTAGTATTTCTATGGTTTCATTTTGTACATTTCAGTCTTGCATATGTTTGGGTTTTATTTCTGGTTTATGATGTGAGCAATACTTTTGATTTTTACCTTTTTTTCTGCATGGATGCCAGTTAGTAAAATGTTTATCTTTTTCTACTGATATGAGATACTGTCTTTATTACATGTGACATTTTTATTTGATAGTTAGTATTCAAACCTATTCCTATAATTGCTACTGATTTATTATGAGATGAGGTGGCCATGTTCACCAAAAGTCTTCAGTGTCACTAGGTCATTCTGTGAGTCTGTCTGTAATAGTAGTCCCTTTGTGCTCTGTTAGCTTTAAAGTTAAAATTCTCCCTCTTGAGTTATGGGGCTGCTCTCAGGAAAGAAACCCAGACTCTGGGCGCCTGGGTGGCTCAGTGGGTTAAGCCGCTGCCTTCGGCTCAGGTCATGATCTCAGGGTCCTGGGATCGAGTCCCACATCGGGCTCTCTGCTCAGCGGGGAGCCTGCTTCCTCCTCTCTCTCTCTGCCTGCCTCTCTGCCTACTTGTGATCTCTCTCTGTCAAATAAATAAATAAATAAAATCTAAAAAAAAATAAAATAAAATAATAAGAAACCCAGACTCTGTGGTCTCCACACCATTGCCTCAAACTAGTACAGGGAGAGAAGAGTCTCAGGTAGAAAAGAAAAATTCTAACATTTTTTACATACTTATTACGTATCTAATGCTGGTCTAGACACTTTGTATTATTTCTTCTCAATCCTTACGCTAATCCTGTGGGAGAATTGTTGCCCTCAATTTACAGATAAGGAAATCAAAGATACAAGGGGTTAATAATGACCAAAACCAAACTACCACAGTTTAGGAATAAGGAATTGGGGGCAGCAAAAAAGAGCACTTCTCTCATTTTAAAGAGAAATATTTGTTCTATGTTTCTCTCCAGTAAAGGGAACAATTCAATTTAAAAATCTGATCTGGATAACTGAGGCTTAGTCTCCCTTAAACCACACAGGAAAACACAGGATTTAGTATTTTTCTAAGACACAGTTTTTATTTCACAAATTGGGACCCAATTCAAAAGAGGCATCCTGTCTTTTTCTTTTTTTTCCTTTTTTAAAAGATTTTATTTATTTATTTATTTATTTATTTGACAGACAGAGACCACAAGTAGGCAGAGAGGCAGGCAGAGAGAGAGAGAGAGAGAGAGAGAAGCAGGCTCCCCGCAGAGCAGAGAGCCCGATGTGGGGCTCGATCCTAGGACTCTGGGAACATGACCTGAGCTGAAGACAGAGGCTTTAACCCACTGAGCTACCCAGGCACCCTATTTCTCATTTTTTTATTAAGATTTTGTTTATTTGAGAGATAGAGAGCACACAAGTCGAAGGGAGGGAAGGGGCAGACGAAGAGGGAGAAACAGAGTCTTTGCTGAGCAGGGATCCCAATGCGGGGCTCGATCCCAGACCTCTAGATCACTACCTAAACCGAAGGCAGACACTTAACCAGCTGAGCCATGCCGGAGCCCTGAGGTGTGTCCTGTCTTCATGAAAAATTGTGACCTGTTGTTTCATGGCTTTGCAGAAGACCTGGCAGAATTATTTTCTTTTTTAAAATGTCTACACAGGGTGTGCTCACAAAGTTAGCCCTCTACATTTAGGCAAGATCTCTACCCCCCTTTCCCCTTTTTAGATCAACTGTGAGAAAATCTGGGAAGAATATAAGTTTCTGCTGCCTTATTTTTCATTTGCCTCTATCTGAAAATCAGATGTAGAGCAGAAAAGGTAGGGAAAAATCCACATATTCACCAGGTCTAGAGTAATGACCCGTGATGAGAAATTCGCTCATGAATGCATCCCAGGAAGGAAGAGGACTCTCTTAGAAGGTGTAACGTTGTAAAAATAGAACTTCATCTCATCTAGATCAAAACCCCATGATAAATACAGCAAATTACCATGACCTCAACCAGGGGAAGTAGCAGGACATTATGTTGTTAGGCTATATTAGTGGACTCGTGAATGATTGGCAGTTCAAACCATCTTTTTCATCTGCAGGGACCCTCACTACTTGATATGTGCTCGGTCTGTTGGGTCGTATAATTTTTGCCCTCTATTATGTTTATCTAATGGTAGATGGTACAGATGATGCTTGGAGCCAGAAAATTGGGTCTGGGTTGTTGTTGTTTTTAAATCATCCTAAGAAAGTAATATAAGCATCCTTTGACAGTTCCCCAAAAGTAAGATTCAGAAGGATCATGAAACGGAAATTTCTCTGTTCTTTAGCTCCCTCTTCCGATGAACAAGAAGATGTGAGGACGAAATGCTCTCTTGGGGATTAAAATTATATGGTAAGGAGAGAAGCAGAATCCTGTTTTGGTCTTCTTAGGCGCCAAGATATCAAGTTTCTAATCCCCATTATCTTACTAATTAGTTATGTGGCTTTCAATGGCCCATGGAAACCTTTCTGATCTCAGTTCCCTCATCTATAATACAAAAGAATTGCTCTAAGTCAGTGGTTCCCAAATTGCGTTTGTTAGGACACTAAGGTTTCATAAAACAACTGTTTCAGAGTCCAAAAGATGCTCTATTTTGGAGTGTGACTTAACATCAGGTCCATCTGGTTTAAATAGCAATGTGGGTTAACAAGAAGTTCTGAATATTCATCAGCTTGACAAAATCATCAGAGATCGCATGTCATTTTGTTCCTTTTCTATGCCCTTCTGACCATGTTGGCTCAGATTCCTTGATGGGCTTACAAGGGCCATAGCAGTTCCAAGCATCTCTCACAGTTATGACAACATTTTAGGGGAAGGAAGATGATTTCATTCTGAGTATCTCTTTTTATCATCAAGAAACATCTTTCTTGGGGCACCTGGGTGGCTCAGTGGGTTCAGCCTCTGCCTTTGGCTCAGGTCATGGTCTCAGAGTCCTGGGATCGAGCCCCACATTGGGCTCTCTGCTCAGCAGGGGGCCTGCTTCCTCCTCTCTCTCTCTCTCTGCCTGCCTCTCTGCCTACTTGTGATCTCTCTCCCTTTGTCAAATAAATAAAATCTTTAAAAAATAAAAGAAAGAAACATCTTCCTTGGAGTACTTGGGTGGCTCAGTCAGTCTGACTCTTGATTTCAGCTTGGGTCACGATCTCAAGAGTCCTGAGATGAAGCTGCATGTTGGGTTCTGCCCTGAGTGTGAAGCCTGCTAAGATTCCCTCTCTTTGTCTCCCTCTCATGTGCACATACACATGTGCTTTCTTCCTCACTCTCTCTCTTTAAAAAAAAAAAAAAAAAGGAACATTTTTTCCCAGAACCCCTCTGCGAACTTCCGCTTACGTCCCCAAAATTTAACGTTTGCAGCATACACTGACCTCTAACAAGGGGAATGGGACCATGACTAGTTCAGACCAACCGTGACTTCTCTTTTTGGTTGGAGATGAGTTTCACCTACCCTAAAAGCACAGGACTACATTTTATGGAAACAGAGTCACAGATCCCTTAGTAAGGAGGAAGACAGGGGCAAATGGTCACTGGTAGGTTGGGGAAGCAATATGAATTGCTCTCGGTGGTTAAGTCTGAGCTTTGCTGGGATGGATAAAACAAGAGATTCCTTTATATGAAGATTTGTCAGAGCCAGGGCTATGCTAATGTGTATCACCTCTATGGGGAGATGCAATATTCAGCATTTTTCAAACTTATTTGAGCCCAGAAAGCTTTCATTTTCCTGTCTTCCCTCTGCTCTTTGCCAGATTTAAATTGAGCATATTATACCCAATTCAGCTTTAATGAGAGTACATCTGCTTCAGCTATGTTTTGAAAAATTTTGGTTTATGCTCTATCAAGGCACCCTTACCTATTGGAATCACTCAAGAAGCTTAAAAAAAAAAAATGCAGATCCCAAACTCCATCTTTGGGTCTGCTGAGGCCAATCTCTGGGGACAAACTTGGGAATCCCAGTTTTATGAAGTCCTCTCAGGCGAAGC
This sequence comes from Mustela nivalis, assembly GCF_964662115.1. NCBI lineage: Eukaryota > Metazoa > Chordata > Mammalia > Carnivora > Mustelidae > Mustela > Mustela nivalis. Next base: position 25,699,744 of record NC_139028.1, on the reverse strand, counting down.
CCGCGTTCTGCTTTGCGTGATGCTGTAACATTGGTTCGGCTTCTTGTGTAAAAAACACCTGAGCAAGGGAAGCATTTGCAGGAAGCATTCTTGGGGAGGATTGTCTGCAAACACTGACTTAGAGTAGCACGGTACCGCGGCAGTGTTTAAGCAGCCATGACGAGCACCATCTCTGAAGTGAAGCTCTTCTTCTCTCTGGACCGTTTTCAGAATAGCAGTGGCTTGGCGCATGCTTTCTGCTTCAGAGCTGCTGTGAAACTGTATAAATGGCATGCGTGATCTTGATGTCAGGTTAAAACTCTCTTAGAAATCAGGACCTCTGGCTAACACCTCACTTTCCTCTCTTCTGGAACAATTCAGTCCTAAAGCCGTTGGGTAGAGGATAGCCAAGGAGGGGTCCATGGTGGTGCTGGGGATGAAGCTGTGGGGGCTGAGAGAGGGGTGTCCCCTAGGAGGCCCCTAGGAGGGCTGCCCGGCATGGGTGTCTGAGCCTGAGTGGGTGGGGAGGGTGGCCACGTAGTCATGTGTGACTAGGGCTTCCATATGGTGCGGTGACCTGGTGTGTGAGGTCAGAACCCAAGCTTGGTGAGAAAAGCATCCCTCTGCTGGGATGGGGGCACAGCGTGTGGAGTCAGAGCTTGCACAGGAAGAGAGGATGTGCTCCAGGAGAATGGGATGCTAGCAGAGCTGGGAGACCACAGGGATACAGGGCATTGAGCGAATAAGTAAATAGGTTAAGGATAATGAAAGTGGGTTTCTCAGAAAAGGTAGTTACAAATATAGCAAGGGAGAGTGCCTGGGTGGCTCAGTCATTAAATGTCTGCCTTCGGCTCAGGTCATGATCTCAGGGTCCTGGGATAGAGTCCCACATCCAGCTCTCTGCTCCATGGGGAGCTTGCTTCTCCCTCTCCCACTCCCCCTGCTTGTGTTCCCTCTCTCCCTGTCTCTCTGTTAAATAAATAAATACAAAATTTTTTTTAAAAAGTACATGAATATCTTAAAAAATACATATAGCAAGGAAGAAAGCTAGAATAAACCCATGGTTGTAGGGTGCTTTGGTGGCTCAGTCAGTTAAGTGTCTGCCTTCAGCTCAGGTCATGATCCCAGGGTCCTGGGATTGAGCCCCGCATCGGGCTCCCTGCTCAGTGGAAAGCCTGCTTCTCCTCTGCCTCTGCTCCCTGCTCCTGATCTCTCCCTCTCTCTCATTCACACTCACTCTCTCTTTCTCTCTCAAATAAGTAACTAAAATCTTTAAAAAAAAAACCCCAAAAACATGGTTTTAAATAGATTTAAATATATACGTACACACATAGACACGTATATCCATATATTCAGTTGACTCTTAAACACCGAGAGCTTGGGGCCAACCTCCCACCCAGTCAAAACTGCTGTATGACTTTTTGACTCCCCCCAAACTTAATTACGAATAGCCTACTATGGCCCGGAAGCCTTACTGATAACACAAACCATCAATCAACATATATTATGTATATGCGTGTTCTAGGTGGTAGGTACCGTCCCCTTACAATAATGCTGGGGAAAAGCCAACATTATTAAGAGAATCAAAAGGAAGAGAAAATACACTTACAGTTCTGAACATATATTTATTGAAAAAACAATCCACCTGCAGGGAGGCTGGGCCAGGACAGAGGTGGTGGCAGTGATGGCCTGGCCCCTGGATGGTGGTGTTTTGCAGCCTGGTGGGCCGTGGGCAGTGGCAACAACCTGGGGGTACAGGACAGCTGACCCCTCTGCCTGCAAGGGCAACATTGCCCATGGTGATGGGCAGCTGTGACCACATCTGAGCCCACCAGCCTCCTGATGGTGACGGGGTAAGGGTGCTGCATGGGGAGGGGTTCGTGCCCTACCTGGGAGGGACCGCAGGCCTGCGGCCACCCTAGCATCAGCAGGGAACCCAACTCATGGAGGACTTGAAGGGGAGGGATCCGGGGTTTCAGGGGGCTGCTGAGGGCCTCTGTGGGTCATCCGGGGTACTCTCAGGGCAGAAGGTGTGACCTTTACACCAGTTACCTTCAATTTGGAGACTGGGGCAGGCCGTTGTGAAGAAATACCCTGTGGCTTTTGCTGTCAATTCTTAAAAGCAAAAACTGTGTATAAGTGGACTCAGCAGTTCAAACCCATGTTGTTCAAGGGTCAAGTATAATGCACACTTTGTGATACATCCCCTAGCTCTGACTACTAAGATGACTCGAGGCCAGTGATACCCCAAAAGCAATGCACACACATAGCTCCTGGGTTTTGGCTTCTAAATGTCATTTTCCATTAAAAGGAACCAGGGATCCTTGGAGAAATGGCTCATTACAGGGCTGGGGCAGGAAGAGGAGCCTGGGATATTTTGTACCAGAAAGGAAGAAAGTGCTCAAAGATTAAGGATAAGAAGGACACAAAAGCCTGTTTCTGCCATTTGATCACCCCATTAACAAGAGATTAGTAACAGATTATAACCCAATGAGTGGGCTGACACAGTAACAGATTGTAACTCATTGAATAACAGGAAACTGTGAGTCCATACAGATAGAAATAAAGGAGTAACTTGGAAGTTTGATGAGGAACAGGAGATCTGCATGTTTTTAAAGCATCTCTGCACAAAATACCAGCTTATAAAGGAGGAAAGAGGAACTTCGCAGTGGGGAAGACTGGCAGACAGCCCCTTAATCAAGGGATCAAAGTGAACATCAGTGAAGGGGAAAATAAAACCCAAAGGGGTAGCCAAAACATCAGTTCTGTGACAGTCCCGTCAGAGTTTTGTAACCTGAATCTAATCCTGAAGAAACGATCAGACAGAGGCCAACTGTGGGAGAGTTGACAAAATCACTAGGTTGCAATCTTCAAGGCTATCCCAATGTCCTGAATGTGCAGGGAAGACTGAGGAACAGTTCCAAACTGAAATAGACTAAAATTAAATGTGTGATTCTCAACCGGGCCTCCTCCTCCCTTCAGGGTAGGATGTTCCCTGATCTCCAAGGCTTTGGAGAATGTTCCTGCTCTGAAGTAGTGTCAGGTGTAATGGTTCTTCTGTTTTCTTTCTCTTCTTTTCTTTTCTTCTCTTTTCTCTTTTTTAAACTATGAAGCTTTTGTGTCCATGGTCCAGTCCTCATTTCGCGGCTCTCACCCCAGAAGCAGATCTCTATAGGAAGACACTGTCTTGCATCACACTCAAAGTCTATTTTTCATGTGACAGTAATTATGCACCTTCCCATAGGCTGCTCCACTGTGATGATGCGGTCGCCCCCCAAAATCACATTTTCTATTGCAGGGAGCACTACACAATGGTCTCTGGTATATGAGTGGGCTCTTCTTTCAATTTTGAATTTTGTGCATTTTCCTTCCTCTTTGTTTTTGCTTCTGAGTACAACTGTGTGATGTAGTTCATGTAGCTCTTAGAGTGGAAACCTGAAAGAAAAACATGTCAAAGATGACCATTTCTTTTGAACAATACTGCACCCATTTTTTGAGACACTTGGCATGTGGCATTTTTGGGTTCATAGGCTAATGGCTTAAAAAATCAAATCTGAAATTCATGCATATCATAAATGGCCTGAACACATTGTTACAGGCTGATTTTTTTTAATCTTCTTACATAAATATACTAATAAACCTGAAATAAAATATATAGACATTTCTGCTATAAAAAATCTGGGCGAACCCCCCCCCTACATTGTATTTAGCAAATTTCATACTAAAATTAGCAGGACTTATGGGAAACATAGGGTTGGGGCAGACTACTCAGAGCCCAGGTAACTCTATACACAGAGGCAAGAGACAGCTCCAGAGGATGTCTTTTAAGTGAGTAAAAACAGGGAAGTTGAGATGCTGGGCTGGAGGGAGCTCAGGGAAGGGGGCCGGAAGTGCAGGTTGGGGCCCAGCCCAGGAGGAAGTACCACCTCCCACAGTCCGTGGCCAGCCCCTGGGGATGGACCTTCCTGGGAAGGGAAGCTTGAGCAAAGGTAGCCCTTTTCAACTTTCTTAAAAGTTGAGATGCAAAGGCTTTTTCTGCCTTTTCAGCAGCTGAGCGAAGGGCTTTTCTTTTCCTTCTAAAAGTTACCGTTCTATACTCACTGTTTTGGTTCCCCTGGCTTAAGAAAACTGGCAGAAGAAACAATCCAACTAACACATCATACTGACAAAATTCTCCTACTCGCCATTTGAGGACAAGAACACTGATGTTCTAGAAACATGTGCAATGCAACAGACCCTCTGCGCCTCGCACACACTTCCCACTTTCCCCTCCCCGCCCCAGTTCTCACGATCTGCCCTCTGTTCCCCTGTTCCAGCTAATACGGTGATTCTTTCCATTTCACACCTTACTAAGTCAAAACAAAAAAAAAGGGCAGAGGTGTTGCGATGGGCCAGCTTCCTATAAAAACCCCAGTGAAACCAGTAGAAACTCGCAGCCAAGCTCTTCTGCACAGCTCGCACCTCTCAGTGGGTGGTGTAAGTTCCTTTGCAGTGGAGGAACCAAAGTGGCTGAAGGAAAGGTAGAAGGTTCTTGCTTTCCTGTAGTACCAGCTGTGCTCTACTAGATCTTTGTCAAGAATGCACACATACACGCGTGCGCACACACAGTCTCCTTTAGAAACCCTTCCCTTCACTTTCTTTACATACTTCGCTTGAGAAACTACCATGGAGTGATTTAAAAGACCCAAAACATGTCTGTTTGACTCAGTTAAGCCTTGTGTTCACTTAGTCAACGCAAATGTATCAAACCTTCCATTTGCTTCAGGCCCTGTGTGAGAATCTGGGGACATAACATAGATAAAACCCCGCTACTCACCACCTGAGGAGGACTGTGGTAGCTAAAACAATACATCAGAAATGACCAGATGGTATGGGGTGTGGAAAATGCTGGATGGTTAAGATGTATGAAAGATACCCAGAACACAAGAGGGACATATACGCCCAAGATGTGCCTTTGTCTGACAACGAGAACTCAGGGGTAGCTTCCCACAGGGGCATGTCTGAAGCCATAGGAACTTAAGGGTCGCTAGTTCTTATTTTTGGGAGATACACTTATGTTCTACAAGATGATTTAGGCTGATGGACTTTCTAGTGCTAAAATCAGACTTTGATTTTTGCCCTCCTCCTTAAAGGCAACAAATTAATGAACCTCATTTTTCAAATCGGAGGTCATGTTGTTGACTTACCTTGGCACTTTTTCTCTTGGAATGATGTTTCTTCATTATTTGACCTTGATCTGTAACTTTCTAGAGTGTGTTCTGAGATTTCGTTTTCTGCAAGAAAAGAAAACGAGGTTATTAATTTTGGGTGCCCCAGACATCCCTTATATGTACAAATGTACGGTTGAATAGCATGATCCCTCTGTCTACACAGCAGTGGACTCCCCACTCCCCCTCCCATGCCTCATGTCCTCATTCGTTCCGAGAATTGTTTTTGTTTTGTGCTCTGATTCCTACAGGCACTGCGCTAGGCTGTGTAAGAGTTCCAGAAATCAGATGACCACAGATTAGAATCAAATATTGTTCTTTGGGATGGAACCATTCCAGTGGCCCTTAAAGAGCTTATGGGGCCAATGCATTAATGGGGGATTTTGAAACAATACTGTGGCATTTGCCTATTGTGTAGGTATAGCTGAAAAGCCAGACACTGTTTCTAGGTCTATTTATGATGAAATTTAGTCCAGTTGAATATGTGGGGAGAATGACATCAAACTAGGAGAAGTTGTATTTTGAACAGGACGAGAGCCATTCAAAGGGGTAGTATTTTGCCTTGGGACCTACTGAGTTCTCTGCTACTGGAGGTATTGGAGTCATTTGTGGCTAAGGCAACAATGTTGGCAACTAGAATGCAAACCACACGTGTAATTCTAAGTTTTCTAGTGGCCATGCTCCAAGGGCAAAAAGAAGCAGGTGAAATTAATTTAATAATATATTTCATTTACCTAGTAGATCCAATATATTATTATTAGATGCACTGTATTCGTGTGTGTGTGTGTGTGTGTGTTGAGCTTTCGAAGTTGGGTGTGTATTTTATCCTTTCAGCCCCTCTCAAAAGCGACTGGCCACATTTCAAGGGTTCAGGAGCCACATTGTGGCCACTGCACGGACCAGCATAAGTCTGAATAATCACTTAGAATTAAGGAGGGGATTTAATCCTGGTCCACACAGAAGGAATGCATTGAGTAGACAATTATTCTGGATAACTTCTAAGGTCCCTTCCAGCTCTGGTATGTGTTGAATCTATGCATTTTAATAGGGCACCTTCCATGCTACGTAAATTATCTATCTATCTATCTATCTATCTATCTATATAGATATATATATATGGTGTCTGATGATAACTTCTTAATTGGAAAGCTTGAGAAACGTTACTCACATAGTATGGTTGACGGAGGCTGAATACATTCTTGCAAAGTTAGAACAGAATCAGCACAGTCTATATTCCCCCTTCAACTGGCCACCCCTAGAATGTGAACTCCTTGTGGGGCGGTGGGGGGGACCTGGTCTCTCCTGTTGACAGACATATCACCCTCGTGCCTGGCACACTAGAGGGGCTCAGTGAATGCTTTCTGAATGAGTGAATGAGTTTTCTACTGGGGATCCTTTGGTGACTAGAAGCTTTTATAACTTAATGTCAATTCTGGGAGCGACTCTGCAATCTCTGGGTTACACACTCTTTGGTTAGAGCCCCTGGAGATTCACATCCTGTATTTACTGCAAAACCAGCCAGTGCTTATTTGAACGACAGCACATATCAAACAGGCTGTGCGGCATCGGACAGAAAAGCTTTAGTTGCCAGAATGTCCTCTGTCCTTGCCCCATGTCGCAGCGCCCCCGAGTGCCTCGTCGGGTCCTCTGCCTCTCACCTCTCTTCCACACCACGTGCGCTTTCCGGAGCTTCATTATGAAGAGCTGGACAATGATGAAGAGTATGAAGATGAGAAAGGACACAAGGGTGAGCAGCAGGATGCCGTTTTTCCTCCTCATCACCCCCACGTACTGAAGACTGGCTTCTATACGGGAAACAAAAGGAATTTAGACAGTTCAAGGTTGGTTGGTTTTTGTCACTGCAGGATTTGCACGATTCTTTCAAAGTGTAGCGTCAGCTGATAGGCGACTCGGGTAAAAAGACAGAGCTTTACCCTGAAGGGAAAGAGATTCGTATTATTTATTCTTCGAAAACAGGGCAACAGGTGCACAAACAAAGCAATTCTGTGAGATGATTTGAAAAATGCTCTTAAGTTATATAGATTTCAAAGCTGTGATGTTTCGTTTCTGGAGAAAATACGCAAGAATATTGACTTAGATTATAATCGGGACTTAAATGAGCTATAAGGAATGATTTCTTAGCAAGGTGTGGTTAAGCATAGGAGAGGTTGTTAAGGAGTGTGGAAAACTATGCAAATAAAACAAAATCCGTGAATGTTGGCTAGGTTAAATGTCGTCCTACATGAAGGGCTTTGGACATAAATTAGGTGAGGTCTTTAATTAAGATCTTTCTAAACCTCACTTTCTGATTCTATGGGCTCTAGTTTTTCCCAGATGTCCTGACCCCCTCTCAGCCAACAAGTAGTTAAGGAGGACTAGCTAGTGTCGAACATCATGTTTGGGCCTCCAAAAGGCATGGTTCCTGTGCTTTTGGGGTAGTTCTCTCTCTATGGAAACAAATACATGAATCAACAGATGTCAGAAATCTGCCAAATTCTAGATCCCTAGATCAAATTCTAGATCAATGGCATCATGGGCTCAGGGATTCAGAGGCTGGAGTGGTCCCTGAGTTAGTCAGGAAAGTTCTCAGTGAAGATCTTGGCCTTGAAAGAAGGGTAAGGAGAAGCAAGATGAACCCCTTTCTTTCTTCAGGGGCAGTTCAGGTCATCGAGGGCAGGGCAGTCAAAAAGGGATGATATTGTCAGAGAAAAATGTGTGTTCTTGTTGGGGCCTAAGAGACAAGACTGCAGAAACAGAGGATGGAGGCCGTTTGGTAGAGGCATTGAGGCTCCTGCTCTGTGTGGTAGATCGGGGAGCCACAGATGTTTTCTGAACAGAAGTGTGAAGAATGCAATGGGGTGTTTTGAACATAGTCCTAAAAATGGACCACAAGAGGAGAAACTGAAGTCCTAGAACTTTGTACAGGAGCTGATGAGGGTCTGGACCAACGGTGGCAGTGATGGTCCACAAGATTCTGGAAGAAGAGACTCAAAAGTCCTTGGAGATGGACTGATTTTCTATGTGTTTGTGTGTACACACATCCATAGGAATGGAGGATGACCTCAAGGTTTGGGGACTCTGTGATCATCTGGATGAGGTGATTTTGTGGGAAAAGGTGCTGTTTGGTTTTTGGTGATGTTAAATTCGAGGAGATGGCAGAAAATCCAGCAACAGGGATGTAGAAGGTGAAATGAAACAGGGATTACTTCTCAGGAGAATGTTCTGGAAGTATAAATATGGAGCTTTCCTGCCTGGTGGCAACAGGAACAACCTTGGGAATGGGTAAACTCATTGAGAATTAAGGGAAGGGGCACCTGGGTGGCTCAGTGGGTTAAGCCTCTGCCTTTGGCTCAGGTCATGATCTCAGGGTCCTGGGATCGAGCCCCGCATCGGGCTCTCTGCTTAGCAGCAAGTCTGCTTTCCCCCTCTCTGCCTGCCTCTCTGCTTACTTGTGATCTCTCTCTCTCTGTCAAGTAAATAAATAGAATCTTAAAAAAAAAAAAAAAAAAGAATTAAGGGAAAAAATCAAGGATAGAGAAGTCAAGTCAGAAGTGTATCTATCCACATAAAAGAAGCCAGAGGAGGAAGGGAAGTTCTCTGACGGATATGTAGAAGGAGTGGTTAGCAAAAAGTCACAGACCCAGGCAGAGTACGTCAAGGAAGCCAGGGCGGCAACTACGTTAAGGAACAAGGGATTGATTAACCAATAGAAAGGTCAAGAAGATGGGGACTGAAAAAGGCCATTGGATTTACTGATGAAGAGGTTAAAATGTCAAGTGTTTATTCTAAATGCTGTGGGGGATGCTTACCAGTGGCCAAGGCACGGTCTTCAGCGGGTTGTTCTTTCTCTTCCTTGTCACTCTCTGTTATACTGGAATCTTCCATTACTGCAACTAAGTCGGAAGAAATTAAGACATGAAATATACATGTAACGGTATATGAATAGTGTGTATATTTACACAGCCATCCCGAAGCAGCTTTGGAAACCAAATTAAGTTGTTGTTCTTAAAAAACCCAAACCAAACAAAAACAACAAGAAGACCATTTTTGAACTACTGACGTCTTCCAGAAATAGTTGCAAACGGCTCATTTCGCCTCGATGTTAGTTAACTGCACGCCAGCTCTAGGCTCAACCCCAAACACAGCACTCTGTGGGTTCCTCACCACAGCTCTGAACAGAGACTTAGAGAAGCTAAGTACATTGTCTGACATCACGGAGCTAGTGAGTGATGGAGCCAACACCGAAATTCAGAACGCAAAATGTAAACCACTGTTTTACACCTGCTTCCTGAATCAGGCCTCTTAGTGAGAAGGGCTTCAGAATAGCACAAGAGCAACACCGGGATGCTGAAGATTGGGACCCCAAGCCTTGTGGCAAGAAAACATGACAGCCTGGGAAACAATGATTTCTATATTGAAAAATAGGCTCTCTTGTCCTTCAAACCTCTGCTTGCCCCCCCCCCCACCCCATTTAGAACGGGCATGTACTGTGATGCTTTTGCTAGGCAGGAGAAGCCATAAAAACCAAAGACGGAGTTTTCTGGTTTTGTTGCTCATCCTGCCCGTTCCTGCCCACCACCCCCCTGCCTTTTAGCCCATTGCACAGCGCCACTGTGTGGATCCCGCGGGGAATGAAACCACCCGTTCGGCTGGAAATGGGTGTGATTAACAGTAATAAAATCGTAGAAATTGAAAGCTGAAAGGAAATTTAGAAACCATATTAAATCATATGTTTTATATGAGAAAGCAGAGCAGAAAATTGGGTTGTTTAGCGGCACTGTCAGCCAATTTGAAGACAAGTAGATTCTAAACACGTTTACAAATATTGAATTATTAAAGCAAGTGAGATGGTGGCTCCACTTCAGACCATTTTCAATCTCCATTGCCCTTCAAAACACAGGCTGGTACATATTGTTTGTGTCAATGTTTAAAAGCCCCGAACATTTACTTTTAAATATTATTCCAGGTAAAAAATGTTTAAAAATGCAATATAATACTCAGAACTATGGACTTGATAATGATAGGAAAGCACTTATTCCACTCAAGGAAATTCCTACAGACGGACTGTTTGAAACAAAAAGAGGACATATCGGAGTTTATGCCCTTTTTGGACGAGGCTCTCTTGCTCAAAACCCTATAACAAATGAAGGTATTCATACGTGTGTTTATTCATTTATACGGCATTTTCTGAGTACCTGCTAGTGCCAGATACTATGCCAAGTAAGATACAAAGATAAATATATGACCATTGCCCAGAGCTAACCATCCAGTGGGTTCACTGTCTAAAAAACTAGGATTATAATCCAGGCTTCATAAATTCTGCCTTGAGAGCTCAATCCTGTCATCCAAAACCTGTCTGAGTTCTTGACAACCGAGCAACTGGGGTGCTTTCAAAGGCGAGCTTGTTATTCTGTGGCCCTAACTCCCACATCTCTACATCCTGCTTCTTTGCCCTTTGCTGAAACCAAGTCTTTATTTTGTGTTTGCTGTGCTCTGGATGAGAAAACAAAGAAACGAGTCTCTCCATAAGTGAATTCAACCTTGCCCTTTACCGTAGAGGAAATTCAAATATCACAGTTTTGTCTGTGTGTGTGTGTGTGTGTGTGTGTGTGTGTAGCAAGCAAACCAGCACTGAACTTACAAGGCATTAGTTACCTCAAAGCCCATCCCACTAAGGGAACTCTGCTGGTGTTCTCTGCCCCTCTAGGAAACCACTAAGCTAGAGCCAGTGCAGGGTATACTGCATTGCCTTATTAAAAGTTAAAATCGGGGCACCTGGGTGGCTCAGTGGGTTAACTTGCCTTTGGCTCAGATCATGATCTCAGGGTCCTAGGATCGAGACCTGCCTCAGGCTCTCTGCTCAGCAGGGAGCTTGCTTCCTCCCCAACGCCCCCCCTCCACCTGCTTCTCTGCCTATTTGTGATCTCTCTCTCTCTCTCTCTCTGTCAAAAAAAAAAAAAAAAAAAAAAAAGAAATCTGAAAAAGTTAAAATCAGGGTCGCCTGGATGGCTCAGTCAGTTAAGCATCCACCTCTCAATTTTGGCTCAGGTCACCATCTCGGGGTCCTGGGATGGAGCTCTGCATCAGGCTCCACGGTGGGCATGGAGCCTGCTTGAGACCCTACTACCTCTCCTTCTGCCCTTCCCCCTCCACCTCTTTCTCTCCCTCTCTTATGGAAAAAAAAAAAAAAAAAAGTTAAAATTAAACAAAAAAAAATCTTAGAAATGAGAATTGGAAAAATGGCTCTTTCCAAGGAGGCTTTTTTTTTTTTTTTTTAAAATCTTAACGGGTTGACACTTACCAGTACTAGTGGGCTGCTGAGGGTCCTGCGAGGACGGGGAGCTTTTCTCCAGGGCATCTGAAGCCGGCTTGTGATCGGTAACTAGGAAAGGGGAAAAACAGAAATCTGCAACTACAGAGAGCAGTCTCACCCACATGGTGCTTGGGACAATAGGTTGGGGAATGGACACGGCTGCTACGTGCCTGGGAGGTTCTGCGGAGACCTCAGCACTACGTGCCCTGCAGCTCTTGCTCTGGTGTTTGATTCCATCCTGCTGCTAGCCCATCTGCTAGCCTGCCTGGCTGAGAAGTACGGCATGGGGGGCCCACAGCGCTGTGTTTCACAGGAGTATGCTAAGGCGGTTTGCTGTCTCTGTCTCCATCTACCTGTTAGTCCTTCTGTCTGTCTGCCCAGTCCCCTAGCTCCCTCCTTATTTATTTGTTAGGTGGTCTTGGAGTCAGTCACAGACTGGGTTGAATTGTGATGTTGTTAACTTGCTTGCTGCCAAGTAATTTTTTTTTATTTAAGATTTTATTTATTTGACAGAGATCACAAGTAGGCAGAGAGGCAGGTGTGTGTATGTGGGGAAGCAGGCTCTTGCTGAGCAGAGAGCCTGATGCAGGGCTTGATCCCAGGACCCTGAGATCATGACCTGAGCTGAAGGCAGAAGCTTAACCCACTGAGCCACCCAGGCGCCCCTGCCAAGCGAATTTGAGCAAGATGCCCAACCTCTTGAATGCTCAGTTTTTCCTTACCTGTAAAATGGAACTACTAACAGCATTTGCCTTTCTAGTGTTTCTTTTTTTTTCTTTTGGGTTTTTTTTGCAAGAAATTTTAATGAGTTCGTTCATTCAACATGCTTAGCACAGGGCTTTGCTATTTATTAAGCACAGTGGTTACAAATGTAATATTGTATAATGCAGAACAATAGTTGGGGCGCTTGGACCACTCAGTTGGTTGAGTGTCCAATTCTTCGTTTAGGCTCAGGGCATGATCTCAGGGTTGTGAGATCGAGCCCCATGTTGTGAGTCCAACCCCCATGTTGGACTCCATGCTGAGCGTGGAGCCTGCCTAGGATTCTCTCTGTCTGTCCGCCCCTTCCCCCTTCTCTCTCTATAAAAAACAAAAGAAAACAATCAAAATAGTGTTTGCGGATATTTCCACTCATTCAGCTTAGTGTAGATTTGACCAATGAACAGGCCTGCAACCAGGGAGTGTATAGAAAAGGTGCCTGAAATTTTATAAATATTGATACGGATATGTGACAGGTCATGTCTTTATGCAATCTGTGAGTGCTTCTCAGCTTTCTAATTTTTATTTTTAAAGAGATTTTACTTATTTGAGAGAGAGAAATAGAGCACAAGCAGGCTGAGGCGCAGAGGGAGAAGGAGAGGAGGTGGGGCTCGATCCCAGGACCCTGAGATCATGACCTGAGCTGAAGGCAGATGCTTAACCCACTGAGCCACCTAGGTGCCCCAAACTTAATCGTTTTCTATTAAACCCAATACTAAAGAGATTTCAGAATGCAAAACAGTGCAATTTTTCTAACATTTTGGTGTTGCAAAAATAACAGTTATTTTTCCACAAAAAGATGCCATTTCTGTTTATACATAGTGGATTATTTTATAAATAAATATTTAAACTATTTTTTCAATTTTAATTTCTAGTATGTAAATATTGACAGATACAATTCACATAACTAAAAATTCCTTGGGGTCCTCAGCTATTTGCAGGAGTGCAGAGGGATCCCCACATCTCTGAGTTTGAGAACTGTTGCTCAAGTTTGTTTGTTTTTTAATCCCACCTCCAGTTAATAATAGGAAATTAAGATTCCTCATTTGGAATACTAAACAATGAAGTAAGTCATTTGGAAGAGGGTCTGATCCATCCCTGCTCTGTTCTCTAAGCATCACACTTCCACAAGCATCGAAGTGTAGATTTTTCAACGGCAGACACTGCTGCTCACGTCCCTGGATATGGTGCTTGCCCAATCTTCATTTTCCCAGGTCCTACCACACAGAGTATGGGAATGAAATGGGCCAGAATCCTTACTTGGAAATGTGTTTTAAAGCACCCTCAGCTAACCAAACTTTTTAAGCTCATTGGATGAACAAAATGTGTGTAGTATCTGTATGTCAACATAGTTGCTTGCTGAAGGGTGAAAAGCCATAAACACATGGAACTAGCCAAGAGATGGTGTTGGAGCTGCTCTCTGAAGACTCAGTGGAGATCAGGCTGTGGGTGCTGAATAATCCACAGTTAGATCAGAAACAAAAGTCAAGTCTTATCCTGTTATTATTATCCTATTATTATTATTATTATTATTATCCTATTATTTTCCTGTTTTTTTTTTAAGAAAAAAATGTTTTATGTTTAAAGATTTTATTTATTTATCAGAGAGAGAGAGTGAGCACAGGCAGACAGAGGCAGAGGGAGAAGCAGGCTCCCTGCCGAGCAAGGAGCCCGATGCGGGACTCGATCCCAGGACGCTGGGATCATGACCTGAGCCAAAGGTAGCAGCTGCTTAACCAACTGAGCCACCCAGGCGTCCCTATTATTTTCCTGCTATCATTATTATTATTATCCTATTATTATGAGAAGCATTTTATGACTATGATTTTGAGTCCTTTGGAAGTATGGCCATAATGGAGAAGAAACTGATTTCCCCTCTGGAGTAATTTTTGTAGATGGCCTGAATTGTAGCTGAAAAGTAAAAATACATACTTTTTCAATATCACTGATTCTTTTGTTGAAGAATCTGAATGTTGGGGGCTCCCGGGTGGCTCAGTCGGTTGAGCATCCAACTCTTGGTTTCAGCTTGGGTTATGGTTTCAGGGTCATGAGATCAAGCCCTGCACTGGAATGCTCAGTGGGGAATCTGTTTGAGATTCTCTCTCTCTCTCAAATAAATAAATAAATAAATCTTACAAATAAAAGACTCTGAGGATCTTTCAGGAGCACCCCTCCCGCCATGAGCTATGCTCCACTGATAGCAGAGGCTGGACTGGAGGGGGACGAGTCGTGAAGAGGCCGGACTGTGCGTCAGAATACGTCAGCAAGCCCAGTCTGTGGGGCCCCAGTCTTCTGGAGGCAGCTTCCTCAAGACTTGCTACTTTTGGTTTGATGAGAAAGTGACTGGTGGAAAGCACTTGGTAGTGAGGGGGGAGCCGTTAGCCACAGCAGCAACCCCCACAGGGCTGCAGGGTGCTTTTCCCATGACGGCATGCTTCTTAACCAGTGCCTTGCCTTTCTCAACAAACATATCCTCACCCAGCCACTCCCTCCTTTGCTAGTGTGAGTGAATCCTTGCACTTGAGGAATTCTTTGTACTTTGAGAAGTACCTTATAAAATAACGAAGGTCAGAGTCTTATTCATTACAGATGTGTGATTCATGGTACTTCTTATTAGATACTTCTTGGCTCAGGAAGTTCGCTAGCGGCGCCTGGGTGCCTCAGCTCGCCGAAGTGTCCGACTCTTGATTTCAACTGCAGTCATGATCTGAGGGTCATGGGATCGAGTCCTGCCTCAGGCTCTGAGCTGGGCTTAAAGCCTGCTTGAGAGTCTCTCTACCTCTCCACTGCTCCCTCACGCGCTCTCCCCACCCCTCCTCTCCCTCAAAAAAAGGTTTTCTGGAGCTTTAAAATTATTTTTTGTTTTTGATGAAGGAATCAGAGAACACATTCTGAAATGCCTCTTTACATTAACTATTTGATGTTTTATTAATATTTATTCTGCCCAGAATATTAACACAGTTAAACTAAAACCTGCATAAAAGTTATAACAAAATAAATCTAAAGAGGAATCATGGCTTAATTTGACTGTGTGAGTGTTTTACATTAACATAAAATAATACAGGCAAGTTTAGATTTATTTCAGTGGCTGTTATCTCCTTTTGGGTTGACTACAAAGATAAAGTATGTCTCAGATGACCTCCCTGAAAACGTGAATGCAATAAAACTATGTAGGGCCAAGTGAGGCCGGCTGTCATTATCAAAATGCAAGCATGACATCATTTGCATATGGCGCCCTGAGAGACTTTCCGTACAACTGGGGTCCTGGATGTTGGAACAGGTACTCTAGGATGCTCAGCTGGAGAAATTTCCATCATTAAAGGGATTTGCTGTTAAGGAGAGCTTTGTGGACAGTGATCTCACTCTGAAGGACTCTTCCCATTGCATTTAATTTCATTTAATAGTGTAATATTAAGGTAAATTAAATGATTAAAGACAATCATTCGTTCTTCTTACCCAAGTCTTCAAATCGGAAAGGTGCTACCAGTCTTCCTCCTTGTAGGCCTTTGTGTCGGATCACACAGTCCACTGTTGAGTTTCTGCTGTATCTGTGGACTCTGAGGATGCTGCTGCTGTTACATTTCTTCCTATCAGTTTCAAATTCATGGTGGGTCTCACCTATGGAGCAAATGAAAGGGGTGTAGGAGGTTGTGGCTACTTAATACCATTGGGTGAGTTTGGTTCTCTTAGAGACCAATGGTCTTGACATCTTGGCAAACCTGTTAGACTTCTAAGTCATTCTAGATTCGCCCAGCTGCCTTGTGCACGCTTGGCCCCAGTCCCAGAGGGAAGCAGGTAAAGGACAGTGGTTAGGTTTCTATTAACCTTCACTACCGGAAAATAAAATCCAAAGCTTACGGTGATGACACAGGGACAGCCTAATGTTGTCAAACACAAAGACCCAAGACCTTACTCAAGGTGAATCGATCAGGCAAATGAAAGGAGAGGTCTTGTAATGATGTAGAATTGGCATTGGACGGAATCTCTCTCTGGGTGTATAAAGTCCAATGTAACACATTACGATGTAAAGAAACTCTAACCAGTTCCCAAACAGTTCCCAGACCATTAGTTATCCTTCTGTCAACTGAACCCTGCTTTAATCTAATCAAAGTTTAGATTCTTTAGTACCATAATATTTTTGCGGAGGGCATGACATCGTAACGCACTTTTTCAGGAGGATCTTACCTGTTCCAATATCCAAGTCGTATGTTAAATGTATTTTCAAACTTTTGTCTGCTAGAATTTCATGCCAAGATAATAACTATATCATACTTATATACGAAATTCTGTTGAGTTTTAAGAAACCATAATATCCCATTTCAGGTGCCCACTTTATTTTAAGTATGAACATCTAATCCTATTATTTGTGATAGGTTTTCAAGATGAAGGCACGGTATCGATAGGTTATAAAGATAATTCTGTCCAGAGGAATCAGAAGGATTGTTGAAAGCTATTTTGCCGCTGCTGACACCACCAGAGGGTGCCAGAGGATTTAAAAATTCCTTGGAAATAGCCCTAGGAAGGAAAACAAAGGAGGCGAGAGAACATTGTCCTTACTTACCATTGAGTTCTATGTCACTCCCTATAATCCAGGTTATCTGCGGAGGCGGCTTACTTCTCACGGTGGAGCATTTAAGGGTAACGTGTTCTTTTCCGTCTTGCGTTCTGATAACTGAAGCTTCCAGGGTTGGTATGGACGGTGTTGCTGGAAGAGAATTAATTTTTCTGCGTTCACTGATCTGGTCTGCGTATCCCAGTAAAGCACGGAGTCTAATAGTCTATAGAGATCATGGTCGTGTATGGTCTACATAATGGACATTTTTTTTTTTTTTTTACTTGATCCTTCCCAGAATACAGTTAAAGGGCTTTTATGTACTTGTAAACCTTCCTTGGCTCTAGTCCATATTGCTTGTCACCCAGTGTGTGATTAGTCCGTGGAAATTCCCAGTGTTACAACAGTAATTTTTACATTTGCTATTTGACTGTGTTTGGGAGAACACTAGTCTAGTTACATTGGTTACCAGTTATCGTAAGAACCCTTGTGTGTCCCTCCATATCTTGGTGGGTCAGTTTCCTTGTCTATGTCACGAAGGAATTGGTTTATGAGTTGGTCGGTTCAGTTCTAGACTGGCATGAGTGAGTGAGTTCTATCCCCTCCTAATATTAAAGATGCATTTCTCTTATCAAGGGCCTATTTGTCCTTTTTTTCATACTCCTGTCTTGGAAATAGAGTTGGCCCTTGAACAATGTGGGGATCAGTTGCACTGACACTTCTCCTGACCACCGCACAGTTGAAAATCCATGCATAACTTTGACTCCCCCCAAACTCAACCAAGAGTCTACTGTTGATGGGAAGCCTTAGTGATAATATAGTTGATGAACACCTGTTTTCTATGTTTTATGTATTCTACACTCTGTTCTTCCTAGAAAGTCATCTAGAGAAAAGAAAATATTAAGAAAATCATAAGGAAGAGAAAACACCTTTATAGTACTGGACGGTATTTATTTTAAAAATTTGCATATAAGGGAACCTGCACAATTCAAACCCATGCGGTTCAAGGGTCAAAGTGTACTTTTTGGGTAGGCTACCTTCTTCCTCTTTCCCATGCACCTTCACACTTTGGTCCAGAACTGCACCCCAGCACGTTGATTGGCTCATTTATCTGCCACTGAGACACTGCAAAGTCAGCTGCATGTAGATACTAGATGTGTTAGGCGTGGGCTGTCCACATAAGGAAAAGATAAAGCCCTTTGAGGAGCTGACAGTCTGGTGATAGACTCAGTCCCTAAGCTGTTAGTTAAAAGATCATGCGGTAAGTGTAGTGACAGAGGTATGCGGGGACGGGGAGAGGAGCCCAGAAGGGCACACAGGCAGCGTGAGCCAGAGTGCTCTGGGTGCTGGCCAGTAAGGTGGGCTGGGTCTTACTGGGTCTCAACCCGCCTCAGGAGCCTTCCCAGACACTTTGTTACTGTGCCTTTGCTTTATGGCAGGCACCGTGCTACATTAATTCAACAGAAGAAGCCCAAGACATTCACTTGTCATTTGTGGAATTATGTCACTTAGAGATCAATATAAAGTGACGTGTATAATTGATCTGAATTAGAGATCAATAAAAAGTGATGTTTATAATTGATCTGTTCCGTCACAAAAAGCAGAAAAGTAAAGACAGTAAGGCTTCCACTGAACACAGTGGAGCGTCCAGAGAACGGAGCAAGCCCTGGGCAATCAGGGGACCCATGCTTCCTGTCCGCACCTCCCAAACCCATTCCCCACTAGAAGCGAGGACCTGGTTTTGGCAGAGGATGTGAGCCAGCTGTCCAGTACAATTACATCTGAATTCATTGTATCTTAGCTTATGCTGTTGTTAGCTTCTACTTTATTTACAGGCTTCTCTGCCTGACTTGACCTGTGTGTCAACTCTTTTGTAGGCAGGGGCTATGCCCGATTCCTCTTTGATCCCCTGGAGCTTAGCACGGTGCCTGGTGCATAGTAGCAGCTTATCAAGTATTAATTCTCCTTTCTCTTAGTTCCTTGGACAAGAAACTGCATTGATGCCAAAAGACACATTTCACAAAGTCACATTTTCATCTGGGGCTCGTGAGTCAAAATGCTCCTTTCTGTTTTCCTTTTGACAAAAGATGGTAGAGGTGCCCAAGAAAATGCTTTGCTCTAGGCCATATTACTAACTAGAATGTGAAGTTTAAGAATGATCTGTCCTGTCCTAAGTCTGTCGCTGGTGTGCTGGGTTGCCGGCCCTCAGGCACTTACCTAACACGATCACTTTTACTTCCTTTGTTCTCACCGAGTTGCTGTAATGTAAACACTTGTACACGCCTTCATCTCGCTGGGTGACATTCAGCACGCTGACGGAAAGCTGATTGGTGGAGTGATGAAGAAGCTGGTATTTGGGATTTTTTAAAGCTGGACAAGAGAGAAAAAGAGCTGTTAGGAAGAAAGCGATCAGAAGAATACAGTCTCTCAGTGGGTTGATTATTCACAGGAATGGCTTTTGAATTTCACACTTTGGCGGAACAAATGTCACATCTCCGATTGAGCTGCCTTCCAAATTCTAGTGTTCCCAGTTGGATGCCTCTCAGAAGCTCGACATTCATTTAGGAAATGAAATATGTTGATACCGGGATCCGCGAAACAAACCATTTGCTTTATTTGTGCATGGAGGAAATTAACACTGTGCTGGTGAAGGGTTCGGGTTGAGGGGTGATTAATTTTTTTTTCATTTTTTTTGTACATTATGAAAAATTAGATTTACCTCTTAGATTGATTTCATTTTTTGTACATTATGAAAAACTAGATTCACCCCATTAGAGTCACCTCCTTGAAACCTAATTGATTTGAGGTTGTCCTGTCACAATGGGTGTAAAGAATGGAAAATTAACGCATGACTATCCATTTCTCCATTTGGGTGCTTTTTATTTTTAAAGATTTTGGTTATAAGTTAATCTCCACACATGATGTAGAACTTGAACTCATAACCCCAAGATCAAGAGTTGCATGCTCTGGGTGGCTCAGTGGGTTAAAGCCTCTGCCTTCGGCTCAGGTCATGATCCCAGGGTCCTGGGATCGAGTCCCGCATCAGGCTCTCTGCTCAGCAGGGAGCCTGCTTCCTCCTCTCTCTCTCTCTCTCTCTCTCTGCCTGCCTCTCTGCCTACTTGTGATTTCTCTCTGTCAAATAAATAAATAAAATCTTAAAAAAATAAAAGTTGCATGCTCTACCTACTGAGCCAGCCAGGTGCTCCTTTTATTTTTAATTTTTTAGAAATTTATTATTATTTGAAGTTTCCTAAAGATTTTGGCAAGTGTTTGGGTTTGTTGTTGTTGTTGTTTTGTTTTTTGATTCTGTGTTGACCTGGGATTTCTATCTTAGGTCGTAGGTCCCTTAGCAAATCGGAGGCTCCTGAAATAAGTGGTTTTTGCCTCCCTCTGTCTCTCTCTCTTTGGATTTGTAACATGAACAAGCGTAACATAGTTAAACCTTGAATGGCTGACCAAGGAAGGTTGTTTCTCATCTGAAAGAATGGTTGTGTGTCCTGGGACACTGGCATTATCTGAGCTAGATTTCAGGCATTTTCAAGCTGACCACTATTGATTTTTGAGTCCTTAATTCTTCGTTGTGGGGCTATCTTGTGCACTATGTTTAGCAGCAATCCTCTCTACTCATTAGATGCTAGGACCGCCCTCTCCCCCGCTCCTTTTTCCCCAGTTATAACAACACAAACTCTCTCCAGACATTGCTATATGTCGCCTGGAAGGCAAGAATGACCCTTGCTTGAGCATCACTGAGTTCAACCAAGGTTCTCTTGTTGTAGGAATTTGAGAGTGCCCATCTTCTCCCAGATTACTAAAACCCAAACCAAACCAAGAGAAAACAATATTTAACAGGAATGATCTCTACTCAAACTGTTTCTCTCAGAACTTTCAACAATTAACATCTACTTTCTTTACTGGATTCTACTATTAATAGTTAATTTTGCTTGAAATATATGGTAAGTTTACATCGAACATAAAGATATTTAATAATGTTTCATAGCATGGGACACCTAGGTGGCTCAGTTGGTTGAGCTTCTGACTCTTGCTTTCTGTTCAGGTTGTGATCTCAGGGTCCTGGGATCGAGCCCCATGCTGGGCTCCACGCTCAGTGCAGAGTCTGCTTGAGATTTCTTCCCCCTCTCTCTATCTCTCCTGCTTATGCACCCGCCCTCCCTCCCTCTCTCTCTCTCTAAAATAAATAAATCTTTAAAAAACCGTTTCATAGCATATCAAGTTTTTTAGAGGCTCTGCTTTTACAAGATAGAATGAAATTTGCTGTTTTGGAGACTTTTCCAAATATTTGGCCATTCAGAATATTACATGGAAGTATACAATGGTCTCATTAGGAAGAGGAGGGGTTAGTAAAATCCTGGCCAAAGAAAGGAACTAAATAGACTTTTAAGAATCCCTTTCCTTAAGAACAAAACAAAACCATTGTGACTGTGTGGGGTGATGGATGTTAATTAGACCCCCTGTGGCAATTAATTTGCAGTATATACATAATATTAGATCATTGTATGCCTCATACTAATGCGGTGCTATGTGTTTATTATATGTGAATAAAACTGGCAGTGTTGGGGGTGGGGGATTCCCTTTCCACCTCAGGCATCTGGGACTCAATGTGTGTCTGTGAAAACAGGAATGGCTGCCTCCCTTCCAAGGTAGTGCGCCCTGTCTGTTCCTCAGTGGCTCCGTGATCTTGGTTTTGTGTTGAGACCAACAGGAGAAAAGGAGGTATCTGAAAGGGAGCTTTGTGATGGGGCTTTGAATCGCTCAGATGGGAAGTGAGGCAGCTGGCTCCAGACGTGGGGCGACGGCGTGAGCTGCAGGAGGACAAAAGGCCTCAAGTCTGTCTGCGGCCTGTCATTGGTGCTGTTGGCAGGTTCATCGCTGCTGAGAGGAAAAGGGTGATGTGGGGGTGACGTGGGGGTGAGGTGTGGGCATGGAAATGTGCTTTGTAACTTGAGCCCCCTTTACCAACCATTCTGGTGGGGTTTCCCTTTCAGACTTCCTGTCAGAAAAAGCAGCCATGTGTAAAGTAGTAGGTCTCTGGGTGTGATCCCCACGTAACAGCAGGGGAGGCCAAGCCCACCGTTTGGGTGACTCATGCTGGTTTCTATCCCACCAACTTGTCTGTCTGGAAAATCCCACAGGTTGAGGTCTGGTGGCAATTTTTTTTTTTCTTCCACTTACCAGGATGCTCATTTAAAAAAATGGTGAACCCTGAGGGGGCCAGCCACTGCAGGGAGGTGGTCTTCCCCTGAGAAACAACACACTTCAGAATGAGCGTCTGGCCTTCCTCCACGGTGACTGTTTCTGTGTGGTTAGTCAGAAAGGCTTCTGCAGAGGAAGAGAATTGGGGACAGTCAGGCTGGCATAGGCCAAGACACACTCCCGAGCTGAGGCAGGGACTTATTCTCAACACAACCTCATTCATTCATTTAGTCATTTAGTCATTTATTATGTACTTTTTTTTTTTTTTTTTGAGAGAGAGAGACTCAGGGGGAGAGGGGCAGAAGCAGAGGGAGAGGGAGAGAGAATCTTAAGCAGCGGACCCCAACATAGGGCTCGATCTCTCGACCCTGAGATCATGACCTGAGCCAAAATCAAGGGTCAGATGCCTAACCAAATGAGCCACCCAAGTGCCCCTCATTACACACCTCTTAGAGAAACAAGACCTAAATCAATACAAAGGAGCAAGCATTGTACGTAGGGACACTAAGATGCTTCCTGAAGGAGGTCTGAATGAAGGGGTGCGATTTTGATAGGAAAGAAGGAAAGTGTTGAACAGTATCTATTAGGCACTTGCTCTCTCCTATGCCAGGAACTCTGCCAGGCCACATTCACCTGTATTTAATTTAACTTTTGAACTAACCCTATAAAGAAAGAATGATGTTGCTGGTTCTCTAGATGAGGAAATAGAGGCTGAAGGTCACACAGGTTGGGGTCTGTCCCCACGTCTGTGGGCTTCAGAGTCCATGGTCATGTAACTAGGTCAGATTGTCCAAATGTGGAGACCCCTGAAACACCTGTTTCTGGCCTCAACCTTGAAACAAGTGACTTGTGGCTTTAAGTACAAGTTAGGTGTCTAGGATTCCAAGTGGTTTTCATGCAAAAGAGCTTCTGCACCAGAGCAAGGATGTTCTAAGATCTCTTCCAGTTCGGTTGTCCACAGTAACACTTTCTCCAGGCAAACATGAGCATCTAATTTCCCCCAGTCACAACCCCCAGAGAATGATAAACAGTGGGTTGTTAGCAGCTGCAAATACAATCTCCCAAAAAGGAAATGGATAAAATAAATAAATAAATAAATGGGCTTTATTGCTGATTTGGCACTTTTATTGCCATCTGCTATTTCTTCAAGTCTTAAGTTTAAACCCCCCCCCGCCCCCGAGGACTAGACAATTCTTATCAATGAAAGTACGAAGCACTTCTATAAACAGAAGAATGCTGTGGGGTTATAAATTATGAATAGCAAATATAACGAGTTTCACTGTATCATCTCAAACCTTAGAGAGAGAGAGAAACAAGGAGTTTATTTCCTTGTGATAAATTTCAAGTATTAGGAGAAGTGCTTTGGACTTTTTAGTTTGTTCCATTTCTAGGTCATTAATTTCAATCTAGCCTCTGGCAATAATAACCCAGAATTGTTGTACTGTATTCTTATTGACTTTCACGGGAAAAAAGTTTGCTGGAGTTCTGATGGAAAAATACCCAAATCATCAGCCAATACTAATGAACAATGAAGAGTCCATAAAAAGATACTGTGTTTTCATAAGAGCATTGAAGCATAAGCCCAGAATTCTGCTTGGGTTGGGTCATTTGGAAGTATTTTCATCTATAAAATCAACCCGTAACTGAGTAGTAAAGATAATATTAGTAGAGATGCTTTGAAGTGACAATGGAATTTCTTCTAAGGTTAAGGAGTTTCCGAGCCAAGAAATTGAATCTAGAACTATCTACCTTCCATTACTTCCATAATCATTCCCATCTTGATTCTTGCTTTTTACTTTCTCGTTCTTGTGTGTTATCCTGCTTCCCACAGATTGAAGTTTCTAGAGGGCAGAGACTATTTTCTATTTCTCTAAAATTCATTCCTTACAGAAAGTATCACAGTGTGAGCTTGAAAAGTAATGGTTTAGTGCCAGCTCTCATGATGGCAGCATAAAGCAGGTGATGGACAGGCATCTTTGGTCTCCTGTTGTTAATAAGAATACTGAAAGACAGGAGGGGAGTTACTATGTTGAATCAATGACAGAATAAAGACCACTGTCAAAGCAACATGCCCTAATTTCATCCCTCAGGCCAGAAGTTGATACTAAAAATTTTTGTCCATGTCCTTACCTTTGGCAAAGCCATTGTCTAGACAGGAAGCCCCCATCTGGGGAAAGGGGAGTGTCGGGATTTATCTGCAGACGGTTTATGAATAAATGTCTTCCATTTTAAAGATGCCTTCTTCTTGGGATGTGTGCTTTTGAATTAAATTGTTATTTGATTCTTATAGGGTTTAAAAAATTGTAATGACATATAGGGTGGCTTTTTAGCAGAAGCTAAAGAATCGTATCTCCTGGGGCACCTGGGTTGCTCATGGGTTAAAGCCTCTGACTTTGGCTCAGGTCATGATCTTAGGGTCCTGGGTTCGAGCCCCGCATCAGGCTCTCTGCTCAGTGGGGAACCTGCTTCCCTTCCTCTCTCTCTGCCTGCTTCTCTGCCTACTTGTGATCTCTGTCTGTCAAATTAAAAAAAAAAAAAAAAGAATCGTATCTCCTAAGATCAGTGTTTGCTTCTGTTGTTGGGAACTGAGTCCCAGGCTACTGAGCACAGCTACAAAAGCCTGGGTTTCGCGTGGAAAGGGCTGTGTTCGAGGCATAGAGTGATTGCTGTATCCTCTACTCTGTTCCAAGCCTTGCCTTTAGCTTTACAGGCTGGTATTTCTTTCAGTTAGCATGTAGACCCCTTGTTTGATTGAGAGACAGGAAATCATTGTAGAAAGGAAGAATAGCCCCGGAGAGAAGCCACAGACAGGATGCTTCAGCTGTGAGTGCTCCCAGATACCGTTCGGTGTGTTGAGCTCTGCTGAACATTGGGAGAAGATTCCTGTACCTGTGTTTGATGGTACGTCTTCCAAGGGGGAAGTTCTCCAGGATTCTCTCATTGCTGTTGCAAATTAAACCGGAGCTCCTCTTTTATAGATATATTTTTTGCATCTAAGTTTGGAGTCCAACTTTCACCTTCTTTGTCAGAGGGAGGGTGTGGGTTACCTTCTTTGCTCACCACTTCCTCCCCTGCAGGCTCTAAAAACATATCCCTATGCACCCCTCGACTTTCCCGTGTAGCTCCTGAGTGCGGTGTGCCTACTTCCTAGGCTCCCCGGCTGGGCTTCAGAGCTCCAGTCTGTCTCATGGTCCTCCGTGGCTCCTCCAAGGCCAAGCGTGCAAAGCAGGGCAGGGATTAGCCGTGGAGTTTCTCCTGGGAGGTCCCCCCTTACTGCTGATGGATCTTGTTTACTGAATGGGTTACGGACTTCTGACTAGTTTCATCCATCCATGGGAGGCCATGTGTTCTGAGGCTGCTGGTTGACTCTGGGGTTCATGGATTGTGACCGGTTTATAGATGAAGTAGAACCTGTGACCTTCATGATCTCCACGCCCAACCTCATGGCAGTGGCTTCACCCCAGAGCATGTGTGACCGACCCTCAGTCAAAAGGGCAAGCAGCAGTCCCAACCACCCGCCAAAGCATACATAGATGAAACCTGGGCAGTTCTTACGATTTCCTTGTTTTCCCCAAGATTTTCAGGGTCCCAGTGTCTGATCTCTCCTCTACTAGAGGTTATCATGGTAGACTGAAGAAAGAGTAAAATGTTCCTTCCCCCCCCCCCCATACCTTACTATCCCAGTGATTGCATCCAATAAATTAAAAGCTCCAGAACAAAGCGAGTCTATCCTGCAGGGACCCCAAACTTGTCAGATCCCATCAGAATGCATCATCTCTAGTGCCCCCCTAGGCTCCACACACAGCTGGCACAGAGAGACCACCCACTCTATTCCTCTGTTTGCTTGTATCTAATGTGGTTACCAGCCGCGGCTAGGTCCAGGCTCAAGAAGACACTTGGCCTTTGTCCAGGCTGTTCTATTGACCTGGATACCTTTTTTTTTTTTTTTTAAGAGGGGGAGGGGCAGAGGGAGAAGGAGAGCGAGACAGAATCTTAAGCAGGCTACATGCCCAGTGAGGAGCCCAAAGTGGGGCCTGATGCTGGGCTCGATACAGAGCTCCATCTCCCAACCCCGAGATCATGACCTGAGCTGAAATCGAGAGTCAGATACTTAACTTGACTGAGCCACCCAGGCACCACTGCCAGGATAGCTTTCTTATCTCCTCTAGGACTCAATTCAAATTATACCACTGCCTAACCAGTCTTTAGCCTTCTTCCCCACAATGACCTCCCCTCTCCTCCAGCTCCCTGAAGGGACTTCTATTATAGCACTTAGCCCAGTGCTTTACATTTGGTTACAAGTATCTCAGTGTGGAGATTGCAAACTTCTCATAGAGAAGTGTTTGGCATTCATTCATTTTTACAGTCCCAGGACTTCACACAAAGTAAGTTTTATTTTATTTAATTTTTTCAATTTTTTTTCAAATAAGATTTAAGTATTGGGTGCCTCGATGTCTCAGTCAGTTGGGTGTCTGCCTTCGACTGAGATCATGATCGCAGGGTCCTGGGATCGAGCCCCGCATCGGGTTCCCTGCTCAGCGGTGGTAGGTTTCTCCCTCTCCCTTCCCCCCACTTGTCTTGTTTTCTTTTTTTCATGCTCTCTCTCTCAAATAAAATCTTAAAAAAATTTTTTTTAAAGTATTAGTTGAATTAATGGCTAAAATGCGGACATTTATATATCCAGTAATAAACAATGTAACAGCTCTGTTATTGTTATGTTGCATAAGAAAGACTTGAACTAAGTTGAAATCAGGATGATTGTCTCAAATCAGAGCCCTATTTACAAGACTATTATGAGGTAGCAGACAAATGCTTCCATTTAGATCATTATAAAAAAGGATTGTTGTTGTTATTATTATTGTTTAGATAGACTCAACAGAGAAAATTAAAAGGGTGAAGATGAATCTGGCTTTGTCAAAATTATTTCCAGTATGGCTTTCAAGAAGGCATCTCGGAATGTCAACAAACATGGGACTTTTTCATGGTTAAAAACAGAAAACATGGACAAAAGGATTATCAACAGAACCTTAAATTTACAACTCTTTTTTGTTTCCTGCATCCTACCCTGCCCTAAAGACCAGGATAGAAGGTTCAAACTGGTGGGTTTTCATCATCCACAATATAGCTGAATTGGATTAATTTTGAAAAATTGTTCATTCTTACTGTATTTTACCCATCCTAGAGGCCATTTATGTGGATAGTGACCTTGAAAAGAGATTACGGAATTTTTTTTTTTTTTTTTTTTTTAAAGATTTTATTTATTTATTTGACAGAGAGAGATTACAAGTAGGCAGAGAGGCAGGCAGAGATAGAGAGGAGGAAGCAGGCTCCCTGCTGAGCAGAGAGCCCGATGCGGGACTCGATCCCAGGACCCTGAGATCATGACCTGAGCCGAAGGCAGCGGCTTAACCCACTGAGCCACCCAGGCGCCCCCGGAATTTTTTTGTCCATAGTTCTTGGCAGCCTTAGAAGTTGCATGGTAGAAGGTACAGTGTTCTTCCCATGATTCATAGCTAAAAACAGCTGACAGCAATAGTGTTGCCAAAATTGATTCGCTGCCTTTTTGCTAACAAGAAGGCAATATGGTCAGCTCCCTCCTCTTTGGGACTCTGACAGGCCCAAGCAAGTTTAGGGGACAATGTGTGCCCAATGCCACTGAGCCTCGAGGCCTTCTGGGTATGTTTACGGTTTGGGATTTTCAGTAGCATATCTTCCAAATTGTATAAATCAGTGGCTTTCAAACTTTTGATCTACATTAAGAAACACTTTCTATCCCAACCTTGTAGAAAGACACATACACATACACATACACACACACACACACACACAGTAAATGCTTCATGAGATAATTCTTATTTATATGCTGTGCAGGCTGATTTACTAGCTGTGAAAATGTGGGTGGGTTATCTAACTTCTTTTAAACTCCATTTTCTCATGTAAATTGGGGTAGGGATATTAATACCTCAGTATCTGTGCTAGGATGAAATGTAATTAATATAAAATGCCTACCCCTTACATGGTACAATAAATATATTTTTCTCCTCCCTTTATAAATAGTATTTGAATAATTTATATTTTAAAAGAGTTGTTTTAGGTTTTGCCTTAAGACATGATTACTATTGTTTTTCTTTAAAACTTTTTTTTGAGATATTTTTAGGAGGCAACAACTTGAATCCTCAAAAAGTGAAAGTCAGTTAAGGGCTTTAAACTTTGGAAGAATTGAGAACATTCTAATTTTGGCTCTCTAAATGTACTTTTCCTGAATGTATGAGCTGCACTTTAAGCCACTTATTGAAGAAACTAATATTATTTATTACCAAATACTGAATTCATAGGAAGTGCCTCAGAGTATAAGAATGAAAGAAGAAAGCACTTAATCTAAGTGTATAAAATAGGAAATTGAAATACTACATAAAATAGGAAATCTAGTTTTTTAAAACGGGATCATTCAGCTGCAGTTGTATGGCAAATGTAGATTTAGGATTGGTGCAGTCCCTGAAAGCTAACTGTAATTCAGCTCAATATTTGGAAACACACACAGGCAGCAAGCAATACATTTTGGCATAGCTTCTTTTGTAAGAATTGGGTACAAGTTGCAATCAGAGATTTAGAGACTTCTATACCTTGCCCCCTCTTTTGAGCAGGAATAATTTGGCCTGTGCTAAAGAGGTAACAGCGTCTCTAATTTTCATCATGCTACATTCAAATTCAGGAAGCATCAAAAGTCAGATTTGAAAATGCTAATCCAATGTAAAGTATCACCAACTCAAAAACTAAGCAGGCATTTTCCATGGGGCTCATTATTATCTCTGAGCTAATGAAAAGTTGTAGAGCACTTCGTCATCCTCAAAGTGCTTTCCCATTTTGAAATTTGATCCCTTTAAAAATCCAGGGAGCTTGGTCGTCAAACGTAATTAATCATCTCTCCATCTTAAGATGCAGACATTGAGTTTTCAGAGAACTTGAATTACCTGGCTGAGGCTTATACAATAAAGGAGCTTTTAAAATCCCACTGTGGGGCGCCTGGGTGTCTCAGTGGGTTAAGCCTCTGCCTTTGGCTCAGGTCATGATCCCAGGGTCCTGGGATTGAGCCCCGCTTCGGGCACCCCGCTCAGCAGGAAGCCTGCTTCCCTTCCGTTCTCTCTGCCTGCTCTCTGCCTACTTGTGATCTCTGTCAAATAAATAAATAAAATCTTAAAAAAAAAAAATCCCACTGTGATGCTCGTCCACCTTGCATACACTTAAGAGACAGCCTAATAAGCTTGTAACATTTAAGCCGTAGCATAGATGCCACAGAGACACAGGTTACAGTGATCCTTTCTATACTTACTAGTATTGAATACTAATAGAACCATTGAACAAGAGATTAAATAAAGCAGGAGCATCCCTCCATGTGTGATTGGGGTGTAGCTTAGAAAGTAATCACATACACACCTGGGTTCTCCTCCGCCGTGGGTCCTCTGTGAATGCAACTGACTGACAGGTCGATTTGGTACAATACCAGGTCAGCTGAGTCTCATAAGAAACGAGCCCCAAGTCCTTACCTTGTAAGGGGAACCAGGCCAGCAAGCTGCAAAATCTCCACCACATGTTGTACCGAGCTGTTGTCGCACTTTGTCAACTTCCTCTAGATTCTGAAATAAAGGGAGCAGAGTGGTTTCTTTTGAAGGGGGAGAGGCAGCAGCTCTGTGACCTCATGTGTTTAACGCCTCCATTGGCTCTGGAAGCCCCCTCTTGGCTCGCTGCCCCCAAACTACCTCCGGGTGGAACATTCAGGGGACAGCATGTGTCATCGCGATTGTGGAGAGGTGTGAGTGATGTGTTGGTGGCACAGGTCATTCTGCCACACGTGGGTAGTATTGGTAAATCCGCTAGGTTGTGAGACTTTGTGGGGAGGAGAAGTGGGAGAGAGATTAAAATTTCCCTGCGTGGTGATGTGACCTTGTTGTCACTTTTCTGATGTCTTAGACAATGATAACAGGATGATTGTTGCTGAACCTTTGTTTTTCATTTCTGACAACAGTATATAATGGTTTCAGGGGAAGAATTCATCCACTCACATTATTTGATCATTTAAAAAATCTGTATCAGGAGCACCTAGGTGGCTCAGTGGGTTAAGCCTCTGCCTTTGGCTCAGGTCATGATCTCAGGGTTCTGGGATCGAGCCCCGCATCGGGCTCTCTGCTCAGCAGGGAGCCTGCTTCCCCTTCTCTCTGCCTGCCTCTCTGCCTGCTTGTGGTCTCTCTCTTTCAAATAAATGAATAAAATCTTTAAAAAAATAAATTTAAAAAGATAAATATCTTTTTTTTTTAAAGATTTTATTTATTTATTTGACAGATCACAAGTAGGCAGAGAGGCAGGCAGAGAGAGAGAGAGAGGGAAGCAGGCTCCTCACTGAGCAGAAAGCCCGATGTGGGACTCGATCCCAGGACCTTGAGATCATGACCTGAGCCAAAGGCAGTGGCTTAACCCACTGAGCCACCCAGGTGCCCCTAAAAAGATAAATATCTTAACAATAAAGGAGAATATGATCTAGTGAGGGGTGATAATAGACAAATGTACCACTTTGGTATTTAATCGTCATTAATTGCACAAGTTGAGATACACTACTTCATTGTTTCTAGGCCACACAGCAGAATACTAATAGAATTATGGTTAAAAAATAGTCTAGACTGCAATGTTTGGAAAATTATAAGGGAAATAATATTTGGTTCTAATTAAAATGAGAGGGCACCTGGCTGGACAGTTGGCAAAGCATGTGACTCTTGATTTGGGGATGGTGAGTTCAAGCCTCACTTGGGTATAGAGATTAATTTACCAAATAATAGAATAAAACTTAGAAACAAAAATGACCACTATTACTCTGTAAATCTGTTGATACCTTTGGTAGAGAAAATTTTATCCATCAAAAGTATCTTTCAGGGGCACCTGGGTGGCTCAGTGGGTTAAAGCCTCTGCCTTTGGCTCAGGTCATGATCCCAGGCTCCTGGGATCGAGCCCCGCATCAGGCTCTCTGCTCAGCAGGGAGCCTGCTTCCCTTCCTCTCTCTGCCTGCCTCTCTGTCTACTTGTGATCTCTGTCTGTCAAATAAATAAAATCTTTAAAAAAAATCTTTTAAATATTTTAACTTTTTTATTAATTTTTTTTTTTTTTTTTTACAGATTTTATTTATTTGAGAGAGAGAGAGGGAGCAAGAGAGTGTGTGAGCAAAGAGAGGGCAGAGGGAGAGGGAGAATCTCAAGCAGACTCTGTCTTGAGCCTGGAGCCTGATGCAGGGCTTGATCCTGTGACCCTGAGATCATGACCTGAGCTGAAATCAAGAATCGATGCTTAACTGACCAAACCACCCAGGTGCCTTTCAATTATTTTACCTATTTTAACAGATAGAATGAAAAGAGGAGAGAAAATAGAATTTTCTTGTAGGGCATAGCATGATATAAGGTAACGTTTCCCTAATTGTATGATGATATAAAGGCCTTGGGCCTCCAGCCAAAAAATGCAGTCGGCGAGGGTCAGCCCCAGAGTGATTCAATCAGAGTCTCACTTGAATGAGGAGCCACCTGCGTGTTTAACAAGCTCTCTGGGGTATCATAAGTCAAGTTTGAGCAACACGGACAGTGTTCTGGAATGGAAATCAAGATATCTAGGAACGAACCCTCACTCTGCTACCAGCTGGTGTGGCTGAGGTCAGACGGGTTTCTCCATAAACTGCTTATTGACTCTTTTGACATATATGGACTTGTTTACGGAAACAGGGAATGGATAAGTTGCATCCTACTGTTTGTTTGTTGTTTTGTTTTTTTTTTAAATAGAGGACTGGGTGGTTTTCTTGGAGTGTTACAGTCAGTGGCAGAGCTGAGAAGACAAGCCAGGACTTCAGTCTTTGGTTGGATTTTTTTTTTTTTGCCTGGAATTCCTCCAGGTACTTCCAGTTTTATATTTAAGGCTCTATGGTGTCTAAGCATTCAGTTTTCCTGTGATGGCCATGTCCTTGCTTTAGGGTGGTACCTTCTCTTTGTACCCTGTCTACCTCTTTAAGAAAGTCCAAGGAATGGGGGACACAGTGTCTTTTTGGGCCTCCCATGGGAGATGTGAATTGCCCTTGGTTAGTTGATAATTTCTCACCTTTTCACCTGGAAGAGTGCTGTTCCTTCTAGGATCTCCTAATGCTTCCCGTCGAAGCACAGAGGGCAAGGAGTTTATTTCTGGTAATATCACATAGGCCAGCATGGTGCCAACATCTTGTCTGGACCTAGATACTCATTTTCCAGATCATGAGCTTATCCTCTAACTCGAATGTATGAGGAGGTCAGAAACCACTTTTACAGGAAACAGAAGTAAAAATGTCAGCATGGGACTTTTCCTTTTAAGCCAGTGGAAAAAAATCTGTGAGTTAAATTCAGATAGCAGCCTGGAGAAGGATTACTTTACTTTTCTCTCTCCCTTTCTCTCTCTCTCTTTTAAAAATTTATTTATTTGAGCGAGAGAGAGAGCGAGTGAGCATTGAATGAGTGCTGGGGGAGGGGCAGTGGGAGAGGGAGGGAGAGATTTCTTAAGCAGGCTCCCCACTGAGCGTGGAGCCTGACACAGGGCTCCATCCCAGAAGCTTGAGATCATGACCTGAGCTGGAATCAAGAGTTGGGACGCCTAACCAACTAAGCCACTCAGGTGCCCCTGCTTCTCTCTTTTCCAGGGGTGGTTTTCTGTAATTTTCATTGTTGGGTAAAAATGTATGGAAACATAGGTGAAAACAGAATGAATATAGGACTCAGATTACCAGAGAATAAAATATCCTGAGATTGAAATTAAAATTACAGTGTAGTCCAGCCCAAATCTATTGATTTAATGTGATTTTCGTGCCACACCTGTGAATCGATTTCCATGAAATGTTCCAGGTGTTCATTTAACTGCAGACAGGTAGATTTTCTGTTTTCTTCCCATTCTCCTTCTAAAACATGAATATTCTTCTGCTCAGAAACTTCCAGTGGCTTCCTTCTGCCTGAAGATTGTCATCTAAACTCTTCAACACATCATGGAAAGCCATTCACACCCTAACCCCAATCTACTTTTGAGCCCTCTTCTCTACCCCAACTCAAAATATGCTCCTTGAACTTTCTTGCCGTATTTCAAGCATATAGTACATTTTGATAGTCATAGTCTTACTGGGTCATAGTTCATATGGCCCTCTTGGCCCCAAAGAGCCTTCTCTATCTAGGGAGATTCTAATCCTCTTCTAAGGCCCAGATAAAATGTGGCACTTCTCAGAGAGGAGTAGGGACTAGAACATGCATTCTGGGGCCAAAGCCTATTTCCTCACCTGTGAAATGGGTACAATGACAGTACCCACTCATAGGGTTGCTGTAAGAATGAAAGAAGTTACTGTGCATAGCTCCTGGCAGGTGGTTAGCCATTACTGTTCTCTGGACTCCTAGAAAAAAAAGGAAATCACCTCTCTCCTTTTCTTTGCCCCATAAATGTTTTTTTCTTTTTCTCATACTGGTTTGTCTTCTGATTAGCATTCTATTAATTGAGTATGTATCTTTCTCCCTTGCTAGGCTCCCAGCTTCCTCAATGCAGAGTTTCACTTACCTTGGTGTTCCTGGCACTGATCCTTCCACAGCATAGTTGTTTTCCAAATAGCTTCATTGTGGTGTAACTGACAAAATGACCCTGCCTGTCCAAAAGTATACAATTTGATACATTTTGACATATGCCTATACCCATGAACACTTCATCAGTGTCAAGATGGTGACTATTCCAGTCACCCCTGCAAGTTTCCTCCTGTCCCTCCCCACCTCCCATCCAGAGGCCCCCACGGATCTGCTTTCTGTCTCTATTGGTTCACTTCTCATTTCCTAGAAGTTTCCATAAATGGAATCATAAGGTGTGCACTTTCTTTTGTCTGGCTTCTTTCACTTGGATAATTATTTTGAGTTTCACCTGTGACGTAGCTGTGTTCAGGGTTCATT
This sequence comes from Mustela nivalis, assembly GCF_964662115.1. Lineage (NCBI taxonomy): Eukaryota > Metazoa > Chordata > Mammalia > Carnivora > Mustelidae > Mustela > Mustela nivalis. The sequence continues at coordinate 25,665,754 of NC_139028.1, read as the reverse complement.
CATTTCTAGCGCCAAGTAGTGGCTCATTATGTAAATATACCACAGTTTGTTTACCTGCTTGCCTGTAGCTAGATTGCTGGGTTGTTTTCCATAGGGTAGTTTTTAATAATTGTTTATTACATTGAATCAGTTGTAGGGTAACATTAAAGAGAACCTGGATGTTCCCACATTTGCTTTTCATGATAATCTAATTCAGAGTGACAAAGTTCAGGTTAGTTTATTAAATACCGGTCCTTAGTTGGCATTTGGGGTGTAGTCTCTGACATGCCACCCAGATTCTCCCCTGGTCCCCCAAGGGCTGGAAAGTTGGGACACGCCAGCTGGGTCCTTCTTTTTTTTTTTTTTTTTTTTAAGATTTTATTTATTTATTTGACAGAAATCACAAGTAGTCAGAGAGGCAGGCAGAGAGAGAGAGAGAGGGAAGCAGGCTCCCCGCTGAGCAGAGAGCCCGATACGGGACTCGATCCCAGGACCCTGAGATCATGACCCGAGCCGAAGGCAGCGGCTTAACCCACTGAGCCACCCAGGCGCCCCCAGCTGGGTCCTTCTGTGGGAGTTGCTGTCAGTGGAAGAGACCCATGTCACCCGACATCCTCCCTCTTCCATCTCAACTTCTAATCTGGGGCACCTGACCCAGGACAGCACATGAAATAAATTAGCAAATGAATGAGCGAATGAAAGAACATTGGAGATGTTCCTTTTGCTCTGAAGCCTAAAAGGATGCTTGACTTCGAATTCTTCCAGAGCCTTAAAGAAGACCTCACTTTAGATTGTCCTGTGGGCAATGACGAGTGTATCTTTTTCACCCACGGGTGTGATAGTCACTTGGTCACAGACCTTGACAAACGTCACGATCGTCCACTGGACTGAGGTTTAAAATGGCCCGTGGGTGCAGAGCCTCAAGGCAGGCTTATGACTGTGAATGACACACAGTTGTGGTTTGCACAGTTCTTCCTGTCCCCTCCCTGCCCCCCTTCAGCCTGCAGCCCCGAGGGGGCTTAGCAGAGGAAGGCGGCTGCTGTGGCTGCTTTGCTGCATGGAAGGAAAAGATGAGGTTGGAGTGCAGTGGTCAGGGAGTGACCTCCTACCTGTTTGCGAATGGAAGGGTGTCTACTGACCACCTTGTATGTGGGAGGCCTCGCCACTGACGGCCTGTCGTCATTTTGATCTTCTTGAATGAATCCTCCTACTATGTTCCAGTACTAATAGAAATAACATTTCATTGGGGGGGGGACAGATTTTAGAGAAGTAGACATCCTCTCTCTCCTGCCATCACCTTGGTCAATCTAGGCTTTCTGAGGGAAAAAGAAAAACTGAAGAAGGAGACATTTATGAAGTAGGTGAAAGATGGATGGTTTTAAGGGTCAGAAATGACAGGGGATTTCCCCATGTATAGAAGCCACTGGGGTTTTTGTTGCAATTGTAAGAGGGGCCTAAACTTTCTTCTTGACATTTTCTGGCCAGTGTGAAGCATCCGTGGTCTTTCCCAAGGCTAGGGCGTGAAGTGGTCTTGCCTGCATTTCCCAGCAGATGCCTTGGGTGGCTAGTTTGCAGCTGGTGCTGGGGAGTCTTTGAGCTCTGTTGTAGATACACAATGTGGCTACAGAGTTTCTAAACCAGAGGGCAACAGCAGTCATTACTGAGAAAAGGCTTTTCAGCAGCAGCGAAGCCTAGTGGGTTGAGTACGGGGTGAGGGTAGGAAGCAGACAGATCTGGACTTGTCACCTGGGCCCTGCCACTGGTGGCCTTGTAGCCCTCAACAACACCCAAGCCTCTTGGTGTCAGTTTCCCCATCTGTAGAATGGGGAGAATAATTAGAGCGCGGGAGGTATGACCGGGAGGTATGAATTCAACGTAGTATCCCAAGCGCCCAGCATAGTGGCACACAGAAGATCTTCCATCAGTCTGAAGCTCTTATCTCATGCCCCCAGGAACCCTGGTAGGTTAGATCAACCTGCAAAAGGAGAAAGTCTGCTAAGCTTTTGTTCTAAGGACTGCTGCCTAGAATCGAATCGAATGGATCCCACTGAAAAATGAACCCAGGTAGGAGTTGATGACTGTGGTTTGGGGGAAACGCACCCAGACAGGCAGGTGCCGGCTTCACATCTCCCTTTACACCTCTTTTCCGAGGACAAATGACTTCCCAAGTGGTCCTCATCTGCAAATGACAGGGTGAAATGAAACCAGTGGTTTCTAAACTGCATTCTGAAGAAATCAAGTATCCCCCCTCCCCGGGTGCCTCAGGGCTGGGCAATATTTGCCTTAAGATTTCTTTACAAAAATATCTTAAACGATTAGTCTAGGCTTTGGAACAAGGCTGACACAGCGCAGATCTGTGCCCTAGCATGTACTAGCCATGTGACTTTGGGCAGGTTACTGGATTTTTGTAAGATTCTGCTTCCTCTTCCGTAAACTTGGAATAATAAGAGTATCTAGGGGCTCCTGGGTGGCTCAGTGGGTTAAGCCTCTGCCTTCGGCTCAGGTCATGATCCCAGGGTCCTGGGATCGAGCCCTGCATCGGGCTCTCGGCTCAGCAGCGAATCTGCTTCCCCCCTCTCTCTCTGCCTGCCTCTCTGCCTACTTGTGATCTCCATCTGTCAAATAAATAAATAAAATCTTAAAAAAAAATAAGAGTATCTATTGAATAGGGTAGTCAAGAAGAAAAGAGAAGTTTCTACCTGTTAAGTACTTAGAACAGTGTCTGATACACATTAGCACTCGGGAGATGTTGGCTATCACTTTGCCAGTCTCTGAACCCACCAATTTTTATGCCAGGTAAACTTGTGTCTGTGCTGGATTCTTCTGGCTTAGAATAAAACCCAAATGCTTCGCCACGATCTCAGTGGAGGTTGGTGAACTTTTTCTGTCAAGCACCAAGTATATTTTAGGCTTTGTGGGTCATACAGAGTCTGCTGCAGTGCCTGCCCTAGCAGGCTGGAAGCAGCCTTGGGCAAAATGTAAATGAATGAGCATTGCTTTGTGCCAATAAAACTTTATTGATAGGCCCTGGAATTTGGATTCTATAGAATTAGCATGTGCCGTGAAATAGCATTCCTCTTTTGGTGTTCTTTAACCATTTGAAATTGTAAAGACATTCTTAGCTTGTGGGCCGTATAAACACAGGCCGTGGGCTGGATTCTGCTTGTGGGCCAGTAGCTGGCCAAGCCCTGGTGTACAGGGCCCTGTGTCTAGGTCTGCCTACCTCTCCAACCTTGTTTCTCCCCACTTTTTTTTTTTTTTTTAAAGATTTTATTTATTTATTTGGCAGACAGAGATCACAAGTAGGCAGAGAGGCAGGCAGAGAAAGAGGGGGAAGCAGGATCCCTGCTGAGCAGAGAGCCCGATGCAGGGCTCGATCCCAGGACCCTGGGATCATGACCTGAGCCGAAGGCAGAGGCTTTAACCCACTGAGCCACCCAGGTGCCCCTCTCCCCACTTTCTGCTGTGCTTCCTAAGCTTTAGCTTCCTGACCCCTGGTGTGCTAACCCAGCAACCTCCTTTTCATTGGGGGGCATCTGCATTCCTTCAGTCTTCCTTGAAACCCCATTTAGCTCTGCACCCGGCTTCCTGGCCTGCTGCTCGGGGACACCGCACCCGATCTTATCTCAAGTACGTCCTGCCCCACATCCGTCCCAGAGTTACTATTGGATAACCCAGTTTTCTTCCTAGACGACATCGATCAGCCTTTGTATTTATCTTGCGTATTCCGTGTCTCTGTCTCTACTCCATAAGGGCAGGGACCTTGCTTTCTTTGCCACTGTAGCATCAGCTTGCCGCCCTGCCAAGAACATCATGTTCAGTCAATACTGTAGAATGGGGGATGAATCCACGCCCTCTGTGTCTTTGTTTCTTTCATATAGTGCGTTCATAATACCTGCTCTCCTTACCTTGTGAAATTACGAGAAATGAAAGTGGGCATTTAAGAGGAAGGTGGTAAATCTTTAAGGCAGCCTCATAGGCAGACACCAGAATGCAACCAACACATCCTCTTACTGAGGAAGATAACTTCTGGGGATAATAGTAAGTGATACCAGAATGAATGAGGCTGCTTTTGTTCCTTGTCTCTGATATTTTCCACAGATAAGGAAATGGCGATATGTGTTCATTTCTCTTTGGCCTTAGGAAAAGCATTTATTTATTTACTAGCAGATAGTATCTTACTAGGATGCCCTATTAGGCATTTTATTTATTTGTTTATTTGTTTTAAGAGAAGGAGCTAGAGAGAGTGGGCGGGGCGCACAGAAAGAGAGGGAGAGAAAACCCTTTTCTTTCTTTCTTTCTTTTTTTTTTTTGAGAAAATCCTTTTCTAAAAATATTTTATTTATTCACTTTAGGGACAGAGCAATCACGAGCAGGGGAAGGTACGGAGGGTGAGGGACAAACAGATTCTCACGCTGAGCGCAGAGCCTGACACCGGGCTCGATGCCAAGACCCTGAAACCAGGACCTGAGCCGAAACCACAAGTCAGAGGCTTGACCTGCTAAGCCACCCAGGTGCCTTTATCAGGCATTTTATAGTCATTATCCCGTATCCCACAACCGTGCTGTAAAAACCCATCTGCCCATTTTACGGGTGAGAATGGTTTAAGTGGTCCAGTAAGTGGCTGAGCCAGGATAAGAACCCAGCTCTGTCTGATGCCAGAATAAGGGCAGCTTCCCTGGTACAGCACGAGATTCTTCTCCGGCGATACACAGACCTTCCGGATTGCGCCACCAGCACAGTGTCTCCCAGGAGCTCTCCAGACCTGCTGCTCTCCACGGTCAGGAGCAAGCCATCTGGGTTTCATGTGTTTATTTCTGGCAAAACGAAGTATTCTGTTTCTTCAGAAGGAAGAGTGCTTTTTGGTCCTCAACTTACTTAAAAAAAATTATTTTTTTCTGGTTTTGGCTTAAACAAATCCAGAGCACATGGATTCGTTTTCCCTGGATGTGCAGGCAGCCTTTACATACATCACAAGAGGGCAAAATGAGTTTGGGGATCTGTCAGGCAGAGAACCACCGAGAACCAGCCGCGAGGCTAAACATAGCTTGGTCCTTTGTCAGGCGCATTCGCTGCTACTTTTCCTCAGGAAGTAAACCAGGCCCAGATTGTGGCTGGCTCTGTCCAGGAAAACCTGCGTTCGTGTCCCGAGAATAAATCTGCATACACGGTTTATTCTAACTTCTATTAGCTTCGCATAGTCTTACTTCAAAAATGGGGTTGGGGTGTCTGGGTGGCTCAGTCCGTTGAGCATCTGATTCTTGATTTCAGCTCAGGTCATGAACTCAGGGTGGAGAGATTGAGCCCTTTCGTGGGGCTCTGCGCTCAGCGTCTGCTTGAGATTCTCTCTGTGCCCCTCCTCCTGCTCACGCTCTCTTTCTCAAAAAAAGAAGGGTGGTGGCCTATTATGACTTTTGGTAGTGTGGAACCTAGCTTGCGCTGGGTTTCCCTTTTCTTACCCGAATTCTTAATCTATGGATGGTCCCTCGCATGCCTACCTTCTCAAGGCAAGCAAGGGGTGAGGGGTGATGGGTGAGGGCTCGCGCATGCGCAATGAGAGCATTTCGGAGCATTTCGGAGCATGGTTTCTCACTCCTGGGCGAGTGTCACCTCTCCAGCCTGGGTGACCCAGAGGGGAGCCTCGCCAAAGGGGAATCAGAGACCTCCACAGTGCTCCCAGAGCACCTTTCCATTTCCATCAGCAGCAAACCCCCCTCTGGGCCCCTGAGCGAAGAATCCCACTCTTAATGGACATTCATGAAACAATAATGACCACAGTAACATCTGAAAACATGATAGGAATAGAGACCACTCAGAATATAATATGAGATTGCTCTGGATTGACTGAGGACACAGTTCCTCTTTATTAAATCATCTGTGAACCACTTAAACGGAGATGCTCCTGGAATGGAATGATCTAGTTACAATGGTGCTGGGGCTGTATCCAGAGGAAGAGCAGACAGCTGGGAAAGCGTAGATGCCACAGATAGTTTACAAGGGATTTGGTGATACAATTTTGTGTGGTTTCCCTTCTTATAATGACAAACCTTTTTCTTCAAATAAATACACCTGAATCACATAGAAGAATAAAAAAATATACAATAGCCTTATAAATGAGAAAGAAACCAATATGCCTCTAAAAACAGCAGGTTGAGAATGGTCTATGCATAACCGAAATGCTTTGGGATGGCATTCCCATCCGAGAAAGAACCAGCACACATTTCCCATGATACATGTGTATCCTGCACATAGTCCAAGAATAGTTCAACAGCTGCAAAATCCTGATTTTTGTGTGGGTAATGGCAGCTAAGTGGTACTGTGTAAGACATCTGTAAGCGCTGATTGTCTATTAAGTTTGACGACTCCTCACTATAATTTTAAACTTACATACGCTGAACGTAATATTATACATATTTAAAGATCAAGTTATTTCCTCCGTCTTTAGCGGCATTTCCTTTCCTCCTTCCCTCGAATTTTCATTATAGCTAGTTACTTTCCCAGGAAAAATTCATTATGTTGAAGTGTTAAAGAGAAGCAAATCCAGTTTGAATCCTATGTTTAAACATGAAAAGCATCTGCCGTCACTGAACAAAATCTCCTCCTGTCACCTCTGTAAAGTGAGTATTAACCTAAGTAGATGTTAAAAATGCTCTTTTCCCCTACCCTCCAAGGCCAGTCTCATCCCTGCTGGCAAGGCAGCGGGACTAGACTCCTGCCTCTTAGTTCTCATACGTGTGCAGGACTACAATTTAAATGCAAATAACCTTGCGCCTCATTATCTGAGTTCCCGCAGACACAGTACAGTTGTGACTTTGCCTGTGAAAATTAAGGGAGGGAGGTTCATCTGTATTCGAACACACGCATTACTCAGAGTAGATTCAAAAGAGCAATTCATCACCGCTTTCAAATTAAACCCGGGAGTTGCAGAGTGCCTAGGTTACGGAGGAATGCCTCCCTTTTTGTTACAGAGGGACGCTTTTCTGCAAAGACAATGAGACAGAACTTCTCTTACTGCAGCTTTTCAATTAGTTCCCAGTGACACTAGGTAATTGAAATAGAAGACTTCCTTCAATAGGAACACAGCTAGTTGAGTGGAAAAGATACATTTATGGTAATGCTAAGCGCCGTTGGAGGACAATGTAGATGCATCCAAATACCACTGACAGGAGAATGACCACATCAGCCTAAAATGCAAAAAAATTATCCACAATGATTTACCAAACCGACATCACTCCAGGAGATACTATTTTTTTAAAAATTTTTTATTTTCTGTAAAATCATCTTTTAAATATAAGGTTATTTTAAAATAATTCTTTGGTTAAAGTATAATTCAAATAAAAAGTAGAAACTCCTCCAAGCCATTCACTACAGGGTGAAAAATACCCCCCTCTTTCAGCCATCAGATGGCCATTTAATCAGCCATTCAGATTCTATGAATCTAAATGTAATGGAAAACACTGTATTCTAACTCCACACTGGGGTAAAGCAATAAGCTCCCGGCTACCCACGCAGTGATGGAGAAGAGGGCCTGGGAAAGTGAGACCCCCAGCTTGCGCATTAAAATGTGCCAATTATTCCCATCCACAAGGAATAGCCGTGGCATGTTAAAATCACCCAAACCGAAGTCCTACCTATGAATAATACTGGGGCATTAGCGGATTGATGGGACTCTCTTGTGCCAGCAGCAAACTGTTGCAGAGTTTCAATCCCAGAACAAAGCCTTTAGTTAGTTTCATCTCCATTTCAGGCAACTTTCTACAATAAAACCAAAAATTCCCGTCTGCAAGTAACATTTGGTTCTTCTCTTGATGTCCGTCTGTCCTTCCCTCCTTCATCCTTCCTACCTTCTCTGACTTCCCCACCCCCAATGTTAGTTCTAAATAAGCGTCAGCCTTGGCTCAAAAAGAACCGAGCTGAAGTTCAGGGTGTGATGTCAACCTAGAATTCTTGGATGAAAATGAAATCATGTAATACACTCCTGCATTCTTTTTATCACACACAGATTCAACATGATTTTCAAAGAATATCTCCGTTGGAGTCTTAGTTTTTAAAATACCAATATGTGAAAAGAGAATTGAATGTGAATTCAGATCATTCAGACCATTTTGATCAACAATCCAGATAATGAAAGCAGAAGAATAAACTCCTGAATTCAGGGTTTTCCACCTCAATTACTCAGCACATGATTTCAGATCTCTGCCTCCTGCTCATGCAGAAGACAGCCTAAGACTCCGTCCATATTGTGCTAAGGACAATGGACTGGTACCCAGCTGAACTGGCATCTCAGGTCATCACAGGACCAAGACAGCCAAGAGGGGGAGAGGATAAACTATCCCGAGCCCTATTCTGCCCAGGTACAGACGCTGCCCAGAACACACAGCTACAATCTTCAAGGAAGTCAGATGTGAGGTGCTCAAGCATTATTCTGACCATTGCACATCCAAGAAAATTTGTGGAGAGTCTAATGAACATTACGGATCTGATTAAACAATAGATTCATTTCATTACAGATGAAAGAATGAGTAGCAGTGACATCCTCTCAGCCATAATGTGATTTTTCTCCTAGAAATCTCTTACTGGGAATATTTCCCCTATTTTTAAGGTTCAAACATTTTCTATTACTCAATGGTATCAGCACGGAGTATTTTTATACCCAGTAGCTGGATCAGTGTTGGTGCAATGCTAGAAAAAATCAAGTTTGTTTCTTAAAATCTAAAATTCATGACATATTTGTCTAAGTGGCCTAAAAAAAAACCCCAACTGTAATCCTCTTGCTGATTAAGACACATAGCCAGCATCCTTTCACTTTCTTCCTTTTTTTAGGAATCCTCACTTTCCAGTTTCAAATGGGAGCACAGATCTGTTTTTGGGTTTCATATGTACTATTTGCTACAACATACACTGTTTTGTTCTACACTGTTTCTCTACATGTCTCAGATCTCATTTGCACACATTGTCTACACAGTGAACTACACCGCACCAGACCGTCGTGTGCGGCCAACAGTCAGCTAGTCACACAATTAAATACACATCGATAACTGATGTCTTAGTTTGATTGTCATTTATTTTTCTTTTAGATAGACTCCCTCTGAATTCAGGAAGCAGGTGTGACGAGAAGCCACAGGACGTGGCTCGCCCACCTTTTCTTAAGTAGCCCTACCTCGGTATGTTAAGTTCTAGAAAAACAAATAGAAAATGACAGCACGCACAGCAATCGTGACTGTCATCCTTTAAATTAGTTCCCTGACTTCTCTGAGCGTCTCTGGTGTCACTGATGCATGGGTGGATGTGCTGCCCTTGGTGACAAGTACTCTGTGTACACGACCTGACCCTGGGTACGGTCTGTAAAGACGTCCGTATTGCACAGGAATGAGCTTCTTGCTGACTCAAGTAACGGACCGAACACACACGCTTTCAAAATGCCAACATCCTTTACCAGTCACCACAGTCTAGACTCTAGGGGCAAAGATGAGCAGATCATGGTGATTTGGAAATGCTGGGACGTGGATAATGCCAGGTCGCTTTATATTTTGGAAGTTCTTTGCTCCCACAGTTGAATACGTCGCACGACTGTCTTCCTCCTGAGTGTCCAAAGGTGCTTGGTCTCCCCATTTCACAGAGAGAAGCGAGGGGGAAGGGCCATAGCAAAACGCCGTAGCCAGTTGTTCTAGAGAAAACGCGGCGGGAGTAGGTACCAGGGTGGACGGAGTCGTCCAGTAGGCGCCTTGAGCCAGCAGCACGGGTGTGGGGGTCCTAGGGAGGGGAGAATTTGATGTGCAATAAGAACAACTCTCTGCAGGGCCATTTTTCTAATCACCTTAAAAAGAATCTCTCAGCTTGGCTTTGCCTAACTGGACACGGAGCCCGAGAGAATCCCATCCCCAAACTGGCAGCTCGGTGTCTCTCCAGCTGGATTCTGGACACACGCCGCCCCCTCGCATGCCTCCCTGGAGGAGGCTGACTGCTCCCTTCAGGAGCTCTCCGGCTCCTCAGCCACGCACAGCAGGAAGGAAGAACACATCTGCTGCTGTAGCAGGTGCCTTGATTTATGAAGACAGTTCTCGAAAGCTTTGTTAGCTAGGTAAGCATCCAGAGAGAATGAATTCCATCCCTGAATCAGGTCTTCTTCTCATTCCCCCAGTCTCATCATCAGAGCTTTAAAGCATGAAAGGAAATCTGCTCAAAGACGCTGAGCTGTCTACTTAGGAGGTGGTACGGACTTGGCCACTGTCACTCAACACACGGAAAGACGCTTCTCCCGACGGCCTTCTAGAGCCTCCTCTTCTCGTTCACTGCCGTGATTTATTCTTGCAGCAAGGTCTCTCTCCAGTTGAAGCCCCCAGTTGGTCCATGGGTGAGAGGGAGGATAGGGGGGTCTGTCAGCTGCCATATCCCAGTTTCTCCCAGTTCTTCGCAGGAACAAAACCCCAAGTATGGGATCTGAAGTCAGAGTAGTCAAGGAAGGGGAAACAGAAAACAGAGGTTTAATGCTTTTGCTTTGACCTACACATAAAGATCTTCAGGTGGCCCTTGGGAATAAGAAACAGTCCCAGGAATTGACAGGGGCTTTGTAGACCGGCCTTTCTTCCAAAAATCAATAAAGGAAAACAAAACAGATGAAATTGACAAATTAGAGGGAAAGGCATTTACACGGCAAAGGGACTCATCAGAAAAGATTCATTAAACGGTGAGCTCCCCTAGTGTAATTAAGTAATTGTTTATAGATTGCTGCTTAATAGTGTGGGAGGAAAGAGGACAATCATACAGAAAGCTGAGGTGCCCAGAGTTAATTCGTAATTGTGAATCAAGCTGAAAATGCAGCTCAGACATTTCAGAAATTATATTTGGACAATGGGAGAGATTACGCTATTTTAAAACATTTTTCACCCAGTTTCTTTTTTTCTTTTCTTTTTTTTTTTTTCCCCCTTCTTGGTTGGTATGGGTATCTGTAATAGTTGAAGCCGAAGCTCGCCTTTCCTAATGTCAGGAGCCATGGCGTCCCTAAACGTATTTCTGTGCACAGGCTCAGAGCTGCGGTTATACACAAGACAAAAATCTCTGCCTTCAAGCAGCTTACAGAGTAATGGTGGTGGACACAGATGCATAAATGAACTTTTAAAAAAATGAGAAAAGCATTGCAATCGAGTTTGAATCAGGTTCTCTGGGGGCAGATACAGGAAGCCTGGAGGGAAGTGTGTGGGAGGGCCGCTGATGGGAAAGCTTCTTCCACAGGCTTGAGAAGGAAGAATCCAGATGTGTGGGTCCCTCTCATGGGTTTTTGTCTCGTGGCCTTGTTCCTGGTTTGCCTTGCAGCCTCACTGTTTTAAATCACTGCTTCCTTTGGCCTACCACCCAGGCCCCCTCGTCTAGCTGAGCTGTCAGATGCTGTCTGCGTCCACTCACCCGTCTTCATCCGGTCCATGGTTCCTCAGGGAAATCCAGACAGCCTGCCCTGAATTCTTAGCTACTTCCCAAATTTGCGCTCCTAGAAACTAAAACTCGCTCAGACACGTCCTTGTCTCTTACATGAGGCCCTACACAGAGCACCACTCGGTACAGCTCGGTCGAGTGAATTGATACACGCATCTTCCCAGCTCAGAAACAACAGCTGCAAACAGCTTAGCTGTCGGCCGGGCAGGGAACGTTCTAACACTGCCTGGCCCCACAGCCTCCGCGATAGAAAAAGGAATTACCTTTCGGACCATTTGTACGAAGTCCTTGGAGTTCTGGGGGGACAGGCCCTGCAGCTGGCAGGTACATGCTTCCAGGGAAGACGCGTGAGCCACAATCAGGATGTTATTTCCTGGGGAAGAAAAGCAAGGACTGGGGAGACCATTTCTTTCTTCCTTCCCTCCTTCCTTTTAAAGATTTATTTATTTATCTGAGAGAGATAATCTTCAAGCAGACCCCCCATGGAGCGTGGAGCCCGGTGTGGGATGCTTAACCGACTGAGCCACCCAGGCACCCCTGGGAAGACCATTTCTATAAAGACCTATGTAAACTTTATAAATATGGGAGGTCAAATGTTCCGGGGAGGGATAGACATCCTAAAAAAATGAGACAATTTGGCCAAACAATATTTTGAAAAGCTTTGTATTTCTAAGGCAGCCTAATATTGTTTTAAAAAAATAACCTTTTAATCTGAAAATAATTATAGATGCATAGGAGGCTATAATTATGAATATATACAGTATGTAAATATAGACAATGTGTAAAATTACATCTCATATATTTATGACATTGCATAATATGGGTACACACAAACATGGATACGCATATTATGTGTGTATGTAGCATACAGTGTAGTATATAGTACATATACTATATTATACTGCATTATAGTATATATACTAGAGGCACAGCTGGGAGGTCACACCAACCAGGCATCTGACCTGCCCTAGTGGGAACATCTTGCCTACCTATGGTACTCTAGCAAAATCAGGAAACGGGGGCTGGCGTAATGCAGTTTCCTTTCTCTATCACGTGTGAAACTCTTTGTAAACACCGCAATCAAGATGCAAAACGATTCTGTGTCTACAGGGCTCTCTGCTACTTCTTATAATACAGTTTTCAATGCTGCCACCTTAGAACTGGGAGCACTTGATACTTTCTGGCTGATAGACTATGCTGGCGAGTATCTTTACAGTGGGGAGCACAGGAGTAGTAAATGAAATGAGTGATTTATCACTGTTAATTGTTAGAATACTGCTGACTGGGGCTCTCCACGGGTAACATTTCGGTGTGTGTAATTCCAGTTTTTGCTCTATGAAGATAACTTAAAAAGCAGTGGAAATGTGCATATACTTTCGGCATCTCTTTTTTCCCTAAATGTGGATGGTGACTACTCTTATGTATCATTAAATATTTGAGTTTAGTGTTTATCAAATATAGTGACAGACTGGAGTCTTCCAGAACATCATTCTTGGTCAGTGGTAGCAGTGACTGTGTTGGTGAAGGTGTGGGTGTCCATGCTCCTGGGTCAAATCCTGGGCAACAATAGTGATAGGTTAAGAAATGTCTGGAAATTTTAACAGGGAACTTCCTTCACAGAGTGTAAGATAAACCGCTATAATCCAGAATTCTAAATGATTTCATATAGCAACTAAGTCTGATATATTCCCATGGCGTATCTACCATTTACTAGAGAGAATATTACAAATTTAACATGAAAGCATAAGAAAGCAAAGTCTTTCTTCCTTACTAAGCAAGTTGCAACAGCTTGAATAGCTTACAGACTGCGAGGGATGAATGACCATTTAATTAATTAGAGAGTCCAAAATGATATCACCTACCTTTACTTTTACACTCACTTATTATTTCTTTTGTCACTTGGAAACTTCTACTAATGTAAGTGTCGTAGGATTCTGAAACCACTAATTTGCTGACTGGAATGTGAGGTCTATAAGAGAAGAAATGAACAAAGGCGATGAAAACATTTTGATCCCAAGACAAAGCAACTGCTAGGATTCTAAACTTTTATTTCAAGACCTTTCTAGAGTTCCCATAGTTCTGTTTACCCATTTCCCTAGAAAAGAGGGAGGTAGGAGAAGAGTAGTTCCACTCTATGGACGTGGGGTCGAAATGTACAGAATGTGCAGAAATCAAGGCTGTGCATACAAGGGGTCTCAGTGACGGGTGGAAAAGGGGAACCGTACAGGTGCCACTTGTGGGTTAACTCGTGAGCAGTTTGACTAATTTTCTGACCATCAGCGCTGGGTCATGCAGCTAACAGGAAGCAAAGCAGAGTTAGATCTCTTTATAGATCACCAGAGATTTCCCAAGCCCCTCTTTTTTTAGCCTTAAACACCATAAGCTGTAAGAATAGGTTTTGTTTATTTTTGAAGTTTTTTCCCAGTTTTATTGGGACAGAATTGTTGCTTCACGTTGTAGAAGTTCAAGGTATGAAAGTGTCGATCAAGTCCACCTATTCTTATAAAATGATTTCCACCACAGTGTTAAGCTAACATCTCCATCAGGTCACCTAATCACCGTTTCCTCTTTTGTGGTGAGAACATTGAAGATCGACCCTCCTCTCGGCAACTTTCAAGTATACAATACCGTATTATCGACTAATTACCATACGGTACAGTAGAGCTCCAGAACTTCTAACTAGAAGTTTGTATCCTTTGACCAACGTCTCCCCATTTCCCCAGCCCCCAGTCACTGGAAATCCCCCTTCTGCTGTCTGTTTCTCTGAGTTTGGCTTTTTAGATTCCACATACGAGTGATACCATGTGCGGGTATCTCTTCGAGCTCCTGTATTCATTTCCTTTGAATACATACCCAGAAGGGGGATTGCTGGATCATATGGTAGTTCTATTTTTAATTTTTAAAGGAATCTCCATATTGTTTTCCATAGTGGCTGCACCAGTTTACATTCTCACCAACACAGCTCTTGTCTTTTTGAAGACAGCCATTCTAACAGACGTAAGGTGGTATCTCAATTGTGGGGTTTTTTTTTTCCTCCCCCCGCCCCACTCATATGTGGAATTTTATTTTTTAGTTCAAAATAGTTTATTTTTTTAAACTTTATTTTTTCAGTGTTCCAGGATTGTTTATACACCACATCCAGTGCTCCAGTGCAAGCTCACCCAACACCCCCTCCCCCTCCCCTCCAAAACCCTCAGTTTGTTTCTCAGAGTTCACAGTCTATCTTGGTTCATCCTTCCCCTCTGATTTCCCCCAAGTCACTTCTCAATTGTGGGTTTAAATTGCATTTCCCTGATGACTAGTGATGCTGACATCTTTTCCTGAACTTGTTAGCCATTTGTATGTCATCTTTGGAAAAATATCTGTTGAATTCTCCTGCCTTTGTTTTGTTTTTTTTTTTTTAAAGATTTTTTAAAAATTTATTTGACAGAGATCACAAGTAGGTAGAGAGGCAGGCAGAGAGAGAGGGGGAAGCAGGCTCCCCGCTGAGCAGAGAGCCCTATTAGGGCTCCATCCCAGGACCCTGAGATCATGACCTGAGCCAAAGGCAGAGGCTTAACTCACAGAGCCACCAAGGCGCCCCCCTCTGCCCATTTTTAAATTAAAAAAAATTTTTTTAACTCTCAAGTTGTAGGAGTTCTTCATATGTTTTAGATACTAACTCCTTGTCAGATATATGATTTATAATATGCTGTCCTCTTTTGTAGGTTGTTTTTCATTTTTTGGATTGTTTCTTTTGCTTTGCAAGAACTTTTTAGTTTGATGGAGTTTCACTTTATATGGTTTCAGTTCTTATGTATAAGTCTTTAATTCATCTTGAGTTAATTTTGTCATTGGTATATCTGCATGGTGTTATCCATTTTTCCTAATACCATCTATTGAAAAAACTATGGTACCTCAGTGAGTATTCTCAGCTCCCTTCTCAAATGTTAGCTGAACATATATTTGAGGATTTACTTCTAGGCAGTCAATTCTGCTCCATTGGTCTGTGTCTGTTTCTATGCCAGTACCATACTATTTTGAATAGTATAGTACAGATTAGTATAGTTTGAAATCAGGAAGTGTGATGCTTCCAGCTTTGTTGTTTTTTGTTGGGTTTACTTTGGCTATTTAGGATCTTTTGTAGTACCATACAAATTTAGGATGGTCTTTTCTATTTCTGTGGAAAACATCATACATAGATTTTGATAGGGATTGCCTTTAATCTAGAGATGGCTTTGGGTAGTATGGACATTCTAATACTATTCTTCTGATCCATGAACATAGGATATCTTTCCATTTGTTTGTGTCTTCAGTTTGTTTCAGTGGTCTGGTATATTTCAGTATACAGATCCTTCACCTCTTTCCTTGATTTTATTCCTAAGTATTTTTTTTTTTGTTTTGTTTTCGATGCTATTGTGAATGGGATTGTTTTATTTCTCCTTCAGATGTGTTATTACATAGAAAGACAAATTATTTCTGTATGTTGATTTTTGTATCCTGGCATTTTACTGAGTTTATTGCTTAATTCTCATAGCCTTACAGTGGAGCCTTTAGGATTTTCCATATATAGAATCATATGCTCTACAAAGACATTTTTACTTGTTTCTTTCCAATCTGTATGCCTTCTATTGCTTTTTCTAGCCTGACTGCTTTTAGTACTTTGTGAATGGGCCTTGTTCCTATCTTAGAGGAAAAGCTTTCAATCTTTCACCATGAGTTTGATGTTAGCTGTGGGCTTGTCATATATGGCCTTTATTATGTTTTGGTATATTTTTTCTATGCCCAATTTGTTGAGCATTTTTATTATTAAAGGGTGGGTATTCTCTCAAATGATTTTTCTTCATGAGTTGAGCGTATGATTTTTAACTTTCATTCTATAAATGCAGTATGTCATATATTGATTTTTATATGTTGAACCATCCTGGCATCCAAGGGATAAACCCCATTTGATCACAGTGTATGATTCCTTTAATGTGCTGTTGAGTTTGGTTCACTAATATTTTGTTGAGAATTTTGCATCTTTATTTATTAGGAATATTGGCCTATGGTTCTCTTTTCTTACAGAGTCCTTATCTCTTTCCTATAGAATACTTATCTGGCTTTGGTATCAGGGTAATGCTGGTCTTACAAAATGAGTTTGGGGAGTTATAAGGATAGATTTTAAATGCAGATATTTGGCCCATTGGATTTGTGAACTTATAAAATCATCAGTCTTTCCTTTTTCTTATTTTGAACATAGACCATATACCCGGAAATAGGAAAAGCTCAGGGAACACAAAGATGAAGGGAACCCAGCTTCTACGCTTGGGGACTTCTCAGTGTGTGGCTGAGGTGTGCAGGCTATTCGTGCAAATGGTAATTATGAACACTGTACAAAGGTATGTAAGAGGATGACCAATGCAGGGCTCTCCATCTTGGTGACACTGCATGTCTTCAGTCTCAGCCACTGCTGTCTGCTCCGGTCTCTCTGTACTACTTTGAATTGCTGGTCTCTAAGATGTGTATTTTGTCTTTGAGTACAGCTATATCATATTTTCTGTCTCATCTTTCATTGTTGGTGTTTGGATGGTGGATGGAGGTGGTTGTGAGTCCTCAAAGGGAAGTCACATGGCATCTTAATCAGAACATGTTACTGCTGCTACCACTACCACAAAGATTTATTGAGTGGTTCCCATGTGTCAGGCTCTGTGCAAAGTGACCGACTTGCATGCTGTGAATATAGCTCTCCTAGCAACCCTTTTGCAAAATCCTGTTTGTGGTTGACAAAACTAAGGCTCAGAAAGGCTAGAGAGGACTTGTCTTTACTTAAACCATTAGCAACTCTCCGGCCTGGATTTGAGTCTGGTCTGAGATCACTCACTACCTGTAAACCCAGAGGCATTCTGGATGGTTTCGACAGTGTGCCACCCCCAAGGCAGCCCTTCCGTGCACTTGGGTTTACTGTCCAGAGAGGAAGAATGACATTCTCAGTGCCATTCCCATCCATCTGAAGGAAACCCACACTCCTTGAAATCACATTCCCTCAGCAAGCATACTTCTCCTAGGAGACAACCTTCTGAGTCTCACAACACCCCGGGGGACAGAAGGAGACATGAATCACCGCTTTTAGGGACGGAGCTCATTGTTCTGGAGCAAACCCTTTTTTCCGTCTCCACCTCCTGTCTAGTTCCATTACCACTTCCATCACCTGGTCTCCCGGGAGCCCAGCATAGTGACAAAAGGCCACTTTGTATGGTGCAGGGAGTCATCTCCTTGGTGAGACCATGGTCATGTCTGAGATTTGCAGAAGGGAAGAACAGGTAGATGCTGGGGTCTGGTTTCTCCAGGTCAGCTCTTGCCTTTGGCAGTTCTTGCCTTGAAGTGGAATCTACAAAAGGCTTCCGTGGTTGAACTAGTTCTGATGGGGGGAGGCCAGAGTCCAAGCTTCCTCACCACTGTCTGCAGCAGGCATGGCACTTCTAGAGCTCAGAGTCAGGTAGGCTTCCAACCACCAGCTCGACCTGGGTGCTCAGGTAGCAGCCCTGGAATAGGATTCATCCTGGTACAAGCTCTACTCCCAACCTTGCTTTGGCCTAGGCTATACTGTGGGCTTCTGCCTTGAGCCCCACACTAAGGTATGATTCACTGCCCCTCTAACACTCCAGACTCATGCCCCATTCCCCTAGCACCTCTAATTAGAGCCCAGTTCTGAAGCCCAATCCAACTGGTGTGTGTGTGTGTATGTATACACCACATATAAATATATATAAAATATATATATATAAAATATATATTAAAATATATATATATTTTGTCTTGATCCTTCTGGCCTAGCTCCCTGAGACTGGGACTGCTTTCGACACCCCGCCCCCAGGCTTGGTCTTGGGGCCTGTGGGTGACACCTGGGTATTAGTCACCGGGCTAGATTTTCCTTAACCTACTTCCATCCCTCCTCCTCCTTGATCCAAGATGAGAGGACTCTCCAGCTGGGGCTTGCTTGATGTATAATACCCTATCAGTCCTTGCCCCTCTGCCCACCACATTTCCTCAATCATTTGGGCATCACTACTTGCTTCAAAAGGTTGGCACACTTGGCATAAGTGCACAGGGGCTTTAACTCCAGGGCATGTGCCTCTCACATGCTTTATTGTTGATGTTGACTTTCACAATTAATTTATAGTATTAGAGGCTTAATCCTTTTCTCCCCCTGGTATACAAAGTGGTTGAACTGAATTTCGATTTTCTGTAGAACAAAAGAAAAGTCTGGAATTAGGACCAGGTCCTGGCCCCCAAGTTCCTGGTGTTTTTCTTCTGCTTGTACTACTGTTGCTGCGTGTGTCTGCATGTGCGTGGAAAGGCTCAGACAGGATGATTCTGGAGAACTTTGTAAATGAGCTTGGGAAGATGTGCAGGATGCAGTTAAGGGGGTAAACTATGGCCCAGGTTGGCTGGGAGATGCTGAGGGGGAGTGAATCAAGAACGTCATTTCATCAATGTTGACAAAAACTCACCCTCTTTCCAGCCCAGAGGGATGAGGGCTGTTGGCATGGGGACAATAATTGATTGCCATTTCCCCCAAAGGATGGAAAAACCGTTGCCATAGGGGAGATAGGGCAAAATGTGAAGTGTGATTGAGCTTTGAGCAACATGGGTTTGAACTGTGTGGGTCCATTTATATGTGGATTTTTTTTTTGGATAAGTACAGTTCAGTACTACAAATTTATTATTTTCTTTTGTCTAGCTTACTTTATTGTAAGAATACGGTATAGACTACATAAACGTACAACATACGTGTCCATTGCCTATGTTATTGGTAAGAATTCTGGTCGACAGTAGGCTATTAGTTGTTGAGCTTTTGGGAAATCTAAAATTGTGTGTGAATGTGACCGTGTGGGGGGTCAGCATCCCTCACCCCCTGCGTTGTTCAAAAGTGAATTACTAGTAGGGGATCTGATTGATTGGTTTAATCTTATTTTTGAGGAATGCTAATTCCTTTAAGCAGGTAGCACACACTAATTAATTTATGGGGTCATCCAAAGTTTTATTTACAGAAAAGGGAAATGAATTTGGAAAAAAAGATATTTTCTCCTATCTTTGCCAGAAGCTCACATTGCTTCATTTGTGGTTTGGGCAGGTATTTGAAATGAAAGGTCACAGGCTATCACAAGGAGGAAATTGCTGTTTGGTCACTTGCTTCAAATTCTGCCTTAAGAAATAGGAACTTAATTCTCCTCTATAATGGGCATGAATATCCCTTCTCAGGGACATTTTACAAACACCTGAGTGGAGTTTTGAGAGTTAAGAATTCACCAGTAATAATACAGTTACACTGATGGCTTACATGAGGGTTATTCATTTGTGATCCGTCTACAAACGCTTTTTTCCTTTTTACTGCCAGCACCGTCTAGTCTCACGGAAAAAGCAAAGGACTGGGAAGGGGGAGATGGTAAAGCAATGAGATTACACGGTGCTCGACACGCAGGAAAGGATCAATACAGGTTAGTTGTTGTTGCCGTCACTGTTCTATGTGCTCACTAAATAGAATGACTTTCATCTGTAAGAGAGGACAAGTGACTTGCCTGTGTTTTGGGGTGACAGCAATAATAAATGAAGTTCGAGAGAATTAAGAATGCTCTGGAAAAAAATGAAAAAGGGAAGTCCAAGGCAAGACTGTGTCCTTTTCCTCAATCTCCCACCCCCACCCCAGCAAGCTTCTGGACCTGCATCAGGTTTCGCTGGTGGACAACCCTGGAATGCAAAATGGTTTTATCCTTCACGGAAAGAGACAAAACAAAGTCAGGAAAGCCCAGTGTGTGAAGTATGAGGGAATGCTGGCTTTCTTGGTTGTGGTCTTTGAAATGATCACTTGACTCCCACCACTATGGACAACCGCCTGTGGGCCCTGCCTGGTCCTCTGTCTCCTGAGTCGGCCCGACCTGGTGTAGAAAAGTACTTCCACACTGACTCTGGGAGGCAGCAGCCCAGAGGGTTACCTGTAGGTTGTATCCACGCTCAGGTTGGCGGCCGCTAGCTCTGACGGAGGTATCCACGCAGGTAAGGTGTTCCCAGGAACCCATTTCGTCCACTCAAATAAGCCAGGCTCTACACGGATCTTCAGGTGGTTTTCTTGTTGTAAACCTTAGATGTGAAAGGAAATGAAGGTAAAGGAACAGGCCAAACTGTTGTATAAATTCTGGTCAGTCTCTTTTCTGTTGGGGGCTGCATGGAAGGTGGCAGCACAGGGCTTTGGTCAAGGGTTTCTCATTTCCACGTGTGACAAACAGACGAGCTTCATCCTCTGACCCCAGTGACAGGATGGATGCTGGCTTTAGGGGGTCTCTGACTTAAGGAACACAAGTCATTACCTGTGTCATGTATTCACTTCTGTGACGACTAGACTGGCTTTTGCTAAGGGAAGTCCCAAGACGGCCTTACTGAGAAACTTCAGAAATTCTCTTAGCATCCTCTGCCCTACAACAGCTGAAACTGTCTTTGAATATCATGGAAACTATTCACTTTCTCAACCAGGAAATCCAATTTTGAGTATTTCCAAGTGCCGGTGCACAAGTCCTGCATTTTCTCAAAGGGTAATTACCCTCAGCGTAGGACTTGTCCCTGTTGAACTTTCTGTATAATGCTTTTAGCCGTGTTTTAATATATAAAGTATTTTATCTTATTATTTATTTTAAAAGATATTATTATTTATTTGACAGAGCATGAGAGAGGGAACACAAGCAGGGGCAGTGGGCAAGGGAAAACCAGGTTCCCACCGAGCAGGGAGCCTGATGTGGGACTTGATCCCAGGACCGAGATCACAATCTGAGCTGAAGGCAGATGCTTAACTGACTGAGCCACCCAGGTGCCCAAAGTATTTTAATATATAAATGCATTCTGGTTACTTAAGGAATGGAAGTCTCAAAGGAAGTGTCCATTCTTCTCTGGCTTGGCTAATTCTGGCTCATTCGTTTGTTTGGTATAAGCGAATAGTTCCATTCTGTTTCTCCTGGTTTTCCTTCCAGTGAAATGAGAGCGGAGATCCATGCAACTCAAGCTTCCCCAGATTTTAAGGTGAAAGTTGAGTATCTTTATAGCAATGGTGCTTTTAAAGCCATCCAATTAACTACAGAAACAGGGATGATTAAGATTTGTAGATACTCAGGAGCACCGTTGCTATTATAAACAAGAAGCAAACAGAGCAGAGTGGGAGGAAATGATTTCACGGTTTCACTGTTAAAAAAAAAATCACACACTGTAGGCTCCAAATTATTGCTAGACAACGATATTTCACAAGCCTACCATTCATCCAAGAGGGCTTTACATTTTCAAGCAAAAAATGATCTGTATACCTCCTTTCATCTCATTTAATGCCACCAGAGTATGATTTGGGGATGTTTGCAAAGATAGCATTCAAAAGAATCACGGCTATAAATTTCACATTTGAAGATTCCCATTGGCTAATGTCCCGCAAGTCTAGGATAGTCTAGCTGTAGGGCTATCTGGAGGCAGGAGGATGGATTTGTGGACCTTTATGGCGTCTGACCTTTCAAGATGTTGTATGCAGTCTGCACGCAGCGCAGGGATGGGGAGCAGTAGACGTGGTCGATGATGGTGTTGCTCTCCAGTAAGGCTTCCCCTGCAATGGAACACAAAGAACCACCGGTTTGCTGGGTTTAGGCAGCCTCCGTTGGAGCTCCGCGTGGGAGCAGGCAGCAGGCAGACCCTGCAAATCCCCTTTTCGGTGGGGGCTCACACACAGTTGGCATCGTTAGCTTGGTTTCCAAGACCCCCCTCCCCTCCCCACCTTGTCTTTTTCTTCCCTTCTCTCTGGTGCTAACAAGCAGGAAAATACCCATCTAGGAGAGATGCAGAAACACGAGAATGCTCTGATTTCACACTTGTGATACGAACGAACGAGCTGGTCTGTACTGTGACAATTAGATCTTGATTGACTTTTATCCTGCGCTAAACAAGGTCTCCGCCTGTTGTATTCTTAGATAACAGAGGTAAATCCCTGTCCCTGAACACTTTCCTCATGCAACACCCTTCTTTTCTCTACTGGATAAAGTCTAAACACCTTACTATGGACGGACACGGTCGTCTGTGAACTTGTCTTTATCCAGCTCACCAGCCTTACCGCGTGTGGCTCACAAGCAGTGTTCTAGAAAAAGAGCTTGCTTTCTAAGTCCTTTCGATGCTATTTTTCATGTCTATGACTTATTTATTTGACAGAGAGAGAGAGATCACAAGTAGGCAGAGAAGCAGGCAGAGAGAGAGGGAGAAGCAGGCTCCTTGCCAAGCAGAGAGCCCGATGTGGGGCTCGATCCCAGGACCCTGAGATCATGACCTGAGCCGAAAGCAGAGGCTTAACCCACTGAGCCACCCAGGTGCCCCCTTCTTTTTTTTTTTTTTTAAGATTTTACTTATTTGACAGAGAGATCACAAGTAGAGAGAGACACAAGCAGAGGTGGGAGGAAGGCTCCCTGCGGAGCAGAGAGCCTGATGCGGGGCTCGATCCCAGGACCCTGAGATCATGACCTGAGCCAAAATGTAGAGGCTTAACCCACTGAGCCACCCAGGCGCCCCACATGTCTGTGACTTTATGTTGTTCTCTCCTACGCTCCTGGTCCTTCTCTGCCCAGGTGACTTCTCCACTCTTCTGTGCGTTTTTTAATGGTCTCCTAATACTCTGTGCCCGGTTCGATTTCTGAGTATACTCGGCCTGTATGATATTTATCCACTGACAAGTCTGTTCCCCCGAGGGTGGGGGCTCTCACTTGGATCCCCAACACCTAGCACAGGACCCTGCACCAAATAAGTGGTCAGTGACTGCGTGACATGACTGAACGGGACAAGGCTGCTGTCTCTGCCGGGCAGGTATGGAACAGATCTGCAAAGAACTGACCCTCTTCAAAGGGTCCTGTTGGCCTCTCTATACCCAGCCCCTGCAGGCTTCTCTCCTCTGAACCCCTGCTCTAGAAGCTGACCTTGCCCCATCCCTGGGTCGTACGGCCCTCAAGGGATCACACCTCATTCACTTGGGTAAACCAGCCCAGTGCCTAGCACAGTGTTCTGAACTTCATGGTTACGTAATAAATCCCTTTTGAACTGGGGAAATAAACTGCTGGCAGGAAAGTTATAGAAAGCCATACAGAGTGTCCTGGCATGCCCACTGGAACCAGTCTTTGGAAGAAGTAGCCAGGAAAGACTGTGTAATCAGTTCAGGACACTTACCCACCAGTCTTGCTTGCATACATCCAAACACGGTGATCGGGGCATCTTTCTCGTAATCCCGGAAACCACCACTCCGCTGAGGTAAGCTATGAGGCATGTTCAGGTTGGTGCGTATGTAGCGGCCTGGACAAAAAAAAAAAAAAAAAAAAAAAAAAAAAGGCAGAGAAAGGATGACTTTGTTTTCCTTGGGACTTTTGTTGCTGAACCTCAGAGCCCCCCATTTCCATTCCTTTTGGGCCAAAGAAACAAGTGAACTTTCTAGAAAACACCGAAGTGGACATTTCCTCTGGTAGAGTCTTGGCATCTATACCTGCACTTGTTGATGATGTGACGAGAGGGAGTTTTTAAGTGAAAGAAGAGCCACTCGCTTTAAAGCAGGAGGATTCTGGGATATGCCAGCCACTCGATCTTAGACGCACCACTCACATGGAAAGGGAACCAAAATGAGCCAGGGTGACTTAATGGAGGGAATTTCTGGCCACAGAATCGGGACATTTGTTTCTGCCTCTGCCAAATGACCATGGGAAGACATTTGCCATCTTTGGTCCCTGGTGTCCCAGTTTACGGAATGGGGACAAGAACACCTACCTCTTCACTAACACTCAAGACCGGGAGAAGAATGTACCCTGTAACAGATTATAGGCATTTCCTCTAGCTGGTGGAACAACCCTAAAGGACTCCATCTAGACAAATGCGGCTTCACTCTGCCCCCTAGAGGCCACGATAGGTATGCCAATGCCAAGCAGGTCAACTACCCACTCACCTTTGGCATCAAAGCACTGGGAGAGCCAGTACTTCCCAAACACGACATCCATCCTCTCACCGTGCCGACACACAAAGAGGCATCTCTTCTGAGGGCCAGGCTGGCTATTAACCCTCAGAGGCTGTAGAGAGAAAGGCTATTAGTGGGGAAAGCATATAAGAAAGTGAACATGTGCTAGAGCCAGCTGCCAGAGGAGCAGAGCCAAGTTCTAGAACAAGTTCTGCCAGTGCAGGACTTGGACACATCTCAGAACTACCTGGAATTTATGTTGGCCTGTCTGCACATGGGGGCACAAGGACAAAGACCGTTTGTTCTACAGCTCCAAGGGAGAGCTATCCAGTAGGTCAAGCTAGATATCCAGTCCTCCCCCAAAGGGATACCTGATCAACAACTTCAGGGGGCAAGGACTTTTATCACAAAAGTGTCTGCCTCACCTCTAACACAGGGTGGTGAGACCATAGGGGTGGATGGTCTCCCCCAGCTTGGCCCCTTCTGATCCCACTTTTGGCTCTGTTGTCTGACTATATGTGTGCTGGTGCTCCCAGAAACCGTTCAGGGAGGACACTGGCTCCCTCTGAGTGATGAAATAGGCAGGTCTAGTCCAAGGCATGTCCAAATGACTTCAGGTTCTGTAACTGCTGGGTGGATCCTTGTAGACGCTTCTGTGTTCCTTCTTGGTGATAGCTAGCTATTCCCAGCTTTTCTGATGCGGCCAACACTTTTTGTATTTGCTGCCAGGTAGCTGCCCTGCCAGGGTTAGTATACGGGTTTGTGCCATGATCTTTCCCATTTCTTCTCCTACTCGTCCCTAATTCAAGCCTGGGCTCCAGCCAATGTGATCTAGTCTCTTGCCCCCCAACTTGCTTTTGTCTCTATTGTTCAGAATGATCCCCACCCCCTACTCCTCCATTCTGCAATGTTCCCGGCGTATACTGAGCACTCAGACATACGTGAGCCTGCACCATGTGCCAGGCGCTGGGCTAAGAGCCTTCTTTTCTTTAATGTCACAGTGGCTTCTGAAATAGATAGAGAACTCTTATGACTTTATAGATAATGTGTCCTGTTTGCAGATCCGCCTTTTCGACGAGACGAGACCCAGGTGCGGTAGGCGCTGTCCGTTCCCCCCACGTGACTCCTCCTAGCTTTACATCTCTGTGTATCTTTTATAGTTTTGTGCCTTTTCTCCCCGAGAGATCGGGGACCGTTTCGGGCCTGGAGGGCAAGCCTTCCCACATAGCACGTAAGTGCCCAGTGAATCCCGAGTAGAGCTGAGGCCATGACCCCACGGGTCTGCGTTACCTGCGTGGGCTGGCAAATGATGGTCAGGGGCGCCGTCTCCCCCAGGCCCTGATCCTCATACTGTCGCCTCTCCAACACACTGTCCCCGAATGAGAGCGCGTTAGAAGATGCTGTGTTTAAGATCGAGTAAGACCTGCAGGGGAAGATAAGGAAGATGGTTACTGATTTGGCCAAAAGTCATCAGCATGTCACCCCGGGGCTCAACAGGAGTGTGGGAATGAGCAGGAAGCACGCCCTGGGTGGTGTCGTGGTTGGGACAGCAGCGCAGAGGGCGCCCCATTTCTGGAGAGGAGCGTCTCGTTTTAGACTGAAGTCTTGCAGTTCCCAAATTAGGGGTGGATGGATTTCTGTACTCTAAATGGACACGTTCGTCTCTCCGGGCAGGGTGGGGCCCTGTTTTTAGGAGGCCACAGGCCAAGGCATGCTAAAGAGTAATGAGTTATCAATTTTGTACCATTGTTTCCAGCTACATTTCTGGCTCAAAAAACAAAACCCCAAAACCCACAATTCCTATCGCCTTTCATCTCTTCTATGGCGATTTCCATCTGAACTGACAAGCTGGGGGCAGGTTTCTTACTCCCTCCACCACTTGGCCTGTAGTTCCCAATGACCAAGGAAGCCTTAGGGCTGTTCTCCCCTCTTCCACCTTCTTCCCTTGCCTCACCGCTCTCCCCGTCTTAATAATACCTCCAACGAGATGATGAAATCGGGAACTGTTTCAGAGGAGGCCATTCTCACCAGATGTATAGAGCCGTGAGCCAAGAACTCTCATTTCTGGGTGTGACACTGACTACAGAAGCCCCAACGAGGTCTCACTGACAGCGGGGGCAGCAAATTAGGCCACATTCAAATTACTGTGATTAACGAGGCTTCCAGAAAGCTTTATCTAATCAACACTGCCATGTAAGTATGGTCGTGAGGCAAATCCCATGAAGATCTCCTCTGCCTGCCTGAGCAGTGTTCAGGGGAGAGCATTTACATTTTCGATTTCCTGCTTCGTTATAACGAGGGTGGCCATTCATTTGAGTCTCCTCACCACCATCTTGGTTTGTACCATTAACCCCATCCATTCAGGAAGATTAAGTGTTAACACAGGTGTAGGCTTTGAAATTTATCTTGGAAAAGAACTTTTTAAATTCAGCAGTATAATAAAGCCGACTGGTTGTGAGGCCAACCATTTTTAAAATGCTCTGACTTTTAATAATTTTAGGACCCCTCCCCTCTCTGAAGTACCCCCCGTTGTGTCTGTACAGCGACTCATCCCTACTTCCACACAAGGGTTTCAGAAGCTTCCTACCCTGAGAAAGAGACACGTCAGCCCTCGCGACTATCAGAATCGCCAAGGGAGCTTTAAAAAAAAAAAAAAAACCATGTCTGAGCCCCACTTGTCAGAGACTGTGATTCAGCAGGTCTGGGGCTGCCGGGAGGGGGGACCTAACCGGCAGCACCAGCCAGTGTGGGGTACAGCCCGAGGGACCTAGAGAAAAAATTAAGCAACGCAGACAAAGAAAATCTAGTGCCGCTCACAGCCTGATGGACAGGCGCTCTCTTTTGCAAACATCACCGTTAAAGAAAATTCAGTTTCACTGTCTGATTCATCAAAGCTTCAGGGCCTGAAATGTCGGGATAGATGGCATCGTCTTGACACCCGGCTTGTACACGTCCCTTAATTTTCTTTCCTTTATTATAGCTATGAAGACACTGGCAGAATCCCTTCTCTCTGTCTCTCCTTCAGCTCCGTTGGCAAGGAGAAAGCCAACCTCCTTCTCTTCTCAACTGTCATTGTAATCAAAGGACCTGACTCGCTCTGAGACAGTCTGGTGCTGTCAGTTCCAGAAGACAAAGCAGTCAGAGGCTTTATGCTGAGAGCAGCGGAGGGAGGAAGCTGAAGCCTGATACCCAGGACATCTTCTCAAGTACTGGGGGTGGGGAGGATGCTGGCACATCCCTAGGCCACATCAGTCCTGTGGGTCAAGCCCGGAAGGACCAGCTGGCCCCTCACCCGCAATGCAAGGGACATGATGGGGCTTCACCAACTACAAAGCATCTCGAGACACTTTGAACCAGGCAAGATGCCCCAAGAGAAGGGTGGTGGGAGAGAGTTTCTTAGAAGGGACTTAGAAATGAGAAGAACGACAGGGCCGAAAGAAAGGGCTATGAAGGGTAACTGACCCCAAGTCCCTACTTGTTGCTTGGATCCCCTCTGCAACTTCCCCTCACGGCAGCTATTTTGGAGCACTTCCGGGGGCTTTATACCCTCGAGGCTGACTTTGGTTAGGGGGGAAAGAGAAAAAGAGAAGATCTGTCTTATAGGGAGCCTCCTTAGGTCATTTCTGTTTCTGGGGTTAAACAGGAAAGTGCAGTGCTTCTACAGGATCACCTCCGTGGAAGAGACATTTGATTTGACAAGCATGTTGGAGACGACTGGAAAACACAAGTTGGAAAGAAAAGAAAAGAAAAAAACCCATAAAGCTGACGGCTTCTTAGGTTCAGTGCTATTGTGTATGTGGTACTGATCAATGTCAAGTTCAGTCCTTTCTTGGAGTCTTAACACCCCTGTGAGGTAAAGGCAATTCTCATCTCCATCTTCTAGATTGACGAACAGGGGCTCAGAGAGGTCACGTAACTTGGCCAAGGTCACACAGCTTTTGAGTGGGACTGTTACGAACTGAACCCAAGACTACAGGAACAAACACTCAAATTCTTGACGATGGTGTCCTAACACTTGTACTTCCCACTCTGAGCAGCCTTGGCTGGGGCTGCAGAGAGTTTCACCCCAGACATGGTTCCCAGGGCGCTCTCCTTGCTACTGATCTCTCCAAATAAAAGGAGAGGACACGCAAACCTCCCGCTGGTCCCTAGACCAGTGTCCCCATGGTCCCTGGACCAGTGTCCCCATGTTTTGGCCCAAGCTCTAATTTGGACGGGAGCGGATCTGGAAACACCAATCTGAAATGGGTCAGCAGGGCTTCTCACACAGGCTTTTCGCCCACGTACGGCCTGACTTTAAAAAAAAAAAAAAAAAGTGGTCCGGGTGCCGTGTATCCTCAGACAAACCCTCTGAGACCTCCCTGTACCCACGTGCCTTATGCTTCACTTGTTTTTACGGGCATGACGCGGTGACTTTGGAAATCCAACTTAGATTTCTGAAAAACCAAAATGTTTAAGGACCGTGAGGCAGCTCTGACCTCCCAGTTGTGCCACAGAACGCTCCTGGGCAGGGGTGGAGGTGGAGGGTGGGCTAGAGGGGGGAGGAAGGAATGGCGGGGCAGGGGATCATTCCGGAAGAAGAAGAAGTTTCCCACTGCTGGGTGTGTGGTTTGCCTGCCTGCTGCTAACTAGGGTAGAGAGTCAACTTGCCTTTTTTCCCTCCAAGCAAAACGCTCCCTGGAACGGCCCCTCTCTGCTTCTCTTTTACGGCGGTAATGACAGCGTTCGACGCCCCACGCAGCTGGCGCTCCCCGCTCCCGGCTCGCAGCCACTTTGGCACGTGGCAGGAGGGAGGAGAGACGAGCCAGCGTGCGCGCCCTGGCGAGATCCCCCCGTATGCTGGGGAAGGGCTGGCTTCGAGCCGCTCCGATTGAGAAAGGGAAGGTGCCTCTCGTCCCTCTTATCTGTCCAGACACAGCTGGCCACCTGACACAGGCTGTCCGGAACATGGGACCAGTTTGGTTTGGGGGCAAGACAGAAGGGAGGGGCAATGGACAGTTATCCCTCTAAAGAAGACTAAGGGCCACCATGTGTCTTTTCAAGGTTCCGGCATTGCCCATTTCCTGAGACGGTCTCTCTCACCTGGGCATTCATGTGCCCAAGGCTGGGGACTTGCTCAGGGTCGCCCAACAAGCGAGGGGCAGGTAGGTCTCCTGATCCTTGCAAACCTTATCACTCCTGTCCTGGCTGGTGTGATGGGAACTTGCCCCACTGTTCTGGGGAGTCAGATCACTCTAGAGCGACGACCAAAAATACAGAAGCCCAAAGACCACGAAGTCTCAGTGCTGGCATGACCCACACTTCCCCCCCAAGAGACGGTCTTCCTAGCTGCCTGCATGCCGTCTCTGATCAAGAACTGAGACCGCTTCCTCAAGTGGGGCCGGCAGAGAGCAGGACAGCAGATCCATCCGTCATGATCCCCTGCCCCGCGTCAGCCCCTCCTGAATGCCCTGAACCAAGAGCTTTCTGCCCCGGCGAACTCCTCTCCTGTCACTGCCGCCCCGTGGGTCCAGGCTCAGGTCTGTTGCCCTGCCCCCTCCTCCCAGGCTGCGGTGGGTGAAGAACGCGAGTCTGCTCACCCGTGAAATATCCAGGTGCTGCACTCGTCCGCCTTGGTAATGTAGTTTTCGGGCAAGAGTCCGGAGCAGCCGGTGGTTAGGGACGTGCCGTAGATCCAGCCCTCACTGGTGCTGGTCTGCTCCATCGGAGACATGAAGATGAAGTCCCCAGGGGTCAGCTCGAGCTCGTCATCGTTTTGTGGGGTGTAGGGGTAGATCACCTGTAATGTCTGAAAGAGGCAGAAAGGGAGGAGGGAGGCCCCCCTGTGACCCAACGAGCGTGGCCCGGGGCATGTCTGTGCGTCCTGCTTTAATGGCGCAGACATCCAGATGCTGACATTTGCGGGAGCCCCTGGGGTCTGCCGGCTCAGAGCAGATTTGGACTCAGATCAGAAAACGTGTTTTTGTTTTTTGTTTTTTTTGTTTTTTTCCCCTGGGGTATTGCGGATGTGTGCCTGGAGCTACTGGATGGCTCCAGACTTCCCCTCTGGCATATCTTTCTTCCTGGCGGGACTCAGATACAGTTTTTAGGCACTGATCTTCAAGCTCTGTTAAGCTGCTAGACCAACGGGGTTGGACCTAGTTTCCCCTTCTCCATCTGCAGGGGGAGGCACCGTCGCAGACACTTGAAACCTCACTTGTGGAAAGTCGGTCTTCCATATGGAGGTTACAGATGGTCTGGGTGGAGACACTCTCCTTGGAGGAAGGCTTTGGGACCGATGCATTTCCCTTTATAGGTAACTCTGGGGTTGACACAAGACAGTCTCTGTCTTCAAGGAGCTTTCCCTAAACCTGCATTTCTCACAACAACCTTGAAAGAAAAATATCTTTCACAGCCATCGATGTGTACGTCCGGGTAACCAGCTTTCACCAGGGAACAGATGGAGACCGCGTGTTTCTTCTCTGGGCTCAGAAAGAGCCTTCAGAGCCAACCACAGGCCATGCTGCTTGGCTGACTTATTTGATTTTTTGCCTCCTTTCCTGGTATATATAAAAGGCATCGGCAGGAAGATACTTTGTAAAAAGTTTTTCTACTTCTTTCATTAAGAGCAAGGACCCTCAGTAGTTAGGACAATATTTCCTATGCTGTTGATGTCACCTGGGACCCCAAAACGGAGACGCTTTAACAGCCTTTCCTGCAGTCTTGAAGTCATGAGTGGTAGGGCTAACTATTCTGGTTCCGCCTCCAAGTTTTTAACATTGTCTGGCCTCCCTTCCCTCATCTGTAAAGTAATGCCTGCCCTGTAAAGGTTCTTGAGGCGATCTAAGAAAACTCTTTATAGGACAGAGCCCGTACCCAGAAGGCGCATAATTATGTCTCTTGAACCATGACACTTGATTTTCCTTCTAGCCAGACTCCCAGACTGGGTGCCTGGGAGCTCACCAGCACGCCGGTGTCTGTCAGGGAAGCCCATCAGAACACGCAATAAAGAACTTCCTTCTGGAATTCTCTAAGGAAAGGCTTTGGCAAAAAGACGTGACTGTGTGAAAACACACAGGACTCAATTGTACCACTGGATTGTGATTTTTTTTTTTCCTTTCGCTCAGCGCACCTGTTCCTTTCCCTCTCTCCAGTGTCTTACGGCTCCAGATCTTTGCCGCCTGTTTGCCTCCTACTCCTTCCCCTGTCCTCCGCCACGTTCGTGCACGAACTGCCGTTCCAAACTAGCCAGGGAGGTTTTCTGCAGGGCTGTGACAACAGCTTAAAAAGCAAAACAAAACAGAGCAACTCTCTAAGCTAGGTATGTGATGAGGCACCAAAAGGAACACTCCCTTTCCTGGAACAGGGTGGAGAAAGGCACCAAACCATGGGGGAGCAAGTCGAAACTCATGTCTCTTAGAAACTCGAGCATAGCATAGTTTTGACTAATTATGCCTTTAGCTGAGAAGTGTCTTTCCTATGAGAGACTCAGGAAAGAGACTTCAGACGAGAACTCATTCCTCCTCTCACTTGGTATGGGGTGAGTATACTATCTCCAGGGAAACTGAGGCACAGCAAAGATACAGAGGAGACAGTGTGTCCTAAGCAGAGGGTAGTTAGACCATGGGGAGCTTTGACTTATTGAATATACAATAAAATAAGACGTTGCAGCAAATCTAAAATTACAGCCAGCGCAGCCCATTCCACTCACCAAAAGCACATGCAAAACGTCGGCCTACGTTCGAGAGCTAGCAGAACGCGTGCCTAGGGGTGCACTGCATTATCTACTTACTTTTTTATGCTTAGCGCTAACCTGTGAGAATTGTTGAGTGTATCTCAAGGATGTTTTTTTTTCTCCCCTCGTAAGGGGCAGCCCTATGTGATTGTAGGAACCTAACCTCACCGCGTTCAAAGCTCCTTGTGCCCCTTGTAGCCACAGAAATTCTGCGCTGTCGGGACTTTTCCATTATTATCTTGGTCAGGAGTCCATGCGACAGCAGCCTTCTAGCAAAATACTATTGCCATTGTACGCACGAGACGACCAAGGATGGGAGTGTTCTAGAAGCGACGGATGGGACCCTGATGACCACTGAAGGGGTGGAGCCAGGCTCCGGAGCCACATGTGCTGTGTGTGTAACGCTGTCCTTCCTCAGACTAGCTTGGCCTGGAGACCCGGCGTGGCCCCACACGGTCACTAACACGGAAGACTACAAGACGTACAAGTAGGCATCTGCGAGTCCGAATCAAAGTGGGAGCCAGCAGAGCGATGAGCCGTGGACGTTTTCCTGTGCCTGGCTTGCTGAGTGTCCTTGTCCCAACCACTCTCCCCCTCTGGACATCTGTTGCCTCCCCGGCACCATCCGGCAAACCTGCCTCCCCGGGGGCAGAAGGCGGCAGGCGAGAAAAGGTGTTTCGAAGCAGGGGGGCTCAGGTAAAGCCAAATGACCTCCGAGAGCGAGCTGTAGCAGCAGGAACAGTAATAAATGAGCTTTTACAAATAAGAGATAAAAGAGGCCAAGTTATTTTTAGAAAATACTTCACGTGGGCGCTTGCTGCCTCTTTCCCTCAGTGCCAATGGAGCAGAATGTGGGTCAGGCAGAAAAGCAATTACCCTTCGAGTTAACTGGAGGGCAGTGTTGATTAGAAGATATTCCTTGTAAAATTCCATTGCCGCCGCCTTTCTCCTAGAAAGGTGACTTCTCCCGGCCCATCTGCATGCAACCCTTGACTTCTTTGTCCTTCGTCCTTGTGAGGAGCCCCGTCAGCCACACCTCCCTCATTACATTTAGGGCTCATCCTAAGCAATTCCAGGAGTTGTCAGAATTCTTAAGTAAGATCAAGCCCAGTCTCCTTGTTGTATTTTTCCAGAAACTTCCACCAACTGACTTGGAAGGAGGACACGACATTCCTGTCAGCAGCGTCGGACAAAGCTCCATGTCCCCGACACAGGCCCTCACCTTTGGTTCGCGGGTCGGCTCTTCTCACTTTCCAAAACAGTGATGAGATCAGCTGGGCTAGACCGAGAGCCCAACTGTTTTTCATACTTTAAAAAAAAAGTCTAACAGGTTAAAAAAAGCTACATAAACTGACAAAAGTACCAGTCCTTTTGCTGTTGAAAAATTGGGAAACAAATTAAATACGGTTTCATAAATGTAGTTAAATTGGATGACAAATTTTTCATCAAACTATGATTTTTTTGGTTTTTAAGATGGGTTGCTTGTCTTTATTATTTGGGATCGCCGGGCTCTGGCTTCAGCTCTGGTCCTAAAGTGCTCGTTAGCCTTGAATCAGAGAGTTACTCTCTTTGGAACTCTGGTTCTCCTTCAGGAAGATAAAGGGCAATATTACTCTTCAGTGGCACAAGCTTGACTTGGAAATCAATATTCATTCCCTCAAAAGAAGGATGGTAGAGTTATGCCAACCTTTGCACATGCGCTGGGTCAGTGGTCCCCCTCCTGCCTCCCAGGGGACACACACAGACTGTCTCAACCTGTGGCCTCTGTTTTTATGTCACGCGTCTGTTGTTTTCCCCCCGCACTGGACTCAAACTCCTTGAGGACAGGACCATGTTTTAAAATTCTAGTATGTTCCATGGTAACTTATATGCCATCGGTCCTCAACAAATATCTGTTAATCATGGGTTTGCAGTTTTTTGTCTTTTTTTTTTTTTTTTTTTTTTAGTATTTCTGTATTCTCCTTACCTAAGATTTGGATGAGGTCTTTCATGAACACCATGAATTTATAGGATTAAAATGTTGCCAGTATACTTTTCTATCCTCCAATTTCATTTCTGTTTTGGTCCAGGAAGTTTGGCAGGGCAGAGAGAACAATGGGGACAGTATGCAGATGAGTCACTTGGGACCCAGGGAGGAGGGGTGCAGGCTCCAAGCTTCCCAGGGAGTCGGGTAGAGCCTGGAGAAAACTGGGGGCCAACCCACTCCTGGTCTGGTGCTCACTGCACTGCTTTCCTTTGGTACCCATCTCCCTGCAGCAGTGGGCTATGAGCGTTCCTGGTTCCCACAGCATCCCGGCTTCTCCGGTAGGGTCAGGAGCCACGGGGAGACATTACCTCATGGTTCGCAAACCGGATATCTCGCGAGAATATGGTGGCCACCCAGTCGCAGCCTAGTTTGACATCGATGTTCTGGGCTAGCTTCTCCAGGGTGGGTAAGTGGCTCGCTTGGAAGTGGTAAGCCAGGGTGACGTGCAGCTGCTTCTTATGAGGTTCCACATGGACTTCTGGAAAAAGGAAGGAAACCAGTATTAGGATGTGGTCATCACAGCCATGACGGAGCCCTGCCCTGGTCAGTTCTGCCTCCCAAGGGACAGAGGAGGGAGTCCCTCAGCCACATGAAACCCGTTTCCCTCCTTCACGGCGGCAGGATGAGGGGAGCGGAACGTGGAAAAGGCCCCGAATCAACCTACAATCTGAGAGGCGAAGAGCCACCCATTCGGCTCCTCTGCAGGAACCGTGTGTCAGCTGAGGTCACCAAGGGGGTCGCCTTTTCCTCCTATCGCGCTGGTTATGATAGCCATTCCGAGAAGGAAACCGAGACATGGAAGGATAAGCTGACTGATGCAGAAACAGAGATTTTTTGGGGGCCGGAGCTGTATCACCCTCATGTGGAAATCAAGTCTCTTAGCTTCTGGGCAGCTCCGATGGAGGAACCAGAACCGGAGGAAGAAGACGGAATATTTTCAAAGTCTCAAACAGCACTCCCCAGCAGCATTTGGGCAAAATTAATTCTTTGCTCTGGGGGCTGTCGTGTGCACTGGGGAGGGGGGTCTTTAGGCACATCCCTGGCCCCTACACACTAGTTTCTGGTAGCACCCCCTGTGTTGTGGCAAGCAAAAAGGACTCCAGACATTGCCACACGGCCCCTGGAGGATGAAATCTCCCCGACTGAAAACCACTGGCTTGAAGTATCCAGACTGTTTTTTTGTTTTTGTTTTTGTTTTTTTTTTAAAGATTTTATTTATTTATTTGAGAGAGAGAGCATGAGTGAGGAGAAGGTCAGAGGGAGAAGCAGACTCCCTGTGGAGCTGGGAGCCCGATGCAGGACTCTATCCCAAGACTCCGGATCATGACCTGAGCCGAAGGCAGTCCTCCAACCAACTGAGCCACCCAGGCGTCCCTCCAGACTGTTATTCTAAGACCCTGTGGGTAATAAAAGAAACCAACCTACCTACCTAAGGCAGTGGATTTTAGTTCTCCTCTGTACATCTCTGCGTGGGGTAGATCTGTCTACTGTCTAAGCTAGAACACCGCAGAAGATTCAACCAGAGGGGACGTAGGGAATTTGAGAAATTAAGGGGCTTGTTCATGTCTCACGGAGAAAGAAGTACCGGTTGGATCTCTGTTATGCTACGGTGGATTTCTCGGGTTTCAAGTCCCATGAGACAAGGGCTTTCTGGGTCCTGCTCACAACGTATGCCCCATGCTCAGCACGACACAGGCTTTTAGTATTTGTAGATGATTGAATACACATGCACAGAACTCCTTAAACCACCCAGGATGAAGAAACTAAATCTACTTGCTAAAGGAATCTGGGCCTGCCAAAAACACTCTAGAATACTGAGGCTTCCGTTCTAGGGCCAAGATGGGATGGCCGGCTCTGCACAAAACGGAGGTAAGGAGCGGGAGCAGCTGCACAGGGCAGGGCCACGCAGTTCTCCAAGTCACCACCAGGGGGCCGCAGCTCTGCGAGAGGAGCCGGCCCTCCCACGCCCTACAAAGAAAGGGAGCGAGGGCCTCCTATCTTTGGCTCATGTGCCTTCAGAATCTTGGCCGCAGACCTGGCCCATACCTGCTTTACACATTTGTGAAGGATTTGGGTTTTGTGGCTCAACACCAGTTTTGGGTCTTGTGGGAGTTTTCGTGGTTTTGTTAATAGCTACTGTGGGATGAAAAAGAGCCATTTCCTTGAATTAGAGGGATAGGAACAGGAAACAATTTGCCTCTCTATTATGTTATTTCACTGAAATATTAAGCTAGGAGATGGCGGGCTCCAGGGACATAAGAAGACAGAGTCTGGGTCCTGGGAAGTAGGCGCACCTGGGGAGGGCCTCTAAGGAGGCCCGGTTTGCCAAGTAGGAGAGGTACCTCTGGGGTGGGGGGGGGGCAGGGGTGGTCCCTGGCCAGCTCTGGGCCTCCTCCAGCATTGGATTCAATGCTCAGATTCAGCTGTACCTCCCACACGCAGCTCCGGCTCTGCACAGTCCTCTGCACACACCCTGGCCCTTCCTCCCTTCCTGCCTGTATTCACACTGCCTGCCCCCACCTCCGCTGTGGCAAGCTCCACTGATAAACACAGAGTGGTCCCCAATAAATCCCCGTGATCTCCCTCCAGGGGGCCAACAGGGAAGCACCCCTGCCAGCGCCTGCCTCCCTCCACCCGACAGTTTGTCCCACTGCAGC
The DNA here is from genome assembly GCF_964662115.1 of Mustela nivalis. Taxonomy (NCBI): domain Eukaryota; kingdom Metazoa; phylum Chordata; class Mammalia; order Carnivora; family Mustelidae; genus Mustela; species Mustela nivalis. The sequence goes on along the minus strand of NC_139028.1, from coordinate 25,628,984 downwards.
AAGGCTCTCTTCGACCTAAGTGGGCTCGTCTGTAGGCAGACAGGACAGCTTCGGCAGCTTCTCCCATTTGTCCCCTTTCCGTGCCTCCTGCCTCTACGTCAGTGCGCGTCCCAAGTCCCTCTCTATGCTACTTCCTCCGACGGGAGAGCTCAGCTGGCTGGAACTGAGAGCTGCCATGGGAAGAGGAAGAAACATCTGGAAGGAGTGACATTTTGGGGCAGGCTGCTGAGGCTTTAGGGACCCATCTCATGGGCTTCTACGAGTTGTGGACATTGGCTCAGTGGATTCATTATTTGATACTAAGCGGTTCCCCTCAGCTCACTGTGCGATCCCACCACCCAAGCACAGCCCTGGGTCCTCACAGAGTGAGCCGGGAGACCCAGGCAAATGCCTGTCCGAGGGCGAGGTTGTGCGGGAATGTTCCTTAACTCTGAATGGGAAAGACGGTGTAGCTACAAACGTTGCATTTCCAGTTCACTGTGTCACAGCCAATTGTGTGCTTTTAATTTCGGTGTCGGGGCAGGCCCTGGACATTCTCTCAGGAGGCTTAGCAGAACAGTAGCTGGTTTTCTAAAAAGGGGGCAAAGAGGCAAAGGCTGCTGCAGGAACGGACGGCGTTCCTGCGGGACCTTGAGGCTCCCAGCCCCAGTCTGCTCCTCCATACCTCCCTCCCCCTTTCCTGCCCAGTTTTTTGGTTCCCAGGACTCAGGGCTGTTAGCTCACCGGTTTTGGACGCAGCCTCTGCGGCAAAGTCAGCGGCAAACTTCTTGAGGACCTCTGCGCTGTCTTCCTTCACGAAGAGGCCGATGAAGTTGGAGGAGGTATAGAGCTCCAGGGGCAGCGGGGCTGAGAACTTGCACTTCCAGCGACTGACCGTGGTCTGCAGGGCTTCCCCCAGGGCGTCCACCTTGCTGTCCTCACACTGGCAGGGGAAGACAAGACACTCCGTTCAGAGGGGAGACAGAGGTCGACAGCTCCGGGGCTCATGGTCTCCTCCACCTGGAGCTGGAGGCATCCTGGCTGGGCTCAGAGGTACAGCGGGGTGGGGGGTGGGGGACAGAAGACTTGGTCCATTGTGTGATTTGCCAGTAAGATCATCCAGCAGAAGGGGAGAAGGAGGGAACGCGCCTGGAGAGCACAGCATCCCAGCGTAAAGGGTGTGCCTTCCACGGCCTCCCATCATCTGTGACATTTCTCTCCCTCCTAGACGACTGGAAATTGACTGGACTGTCAGTCCCATGATAGTTGGGAAGAATGAGGCTCAGAGAGCTGTGACGTCATCCTCCTCCCCTCTTTGGAGCACTGGGTGGCGGGGGGGGGGGGGAAGGAGTATCTCTAAAACTCTGAATGCTTTTGAGAAGGATCCTGGGATGACTAAGAGGAAGTGGTAATTATTTTAATTTTCAAAGTGAACGGTAAGAAAGAAGGTGTTAGGAACACATTTTTTACCTTAAAGAGTCAGAGAAAAGCTGGGGGAAAAAATGCCTCAAAATAATGTTTTGGAAAATGTTGTCTTAACACGCTCCTGTCCTGCCTCCTCTTCAACATACCTGGATAAACCAGTTCTGCTCCTTCTCCACAGCAAACCAAAGTAGATGAAATGTATTTATATTTATTATGGTGCGGGGGCTTTAATTTAGTCATTAAGTAAGGCCTCTGATAGCTGGGGGCTTTAATTTAGTCATTAAGTAAGGCCTCTGATAGCTGGGATGATGGATTACGTGACCATGGCAGGTCACAGGTATCATTTTTTTTTAAAAAAGATTTTATTTATGTATTTGACAGAGCGATAGAGAGCACAAGCAGGCAGAGTGGCAGGCAGAGTGAGAGAGAGAAGCAGCTCTCCGCTGAGCAGGGAGCCCAGTGCTCTATCCCAGGGCCCTGGGATTGTGACCAAGGTCACAGGTATCTTTGCGGTCTCTGGAAAGATCTGGTGAGACTGACCCGTGGACAGTGTCTGTCCATGAGGCTAAGGTCACCTCCGCTGTCTGTAGAGTACATCTGTCATTCCCATCTCATAGCTACTTGTACAGTAGACAAGAGTGGACACTGCCTTCATTTCACGGTTGTGGCTGCCTGTCCGAGTCCTGACTCAGTGGGTCAGGCTTGCCCCTGGAGTCCCTGGACTCCAGCAGTCATCACGGTGGCTCAACAGACCTGCGGTGCTCCTGGGCCTCAGCAGGTCTTAGAAAGGGGAGCGAGCGAAAGGAGCCATGGACCTCACTCATTCCGAGCAGGGCCATCCAAGCCTAGGAGCCCGTGACTCTCCCCGCCAGCTGCCTGGGAGGCTCCTGACTCCGGTCCCAGGTTGCAAGGCGCTGGCGGGAGTAAGGCAGCCGGGCTCCCCATGGTGGGGGGTTGGGGGGAGTGGTCTGTGACTCACCATGAAGAACTGGCAGAGGGTGATGTGTGGGAAGATGTTGTGGGCCTTGTTCTTCCCGCAGATCTGCTTCGACTGTTGCCAAAAGTCAGAGAGCTTCTGTGCTAAGGGGCCGGTGGGTCGGAGGTAGAGGACGTACTCCCGGGGCAGGGGGTCATCCAGGAAGGGGTCGCCGACATGAGAGAACAGCCTGCCAGAGAGAGAGAGAGAGAGAAGGGAGCCAAGCAGGCCCCACTTGAGAACACTGGAGGGGAAGGAGGACCCAGAGATAGATCCATACGCATGCTCTATAGCCCAGGCTCTGCCAAGGGGGTATTTTTTGTGCTTCAAAAACCCATCCCTCAAAGCTCATACTACATGACCAACTCTCCAATGTCTTACTACATCCACATCCCACAACTCCCTCAAAAATCCTACAGTCACTCCAGATATGCTCCGCATTACTTCCCAGCCCACTAGGGCTGTTCCAACCCCGTCTGACCCTTCAGTTCGGCCCCCATTAAACCCACACGCCTCCAAACATATGGGAAGCGTCAGGAGCACAGGCTGTGGGGGCTGCCCTGGGTAGTGACGTCCTACAATGCAAGCAAGACTTTTTTTCTTTTAATTTATCTACCTAGCGTCCCCCTACCCTAAAGTGTATCTTTAAGTGACTAATAATGGCAGATATTGTGATAAGGGCCCCGTCTTGGCTATGCTTTGAATTTCTTTAAACAGCTGTAAGGAAAAGCACATCCTGGGGCTGGGGCTGAGGAGGCAACTGGCTTGAGAAACGGGCTTGTCACATGGTCTTTTGGCTCATTCCGCCGCTCCCCTCCCGCAATGGTCCATTAGAGAAAGGCTGCACATCCCCGCTCTTCCACATACACTCAGAGCTAATTATATGCTATTTTCTCTATTTATTTATTTCATACCAACCAGTCACATGCTGCCTGAACACTTCTTCCTCCTGTGGATGCCAAGGCTTTTTGTCTGGAAGCAAAAATCAAATTTCTATTGTTAGTATTTTTAGCTTCCTATCAGCTTTTCTCAGTATCGTGGCAAGAGTGTGAAGTAGGCAACACCCCAGCCTCCTCGGCGGGGTGGGGGAGACACCTGCGGCAGGATCCTGCCCCCCCCCGCCCCTCCAGCCCCCCCCAACCCAGGGTCATAGTAAGGCATATGGAAATGAGGACATGTACTTAATTTCCATGTAATTAGCACTGGATTTGCATGCAGCCTGACAGCCGTGCGATCTATTTTGAGCAGTTTCCACATTAGAATTTTATTTTTGTTTCCCTAAAGGTTGTCATGTCTCGGTCTGTCCTCTTTCCTGTTCACCCACTCCTACTGACCCAGATCCCCTGCTGAGCGAGATTTTTTGCTTGAAGCCCTTGGCAAAGCACATTAGAAAGTGGCGCTAAAGGCCCACAAGGACATTAACTTTGGTTCCATTCAGCGACTCCTCCCACCCACCGTCAACCACCACCACCATCTCCCAAGGCTCTTAGACCTCTCTGGGGACCAGGCCACCACCACTGCCCCCTGCTGGAGAACTGAGTCAAAGCCCTGTTCCCGGGGAGGCAGTGTCCCAGGAGGGCGATGGCGTCCCAGGAGAGCTACAGCAGTGAGGACCTTGAGCACATGCCTCTGAGGACAGCGTCTGAACTTGGAGGTGTCCGAAAGCCAGAGATTTCTGGGTTTGTAGCCAGCTTTGCTACTCACCCACTGGTTCTGCTCCATGCGTGTGTGTGCTCATGGAATGCCTACTGAACCGTGCCGTGCCGGGCTCTCGGCATACCGTGAAAAACAAGACTGAACGGCCCTCCTGGAGTTTTTGGTCGCACTGGCAGGAGAGCATCGTGGTGCAGATAACGAATTACATGGGCGCTGAGTGCAATGAAGGGAAAGCCCAGGGAGCCCTAAGGACGTAGGACAGGGACATCGAGCTTGGGTTGAGGGGTCAGGGAAGGCTTCCCATTTTGAGTGGGATCTGAAGAGTGTAGACTCCCCCAGGCAGGAGTGTGGGGGGGGTTTGCAGTGGGGGCAGACAGTACATCTACTCCATAGTGAGGGGTGTCCATAAGGAGCCTCAACCTCTTGCCCGAGGCCATGGAGGTGACCAATAAATGACCATCTCTGTCCCTTGTGCCCTACAGATTCAGCTTCCTGAGGGAGGTGAGGGGGGAGGGCAGAGGGAAGTCTAGTTTTAGGTGACACACTCCAAGCACATTTTTTTTCAACTGGCTGCTGCACCCAGTCCCCCTACCCACCCCCCACCCCCGCCCCAGTCCATCTCCTGGGCTCTCTCTATGGAGCAACTAGAAGGCTGGTGCCAGGAACCCCAGAGGGCCGACCGGCAAGAACCTCGGATCGTCTGTGAGCCTGGCTTCTTTACTGTACACAAGGAGAGAGCTCTGGGGAAGGAAGTAACATGCTCAGAGCAGCCCGGCCGCTGCCATGGCTCTGGGACTCTGCTCCACCGCCCAAAGATCAGATAAATACCTCTTCCCCCATGAAAGTCAGAGCCCAAACACCAAATGATCCGGATTAAGCAATCTACACAGCATTACAGAGCAGGGAGAACCGCGTTGCAGAAGCAAGCTGATGTTATGGAGAAGCGAGACAGACCCCTCAGAACCCCTTTGGGACAAAAGCTGGTACCAAAAAGGCTGGACACACAGGGACCGCCCCCCCCCCCCCCCGCCAACACTCATCCCACACCTGGATAAGATGCTTAATTGCTGCCACATTACCAGCCCTGTTTCCTTTACCACTTAGTAGACAAGAGGCACACATCTTATGCCCTTTCGGATCCAGAAGCCACGTACGCACAAAGAATGCAAATCATGGTCTTTTAGGTTAGAGTCTCCCAGGAATTACACTGACACCCCAAAAAAGACCCATTGTTTCAAACAGTAGGAAAAGAAAAACTCATTTGTGATACAATGTGCTATTTATATAAAGGATCCAATTTCTTTTTTTTTTCCCCAGGCCCTTCCCCCAGTGAAATATATTTGACTGAAATTTAATTCATTTTTCTTTAAGCACTAGGAGTGTCCTCTGGAAATGAAAGATCTAATTAAGTTATGGTCCCCGTAACTCCAAAGACAGGTTCTGGAGAGGGTTCAAAGATATAATTGAGGAAGATAATGAAAGGTTTGGGTGATAAGGCTCCGAGGAAAGATTAAGAAAACCCAAATTCTTCTTTCTGAAGAAGACAAGTCTGAGAAAACATCGATTTTGTGGAAGGTTCTCGTCTGCGATGTACCTTCTTTAGTGAGGGTCAGCCAAAGTCAAGTCAGCTTTGGCTATAGCACAAAGGTCTCAAGTCAGATACCAGAAAGAACTTTCGCACAGGAAGGTGCTGTGAAAGTGTGTGTGTATGTGTGTGTGTGTTTCCTTTTCGGGGGGAGAAGAATGTTTCTGGGAAGGCATTCCTGATCTGGAACAAAGAGGTACGTGCTTCTCTAGGCAGGATGGTGGTAGGAGTCAAGTCACCACTTCCCCAGGGTCACAAACCACAGGCAGGGCTCCGCTCCTTCACGCACTGCCAGGCTGACGACAACTTGGGCTGAGTTTGTTCCCAGAACGCTGCCCACAGAACAGACTGCACATGGGCAGTGGCAGAACGCATCTCCCCGCCACCCCCCCCACCCCCCCCGCTGGAGAGAGACTGTTGCCATAGAGCTCCCACCTCCACGGCCCATCGATGGGACCCGTGCCAAGAACAGTGGGGTGTGCGGGGTGCGCCCCAAACACCAGGCTGAGCCTGAGCAGCTGCTACCCTCAGAGTGACTCAGAAGTTGGCAGAGAGTCGGAGACCTTGAGCAAGAAAGGCAGAGCATCCCTTTAAACCCGAAGGCGAGGGGTCCAGCCATTGGATTGCAGCCACTGATTATTCAGATGGGACCTTCGTGGTTAGAGTCATGGGGACCAGTGACCTGCTGCAGCTGTTACTGGGGAACGTGCGTTTGATCTCTCTGACCCTGGTCCTGACCTTCCTAATTATGCCTAGGGTTCATTCTTAGCAGGACGCAGGGGGAAAACATAATGCAAAATCGGATGTCTTGCTAATGGTGGGGACGAAGCACCAGTGAGATCAAAGCAGTGGCTCATGGGAAACTCCAGGCAAGCGGCTGGAAGGATAGTGGCCCAGATGGGAGGAACCAGCAGCACCCACCTGTGGGGGGAACCAGCAGCACCCACCCGTGGCCTTGCTTCGCTCTGGCTGGGATCCTTCTCACTGTTTGCTCTTAGCTCTGCTGAATTTTAGATTCTAGGGTGGTCTGGCCCCAAGGCCCCGGCTCTGCCCCATCACCAGGGTCACAGAGATGCCCTCGAGCCTTAAAGGGGGCTGGAAAGGAAAAATCCCTTTCTGGTTTGCCTAAGACAAAGTGGTTTGTTTCTTCCCTCCTTTGCTTCCTCCCCAGGAGCTCTTACCAGCAAACCAAATGAGAACCAAAAACACAACCAAGAGTTTAGTTCAGAAAGCTACACTCAATAAAGTTTGGCTGGTGGGAGTTCTTTTGGGAACCATCGCCTCTGGGTCCCATGCTTGTGTTCGGCCCCATGTCTGAGTCCAGCAAGATTCCTGCTCCCTCCCAGATTCACGGGTTTTGAGCCTGAACTGGGATGTCCTGTTTAATAGTCACCCAGCCTGGTTTCCTCTGCAACCACCCCGGTTCTCTGGGGTTCCACTGTGCCCTCTGGTTCCCTGGGCAGTTCAGTTCCTCTCCGCCAAACACTAGCTGTATGTCAGACACTGTATTAGCACTGGGCATACAAAAAAGATGAAATAGGGGTTTCTGGGGCCTAAGTTCTTAAACTGGACACTGAGTTACCCTAGGTTGGGACTCCGCAGCAAACTGCAAGAGGAGCCACGGGACATTCTAACTGTTTGAGGGAAACATAGCAATCCTTATCACGTGTTGGACATCCCATAAGCTACTAGCTGGAGGGAGTTAGTTTCACTAGATTGTGCTGCATGCCTCTAGATGTCCTCTCTTTGTGAAGCTGGAATTTTGCTAACTGCTATGATAAAAAGTACCCAGGGAAAACCAATGTGGAACAGGAGAGAAGAGTAGCATTGTCTAACCTGATTCTAAGGCTTGGACATCTGTGCAGTGCCCAACAGACACACACATCCCATTAATAAGTGGTTGCGGTCATTGAAGAGGGAAGTAAAATATTTTTCTTTCCATTTTGTGTATTTTTCTCATGGCTCTTGGGTTGTTAGGGGGTAAATACTTGTTCTGTTGTTTGGATCTAACTGCTAAAGAAACAGAACTGTTAGGTATTTATGTTGGCCTACATGCTCAATGTAAAAATGACTGAGATGCTGAAGGTGTTGTGAACTGACAAAGTTTGGGAATCTGTCCTAGAAGAAATGGTGTTGGTTCGGATCTTAAAGTGTTGTTAGAGCTGGCTAGCGAAAAGAAGGGGGCAGGGACTGGAAGTAGAGTGCATGGCAGGAGCTAAGCAATGAAGACAAGAAACACAGAGAAATTAGTTTGGTGACACTGGAGCAAAAATGGGAGGCCCGGAAGAAGGTTCGAGAAACTGGAAAGGTAGGCAGGGGACACTCACAAGCGACTGTGCCATTTGAAAGAGGCTGGACCCAATCACAGTACATGTTGGGAGCCACAGGGAAGGGCAGCGAAGGTGGTGAGGCCTGATCAGATTTGCCTGTGATGCGTGGCCCGAAGGGAGATGAAAGTGCACACCAGAGGCTGTTTGGAAGGTCTTCCTTGGCAAAAGGTCAGATGGGGGCCACTGAGAGGTTGAACTGGATTGATAATGGGAACGTTGAGAAAGTGTGTGGACGGCTGACTGAGCAGAGCTTGGAGGCTGGTGAGGGATGGTAGCTTGAATGTCTGTGCGGATGAGTGAAAATGCAGTACAGACAAGCCCGGGCTGGGGTGAGCATCAACAGTTTCCGTTATTGTTCTATGCTGATAGCTAGACCAAATACCATTGCCAGATGCTGGGTCTAATTGTGAAAACCAGGTCCCTAAAGCTGCTTCTGTTAGCTTAACTAGGATTCCTTGTCTCCTTCTGTTTGGAAGTCAGACATGTCTCTCAGGCTACTCACTGAGTTTCTATTTCCTGTTTAAGGCATACCTTTAGCTCCCAAATCACTTAGGTCTGAGATCAGTGTCTCCCAGGTCAGGGAGACAGCTTGGCCCAGACCCCCAGGTTCTCCAGGGTAGCTCATCTCTATGTGCTTTCAGAAGAGAGTCCCTCCCCTATTTTCTTACCCTTGACAAAATTCAAATACCTGACACTTGAATCAAAAGGCAGTAAGGAACAAAAAATCAGCAATGAAAAACAATAAGCAACAACAAATATATAAGGAAACATATAAGGAAATACATCCCCTTAAAGCAATAAGACCTTGATTCAGTTAAGTAGAACATTCCAGTGACTTGAAGTTGTTTGCCCTTGGCCTTGGATTGCTGACCAACACATACCACTGCCCTCCACATTCTGTTTGCCCTGTGCTTTGGTTCTCTGTGACCCAAAACTTAGTTATGTCAGAAAAGAGAAGACAAAAGGTCCAGTATGTAATCCTCCAAGTGGATGAAACTCCCCATGCACTGACAATGAGATCCTTCCTCCACATAGCCAAGACAATTGCAAATATTAGACATATTGAATGTTCTCCACAGGACTTAAAAAAAAAATGCTCTCAACCTCCAGGATACCGGTTGTTAAATATTCCACATCTAATACTTTGAATTCAATTAAAAAATGACCTAATTAGTCAGGCACCTCATTCCCTTTCCTCGGAATTAGTTTCATGATCTACACCAGACTGGGGAGTGCGCAAAACTTAGGTAGAACCCACTTTCTATTTTTCTTGGCTGGAGAGTCCAGCCGTATCAAGAGGCCAGTGGTTTCACTAAGTGAAGTTGAAGGATTCTTTTAGGGTGAAATTGAGAATAGACATTGTTTTGTAATGTGGTTTTAGGTAGAAATATCAGAGGGTTTGACTGTGTTCTATGGAGAATTGCCTGCACAGCGCAGACTGTTTTCAGAGGAGGATGTGAGGGGGTTTAATGGGATGCTGAGGCTGACAGCGATCCTAAGAACAGAGGCAAGCAGGGGACTCCACATCTGCTTCTCCAGGGGGAGAAAAACGGTAAGTCAGTAACGACTGGAGGCCTTCCGTGCACCAGGCACTTCGCAGACTTAAATCCTCGGGGAAAAAGACGATGAAGCTGGTATTGCTAAGAAGCCTCCTGGTCCTGGGCAGCTCACACCTCTAGGTCAGCTGTCCGGTCATCTCTGTGATTGTCCCAATCCAGGGGCTGGTTCTGGAGATTATGGCCAAGTTCTGAATCAGTGAAAGAAGTATACTACCCAGCTCTGAGCCGACAGCTCTAAGAAGAAGCATTTCTGCCAACTGCCTCCCAGCGAGCTTCCTCTTCTCTGGAAGCCCAGGGTGAGGGGGCCTCTATCCCTTCTGTTAGGTATGATCGTGGAGATCTGCTCCCACCTCCTGGGTGCCCTCCAGGTTGGAATAGGGTTCTTTGGCAGAAGAGGGAGCTGGAGATGTTGAGAATATTAGCATCTGTCTGCCTGCGCTTTTACCTCAGCTCCATCAGCAGAGACCTTCCCTCTTATCCTTCAAATAAGAGTGAGTAAAATCAAACCTATTCTCAGAAGAAGCTAATCCAGGCATGAAGAAAGCTTTTCTGACTACAAAACAAAACCCAAAAACATCCCTGCTGACCTAAAAGGGAGAAGTTCCCCCTATTATCTTTTCTCTGTGTATCAGAAATGATTTGATTCTCGGGCGTTTGCTGAATACCCATTCCTCTTGGATTCTAACTTTCTTCTCTGGTGGAGGTTTGGTTCCACCTCCAACTGAGACCAGCCTGATTTCTCTTTCTCTCCTGTTGGAGTGGGTTGTTTGAGGGGTGGAATATCGCCCACGTGCAAGGCAATACGTTGTGAGGATGGGATGGACACGGAATACAGAGCAGACATGAGTCCAGGTCAAGGAGAGGAGATGCTTACAGACCAACCACCTTGAACCCCTGAAGGCACATACAGCTCCTCACACCCATCACTGCCCATTAATGGAGACCTCGCTTTCTGCCATTGTTACCCTCTCAGCTACCAGTGGCTGATAAGATCCATATAGGTTTAGTACCACCTTTCAGTGAAGGTTAGAAATCAAACGAATATTGGGGAACATTTGAGGAACAGCTAAGAGCCACACAAGCCCAGGAACAGCAGAGGTGGCATTGTAGCCACCTTCTTGGCAGAAGTAAAATCAAGGACTGGTCCAATGCTGTGGCCCTAGTGGGCTCCTGAAGGAGTGGAGGCATGGGCACCAGTTTTCAGGTGCTCTTTCCCCAAAGGAAGTGATTTCCCAATTTGATGCTTTAGACTTTCATCTTCAAAGAGAAAAGGGATGAATGCCTGCACAGGGAGGTTGAGAAAGAAAGTTGTGACATCCATAATGGTCCCCAGAAGCAACTGTAAGTCAGAAAGCTGGATTCTGTGGTGGCAAAAAGATCTAGAGACTGGATGGTCTGTTCCTCCTCATGACCAGACAAGGTTGTACTTCCTTCGAGCATGTTCCCTTGAAGGAATCTTCTTCTTACAGATCTTAACGGGACTCCACAATGTCTCCAGATTACCTAATGGCTCTTGTGCTCAGAAAGTTCTTCTGTGTATCTGGAATCTTTCTAACTGTGCCCAAACCCATGCCACCTTCTCTACCTGGTAGAGTTGGGTGCTCTTTCCTACATAATGAAATAACACATTCCATTCCTTTCACACAAGCAATTCCAGCTACTTTTTTTTTTTTTTTGGTCACCAAGGCCAGCAAGATAGGCTTGTGAGAGGCTGGCGGGTTTCAGTTTAGCAACCTCATCTCTGAGGTCTCAGCCTCCTGTGGCCTCCTCCCCATGAAGCCGAAGAAGGCCATGGAGGGGCGCATCAATAAACACAAACCATAATGGCCCTGCCCATTTCCTTTGGAGGAAATGAACCTAATGGAAAAAGATATATTGATCATAAAGACCCAATTTCACAATCAGTCTCCTGGCGGTGAACCCTTTCAGTGAGCTGAGGCTAATGGCTAGGCTTTCAGCGGCTGTGGCCTGTCTGAGAGCTGTGCATCTAACAATCAATGGGATAGTAGGCCTGCTGGGGGGCCTGGGACGCTACCTTCACAAGGCTAGCCAACAGGAAGGAAAATGCCGGGGGATTTTTTTTTTTTTTTTTTTTTTTTTAATAAAGCTAATCAGAGAAGAGGGGGTGGAATGCTGAGCCATTCGGGGGCTTTAAGAAGGCCTTCCAGTTGAAGAAATCCAACCTGTGGTGACACCCCTCTTTCTCTTCTATCAACAAGACTCTTTTTCCAACCCATAAAGAGCCTATTAAGCCGCTCTCCTCGGGGGGTGGTTAGTGGGGAGAAGGCCGCGTAGGTTCCCTGATGTTTTTCTGTGGCGGGGCCCAGCAGCCCGTATGGAGTGGCCCTGTTTTGTTCTTGCTAAATAGGGGCTGCAGCTTGGCCTCCGCTGCTGGGGGGCAGCCGTTTGTAATTGGGAAACCAGCCATTAGACCACGGGTGGTGACATAATAAAACATTTCTTTCTGCCTCTAAGTCTCCCTAGGATCTAGACAATACCTTCCCCCCGACCCCCTAAATCAATGAGTTTTTGCACAGAGACACAAGTAGAGTGTTTGTAGTGTAAAAGGAGTAGATCTTTGGGAGGCAAACCCTGACTAGTTGTGGGACTATGGACCATTTCATTATTAAGATTCATTTTCCCAGATTCTTAAGTAGGGATAACAGTACCTACTTCGCGAGGTAGAATGGGGATTAATATCCATATTAGATACTCTACTTGAAGAACTCAGGGCAGCGCCCAGCATCTACCAGGCACCTAAAGATAACTTTGTCCCCATGCCTCTGCATGTTAACTAGTGATCTTTGCCATTTTCCTAGAGTAAATGTAAGTTCCATGCTAATAGGTATATCCCAAGACTGGGCATTGGAAGACCCATATTCGTTCTCTGCTAAAGTCTAAAACCACGCAGCACGCTCTTGAGGAGTGTATGGGATTTGCAGCGAGAGGAAAGTTTTCCAGGCAAAAACACAAGAAAAGGCGCAGAGGGGAAGTCAGCCAGAGAAGCGTGACTATTGTAGGGAGAGTCTGCCGGAGAGGGGGACACAAGCCAGACTGTCTGGAGGCGGGCAGAGGGGTTCAGGTTAGACGAGGAGGGAAGTTGAGAGTCACTGAGAGGCTGTGAGCCCCAGAGGGACAGATTTCATTCACTGAAGTTACCTGAGGAGTGACAGCTCTGAGCAGGGGGTCAACAGTCTTCATGCAGAAGGGGGAGGCTGGCCAGGGTGCCCCTTTTTCCTCTAAGAGCCTCAGTTACTGGGGCTCTGCATGGGGCTGCTGTGCCGTACTCCTCTCTCCCCCGCTAAAGTACTTCCCAAGAGAACAGGATAAATGTTTCAAACTGCAACTGCTGAACTATGGCTATCCCCCCAAGAAACAGGATCAGAGGGTACCTCTGTTTTGCCCAAGGACAGCACAGCAAACCAGGGACACAGCAATCCCGGAACCAGAGTAAATGAAATCATGTACGTTAGAGTAACACACTTGGCACAGTCCCCTGCCTATACTGGGTCCTCGGTAAATATGGCCACAATTTATATTTTTAGGACTCTCTCCCTCCCCTGGAACTTGACCATTTTTGCATGCTTTCATCCGTTTCTCCTCCTCTAAGAGATACCCAACAGTGGAGTGTGGGTTGGTACCCCGCCTAGCCGCTGCGTTCAGTTCCACGGTGAAGGCAGCATTTCTCAGACTGTGTTCAGTCCAGAAGGTTCTGTTTTTAGGTTACGGGTTCTATAGAAAACCAGGGAAATCAGCCACCCCTGGCGGGGCAGTGTCTGTTGTGTGGAGTCTCTGAGTCCCTGCAGAGGCAAGCCCAGCTGGTTGGGGGCAAAGGTGTCACCAGATAAAAGAGGGTGTGTCCCCGTGGGGCACCGGGGAAGGCGGAGGTTAATACAGAGCCACGGCCAGCCCCCAGACGCCTTTCGGACTGGCAGCCTGGGGCAGAAGTGCTTGGAGACACGCAGAAGGCAGGGAAGCTACTGCAGGAAGACAAGGAACCCAAAAAGGCAGTGACTGCCCTCAAGGAGGCAGGGAATGCCCAGGAAGAGGAGGGAGCTCACTGAGAAAAATGGCGCCACAGTGAAGATGCTATTAAGACTTTTATGTCATCTCTGGAGGATCCTCCTAACGGCCCTGAGAGGCAGGGCTTCCTCAACAAGGCAGAGTTCCTTGTTGTTATTGAAGAGGTGCATTAGGCTCACAGTGGAGTGCAGGGCAGGGCTGTGACTGGGGACCTCCCCTGCCCCCCGTTCCTCCACTGGAGCTCTGAGGTATGCCTGGGGCCTCTGGGGGCAGGGGAACGGGAAGGGTCTGCGCTCCAACAAGCGGCAGGTGGGATTTCAAACACAGAGAGGGAAAAGCTCCCCCCACCCCCCGGAAATAAGAGATCAGGGAAAACCAGATGAAAATGAGGAGTCCTTTCAGGTTGTAGAGGTCATCTGTTTTCTTCTCCTATTTCCACTTCCTTCCTCTCTAAGCCACTCAAATCAGCTAAAAATACTTACACATGGATGATTTTTAGTGCCTCAAAATGGTTTCACCCCGAAGCTACAGGAAGAGGCTCTGGCTCAGCCCTGGTAGGTGAGAGGAAAGTGCGGACCAAACAGAGCCGTGGCCACTGTTCTGAACCTCTTCATGTACATGGTGTGTTAGCGGACAGGTACTGAGTGTTGACTAGGAATAAGGGCTGCACTCAACAGTTTAAATATAAGTGATCTCACTGGCTCCTTACTCAGCGCTTGGAGGTCGGTGTCCTTATTTCCCTCACTGAGCAAGGCTTAGCCAGATTGTAGAACTTGGGTCAGGTCTGTCAGCTGGAAAGAGGAAGGCGGGTTGTTCCAGGGTAAGCTCAAGCCACAGGGCCACTTGTCTTCCAGAGCAGATGAAGTCGGCACCAGCGGTGCCCACGGTTTTTGGATCATAGTAAGGGGAGCACAGTGACAGTCTCCCATGGGAACTTTCTATAAAACCCAACACCTGGGACATCTGGGTGGCTCAGTTTAAGCATCGACTCTTTTTTTTTTTTAAAGATTTTATTTATTTATTTGGCAGAGAGAAACACAGCAAGAGAGGGAACACAAGCAGGAGGAGCGGGAAAGGGAGAAGGAGGCTCCCTGCAGAGCAAGGAGGCTTATGTGGGGCTAGATCCCAGAATCCTGGGAACATGACCTGAGCCGCAGGCAGATGCTCAACAACTGAGCCACCCATGTGCCCCTAAGCATCCGACTCTCGATTTCGGCTCAGGTCCTGGGCTCGAGCCTGAGGGCTCTGCAGTGAGGGAGGAGCTGCTTGAAGATTCTCTCTCCCTCTCCCCCTGCCCCTCACCCTGCTCACTCTCTCTCAAATAAATAAATCTTTTTTAAAAAGCCCAACAGCTGACAATTCACACGTTTGTACATTCAGTGAAACACTCCTTCTGTAAGCCTGTCTTGTGGCGAGCTCTGCAGCCAGACACTGTGTTGAGGACCGTGAACATGAAAATAGGAAAACAGGGCCCCTGCCCGCCCATAAGGGAGCTTATCACATGCCCACCTCAGCAAACGGATGGTTATTTGGAAAGGGAAGGAAGTGAACATTAACAGAATACCCATTATGTGCTGTGCGATTTACAGGTATTTTATTGAACCTTAAACCAGTCTGGTGAGGTGTGTATTATGGTCTGTTATACACGATGAAACCCTGGAGTAGAAAGATTAAGAACGCTGCTCAAGGCATACAGTTAGTGACAGTTCTGGGATCAAAACAGGTCTTATTTAATTTTTTATAGAAACATGATATTTAATTTCTCCCATAGACTGCTTCCTTGTAGGTACTTGGGCTAACACTAAGCGAATCGCTATTCTCTGCACATTCACATCTCCTGGAAGAGAGAAGCCCTAAGTGTTGTCATTTAGTAGCAGAGGTGGAGCAGGGAATAAATAGTCATGACTGAAAATACAAAATATATTATAGTTCTCAAGAGTAGGGGCTCTGATTTCTTGTTTTTGACATTGTTTTCTCCCAAAATACCTTAGCTGTATCCACAGGTTTTGATACTGACTGATGTTTATGAAATAAATGACTATACCTATGATTACAAGTGCCTACGGGCTCACACATATTAAAAACTGATGTGCAGTAAGTTTCAATCAACTACTATGTTATTTCATGACGATGCCATCAAACATTTTCACGGTTGGTTCTGACCAGTAGCTGGTTAGGACTGCCCAACACATCCGTGGCAAAGTCCAAACTGAACTCCATTCTCTGACTTCACATGAGCTTTGTTTCCAACAAATTCCACTGAAGTACGGTCAGAACAGGTCTTATTTTCAAACCCACATGCTAGTCCCCAGGCGCCTTATCTGCCCTCTGTCTCCCCCTCCATTGAATGAGGTCAGATTCAAAAGGAGTATGTGTGGGTAAACAACAGTAAGTCCTGAATTTGAAGAATTCAGCTGAGGGTCTTCAACTAGGAGGCTGGGTTATTATCACAGGATTCTTGGGTGGACTTCGAAGGAGAACATAAGGCAGAGGGACACCACTGAGTCTTAAGGGTGTCCCAAACTCCACCCGAGCAAATCTCTCCCAGGTCATATCCCACTGTGCTGACTGCTTATTTCAAGAGATTTGCAGAGATTAAAATGCAACCTAGAAAAAGAAGGGGATGGTCTTGGAATTTGCTGAATGAGGTGATGGCCAATACACATGCGACCCAAGGAGCAAAAATAGGCGTCAGTAAGGGTTGCACCTGAGCCATCCAGGGTCCAATATAAAGCATCCCTGTCTGATTTTTTTTAAGATTATTTATTTATTTATTTATTTGACAGACAGAGATCACAAGTAGGCAGAGAGACAGGCAGAGAGAGAAGAAGGGAAGCAGGCTCCCTACTGAGCAGAGAGCCCGATGCGGGGATCGAGAGCCACCCAGGCACCCCCCCTTTCTGATTTTTAAAGATCTTCATCTCCAAGAATGTGTATAAACTCCCTACCATGCGTGCGATGCCTGCCATGGGCTCAGCTTGGCCCTCAAGCACTCTGTTCCTTGACTCTTGTCTCAGGCTTAACCCTTTTTCCTGTTTGGTCCTTCCTCTGCAAGGCCTACTCTACCGTCAGTTGGCTACGGCTTACTATCCTTCATCTATGCCACGGAGATTTTATCTCCTCTGGGAAGTGGTCCTCTGACGGGTCTGGCCCCAAACACCCTGTGCATGACTGCAGCACGTTCCACATTCTATCTAAGCCACTCGTCTTCCCCAACAGACTGTGAGCTATGTGAAGCAGAAACCATTTCTTGTTTCCTCTGTAGCCCCAATAGTTGCTACAGTACTTGGCACATATAGGTTTTTTATTTTTAAGATCTGAGAGACAGAGTGGGCATGAGCAAAGAGGTGAGCAGGAGGAAGAGCGGAGGGAGAGGAATAAGCAGACTCTGAGTTGAGTGTGGAGACAGACATGGGGCTCAATCCCAGGACCCTGAGATCACGACCTGAGACGAAATCAAGAGCCTGACATTAATCAACTGAGCCACCCAGGAGCACCACATAATGGGTTCTAAATACTAAAAAAGCATGAATTTCACAAAGTTGATAAGGGTTTAGCTATCCCGTGGCTGGGCTCTAAGGTGAGAAACTAGTAATCTCTGCCTTCTAGTATTCACTCCCTTGTGTAATCCCCTCCGCCATAGTGTACAGATGAGAACCACGACTTCTGTCCGACAAAATAGGACAAAGGTGATGTGCTGCTCCCATGATTGCATTATGACCCACATATAAGGCCCTAAGGGACTTGTTCTCCCACTGCCTCAATGAGGCAGTGTGCTGTGAGCAGCTTATGGAGAGCACCCCATGGCAGGGACCTCTGGGTGGTGTCTAAGAGAATGGCTTCTAGCCAACATCTAGCAAAAACACTGGGACACTCAGTCCTACAACCGAAAAGAAATGAATGCCGCCAGCGACCTGAATGAAGTTGGAGGAGGATCCTAAGTGAAGCCTCCCGATGAGGACACAGCTTGCCCGACAGCTTAAATGCAGCCAGACTCTGGGCAGAGCACCCAGCCAAGCCTGGACTCCTGCTGGATAGAAACCGTGAAAATGGTAAATGTGTGTGTTTCAAGTCACAAAGTTGCTAGTGCAGAGTAACAGAAAAATAATGGATGTCCAGCTCTTCAGGAAAGGGGGGATAGGAAGGAAAGCAACACCCACTGGGCACTGGCTGGTATGAGTTGCTCAGCATTAGGGGATGATGTAGGCATTTAACGCAGGAGAGGGGAAGTCTGAATCCCAGAACTAACTGAAACTAACTGGCCTGATTCCTTCACCTTAAATACATCCTCATCTCTTTCCTGCCACCATTGAAAGTTGATGTAGTAAAAGGTAAAAGATTTATGTGATCTGAAAAGAAACCATTGCATGTCCAGGAGTCACAGCCTTGTAGTTAAGGGAGAGGGTGGAATGGATTGGCTAGGACACCAACCCAGAGTCAGAGTGGGGCTGGGGTCTACAGCTCTACAGATGTGAGACTCTGGGTAAAAGAAGGGAGTTGGGGGGAAATTGGAAGGGGAGGTGAACCATGAGAGACCTTGGACTCTGAAAAACAATCTGCGGGTTTTGAAGGGGATGGGGGTGGGAGGTCGGGGTACCAGGTGGTGGGTATTATAGAGGGCACGGATTGCATGGAGCACTGGGTGTGGTGCAAAAATAATGAATACTGTTCTGCTGAAAATAAATTAAAAAAAAAAAAAAGAGAGACTTAACGTCTCCTTCAGCTCAGCCCCCTAGCTAAGCAGAGGTTGATTAGCGGGCTGTTATCGGAGGCTAGCTCCAGGTCTATGTTCCCCCGGCATTGGCTCCTTTGCCCCGGGGCCACTGACTGCCTTCGCCAGCTTTTGTTGCAAAAGTTAAGCCAGCTTTGGTCTTTTCCAGGATGGAGTCCTTCCGGAAGACAAAAGTTCCTGGCTGATGCCTCAGAGGTTTGTGCTGTGGTTAAAATCCTAGGAACTTCTACCTGACCGTTTCAACTCTGCTGGGCTGCTGAAAGATAGGCTGAATTTCCTAAATGACTTACTCCTCCCCCTTTCATGACGGCACATTCAAGATCACAGACGGGACTTTACCAAACACACTAGAAAGTGAGAAGGGTCCCAAACCCTCCAGCCAACCATCTGTCTGCTGGCCCAGCCCCAGGCCCCAGACCATTCTCCCCTTTGCCTCAGCTCCTGGTGCTCAGAGAAGTTAGTGTCATGTGCTTTGGGGAGCAGTAACCCACTGCCACATTTGCTTGCTTGGGGGCCCTGAGGAAGCCTTGCTCAAAGGAACGGCTGAGTGTGGTGGCTGTTTTTAAGTAAGATCTGGGGCCGGGGGCAGAGGGGAGGTGGGGGGGGGGTGCTGCATGGCTCAGTCTCTTAAGTGGTTAAGTGTCAGCCTTTGGCTCAGGTCATGATCTCAAGGTCCTGGAGTGGAGTCCCCATCAGGCTCCCTGCTCAGTGGGAAGTCAGCTTCTCCGTCCCCTCCCTGCCCCAACCCCATTGGTGCATGTGTGTACTCTCTCTCTCTAATAAATAAATAAAGTCCTTAAAACAAAACAAAACAAGATCTCATCTTCCCCTTGGGCTTCTGAGGGCTTAGAGCCCTTACACCTCATGAGCTTTAGGAGGGAAAGCGAGAGGGACCCCAAGGCAATTACTAATTTTATCTCATGGATAGAGAATGGACAGCCTAGTACCCCACAGCTTGGAATATCTAGATTTATCTACTGATCTCCATGTCCTGTCAGGCCCTCTGAGCATGACTACACATGTGTGCGTCTGTGACTTCAAGATGTGTTAATAGTTGATATGTTAAGATATGGCTCTTGGCACCTTACAATGCTGTGTCTTTTTCTCTTTTGCTTAGATGGTGCTGATTAATTTCCTGTGATCAATGCCACTTCCTGAGCAGGTGCTAATTTGCCGAGAGGCCCTGGGAGCCCATTCACGGGGTGCGGGGTCAAGAGACCACCCATCAGCCTGCCTTGGGCTCCACAGCAAAGTGGTGCCCAAACTTCTGACCTCAGGTCCTACACATCCCACTTTGACTTCCTCTACCCCGGTGGCCCCAGGCCCTACCCGAGCCCTCCACACTGGGGCACTACAGCCTTGGAGAACGGCTAGAACCACTGCTAATGTGAAGGCATGGGCATGTGCAAAGAGCCCAACAGCTGTACCCCAGTCCCTAGACTCTAGGAATTAGATGCTGGAGATAATGGTGTGCCGTGGGGGTGAGGCAGGGGAAGAAAGTGCTGGAAGGACTGTGTGTCTGGCACTGGCCTAGGCACCTTTGCTCACTTAAAAATACCTTCTTGAGAGCTTCAGGTACGTCCTGGAGCTATTTTTTAAAGCTAAGGATGCCGAAAAGCTTGGTGAGGGAGGCAGAGTATTGTTAGGGCTTTAACTTAGGGACGTGCAAGAATCCAGTCCAGTTACTAAGACATTGTCCCGTGTGTCTGGTGCACAAAGCAGACCTGACTCATCTCTGGGTAACTGTGTGGGTTTCAAGGGCAAAAGTGTTTTCGGATTTTTCACACAGTTCATTCTTCTTGTCACCTTCAAATGTCACCCCGACTGCCATCAGCCTTGAATCTTCTTACACCAGAACGCACTAGTGTTTCTGCCTAAATGTCATGCTTGATTCCTTCCATCCTAATTAAGCGACTCTCTTCCTTAACCAGCTTACCCAGTGAATCCCCCAGGAGCACCTGTATCCTGTGCCCGCGCCCTCCGTGCTGACAGGGAGGGGGACCCTGCACTGTTCGGCTACAATCCGTTCCTGCCCTTGCTCTCAACCCAGGAACCGGACAATCAAATTAACCAGTGAGCGAAAGCCGAAAGCAGGTTATAATCAACTACCTATGTTTAGACCAGATTTGTCTGTAACCACAGATGTACAAAAGTGCTTTCCAGTCTGGTGTTCTTTTTTTCCAAATATAAATCCAGGCTTAGAATCCTAGTACCTCAAGCCTGAGTTGACGATGGCTGAATGGACTGTCCCCAGCACAGAAGAGGACCCTCGATGACTCACTCCCGCCTGCCTGTTAAGCCTTCCTCTCAGCGGGCGGGAATGCTGGGGAGTTCAGGGCTGAGAACCACTCTGGCATCATTCAAGCCTTTCTCAGCAGAATGATTCTCACGGACACTGTAGGCTCTCCAGAACCTGGCTGGCAAAGTCCCTTGTGCCAGACCGTCTCTGTGAACGGCCACATTCTGTAACCCTCCCTGTTTCCCCCACGTCCCTAGACCCACAACCTGATCCTCACTTTCCTTTAAAAAATAAGGGGGGGGGGCTGGGTGGCTCAGATCGCTAGGTGTCAGCCTTCAGCTCAGGTCATGATCCCAGGTCCTGGGATCGAGCCCAGCATTGGGCTCCCTGCTCGGCAGGGAGCCCGCTTCTCCCTCTCTCTCCCCACTGTCCACCCTGCTTGTGCTCTCTCACTCTGTCAAATAAATAAATAAAATCTTTAAAAAAAATTTAAAAAAAAGAATCTGGGAGGGGGAAGAAGCCGCCTGGTCTTTTTGCAAATGTATTAAACTGAATTCACAGGGTTATCAAGAAACAAGCCCTAAGGGACGCCTGGGTGGCTCAGTCCATTGGTTAAGTGGTTAAGCTGCTGCCTTCGGCTCCGGTCATGATCCCAGGGTCCAGGACGCATCGGGCTCCCTGCTCATCGGGGAGCTTGCTTCTTCCTCTGCCTGCTCAGCCTGCTGCTCCCCCTGATTGTGCTCTCTTTCTCTCTGACAAATAAATAAATAAAGTCTTTTTTAAAAAAAGAAGGAAAGAAAGAAACAAGCCCTAAAGCGTGTCCCTTTCAGCGAAGCCCATCGAGACTTTTCTAATTGCAATTCTAGCCTCTCCCAGGAGGGAAGTTTTAAACCAATCCTGGAAAACCCCGATCAGCACTAA
The DNA here is from genome assembly GCF_964662115.1 of Mustela nivalis. Taxonomy (NCBI): domain Eukaryota; kingdom Metazoa; phylum Chordata; class Mammalia; order Carnivora; family Mustelidae; genus Mustela; species Mustela nivalis. The sequence continues at coordinate 25,607,559 of NC_139028.1, read as the reverse complement.
TGAGGGAATCTGCCTGATAAAAACAACAACAACAACAACAACAACAAAAGTACAAAACCTGCCCACAAAATCCTGCCTTCCCTTAAGGGAAAGTGACCTTGCCTTGAATAATCCTTTTCTTTTGCTTGTAAACCCAGTCCTGTTCCTGCCTAGATGATCCTTCCACCTTGAATGGTTCCTGGGGACTCCCCCTTGGCTGGCCAGAGGTTCACAAACTGTCCAATAAAGCCAATTATATTTACATGTACTCAGCTGAATTTTTTTTTTTTCAACAACAGTGATGTGCGGTTTAAGGTGACAGCAGGTATTAACTTCATTAAGTGTGCTCACGAGCTTTGGGGTTCTATGGAAACTTCTTCCACCATCTGGAGATATTCCCCGTTGGACGGGGAAGGGGGACATGTCATGCAGTCTTCCCATGGTACAGAGCAGGGAACTGGGGTGTGGAGAGGAAAAATGACTTTTTAGGGAGCCTGGAAGTCTCCGGTTAAGCGTTTGCCTTCCCCTCAGGTCATGATCCCAGGGTCCTGGGCTGGAGCCCTGCATCTGGCTCCCGGCTCTGCGGGGAGCCTGCTTCTCCCTCTCCCTCTGCCTGCTGCTCCCCCTGCTTACGCTCTCTTTCCCCCTCTCTGGAAAATGAATAAATAAAATATTTTTTAAAAAGTGACTTCTTTAAGGTCATGGTGAATTGGTGCAGAGTTTGACTTAGAACCTGGAACTTCACAAATCCTTGTCACGCACCCCTGCACCCCTACAACCCAGATCTCCCCCACCCCTGGATTGTCTGTTGTGCCGCCTGGGGTGGGGGTTGGGGGGTGGAGGACCGAGCTGGTGACAGAGCCAGGATGAGTCCTGGCTCTGTCACCGTGTGCCCTTGAGCGAGTCCTCTAATGCTCCAGGGACTGTGGAAAAATGAAGAGAGACAGATCGCCAAGGCCCCTTCTGGCTGGTTCTAACAACCTATGAGTTTGTCTGCTGGCGATGCTCTTCTATCTGTTGGGGGAGGAAGTTAGGCTGTTTCCTTAGCCATAAGGAATAAGAGATAAAGCAGAGCTGCCAAGTATGGGCTGATCACGACCAGTGATCTGCAAGGGACGGAAGGTAGGGGTCATGAGAGTCCTCGGTGTGAACGGACACCAGAGACCAAAGCCGGAGCCACACACTTCCAGCTCCCAGCACAACCGAAAGCAGCCCTTTCAAAGTGCAGTCCGAGCTAGAGGTGGCGATCTCAAGCCCCTTCTGCTTCATGTCCCCTTGAAGGGACCGTTTACCCTCTCCCAGCTCCCTCTGACCCTTGACAGCTGCTTGCCCACACGCTGCTCGGGTTCCTCTAATTACTGCTCTGGATTCAGTAGTTAAGACCCAAAGGGAAGCGTTCCTCAGGAAAATGAGGTGCTATTTTTAGTCTATCAGCAAGACGATTTCCTTAAGAAAAGGAGAAGCTAGAAGGGCCGTCTCTACTCCTGGGGGGGCCAGTGATGGGTAGAGAGGCAGGTTCCATTATTCCAAGAAAAAGACTTCTTTAAGCATTAAAAAAAAATTTTTTTTTTAATTTATTTGACACAGAGATCACAAGTAATCAGAGAGGCAGGCAGAAAGAGAGGAGGAAGCAGGCTCCCTGCTGAGCAGAGAGCCCGATGCGGGGCTCGATCCCAAGACCGTGAGACCATGATCTGAGCTGAAGGCAGACGCTTAACCCACTGAACCACCCAAGTGCTCCTCAAGAAAAAGACTCCTTGCCCCTTGTATTTTGTCTTTCTTAGCAGTTAAGTGTACCACTTGGAGTCCCCCTCGCTATTGTCCGGAAAACCATCCTACGCGCATCCCACGCACACCGTGCCGACCAATGTGCTAGTCACCAGCCACATGCTAACTACAGCTCAAAATTCAGCTCTTTGTCACACTAGCCCCATGTCAAGTGCTAGTAGCCACCATGTCGGTAGTACAGAGGCGAACATTCTCATCACCACAGAATGCCTGACGAGACAGGGCTGCCTTAGAATGTAAGCTCTCCATGGGCAAACACTTGGGTCTCACGTCACTTATGACGTGCCTGGCATGTCTGTTTGCTGAAGGCATGTATTTTTTTTTCTAAAAAAGATTTTATTTATTTGACAGAGATCACAAGTAGGCAGAGAGACAGGCAGAGGGAGAGGGAGAAGCAGGCTCCCTGCTGAGCAGAGAGCCCGATGCGGGGCTCGATCCCAGGACCCTGAGATCATGACCCGAGCCTAAGGCAGAGACTTTAACCCACTGAGCCACCCAGGCGCCCTTGAAGGTATGTATTGAATTCATAGATAGGCAGGTTAGGGAGGTGTCAGCATGGGGAGGTTAGTCACTCAAAACTGCACAGCAGGCTCCTGAGAAGCACTGACTGCTCCTAGTGTCCATTCCCTAAGAAGCTTCTGAGCACCCACTGGTGCTGCCCAAGGAAGATACGAGAAACACCACCAGGAAGAGGAGAGGTAGGTAAACAGGACAGCAGGAGCAGAGGACTGGGAAAGGCAAGGCCCGGGCTCTGCGCAGACTGTGTTCAGAAGGGCAAGTGGGGGTAAGTCAGCCCCTTGGAGTCTCAGTCTCTTCAGCTGTAAAATGGGACTAATGAGACTGTCTCCAAGGACTTGTTTGTATGAACCAAACGGGATGAGATAACAGGAAGTACTACGGCCACGGTAAAGAGTTGGATGTCTGTGTTGTTGACCTTGTCTTCAGGTTGTTTCTGAGTCCCACGGCCACAGGCTTTAAGAACATCTGCCTTCTCCGAATGCCCTCCCTCCTCCCTGCCTTCGGATCATTACTTCACTCCATCATGCACGCCTGCAAGGAAACATTTCTGCTAAAATGCCACCGTCACCGTGCCCCGCAAGGTAATATGGCTCCTGCCTGCCTCTAAGGTCAAGACCAACCTCCATTTTCCAGTATCTGATCGCATCACACGCCGCATTTGCCGAGGGAGCTCCTATTTCCGGATTCTCCGATAGGAACTTCCGGAAGCGAGAAAGCTTATTCCTGTTATAAATGTGTCGCTGCCTCACCCCTGTCTTTTCTGCTGGTTCCGTTCCATATGGCGCCTGCCCCCTCCCCCCCGAATCCACCCTGGGTATAACTCCAGCATGCTCAGCCAGTGTCTGGGCTCATACCTCATGTACCACAGTCCCCCACATGGGCTTGTTCTCTAACTGCTTCACACGTCTTTATCTCTTGCACAAGCTGGGCAGTAGTCCAAGAAGTAGACCTTGGGCACCCAGGGATGGGGACAGGGTGGTCAGCACCGCAGGCCTGGTCTTACGTGTGGCCAGAGGGACAGGGAATGAGGTCAACCAATGAGAAAATCAGCTTTGAAGAGACCGTCTTACTAGCTTTGTACAGGTGGGTTACACTCTTCCTTCAATAGATTCCATGTTTTAAACATTTCAAATACCTTGTGTTTCTTAATAATTAATTCTTTCCCCCATTTGTTATACCTTAGTGGTTGATACAGTTCCAGCCCAATCAAAGGAACATAAAAGCTTAGCTGAGGCTTTACTGTAGAGACCAGACTTTTTTGGGTTGTAGCAATGGATCTCTGCCTGGGATCCAACCTCTGTGACTCTCACTATTCATCTGGAGACTTCTCAGACTGGCCCAGGAGAAGGGACAGCAAATGATGGCTGTGATGTGGGGTTTGGGGACTTAAGGGGCTATTCTAGGGAAGGTAGAGTCTACGGTTATTAGCCAAGATCAGCCCAGAGGACGACCTCAGGCTCCCAATCCACTGCAGAAGGCCTGGGTGTGTGGCCCCAGACCTCCTCCCCTTCATAATACCACATCCCCAGGGGAGAAAGGGATGATAGTCAGGCAGCCATGGCCTGTGTGAGGCCGAGGTCAGCACCACAGTTCTCGCAGAGTACAAACAGAGGGCCCAGGGAAACACCTAATTATAGAGCAGGCTGGCTGGACCCAGGAGGGGGACTCTGTTGGTGGCCCTGAGGCCTGAGGACAAACAGGCTGCCAGCATTGCCCAGATCAGCCTCCACTGGTCTCAGACCGCAATAAGCTTCCATGTGGACAGATGGACAGACGGACAGAGAAGACAGAGGAAGCACTTCTTCGCTCCTAGGGCCATGGAGCGCATTCTCCCCGGGAGCATCTAGGTAGTTTCCTGGAAGACGCTCCTTAGAGCATAAATTCAGATTCTAGATGTCTGCGAGCCCGTTGCCTCCTTCACAGAACGGAGTATCTAACTCACAGGATTACTAAGAAACAAATGCCACCAGGAGTCACTTCAGAGCTCTTTGCTCTTGGCTAAACGCTGCCACAAACGATATACCTTCTCCCAGAGTGGAGGATGGAGTGTTGTGAACAGCAGTGGCCCCGAGCCCGGGCACCAAATACAGTTCTCGTCCTCCGACCTGCAGGCGCCGGTCCTTCCCACCAGGCACCAAAACACAGCGAATCCCTCAGCCCTGCAAGATCACGGCGCACGCTCAGCACCTAAGACGCCTTTCCCCGCTCTGTAGATACGAAATGAGTTTCTGTGCTCTTTTCTCCCCGGGTCTCACAGCAGGTTCACACAGGTATGTTAGTCTGACCTTTCGCAGAGGCTGATGAGAGGGACAGTCTGTAACTTCCTGGTGGAGGATGGGGGCTCTGTCCTCGAGGGGCCCACCCCAGATCCCCTAGTGCTTGGACGGGGACCCTAAAACACAAGCATCAGGATCATCTTCTCGAAGCCGACACAGGGAACGCTCTGCAAAGGGACCACCAGGAAGTGTCCAGATGGAGCCTGGACTTCAAGCTTCTCTGGCATCATTTCACTGGGCTGTGTGTGTGTGCGCGCACGTGCGCGTGTGTGTGCGTTGTGTGTGCGTGTGCGTTGTGTGTGCGTGTGCGTGCGCACATATGTGCACACGTGCTGCTGGGAGGAGGTGCTGCTTCTGGTTCTCTACTACACCATCACAGGATGGATGGATTTGGTCCCTCCCTCCATGAAGGATGACGTAACTGACCAGTCAAGTGGGCCCAGCTCACAGAGCCCTGGCTGAGTGCGCGTCTTCATAGTTTTAGGGGTTTAGACCGAACCACAGCAACAATGTTATGTGGGTGTAACTGAGGGTATGTTGTACCCATGAGGGGAGCAAAGCACTCTGCCCCTCCCATCCAGCCTGAGCAATAGGCCAGAAAGGGGGCCCAGCAATTGAACCCCATCTCAGCAAGGGGCACCCCCACTGGCAAGCCTGTTTCATCAGCAACCCAGCCGTTCCGACCGAGGGACAGGAGTCGTGCTGTGCGAGGTCACCAGAGGATCTGGCTTCGAGCCTTGGCTCTGCTATTTACTAACTGCAATTTGGGGGAAACCTCTTTGGCCATGGAGCTCTCAGCCACACAAGTAGAACGGTAACGATGACCTCACAAAGCTACCATGAGGGTTAAGAGACCGTGTGCATAGGGGCCAGACCTGTCATTAAAACATCCTGAATCTAGCTGATTTCCCGTTTTCTCGCCTGACACCAGAGAACGGCAATAACAGAGCGTTGTCTGGGGGGGTTTCACTGATGAAACTCTCCTTGTTAACGCTGCAGACACAAGATGTCGAGGTCGACACGCATGCCGGCTGTTGTGATTCTTTTCCAGGCTGTGGGCACGGGTGGCCACTATGCGATGCGCGGTGCTTTCCATACAGTAAATGCATAATGAGTATCTGCTTTGTGTAATTACGGCACCCGAAGCAGCAGCTTCGCTCTGGAATTCAGCTCAGAGATTAGTATCATTTGCAGTAACCACATTCCAGGCTGCCAGCCCTACAAATTAGACCAACTAAAGATAGGCAGCCCATGGTTGGGCTGTCTCTCAGGGGAGGGTTTCTGGTGACAGCGAAAGCCACAAGGGATCCGACCTCAGGGCTGTCTATGTGCCAGTGGAGCCTTATTCTCCCACAGTGAGCAGTGACATACCACCGTGCGCAGCTGGGGCATGTGCTGTGCGGGGAGCCCCCCGGGACCAGGAGAACCCACGGATGTCCTGGACTGCCAGGCAGCAAAGTCTTTCTCCGTGTAGGTGCAGCCAAAGCTGAGGGCTCTCCCTCCTCCCTCCCATGCTTCTTCCCTAGGTCTCCATCCCTCACTGACAAGCTCAGAACTCGGTAGGTGGTAAGTCAGCATGAATCTCTGGCGTGTGCAAGTGACTCAGGGCCTAGGGTCACGTGTGAGGCTGCCGAGAAAGGGGGGTAGCAACTCCCCTCCAGCTGCCCTCCGACCCACAGGATGGGAGGGCAGAGCTGCCCATGGTCCTTGGAAATGAGGATTTCATCAGTTTCCAACCGCTGCGTGAGAGAGTGCTCCTTTTTCTTATTTGCCCCATGCATCTCTCCAAGCACAGTTGTGATCTTTCCAGAATGGGGGACTCTGCCTCTTCCCAGTTAACGGGATGCTGACAGGAAGTGCTAATCAGGTGTCACTCTTTGCATAACAGGCTTTACCTTCAGTGGTCACAACAATCAGCTCAGGAGCTTCATCCTTTAGACAAACCAGGAAACAGAGGCTTGGATATGCTGATTAGCTCCCCCAAGGCAACAGGAGGATTTTAAATTGCCTAGTCAAGGATTGGAACCCAGGTAGTTGGCCTGAGTCCCCGTGCCCTCTGGCACTGTTCCTAAGCCTGGCAGACTCCCTTTGTTCCTCCAGATTGGGTATCTCCAATATTATCATCACGTCCTGGTTAAGAAACCTTTCCAACCCCATAGTCGTCCCCTTGCCCTTCTCTGGACCTTCTCCAGCATTGTGTGGGTTTTTTTGGTGTGTGTGTTTTGTTTTGTTTTGTTTTAAATTTCTGAACATGCAGGAGCCCGAACCACCCAGTGGCTGACCCTACTGTTGACACAGAATTTAGTGGTTGTATTCTCCTAGCAATCCTGGTGGGAGCTCAGGTCGGTCAGGTCACAGAGCCAGGTGCAGCCCAGGACCCACGTCTCTGGTGCCCTTTTCTCCCAGCTACAGCTGGTCTCTAGGTACTGGTCTCAGCACTGCCCCCCCCCCCACCAGGGTGCCCTAGCATGTCCAGAGAGAGAATAACATTTCCTAAAGATTTTTGGCTGATGTCCCAGGCCAGCTCCATCTCTGAAGTGACTCGGGGTCCATCCATTCATTCATTCATTCATTCATTCATTCTAGGCTCAGCGTATGGGCTCTCACTCGGATGATTTGAGAGGTTCTCTTGGCTGCTGGTTTGCAACCTGCTTCCATCTCCCAGTTCCCAGTCCATTCCCACTGGCGCCAGAACAATTTTCCAGAAATATTAACCTGGATCATGCCGTGGTCTTGCTGACCCCGTGCGCCCTGTGGGCCTTGCTGCCGTGCCCCTGCACCTGTTACCCTTCTACTTCGAAGCTCTGTGAAACCCTGTAGTTGCCTGAAATACCCTGAACCTCTATTGAACTTTCGTCCTCTTGGCTTTTTCTAGTGGGGTTGTCCACACTTCCTCTTTTCCGTCTAATGAACTTAAGGGATGACTTTAAGACTAAAGCCAAGGATTTCCCTCCTCTGAGGAATCCTTCCAGAACTTCTGAATCACACGTCTCCTTCACTGTCCCTCCTACCCTTTACTTCTCTGTATCCCTCCCCTGGACTCCAAGTTCCCTGGAGGTAATGGCTCCGTATCTCTTTAACTTCATGCCTCCGAAATATAGAATGTCGTTAATGCCCTGAAACTGAGAATCGAATGAATGAGTTCTCCCCCACTCTCCCCACCAGCAAAATAGCCATCTTCTCGTAGCACTTGGTAATATTCTTCTAGGAGTACTTGCCAGTCCTCACCTATTTCCTTCTGTGTCTGTTTTTCTCACTCTACTGGAAATATTCTTCATTAGACTCTCGATATTTCAAGGATGGGAGGAACAGTCCTGAGCACTATGCCTAGCACATAGTAGGTGCTTAATTCACTGAATGGAATGACTCCCAGGTCTTTGCTCTTTCTTGCCAATCTAATCACAGAGAAGCACTGTCCTAGACCTCAGATAACCTCTGCTTCAATGCAGTGGCTTAAATTTGCTCACACTGAAGCCCCCCCTTCCCCTTGCCTTTCTACCCCTGTCCTGGGAGCTCCTCTGAAGGTCTACCCCACTGGCACAGCACCAAAAGAGCTCTGAGTCATCCGCAGATATGCCACTTTCACTCTGAATTTCCTTTTCCGGATCATTCATAAATACATGAGAGAAGCCCAGTCATGGGGATGAAAAGCACAGCAGAGGCAACATGGTCGGGAATGTTGTGATAACGTCATATGCCGACAGATGCGAACTACTACGCTTACTGTGGACAGCACCATGTATAGAATCAGCGAATCCTTACGCCGTGTGCCTGAAGCCAATTTAACCCCACAGGTCCACTATACTTCAATTTTACAAAAGGATAACCTCTCGACACCCTTATAAAAAGTGTGAAAGAAGCTCGGAGTCAGCATCAATCACCATTCAAACCCCCATCTCTTGCACGGTCCTTGGGCCTTGGTCTGGACTCCTCAACCTGGGTCCACATCTCTTTTGTGCCCTTTATTACAGAAAGGGGGGAGAGGGAATGTTGTGGACCCATCCGTTCATCTATCCCACACAGGCTGGGCATCTAAGAAGGACTGGGCTTTGTGCCAGACTCTGGGAAATTCAGTGATAGATAAAACACAATTCCCGGCCTCAAGGAGCTCAGCTGAGACAGAAGACAGCCACAACACCTAGTGACGCATGTCCACGGTCATTTACAGAGTGCAGGTGGGTTGTCGAGAGGAAGACATTAACTTTGCCCACAGAGTGGGCACGAGCTGAGCTGGGCCTTGATGGATGAGTGGAATTTGCCATCCAGACAAGAAGGGAGAGGCACAGCAGGTGCAATGTTGGAAAGGGGGGAGGGGCTTGAACCTCCAAATGCGGCCAACAGAGGGCTAGGGGAGGGGGCACAGAAGGAAAGAGAAACCTTAACCCTGTCCATGTTCTCACTGGGGGGAGAAGTTTCCAAAAGACTGTGGGTCAATATTATTATCTTAGTGATAACACAGACTATGAAAAGCCACATTTATTATGGCCTTCCCTCTGCCAAGAGCCAGAAAAAGCCAGAGCCTCAACTAAAAAGCTAAGGAAAGAAAAGGAATTTATTCTTTTATCCTACACTAACAGCACGGACATACTTATATATGTATGGATTTGTGGGATTGCAATGGTCTCCCTGCCAGTGACCCTAAGCTCCCTGAGGACAGAGACTTTGTGATGATCTGTACGGAATCTCAAGAGCCTTGAGTTGCCTGGTACAGAGCGAGCACTCCAGAAACATTTACAGAACTTGCTGGATCCCTGCCACCTGTCAGGAACCACAGTAGGCATTTGGGGTTGAGAAACGGCCTAGACACATTGCCTGCCCTTCAAACGAGGAGGCTTAGAGAGTCTTGCTCTATTATGTTCTGGTCCCTCAGGAAGCCAGTTTCAGAATGCCACACACCAACACACACACACACACACACTTGCCCTCTCCCCCATACACACATTCTCAGGCACCCTCTTGCTCTCATAATACAAGCTCACACATATTTGCATGGCGGGTGCACACGTGCACACGCACACACACATGTGCACGGGCACACAGTCTGAGCTGTTAAAGCGACAGCGCTCACATTTTCCATTTATTGGTGATTTCAAAACAGGAAATCCCCTCGGTGGGGAGGGGAGGTGTCGTGTCGGGAGAGCGGCCATCAGGGGGCCCAGGAGCCTGGGTGGGGTTCAGGAGGGACAGCTCCTCCTTCAGGGGCAGGGAAGCCCCTGGCCTGGGCCAGCTTCTGAGCAGCGTCTGTCCAGGCTGGCTCAGACCGGCCAGGCGGCCACAAAGATGCAGCCACATCATACCTCTCCTGCAGCCAGGGGTTTTCTGTGAGGAAGAAGGGAGCCCCCAGGCCTAGCTGTGTGCCAATGGGGAACCCCTTTCTCCTTTGGAAATCCCCACTTCCCGGAGTCCTCCGGGACTGGCACTAACTCCCGCGTGCCACTCTTCCTCGCCCCTTCGGCCCGCTGCTACTTACTCAGCCATGCTCCTTGGCAACGGCATACTCTGTCTGGTGCCCTGTCCCCCCGCCGCCCCAACAGGAAATTAACCAGGGACCGGCTTCCTACTATCCAGTCCTCGCAGCATCTTGTGTTTTCTAAAGTCTTTCCATAACTGGCCTGTCCTTCCATCTTCAGGACCAGCCCCTGAGGTTGCCAACAGTGTGCCCATTTCACAGATGGAGACCAGGAGCAAAGGGATGAAGGCCCATGTGCCAGCAGCATTCCAGAAGCAGACCTTCTGATCTTCACTCTTCATCAAGAAAGTCACAACTCCTACCTGGCTCTGAACCCAAGGGCTCTCTAAGATGGCCAAGTATGTCAGAACAGCCAGGGGAAAACCCAAAGGCAAGAGGGTGAAAAGTGCACCCATGGGCTGGCAGGCAGCCAGGTACAGCCTTGGCCACGGAGGATACCAGGTTTACCCCATCTCTCCTACACACACACACACACACACGCACGCAGCAAACCACATACACAGCAAACCACACACACACACACACACACACAGCGAACCATATACACACGTATATGCACATGCAGCAAACCACACACACACACATATACACACACACAGCCAACCACATACACAGACACATACAGCAAACCACACACACACACACACACATACACAGCCAACCACAAAGACACACAACCACACACATACAACGACATACACATACACACAGCAAACCATACACACAGCAAATCACACATACATACACAGCAAACTACATACACATACACACACAGAGCAAACCACACACACACAGACACACACACACCCCAAACCACACACATATGCATGCACAGAAATAAATCCTAGCTGGCTTGGCACCAGGAGGGCGTAGGTCCATTTATATAGTTTAATTGCCCAAGGCAGTTGGGGCAGCTTAAAAGGACTGAGGGGAAGCCCTAGGGAGAGGACATTTCTGGGGGCAAAAGATGATGTTTCTAGAACATTGTTTTCTCTCGCTCTCTGAGAAGAGGGGTTAAAAGCATTTTTTCCCCTCAGCAGTGACCTTGCAGAAGAAAGTGACCTCCCTGAAGCTGCCTGCCGTGCTCTTGCTGGAGGGGGCTCCGGAGGGCCAAGCAGGGGTGTTACCGGCCGCCCTTCCCAGCCGGCCCAAGGGAAAGAAATCTGGTGATGGCGTGCATGTGGCTGGAAGGAGACAGGAGGGGACGGAGACAGGAGGGGACAAGGGAAAAAAAAAAAAAAAACAAAAACCCAACCCGCTAGCAGGCTGGATTTTTCCGCCAGGCTAGCATTTCTGCCAGACCACGACCTCCTTTTCTTGCTGCCCTTCCTTCCAGGTTTCACAGACGCAACAGCCAGGGCCTACACAACGGGACACTGGAGGTCACAGGAAAAAGGATGGGTCAGACTCGGGGGTAGCCCTGGAATTTCCTTTCCTGGAAATTTTCAGGAGTGACAGGAGAGACCCTGCACTCGGGAGGATTTGTGCTCTGCTGCTTGGCCTCCTTCCCTTCCCCTGTCTGGAATGCTGTCCAAATCTCTCTTCCTCCAAGGCCCATCCTTTTCTTAAAAGCCTCTCCTGACCCTTCCAGGCTTCTGTGCCCCCAGAGGCCAGAGACCATGACCCTGGAGTCTTGCTGACTGACACTGAGAAAGCGGATGCCCAGAGGACCCGGGACCCCACCCAACTCTGAGTGTCTGTTGTCACCACACTGTCCTTGCCGAGGGTGGTGGGGGAGGCCTCGCAGGGCTGCGCTCCGGCAGCTGACAGGAGCGGTTCAACAAGCCTGTGTGGGTGGTGAATGTGGCCCGGGTTCCAGAAGAGATCTCGGCAGAAAGGCGGGCGGGGGAGCGCTGTCCCAGGGAAAGCCGGACAGCTTGGGTCGGGTCACACACCAAGGAATTGCTCAAGGCTGGTTTCGTTGGTCAGCAAAAGGGTCCAGGAAGCAGAACCCGTGGGAGGGAAACCGGGCTGCTCACTCCAGAAGCCGGGCCACCCAAGTTCAGCAAGTTCACGGTCGTGGGGCCTTGCGGGAGGGAAGGGGAACAGCTGGGCTCCTCGCTATGGGTCTGTGCTTTTCCAAGCAGAGCGTCACTGCACTCCGCCATCCAAGGAGGTCAGCACGCCTACCAAGAGACCAACAAAGATTTCAAATTTGCAGTATTCCGTTACCGCTTTCGGTCCTGGGAACTGTGCCGTGGGGGGACCACTCTGTGAACGGGGTTAGATGGAAAAGTGAGGGGCTTGGAACGAGGCAAGCGCGGTCTGTCTCTAGCCATGTGCATCAGGTGAATTGGGCCGTGAACCAGTGTTTGTTTATTAGTAAGCAACCCACAGAAAGTGTGCCACTGTGGTGGCCGCATCTGTATTGTCGTTGGTTCGGGTTCATTTCCTTTTTGACACATTTCATGAATGTATTTGTACCACAATCAAACTCATGATTCTTAAGATTCACTATTAGGAAAACAAAACAAAGCAAACAAACACTCCCACAACATGAAAATATTCTATGAACTGAGAGTAAATTGAACAGATATTTTTTTTTTTCTTTCCAAGTTCTTACGGAAATCTGGATCCCACCCCAATGTCGGTCCTTAAACTCACCAGAGACCAAGGCCGATCGATCATCATTCCTTGATTTAAAAGAAAATAAATTTCATTGTTTCTAAGGTGAAAAGAGTAGACGACTTAGAAGAGCTTTTACCTTATTGGGGTTTACTTTGATGACTGAAAATGAAGTGTGTCAGTTCGCACTTTTCTAGTAGGCAGGAATCAAAATTCCTAAGAATAGCTGGCTGTAAGTTAGCCATCTTATCCCAAGCCTCTAGTCTCCTTTACACAATTAACTCCCACTAAAGCAGGACTTCTGCTAAAAAAAAAAAAAAAAAAGAAAAAGAAAAGAAAAGAAAAAGAAAAAGGTGTGTAAATAATGGGTCCACCCTGAGCCTGGGTGGCTCAGTCATTTGAATGTCTGCCTTCAGCTCAGGTCATGATCTCAGGGTCCTGAGATCGAGCCCCACATCAGGCTCCCTGCTCAGTAGGGAGCCTGCTTCTCTGTCTGCCTCTGCTCCTGCCCCTGCTTGTGCACTTGTGCTCTCTCTTTGGTCAAGTAAATATATAAAATATTTAAAAAATAAAATTAAAATAGGTTCTGTTTCATTTTCAAAGTAATGAACTTAGATTTTTTAGAAAATATAAACGTGCAAAGATATATCTACGAACCCCATGTCAGTGGTCATTACCTCAAAGCTGACCTCATCCCCCCTCTGCCTTCTGCTTGCTGCCCCCCAACCCCGTGCGGTGATCAGCACCCAGCACACATGCCAGGGTGCCTCAAGGTCCAGAGACCCTAGAGCAGAGTGGCTTCTGCTCAGATCCTAGCTTCCTCACTGTGTGATCGTGGGCAACTTACTCAACCTCTCTGAGCCATCACTTAATTGCTGTGTAAGATGGGAACAATACTGGGACCTGCCTCTTACAGTTACTCCGGGAATCAGGTGAAATCCAACAAAGGACTCAGCACCCAGCCTGGCACATACTGAACTCTAGGTGGACAGTTGCAGCCATTCTAATCCTGGGACAGTAAATGATTTAAGCTTTTTGGGGCCAAATGGCCTCTTTCAAATCACGCATTTCATCGGGAAACACGCCAGGCAAGCTCATCCCTTTTTCACCTGGACCCACCGAGCTCACACTTCCAGAGTCAGTTCAAATACCAGCTTTGCCAAAACATTTTCTTGCAGCTGCCTCTCCCCCACCCGCTTTAAAGCTGCTTGTGTAGCTCCTTGACTTAGCCACAATCTACTGAAACGATGTCTTTCGGTCTTGCTTTTTCCACAAAGTCTGGGAGCATTCAGAGCACAGAACTGAAGATTCCTCCTCTTTGCACTGTCGATGCCAGGCGCCCAAGCAGACACTCAATAAATATTTATTGAATGGATAAAACAAGACGGAATCAAATGGCATCTGCGTGGATGCCAGGATGTATAGAGCATATGGCTTTAGAGAAATATAATCCATATTACGTCTCTTCCAGAAACCAGTTACTTCTGGCTGGAAAGGAACTTTACCAAATCAGATGTCATGGAACGCAGGATAAAAAGAGAAATTGGAAGAGAAATCAGGGGAATGGCTTCAGGGTATTGCTCTCTTTCCAGGAAGGAAGTATTAGCCATCTGTAGGTAAGTGCCTTAGCAGTTTTATGGGAAACAGATAGTTTTGAGTCACTGCTTGGTCCCAAATGCTTGCATGAGGACGACTTGGGACAAAGCAAATAAAGCATGTTCATTTGCCAACTCAGGGAGGGAATGGGGCTGACTAGTTAGCCCTACACCTGAAAGGAAACTTACAGGAAAATAAGATTATTGTTTTACTTTAGTACAGCACAGGACAGTGGAAAGCAACATGAGGTCTCTTGAAAATCAGGTGAGAGCAAAACCTCCAGGTGTGTTGGTGAGAGTGGAGGGGGTTGGGGACGGGAAGGACAGAGACTGCAGGGTTCAGTGTGCACCAACCACCGTCCCGGACCCTGGACACAAATCAGAACCTTCGAAAGAACTCAGAGGTAAACAGAACCATCCCCACATTACTGATGGGGAAATGGAGTCTCAGCATGCTTAAGTGACCAGGGCAAGGTCAAATGATCACAAGTCGTACTTTGCTCTGTATTAAAATGCATCCACCAACAATCATAGTGTGGGTCGTTTTTATCTTTCTCTGCTACAATCCATCTTCCTCTTTTCTGTTAATTTTCCTAAATTAAGGCAAACTACCTGTTCTCCTCCTTTAAGTACTAACCCTCACATTCATAAAATAAAAATTCCAATACTCAAACTCATTGATGTAACATTCTCTATAGTATCAATTCCCCCTGTGGCTCCTCCTACCTCTTCGCAACCAGCACACTTGACCACGTTCCCCTGTTATACTGCATCAGTTCATGCCTCAGCTTCCTTGGCACGTGCCTGCCCTGCATCGTTTGCTTTATTCCCACCGAAAGCCAATACATCTTCCATATCTCCCCCTTCTTCCTCCCTGGGAACTCCTCCTTTACATTTCTGCCATCTCCCCCAATCCTCAATCTCACTTTTCCTTGTAGCTAGAAGCTGCTGTAATGAGGCACGCCATCCCTAAAAGGGGCGCCTGGGTGGCTCCGTCAGCTGAGCGTCCGATTCTTGATTTTGGCTCAGGTCATGATCTCAGGGTTGTGAGACCGAGCCCCGTGTGGAGTCTGCTTAAGATTCTCTCCCTCTCCTCTCCCTCCGTGTCTCCCCCCAACCCCAGGAGTGATCGCTCTCAAAAAGAAAAATAAAAGTGCTCGAAGGCTCTTCATGCCAAAAATAATGTAAAAAATAATGGCTACTATTCACTGAACAATTAGATGCTGACCTGAATACTGAACAATCAATCACTCCAATTCATCGGTGAGGCTCTGTGCAAAATTCAGTGACTTATCTCCATTCACTCAGCAAGTAGCTGGGAGAACTTGGATCACGCAGTCTAGTTGATGGGCCTTACAAATTTCAGTCTCTCAAGACTTCTCAAGAGCCTGTCACATGACTGACACTTCTTTACTCTCTACTTTTTATGTCCCTGACTCTCCGCTCTCTTTGTTTTTCCTCTGTTTTCTTTAGCTATTCCTTCTCAGTTTCCTTTGTAAATTTGGGCTCCTCTGCGGGCACTTAATTGCTGGTAGTCCTCAAGAAGCCCTTCAATTTTCCTATTCACATTCTATGCACTCTTCATAGGCGATCTTAGACATTGGTAGGGCGAGAACACCCGCCTCCACGTGCTAACGACTCCCTATGTGTCATCCTTTTCTCTCTCTCAAACTTCGGGCTTCCGAAACACGTTCCTTCCTGAAAATCAGTACTTAAATATCTTGCTTGTACTAAACCTCCTGTGTTCAAAAACCACACTCACCTTACCCCCTCCAAACCTGCTTCTTTCCAGATTCTTTCGGTAAATAAAACCCCACCCATCCAATTTCCCAAGTTAGAAGCTCCAGGTCAACCCGTGACTCCTCCCCCTTGCTTTCCCCTCCCGTCCAATTGATCACCAAGCCCTACCCAAGTCTGCCTCTTAAATCTATTACACATCTGTTCTCTTCTGTCTACTGTCCACTCTCGTGCTAACCCACCATCATGAGATTATCACAAGGGCGTTTGTATCCTAGCAGAAACGAACTGTTTTGGAAGCCCCTAGCAGATCTGTTCCTTCTAGTTTTGCCTTTTGCAGTTTATTCTCCAAATATGCAATAATCACACTATTCTTCTGCCTAAACCTCGACAGCTTTCTATATCCTTTAGGATTAAAACATCAAAACCGGGAGCCTGGGTGGCTCAGTGGGTTAAGCCGCTGCCTTCGGCTCGGGTCATGATCTCGGGGTCCTGGGATCCAGTCCCGCATCGGGCTCTCTGCTCAGCAGGCAGCCTGCTTCCCTCTCTCTCTCTGCCTGCCTCTCTGTCTACTTCTGATCTCTCTCTGTCAAATAAATAAATAAAATCTTTAAAAAAATAAAAAATAAAAAAAAAACATCAAAACCTTGAAACCACCAGTAAGATGGTATGATCTAGATCAGGCCACTCCCGCCCTACTCTTATGTACCAGTCACGATGGATGTCTTTCAGTTCCTTGAACATGCTTCATTTTCCCACAATTGAGCAAGTGAATGTGTACTTCTCTCTTCAGGAACACCCCCTTATGCCAATGTCTCTGTTCACCTTCCTTGTCTCAGTTTAAATCTTTTGGGTTCTTTCCCTGATATCTTAACTAATTCCACACTCATTCTCACGACACCTTGCATTTCTCATTCCCACTATTCATCATCTTATAATTACTTAGTGTTTTTCTTCCATATACACATATGTGTACATGTGTATATATATATATATGTGTATATGTGTATATATATTCTTCCATATATACATATATGTACGTATATACGTATATATATTATATATAATATATATTATACATATAATATATATAATATATATTATACATATATAATATATATACGTATATATGTACATATGGTATATGATAAGATATATGTATACATGTATATGTATAATATATATGTGTATATATGTATATGTATGTGTATAATATATAATATATATGTATATACATATATGTGTCTATGTATATAATATATGTATAATATATATACATACATATATGTATATATGGAAGAATATATGTGTACATATATGTGTATATGGAAGAAAAACACTAACATAGTCAACATAGATTTGACCATATTACCTCTATATTACATATAAGTACATATAAGTAATGTAGTACACAAATATATATATATGTATATATATACACACATATATACATATATGTACATATATGTATTATATATCTATTGATATATTGACTATATATATATATATATATATTTGACTATTATTCTCAGTGCCAAGAGACATTCATGGCATGTATGGTCTCAGTAAAAATTAACAGCCTAGTGCAAACCACTTATGTGAAATCCTCCTGAATTCCCCCTGGCATCTCTGTGCTCTCATAGCCCTTCAGCTTTCATTCTGCCTTGGTTCATATTTACTGTTTTACCAGCCTTTCTCCTTTATGAGCTTCTTGAGGAAGAAGACCAGGTCTTCATCCCACATGGTGCCCATGATGCTTACTGAATTCAAGAGGAAAGAGCTAAAAACCAGAGCCCCGGACTAAGCGCCGTCCCTTACACAAACGTCAGAAATGTGGAATGAGGCTGCAGGCCCCCCAACCTCTAGAGAGGAGTTATCCATTTCAGAAAGGAGACAGAGGAGTACAGGAGAAATAGTAGAAGCTGGGCCTTAGCAGCAGACCTTTGTAACTGTGCCTTTCAAAAACAGGCTATACCACTGAAATATACAGAAATTAGGAACCGTTCAGGACTTCCTCATCTTTTCCGATGCCCATTCCTCCAACAGGTACCAGGGTGTCCTGAGAGCAGCTGACTGTACTTCCTCTGCCCCACCAGCTCCTCCTCTGTCTTGGGCCAGAATATCTTCATCTCTGACCCATCAAGTCCACTCTGGTTTTCCCCTAGCCTTTCCTCCCTCTCGTGTACCATCCTCTTCACTGGCACAGTCCATATTCTAGAACATAGATTTGACCATATTACCTCTGCTTAAGCCTTTGGACTCCCTAGGAGCTGCAGGATATGACCGTTTCTGCATGGCATCCAAGGTGCTTGATGATGGGGTCCAAACCCACCCTTTGTGGCTCAACCTGCCATTCCCCTCCCATGCCCCCTAGATCTCAACAACCCCGCATTCGCTCTCTCCCTCAGTATGTTGTTTCCTTGTCTTTGCTCATGTTGGGACACTGTCGCCCATTTCCACACATCATGTCTTCTACATAGTTTTCCATAATGAGACCAAATATTTCTCCGTGAAATATAGCGGAATTAGTTGTTCCTACCAGGGACTCGCAGATCGGTTTGGGTGTCTGTCAAACTGTGTTTTCCTTTACTGAACCCAAGGAAGACAGAACAGCACCTTCGACTTCTTTGACTCTCTGGCACCTATCATATACTGCCTCAATAAATCATATCATATACTAGGATACCTATCTTATCAGACACTAGGATACCTATCATATACTATGCTCAGTAAATGTTGAATGTATAAAGGAATGAAATCCAGGTCTCTGGTGAGTCAGGCTGGTGAAAGAAGCCTCCCTATCTGCCCAGGTTTTTGTTTAACTAGAAGATTGTGTATTTACCCTCTCTTTCATGACAAACCGTTCTGGTTAGAGGACAGTCCTATTACTTTAGCTTTCTGTTACCCCTATGCTGATGGGCTATCCACCGTAAATTCTGTCACCCATCTACTATAAGTATAGGAATTGCAAATGGAAGCAGTGTAGTGTGCTAAGACCTTAAAGCACATTCCAAGGGCAGATAAACAAATGGGGAATGTCTGCCATTGGTATCATCTGTGATTGCTTTAATGTCATTTTGCTGATCACTTATGCAGTTCCTCTTCTCTACTCAACTTCTTAAGTGCAAATAATTGAGGGTTGTCAAAACATTTCAAATAGTTGTGACCTTTCTGCATACAGTGAGTAAGAAGGTGCAGAAAAAGTCCTGGCCTCCAAGAGGGGGGAAAAAAGTTCACTCCTGAATAGCTTAAGAAATGACAAAAGTAGTTTATGTAAAGCTGGATAGGAAACAGGAAGTCAAAAAAAAAAAAAAAAAAAGCAGCACTGATAAGGACAGAGAAATGCTGACCCAGAAAAGACTGTCTGAAAATGCAGAGGGGAACTTTTTGACACAGATGCAAGATCATTCATTGCTCTGAGGCTCTGGGGTTTTGTTTTTGTTTTTTAAGATAGGAGTTCAATTCTCACTATTTTAGCCCTAATTCTGTAAGACAAGCATGTCTGATGAGAGGGGGGAAAGGATTATTCACTCTACTGGAATTGCTTTCATGGAAGCTTCTTGATGAAAGCTGCATCTTAAAATACTCAGGCAGTGACGAGGAGTTATTTCAAGATGTGAAGTCAAGGAGGATGCAGCCGTGAGGTTCCGATGCGAGGCACGCCATGTCTGGAGGATGGCGAATCAAGCCAGATGAGCGGCATGGTGACGGCTGTTCCCATTGGCCTTTCTGGACAGCTGGTCCCCGTCCCTGTGGCCCACTGGAAGCCATGAATGCCACCCAAGCAAAAGGGTGGGGTCAGGGCTTGAGCTCCTTCCTTTCTCCTTGGTAATCCCCATTGCCAGGCAGAGCCCTTCCCTCTGGCTCAGCCACTCTACACTCTTCTCAGTACCCCCCGCCCGCCCTCCACAACTGTCCTCAAGAACCCCAAGCCTCCAGTCTTCTTTCTGTGCTCATGAAACCAAAAGCTTTTGAAGTACAAATCTCAAGAGAGGAGAAATTAAATTTCAACTGTCCAACTCAGTGTGCTGTTCTTGTCTATCCGTCAAAGTCAACGTCAAAGTCAACGTCAGCTCCTGGGCTACCTCATCCAGTTCTCACAGGCAGCAAGACCCTCCTCTTCCTGAGTTAGTCTGTTACTATGCCCGCCTCTAGTCTATACTCCTCTAGCACTGCTATGATCAGTGGTTGCCTCCCTTGGGTGCCTTTAGGTCAAAGACTAGAAATCTTCCTTCCCCCTAAGCCTAGCACAAAGCTCTTCAATGAACATTTGTAGGATAAACATAGGAATGAATGCACCACTGAGTAAATGACGACTGTGGAAAGCAGATTTTGTCTGTTAACTCCCTTTGAAAGAAAAGAGCCAAACATGTTGAATGGCAGCAATTGCCCTGTGAAACTCGGATTTGGGTGGAGCTTGGGTATAAGGCACCCAAGTCCCATAAACAAGCAGAGGGGAGAGCTGAGGTTTGTTTCTAGTGACTTATCAGGAACATTTCCCTTTCCAAAGTCAATTCCTGAGCACTGCCAGACCTCTTCTCCTGAAGCACTTATTAAACTGGGCACACCAGGGAGCTCAAGAAATAAAGGAGCTTGAAGACTGCACTTCCCCTTTGTGAGGATTTGGATTACAATTTAATTGGGTTTGAGATGGAGCGCGTGGGAAGGTGAGGTTAGTTTTCTAGTGCAAAGGGGAGCTCATTTTCCATTTGTGTGAAGTCCCTCTTTATTCACGCCACCCCTACGTACACTCGTTCCCCATATCCACAGTCCTAGCTCAATTCCTGTCTGGCACAAAGCTTTGGGTCCCTAAAGAGAGGAAAGCCAATTACATAACCACTATGGATGGGAGACACGGACCCTGATATCCCAAAGGCCTTTAAACCTTCTGTTTGATATTATCTAGGTCTAGTGATGGGTCTACCCTAAGCCAGGAATTTCAGTACAACTCATTGGAAGAGATCGAAATGTTTCCCTGGGAGGGAGGGCGGGGAGTGGGGAGGTGGAATTCTGGTACTATTTGAAGAGAAGGAGCCATCTGGGGAAAATGTGAACTTTAAAACTAGCTCTACTTTTTAGGTTTTATGGCTAATACCTGTTGAAGGAAGTCTAAAATCCTGGCAGGCCCTTTGAAGGGGCATAGGAAATTTCAGGGGAAGCCTTTTATGATGAAGTTGTTGGCATCCTCAGGCAACCCTCACTCCAAGGCTATTTTAAACTGGCTTGTCAGCTTATATAATTGAGGCTTGTTGGGAGTGGGAAGAGGGGTGGTGGGAAGACAATCCATGATTTCACCACCACTATAAACACAGGAAATGAGCGGAGTTACCAGAGGACTTCACCGGTTGTATTTTACAAGCGGCAGGAAATACCACAAAAGGACAGAAGCCTACCTTAAGGCGAGATGAAGCCCAGCCAGCAGCAAAATTCCCGAGTCTCCATTAGGCAGTTAGGATATAGGTACCTAAAATGTGCAAGGCCTGAGCAAGACTAAGAGTGGAGGCCCCGATGCTCATCGTCTAAATGTCTGGAAGTAATAAATGAGTGAACAAACCGGTAAATGAAATAGGTCCTACCCTCCTACTTGACAGACTTCTCCCTTCATAATGGCCTGGCGAGATTCTTCAGGCTCCCTGGCATTCTGTGCAAGACACAGCAGCCAACGGTCTTGAGTCCCCTCCCTGTGGTGTGCCCCCAATCACTTTATACTCTGTCCCTCCCTTTTCTGGGTACCAGGAGGGGCCCCCCATGCCTATGGATGGACACCCCAGAAGTACGTCAAAGCCACATCTCCAGCTCCATGAAGAGCTACACGTTGGCCATCCTCAGGGCTAGAGGTGTCTGTCTTCAGGAGGCTGGACATGGGGAACAAACCCCAGAAACGGGGTCTTAGTCCCCTGGTCTCCAATACCCTGTATGTAGTGTGTATTCGGGGAGAAGAGGGACCTGGGGGACATGGGCTCTGGGTAAGCAAATCTCCATGAGCTTAAGGAGCCCTCACTCTGCACTCAAGCGCAAGGCGATGGGGAGACCAGAATGAAGCCTTTTGCTCAAGAGCAGGTCTGGGTACAAAAGCTTCAGGCGTGGGTTACATCAGAGAGAAGCTGAAATGAATCGGGGGTAGTGAGGTCCCTACGCTGTGGAGGCTACAGGTGACTGCGATCCTTCTGTTGAGCCATCAGGGGGTAGAGGGCGTCACTGTTGGCGGAGCAGGGAGAGGAAAGGGACAGATATGGACAGAAGGGTGAAGAAGGACTCCCAGACTGTGTCACAACGGACTGAAGAGAGCAGCTCTGTTGTACGGCTGGGTCATGCAGCGGGTGACACCTCACTCAGCAAGGGAATTTGTCTCTGGAGGGGCCTTTCGTGTGAGGCTGAGCGGCCGGTTGGCAGCAGAAATGGAAACCCCCGAGGGTGGCACCGTCTTCACCTGACTGAGGAGGCGGCAGCTTAAGAGAGAGACAGGTGACGCCACACAGGTCCCTGAACAAAGGTGCTCAAGAGGAAACGGTCCAGTCCTTCCGGCTATCCTCCAAGGTAACTAGGGACGCAGACCAGCTACTCTGGGGCCTCTGCAGCCTCCCCCTTGTCTGGTCTGCCTCTGTGGTGCCAGCCTTCATTCTGTCAGGAGGGCTTTCATGGTAAGCAGGGATGGCAAGGTGTGGAGACCCAGGTCCTACTTTTTTTTTTTTAAGTTTTTATTCCGGAATTTTCCAGATATATACAAAAGCAGAGAATATGGTATAACTTCAATAATTACAAGGATCAATGTTTTGGCAAACTGCTCCTCTATTCCTTAACGTCCCCTGTCCCAGAATATTAAAAAAAAAATCCAAAACAAAAAACCCCTCCAGACATCGTACCATTTCACCCCAAAACACTTACTATAAAGACTTTTTTCTTCTCCCCGTAGAATACTCTAAAACAACCCAGACATCAGTATGCATCCCTAATGACCGTTCTTTCCTTGAACCCAATCACTGAGCTATTATTACAACTAACGTTCACTATCAGTCCCCAATATCTCTGAACACCAAATCCATGTTCATTTTTCCCTGATTGCCTCAGAAAGGTCTCTTTGGCATTCAGTTTGTCTGCCTCAGGGACCGACAAGCTCCTGGCCTGATCTTAGCAGGATGGAAAGCCCTTCTATGTGGTTTGAGAACCAGAACCTCTCACACACCTCACCCTGAGAACCTCAGTTCCACACCTCAGCCGAACAGAGGCACGAGATCAACACTGAGGAGCCCTCATCTTGGGAGTTTCCGGCCTCCCCAGAAGGATGTCCCAGCGGGAGCTGCGGGCGGCTGAGCCCCTGCTGCCTGAGAGTAGCTCGCTCCTCCGTCCAAGGGCGAGAGCCAACGTCCAGGGCTTCCAAGTGCTTACAGGATTTGGGTCACTGAGTTGCCGCAGATGTTCAGTCAAACTGGGCTCCAGCACGCTCTGGTACAGGCTCTAATTTTCAGGATTTGATCTTTCTAGTAAAAGGCCAAAAGCGAGTGCCAGGGGTGCCACAAAGAGTGGAAAGCAGGGGCTGTGGACAGTCTCTCTCTCTCCGTCCCATCTGACTCTGTGGCCATGACCGCAAGCCCCGCACCAGTCAGTCCCCTCACCCCTGAGGTGAGAGGGATGGTCTCTGTCATCCCTGAGACCCAAGCTCCAAAGCCACCAAATGACCGCTCCATTTCTGACATGGTGACAGATGTGGGAACATGCAGATGTCCCTTCTCTCAGACTATCAACTCTTCAGGTGTGGAGGCTGTGTCTCGTTCTGGTCATACCAGATTCTAGTGCCAGAGGCACAGAGAAAAACAATCTGACCACTGACCACTGACTATGGAGTCTTCATGCCACGCCAGACCCGGTGCGGCGCTGGGGTTCACAAACATCTCCTTGGAGAGGCGGAGTTTTCGAGAGGGAGCTGTTCAGTTGGAGAAGGAAAGTTCTCTAACAAGTGGTTGTGGGTCTGAATAGCTCAAACCGACCATGCACACACGGCAGTGGTGACCCCGATATGCGGGTTTCCTGCTTCTCACGCTGAAGCCGCGGACTCCGACAGTAACACGCAGAGTGGTCCCAGCACAAGTAAAGTAAAGCAAAACTGTCTGTGCCAGTTTACAAAGGGGGAATATCTCCCAAACAGCACCCAGAAGCCTCTTAAGGGTCAGTCTCCCTGAAGGGAGACTCATGGGAATGACGCAGATTGCTCAAAGGTCCACAGATGAACACAAGGATTCCCAAATCTTCCTGAAAATGGAGAACAGATCCTCCCTGGACAACTGCTCATCTCCTCCTCACCATGGGCTGAAACTACAGGGCAGGAGAGGGTCCTGCCTGCACGGTCTTCCTATAGGTGAAGGCTGTGAGCCATCAGCCTGGGGACTGTGCCACTGTCCTGCCTGGGAGGGGAGGGTGAAGCCACTATGCTGAGGCCCTTTGGGTCCTTGGGCAGGACAAGGACTTCATGAATTCATAAAGCTGGCACAAGAAACAAAACCCGAATCCCTTACAAAACATTAACTGGGGTCTGTGGGTTCCAGACAATGGCATTGCAGTCCTGTCTCTCCTGGTACGTATCTCGGGGGGCCTCCCGGGGCCCCCCGATGAGGTCATTAAAGTGTCATTTTAGAACTGAAGAGATCTCAGAGATCATCGAGTCTGGCCTGTCCGTCATGTCACAGACAACTTCCTTCCTCTGGGTCTCCCCGGCAGCCCTGGCGAATGGGGGACATTCTCCACAGTCAGTGAAGATGCCATGTCCTCCGGACCAGGAGGAGTGTTCGATTCTGGCTGGTTCCTGCCAGCATGGGCACACGGCTGCCCTGGGCCTGGGACTCAACGCTTCTGTGTAACTCAGCACATGTGGTGGCAACAGTGAAGAAGTTTGCAACAGATACCAGGAGAAGCCCTTGAACTCTGTGTGTGTGTGTGTGTGTGTGTGTGTGTGTGTGCGCGCGCGCGTGTGCAAGCAGGAGCCTCCAGCAGGATGGAGCTGAAAATCAGACCCACATGGCCCCGGCAGAGACTAGGGCTGCCAACGAAGGCTCAGAAGTTTGGAGAGGAAAAGCTGGAGGGGACAAAAAAGCCAATGACTTGTTAACAATTAGCAGTCCAAATTTAAAAAAAAAAAAAAAATCCTAGGACCAGAGGACAAGAGGAAATATTTCACTGAGAAATCATCAAAAGGGCACCAAGTGTGAGAATGCCTTCCCCCAGAAAGCTCAAAGCTGCTTATGCATGTGAAAAGACTTCTAACTCTGCCACATGGGAGTCAGGGCAGACGGAATATTGCCCCTATTTTACACAGCAGGGAGATGCTCTCCTTTATTCTATTCTAGAAGGAATAACCGGACTAGTCAGAGATTCTTCAAAAAGGACAAATTTCATTTTTCAAAGAGCTTGTTGATATTCTGCCTGAAGAGTGCTCGTACCTCTATAAGAAAGGAGGACAGTAAGAATCTAAATTTGTATTTGCATACATAAATTCTAGAAGGGTACCCAAGAAAATTACTAAGAGGGGTTTCTTGGAAGCAGAGATGGAGACAAAAGGGCGGGGCAGGCACAGGAGTACGAGCAAGACCTTTAATGCCTAAATTTTTCTGTCACTTTGCTTCTTGAATTATGATAATGCTACCTAGCAAATAATAAAGATAAGTGCAAATTTATTCTACATAAAGATAAAACAAGCAATGGACCCCCCAGTTTTCCTTTTGAGTAGGCTACATTTGGGGGCACTCGAGGGCCGAGCATGGCTCCCATGACATCTAAACCTGAGGTAAGGAAAGGAAGCTGGAGATTCTCAAGGTCACCCTGAAAGTCATGGGAGAAGGAAATTCTCCAAAGCCTTGCCTGCTGGCCACAGATGATGTTGGGCCCTCTCGGAAATGGTGGGTGACTTTCAACTCACATTTAATGAGGGTGAGGAACTCAAGTCCTCCATGTGTTGTACTATGCTCCTCACAGCAACCAGAATGATTTTATTAAGAACAAACTCGATCGTGTTGCTTGAATGCACTGATGACTCCCTTCATCCTTCAGAAGAAGTCCAAAATCCCTTGGCATTTAAGGTTCTTACTGCGCTCACTGACCCCTCCCGTCTCCCCTGCCACCTGCCACCTCCTGTTGGTGCTCCCCCTTCTCCGCTGCACATCCTTCCCTCACACAGCCAGAGTTTTCAAGCCTCTATGTCCCTGTTCACGCTGCTGCCTCTGCCTGTAATGCCTTTTTCCTTTCCTCCACCGGGTGAATTCCTTGATTTTAAGATTTTTTAAAAAAGTAGTCTCTACGTCCATCATGGGACTCAGACTTACAACCCTGAGATCAAGAGTTGCATGCTCTATGGACTAAGCTAGGCAGCCCCCCTGCCCCACGATACTTTAAATGAAGCAGCCTTTAGCTCAGGCTTAGCCCCAGCCCCTTCGTGGGACACCACCTCTCCGAACGACCCCCGCTACTGGACTTTCCACCTGCCTGGGGATCGTTTCATGGTGATCATCCACGTCTCCCAGGAAACTGCGGGTTCCTGCAAGGCAGAGTGCATGGTGGCTGTCCTTTATACCATACCGGTGACACAGAATGCGCTGTCCGTTGAACAGCAGAGCCCCCAGCACAAGGCGACCCCTTCCTTCCACGTGCCTCCTTCCATTCCAAGCACCCCATAATCCTCACCATTATCACCGGAAGCAGTGTGTACTCGTGTTAGCACGACCTTATCGACGAGGAAACTGAGGTACGGCAACATAAATTAGAAGGCCAGTGGGTGGCACAGCCAGATTTTGAGTCCAGGTGATTTGCCTTGAGGGACCTCCTCTCCCCCCCCACCCCTCCGGAGAGCCCTACTTTTAACCATGATGTCATAACACCTATAAATTAAAAATAAAAAGAAATTTATTAAAAATAAATTAATATTAAAATATTAATATTTAAAATAAATTTTAAAAATAGCTAGAAGTCAAACCCCTATTCCTAAGGCAAAGGTCCTCTAGGTTCCAATTTCAGAAATCCCAAGATCAGCAGCTATGTGGGGCACCTGGGCGAGGAGGGGGGCCTGCAAAGTCAACACAAGAATTCTGGCCACTTTCGGTACGGTATGGGGCCGGCTGGAACCCAAGAGCCCCGCTCTCCAGTTACTTTTCCATACTGACATCTCATCCACAGGCACCAAAAACCCACTCAAAGTTTCCCATATCCACCTCCGGGGCCACCCTGCATCCTTCCCGTCACACAGAATTTTGAGATTCTGAGGTTTCTTCTTGATGATGTAGCTCCAAACACAACGCACATGGAAAGGGGAAAGATTTACCACCAGCTCCCCACGCCAGTGGTCAGTGGTTTCTGCTTATGCACTTCAGAATTCTTTCTTGGAATGGGGTTGCAGGATCTGTTTGGGCCTGGAGGCCTGTCTGGGGCCCCCACACGCCTCAACTGCTGACGGTGCACGGCCTCTGGGCCGAGGCTGGCCCGTCCGCCATTGCTGCCTCAGGGCCCAGATAACGGATGTGGGGGAAGCCCCAAGATGTTTCCTCTGGGGCTCGTACGTCCACCATCTTCACCAAACCTGCTCAGAGCTGCCCTCGGGGAAGAAGAGTTGGATCTAGTGAGTGAGACTGCCGGACAGTCGAGTCCGAGGAGGAACCAGCATTCCCAGGGTGACGGGGAGAGGAGATTCCCGAGCTGGAGTGCAGGGGAAGGAGACTCGAGGCTGGAGACAAAGGCCTTGGGTTGCAGGCTGGGCCCCACCGTCCCCTAACAGAGAGGTTCGCAACAAGTTATTTACCGTACATGAGCCACATCTGCAAAAGACGTTAACAGCTTCCTCATGTGTTGTGAGGAACAAATGGAATATTATATACAAAAGGCCTTTGTAATCTAAACAGTGGTTTCCAAGCCTCATTAGTTGTCAAGATTGCCAAGGATTTTTTTTTTTCCTCTTAAATTATAGATTTCTGGATCCTTCTCAAGCCTACTGAATTAGAACTCCAGAGGAAGCATCCAGGAATCTGTATTTTCAAGGACCCGCCCCCGCTCCGCCTGGGTTCTCCTGAAGCCCAGTCACAATTCTACTGCACTGTACAGGGTTGGCACTGCTCTAAGTCTGTGGAGAGGTCCCAGGTCTGAGTACTGTGTTTGGAGGGAACCCCCTAGAGCCGTCCGGCTTACAAGGGCAGGACATCACGATGGAGGTTTAGAGAAGTCCGACTCTCTGCTGAGCTAGAGCTTACGGAACCCATGCATCTGGGGAGGGCAGCTCTCCCTGGATGTACAGATGGTTCTCCCGCCTCTAAACATTCTCAGAGTGAAAGAACAGTCCCCTGATAACAGAGACACAGACATCACCTCTCGGTCTCAGAAGCCGGCAAGAGCTATGGACTCCTACCAGAGAAGGCAGCCGTCCAGTGTTTGAGGCCTCGTGGCTCAGGGAACTGATAGGGGGGTCATATCCCAGGGGAACACCTAGCCATATGGAGGGGGGCCTTGATATGGAAGGGAAAGTGCTGCACAGCCAGGAAGGAAAGAGCAGAAACCCCAGGGCCCTGGAGTGTCCCCCCCACCAACTACCACCCCCCGGAGCAGCCGTGAGCAAACTACTACCTTCCCTGGGGCCTCTGCCTTCATCTGTGAAATGTGGACACAACTTGTCCCCTACAGGAAGCTTGGTGAGCGAGCCGCAGACGGGAAGGGCTGCAGAGGATTACTAAAAGCCGTGCAAACATGATAGAATGTTTCTGTTCTTCAGAAGTATCATGACTCCTGGGGCGCCTGGGTGGCTCAGTGGGTTAAGCCGCTGCCTTCGGCTCAGGTCATGATCCCAGGGTCTGGGATCGAGTCCCACATCAGGCTCTCTGCTGGGCAGGGAGCCTGCTTCTTCCTCTCTCTCTTTCAGCTTGCCTCTCTGCCTACTTGTGATCTCTGTCTTTCAAATAAATAAATAAAATCTTTAAAAAAAAAAAAAAAGTATCATGACTCCTATACCCCACCATGGACAAGAAACTTTTCCCTAAAAATTAAAGGTCTGTGCAATGGATCCATTCAACGAAAAGCCTCCTCTTTGAATATCACACTCTCCCACCTCAAGGGAAAGAACCCAGTCTCCAACAAGACGCCCCCGCCCCCCCGCCCCGGGGAAGGGCACGGCTTGTTTCCGAATCTCCCCCCACCGTCCCACCACCACCACGGGACAGGACGGAAGCGCAGACCAGGGGCACCCGGAGGTGTGCGGACGATTGGCCACCTCTGAGAGGTTACGTTAGGTAGCTTTGAAAAGAAGGGTTAAAAGTGAAAGAGATCCTGGAAGGCTTTGCAAAACCACTAAGTAACAAAATGTAGCTCCCACCTCCCACCCACGCACCACTGGAAATAACTTTAAATAATGCATCTGAGAATGTCTGCAGAACAGGCGGTCTGGATTAAGGACTTTTAAAGGGATGGCGTTCCCGCAACGATCCTTGCAGGAAAATCATCTGGAGAGTCATCCGATTCTCAGGCAAGTTGGTGGTGACAAACGACCTTGAGGCCAGCTTGCAGCCAGAGCTGTGATCTTGGTATGCTAGATGGCATCTCATGGGAAAGGAATTTAGGGCCAAAAAAAGGCCCGGGGGTCCTCCCACCCCCATGTGCCCACTCTTGCCCCAACAGTCTTGTGGAAGACTTGCTTACTGTATCTGAACAGAACCCCATAAAGAGCGTGGCTGGTCTTTAGGATGTTGTAACTGAGCCACAGTCCTTTGTTCTTTTAACAAAAAGTCACTGAACATCTACCCTGCACCAGGCATTGTTCTGGCCCTGGGGATACAGTAGGAAATGAAACAAACAGAAGCCTTGACCTTCAAGCAGTCTCCACTGTTGGAGGGAGGAGGGACAATAAATAAAGATATGCATGAGTGCATTTTATAGTAAGGATTTTGGGCGACAGCACGTAGGGAAAGATGGGGGGGAATTCCAGATGGGGGTGGGGGTGGGGCTCAAAGAAAATCCCAGATGAACCGAGGAGGGAGTGAACCAGGCGCAGATCTATGCGAAGAGCATTCCTGGTACAGAGACCGGCGAGCACAAGAGGACCGAGGCAGTGGCCTGTGCAGTGCATTCAAGCAACGGTAAGTAGAACACGGGGCTGCCGCTGAGCTGAACGGGAGAAGATTCCCAGGCGGCACGGGAACACACCCGTTAGGGACTTGCAGGCTTCAGATTGGACTTTGACCATGACGGAGAGAACTCTGGGGCATTCTGAGTAGCGGACCAGAACAATCAATCCTACATTTTAGAAGATCTCTGGTTATTCTGAGGAGGCTGGATGGTCAGGAAAGCAGAAATAAAGACAGACAGAGCAGTGTGGAATAAAGCAAACAGGGAGGAGAGCGGTTGGACCCCGTGTGGGGGCGGTGGGGCTGAAAGGCTTGCCGAGGGCAGGCTCATGAAGAGCTCGAGGCATTGAAAGAACCCCCAAGCGCTGGGCTAGACCCTCTGGACGAGGAGAGCAGAAAACCATGACCAAGGTGCCTCTTTGACATCCTAAGGATGGAAAAACATAAGAGGGGCCTGGGCTGGGGACCCCAAGGAGGGGCTGATATTTGAAGGCCAGAGTCTGCAGGAGACAGAAGAGAAGGAGTGACCGTCTCAACTAGAGGGGGCCCTCCCACCAGGGCAGTGAGTAGCCAGGAACCTGCGTGGGGCTCAGAGCAGAAACAGCTCACAGGGCAGGGCCTATGAGACAGAACAGACTCCCGGCAGCAAGGGCTCTCCAGCAAGTGTCAGGGAGGAAGGAGGAGTCACGTGCTTCAAGCACCACGGGCCGACAGGAAGAGCACAGAGGCTTGCCCCCTGGGTGGGATAATGCCCAGGCCAGCGGTGACCTTGACAAGAGTCGTCTGGACGGAAGGGAGAGCAGAAAGCCAGAGGGCAAGGAGCAAAGGAGAGAAGCAGAGGGCAGGCTGTGGAGAGAGCCAGTGCAGATAATGCTTCCAGAAGTTTTACTTTTCAAGAATCTGTTCTCAATGCTTCAGGGTTTGCAAGAGGAGAAACCACTACAATGATATCTCCAGCGGCTAAGCCTGATGTTCCTGCCTCTGCCCAGAGGCTTGCTGGCTTCTACCATGGGACCGACGCTTGCTTTAGTGCCTGCCACAGGTCTTTCCCTCTCAGGGACGTACTCTGAGGAGGAGGAAGAAGGAAGATAATCCTTTGAAGGACTTGCAGGTCATAAAGCCCCTGAGTGGTTTCTTTTCCATCCTGGACGTCACTAAAACAACTCCGAAACCCCTACATACTCCAGAAAGCTTCCGGGTCAATTTAGCACAGACCTAGAATTTCAGACATGACCCTGCTGAAGAAAAGAAAGCTCAGAGAGGGGAAATGACCTCTTGTCTCTTCCAATTATTAGCTGCATCGTCTTAGGCATTTCTTTTAAAGTAATCTCTATACCCGATGTGGGGTACAAACCCACGACTCCAAGATCAAGAGCCCAGCCAGGCGCCCCTTGGCTAGTTACTTTTAACCTCAGAGCTTTAATCCATCTGTAAATGGACAATTATAATAACACCCACCATCTTGGGTTATAATGAGGATTAAGATAATCATTACATGCAAGATTCTTAGAATAGTGGCTGGCACATGGTCAACACTCAAAAAAAAAAGTTATTTTTAATTTCTATTGCCCAAGTCACTCAGATTTGTGTCGGAGTAGCAAGAGGATACAGTAGAACCAACGTCCTACTCCAATCTGACAGAAATCCTGACATCAAACCTCATCCTTCCCTCCACAAAAGACCCACCTCCACAATGAGCTTTTAATCTCTGTGCCTCTCTTATCCCTTTATTGGCTCTAGCCAAAAAGCCTTTCTTTATTCCATGTTATTACTAGTAATTTAAAGGGCTATTATCAAGGGTCTGATGGGGGTTTTGTTCTTTGCTCTTATGTAGACCCTATTTAACCCTTACATGATCCTCAGAGGCCACTTATAACTACCCCATTTTACAGGTCAGGAAGCTGGTGCCCAGAGATTAAATAATGTGCCCAAGGTCATAGGGCTGAAGGCGGCAGAGGTGGGAGTCAAACAAGCCTTCGGACTCCAGGGTTCAGAGGCTCACTCCTTCCAAAATCAGCCTGCCCAGTGCTGCCGGGTGACACCAGGCACTAAGGTCCCAGCGATCTGCCAGGAGTGAGGCTCTAGGGCTTTGTTAAGTCGTTCTGGAATGAGGACAACAGCTCCATGTGGGCTGTATTTTAAACCCCGGACTAGGTAGGTGCGCCTCTGCTTTCTCAGAGCGGTTGAAGACCTACGTGAGAAATCCACTCGCAGCCGGATTCGTTCTTACCCAACAGTTCATGGGGGCTGGGCGGCCGGTGGGCAGGAGGGGAAGGAACAGGAAATCATTCGCTGGTGGTTGACCAGGCCCCCCGAGGCTTCTCAGCATTACAGAACTGCCACCAACAGTCAGGGCGGTTCCTGAGAACCACGAGAACCTTGGGGTCAGCCAGAAGGCACCTGTGGTGACATCGCAGGGTGGGGCAGTGGAAAATACACAAGCTTGAGGGGCTGTTTCCCCTTCTGTGAACACAAGAGCACTAGAGAAGCTAATTATAACCACTATGCCCCCAGCCCCCTCCAAGGGCAATGGACATTTCTAAGTGCCTTGGCTGTTTCTAGTGCTTCTTCTACTGAGCTATAGCCGTGGCCACGCCTAATGTGGTGGAGGCCACTGGGTCCTTGCTGTGGGGGCGAGGAGGGAGTGAGGACACCTTATCCGCTCAGAGTGCTCTTATGCTGACTGCTGCAGGTCCTCCAGGTTCGCATGGGATTCTCTTGTTGGACTACAGGGTACAGCCACTTTTCTAGGGGTACAGAGGTGGGGGGAGTGGGAACCCAACAGTCTCACTGTCAGCCAGTCCAGGGTACAGCAGTGCCAGGGGCAGACAAAGAGGATTTGGAAGGTCGGTCTTACAACGAAGAGGAAGAGAGACGCTTCCTCTCTCTGGACCTCCCCGTCTTAGGCTAAGGCTCTAGGGAGTCTGGCTGCATCTAAAGATTATTCTGGAACCTGGGAGGCCCAGGGGACAAGGGTCTCTGCCATGGGAAGATAGCCAGGCTTTGGCCAAGAGGTGGCCAGAAGGGAAGTCTGTGATATTGGGCTGGTCCTAAGAACAGCCCCGATCCTGGGTGGCTCGTGTGGTCTTGCCCAGTTGATGGCTTTAGAGCCTGGTGGGGAGGAGGAGATGAAGATGTACTGGGCACAGCTTCTCTGCCTCTACAGAGGGCCACTGTGACAGCCCCAGAAAATCCCACCTCTGCGTCCTCCCTGCATGGTCCCCGTGCCTCCAAAGCATACGCAGAAAGGTGAGTGCCAGTGTGGCCACCAGAGGGAAGATGAGCCTTTGAATCACCTCCATCCTTGGCGTATTTTAAAAGAGATGAGATGCAATTTTGGCTCCAAATCAAGGGCTGGAGCTGAATGACCTTAGTCTTTGAGGGAGAGGTGCTGTCTCTGTCAAGAATGGCCATCCCCGGCGCTGTGGCCGGGGGGGTGGGTACGTGGCGGTGGCTACAGGCCGGGCTTTATGGTTTGCAGAAGCTGGCACTGACGACGGTGCCATATGTTGTATTCTGAGACTCAAACATAAACTTCTGCTGGGTGTTTGGATTTGGGTTGTTTAATTATTCCCTGTTTTGGGAGAGAGCAAAGAAGGGATTGTGTGTCCACATGTGTGCTCAGAGGGAGACAGGGCAAGCAGACCGAGGAGTGACCGTTACCATCGGGGGCTTGCTCCAGGAAGGGCTGCTGACCCTTCTAGCGACAGAGGAGGTAAATGGCCCCAAAACACAAGAGCTCCACTGACACGACACCAGTCAGGGGCGTCTCCTGAAGCACACGCTTTCTGGACAGCCTCTGTGGAAGCATAAAGCAGCCTGTGCCCTATCTCCTTCCTAACAGACGCCACCAGCAGCAGATGACAGCTGCTAAAGAGGCGGCCCCCATCCCCATCTGGATGCAAACATCACACCCCCAACCCTAATCAGCAGTGAGAAGTAACATTTCTGGAGTGTTACTGATGTCCTAGGCACCATGCAAACCTTTGGAATTTCTCTCTTTTCATCTTCAGAATTCTATCATGTCGCTATGATTAGTATACCCACTTTACAGATGAGCAAAGGAGAGGTAAGTCATTTGTAGAAGGTTGTGCACATCGTATGAGGGGGAGCTGTACTCAAACCCAGGTTTGCCTGATTACCCCTACTCTGAACGACCCTCCTACCATGGCTTCCCTCCACCGTGACGTCGCCTCCAGGCTGGAGGCCAACAGCTGGCATTGCCCCCTGTGAGCAAGGCTGCGGGAGGAAGCACACTTGGGAAGTATTTAAGGTTCATGCCCACCGCCATGAATTATCTCCAGATTTGAGGAAATGGGGGACCACAAGTAAGTTGTCCAAAGCCACACAACAAAGCAGCAGCACTGCTGGGAATCAGCAAAACTGGGTTCAATCCTGTGTTTTTTCCATTTCAGCGCATGTGGTCTCTGGACCCATTGCTGGGAGGAAGGGGGCTGCCTCTTAGTCACTTCACCGATTAAAGTCAGCGAAGGAGGCTCAGATTTTCCCAAACATTGCATAAATAGGTTTAGGTGGGATCTTGGAAAAAACGTGAACCGGAGGCCCGTGAGTAGCAATTTCAGGGAAGGAGATTCGTGAAGAACTTCCTAATCCCCAAATGTGGCAAAAAAAAAAAAAAAAAAAAAAAAGATTTCCTTGCAAGGTGGACAGCTCCCCTGTCTACCCAAGCACAATTTCAGGGAACACCTGGTGATTCTGGATTCTGGAGAGGCGATCAGTAAGGGAGGAACTACAGTTTGGCAGTCCAGCATCTGAGCACCTGTCTTACTCAGGGACCATCCTGATATAAGGGAGAGGGAAGCCCCAGTCAGGAAGCTGATGGGGCTGATGTTTGCTCAGCTTCCTGCCAGATAACACCCAGGCAAATGACCTAGACTTCACCACTCAACCTCTCCCATCAAGGACTTGGAACCTTAAAACAGCAGCCCAAAATGCAGGGGTGGTGGCCAGTGTCCCGGGTTCCTGCTTTCAGAGTCTGGTGAGCCAATTTGCACATCAGTTATGTGAGCTACTGAAAATCTTCTAAGTTAGCCAGACACAGTTCTGGACCTGGGATACAAGCATTTGATGCAAAACTGCGTTACATCAGGTCACTGAGCTGGGCACATATCTGGATTCCTGGTGTGGCTCAGTAAAAATACCCAGTCTAAGTCCCGGGTTCAATAGAACCTACTGAGTCAGAATCTTCAGAGGTGTACTCTGAAGATCATGTATTTTAAGGCTCCCCAGAGGATTCTGACATGTAGCCAGATTTGAAAGAGGCTGGAATAAATAATCTCTACAGTTCCTAAAATAAAATACTAGGATTCTTGAAACATTCGTACCAAGAACCCAGGCATGACTCTCAGGAAAACGCAAGATGTCTCTCCAGTGGATCCTGGCACATTGCAAGGGTTAGGGGTACTAACCCCTGCATAGTGGAAATTCCACACGTAACTTTGGACTCCCCCCAAACCTAACTACTGATAACTTACCATGGACAGGAAGCCTCACCAATAACAAACACATGTTGTGTTTATAGGCTATGATTAACACGTTTCATATGTCATGTGTATTCTATATGCATGCTTACGATAAGGCAGGCTATAGAAAAGAAAATCACGTTATGAAGTCATAAGACAAGATACAGTTATAGTACTGTATTGAAAATATGTGTAAGTGGCCCCATGTGCATTGTCCAAGGGTCAACTACAGTTACTCTTACTAACAAGAAGGATAACAATCTTGGGGGCGCCTGGGTGGCTCATTTGTTAAGTATCTGCCTTTGGCTCAGGTCATGATCTCAGGGTTCTGGGATGGAGCCCTGTATCAGGGTCCCTGCTTGGCGGGAAGCCTGCTTCTCTCTCTCTCCCCCTCCCCCTGCTTGTGTTCCCTCTGTCCCCCCCCCCCCAAAAAAAAAAGAGAGAGAGAGAGAGAAAGGAAAAAAAATAAAGGATAACACCTTGGACACATAACATACACTCCCGAGAGGCTAAAGCTCTGAGATAGCTTCCATTTCCACAGAATATTCATTTCCAAGGGCTCTCAAAGCTACAGATCTTTACCACAGCCTACAATCATCCTGGGCCTTCCTCGGGGCAGGGGATGAGATCCACGTTTCCGTGGACATTTGTTCAATGCTATAACACTGGGCTAGCAGGAGCCCTTTGTCTTCCCAAATAAAGGCCTCCCTCCATCATGGGGTGCTGCTCTTAAGATCTATCTTCAGTGTGCCCAAAGGAAAGCCTCAGGGCTTTCTGAGCCTTAAGTGTCCTGCCTGAGAGGAGGCCCACCAATGCCAACCCACTTTGTGTGGTCTCCAGGCAGAAGAGGACAGAGGAGGGCGGACGGTTGGCACATCACAACCTCTCCATCCTGGTTCTGAAGGCTCAGAAGGCAGGTATTTTAGAGAACGAAGGTGGACATCCAGCCCACTGTCTGGGGCTCAACACTGCTCATCTGTCCTCAAGCAAAATCCCCATTTCTCCTGGAAACAATGACTTTGCAGCAGCTATGCTTGGAGCTACCAAAGCCTTCCGGGGTTCATGGGTTTCTTTTGCATGGTTTCTCTGGTTTTTTGTTATCTTTTCCATACCATAGGTAGGGAAGGGACCTGCCAAGCCCATCCACCCTCCCCTTGGACCCTAGCCCTTAGATCTCCTCAAGGTACTTCCTGGCACAGGCTCTCTTGGTAGCCTTCCCAGTGCCCAACAGAGCTAGAGAACACAATAAACTAGAGCCAAGTGGATCCCAGCAGAGCCCAACCATAACTCAGGGGCACGATGGAAGGTCCCATCCTGTGGGACAGCACCTTCCCTCTGGAGGAAACTTCCAGATCCACGTGGGCACATATCTGCTAAGGTCGCTAGTGCCTCAGGAAAGTGAACCCAGCTCCTACCTCCTCACCCCAGAGCCTTACATGAGCCACCAGCCTCGACAGGACCTTGAGGACAGCTCGGCCATCTGGTTTTTGTACAATCTGCATACATACAGTGCACAAAAATTTATCTTCCAGGGCCTTCAAAA
The DNA here is from genome assembly GCF_964662115.1 of Mustela nivalis. Classification (NCBI taxonomy): domain Eukaryota; kingdom Metazoa; phylum Chordata; class Mammalia; order Carnivora; family Mustelidae; genus Mustela; species Mustela nivalis. The sequence continues at coordinate 25,570,523 of NC_139028.1, read as the reverse complement.
TGTACACAGCTGAATCCTACTGCTGACTTTGGCACTTGCTCCTGGTATCTGAGAAGAACAGATTCAATTAAAAAGGAAGTAACAGATGCTGCAAATCACTCCCTCATTTTGAGAGAAGTTTTTTTTTTTCTTCTTCCCAAATGGCCTGAATTACTTGATGATGAACAGCCATGCAGCAAAAAAAGGCTGGCATGACAACTTCCAACCTGGCTTCAAGCCAAGGGGAAGCTGTGGGTTCTTCCTCCTAGGTGGTCTTTATGCCCTGGCACATTCTTTTGTCTGGTCTGGGTATTGTTGTGTAGAGAACTTGGCTGGAGGTAGAGAATGGACAAAATGAACCCAGGGTGCCTTTTAGCCTTGGAATGCTTTGCTTTTCCTCACTTGTCCTCAGTGTCCTGGTGAGGGGCATGTGTGGACATCAGAGATAGAATTAGTATCCCCATTTTAGAGGTGGAAGAAGAGAGGCCCCAGGAAAGTAGGGTAGTTCCCCAAACTTAACCACAGGAAATTAGTTCTGTCAGGAAACCTCCATTCTTTTCCCACAATGCATCTGTGCCCCGCACACAGAAGGAGGTAGCGATGGGGCCAGGGCTGGGCTGGAAGACCCTGGAGCACGTTCAAGGGATCAGACATATGGGTTCCTGGTATGTGTCCTTGAAAGGCACCCACAGGCTGCTGTGCTCAGCTTTCCTTGCCTACCACTCAGACCTGCTCAACAATTCCACATCCTGGTTCAGCTTCATCCTGTCTATATCTTCTGAGACCTCCTGGGACTCTGGGGGCCATCCTGTCATTGAGGACTTGGGATAGGACCCACCTAGTGGGAGAATAAGGCAAGGAAAAAGGAAGAAGTTGGATTTTTCCATGAGACCCTATTGCTTCTCTTTTCCCTAAGTATTAAAACACTAAAAAGATGAAGAATCCCAGGGCTGAGCAGAGGATGGGGTCCCCCACAACCAAAAGAATTTTAAAAAATAATAAAATAAAAAAAGATGTCTGCTGCAGAGATTTTTGGAGCCTGGAATGGCAAGGCTGAGAAGCTTCCTTGCCAGAGATTTTATAAGAGGAGTGAGGGGGATCCCTTTGGGGGAATTGGCTGAGGGGATCCTGCCTGGATACAGAGGCACAAAGTCAGCAGTGCTCACTTTTCTTTCCCGGAGTCTTGCTTCTAACAGTCGTCAAGTGACAGGGTTCCCACGCTCCCTAACCCCATGATTTTACCGGTGATCTTATTTTCTGAAGCAAGAGTCCATGAAAGGCACGACTTGAAAATCATGATTTGAAAATTGCAATTGTTCCAGAAAACCCAAGATGTCTGCTTAGCTATTCCCATGACCTCTCTACCTCCCAAAGCATATAACCTGGGCTTCCTCTTCCTGTGGAACAAGAGAACAAAAACTCTAGCGAGGCGGCGGGTGGCTTGGGCTCCCATGGGCCACTGCTCCCCCCGTGATGCCCTTCTGGGGTGACCTCTCTCCCCACTCCCTTTCTGCATTGGCACCTTTCCTTTCCACTTCCCCAAGTTGGGCTCAGTTACCATTTAACTGCAGCTCTGTGATCATGAAGGGTAGGGACACTGCAGCCAGCTAGCCAAGGATTTCACTTCTGGCTCTACCACTTCTCAGATGTGGGACATCAAGGTGGGCCTTACATGTCTGAGCCTTCTCCTTGCAAAATGGGAGGGGACTGGACCTGCCTAGCAGATGGATGGTGATACTTAGGGTCATAACATGCGGAGGACAGCAGCGCGCCTGGCATGTAATAAGCCTGGACAATAAACGTGGCCCCGTCTCAACTACCAGCATCCTCCCAAACTTGCTCCTCCTCCTGTCCTGAATGCCTGACCTCGGCCTCCTTTACCTGTGTCTTCTAATTTTACTTTCATTGGTCTCCCTGCCTTCTATGCAGGGGAGCCGGAAGGCCAAGCCAGGCCATTTATTCTCCATGAGCTTAAATCCATGACTGAGCATGCACGTTCAATCCAAGGAGAATGAATGAATGTGTGAATGAATGAACACAAACAAACAAAGAAAAAAAAATGGCTTAGAGCTCTAGCTTCCGAGATGTGGGGATCATCTCTCCCTCGTCTCTAGCGGAAGGAACTGGGTGGGGGTTCAAGTCTCCCATTTGCAAAAGCCTTGGACTATACAAGTCTACCAAAGATATAAAGTGCCTGATTCGAAACATTTCTGCGGATCACAGGCCCACACCTGGAAAGAGTTAACCATCAGGTGCTGGGGAGATTTTCATGGTCTTTAATAAGGGATCAAAGCAGCAGGACACACATGCGCTGAATCTCTAATCCCTCCAACGCCCACATATGTTCCCTTTCCCCTTCTGATTTACTGAAGTTCAAGCTCACTTATCAGGAAACACACTTGCCAGCTTCCACTGGGGCTGACCTGTAAGTGATGAAATCTTAGTTCTTCCCCCCAAATCCTCACTCCTGAAATTCCATCCTCACCCCATTCTTCCCATGGGATAGGGGTTGGGATTCCTTGCTTTCTGAAATCCCTTCTATAAAGAGCCCACATTTTACAAAAGTAGACATAAAGGTGGGGATGGGGACAGGAAGGTGACATTTCAAGGATGAAGGAGTTTCTCAGGGTTCGGTTGGCTGGTTCTCGGGCGGTCAGAGAGAAGACCACGAGTTGAACACCTACACTCCAGGCACCATGCTAGACGCGCTACATACACCTGCTCCTCTCATGCCCGACAACTATGACAGAGAGATGATTCCACACATTCTGCTTATTCAAGCCCAGGGCGGGGACTTGTCCCGTGTCACAGGGCTCCTGGAACATAAAGCCAGGACTCAGACATCAAACTTAGAGATGTTCTAGTTTGAAAACCTGTGGAGGCCTTCTGAGGGATGCAAGTAAATAAAATTGGCAACACAACTGACAACAAATGGAAAATGAACATCTAGGTTACCAAAAATCATAAGTAAAATGACGTTTAAAATAATTTACTGCAATTCCCTGGAGGAGTCATGCGTCTCACATCTGAGGGCCTCTCTCCTCCAGAGGAGGTTGAGAATCATGAGAACCTTTGAGATAATCGCTCCCAGTCCTTTCCCTTTACAGAGAGAACAGAGTCTTTAAAGGGTCCAAAGACAACTAGAGTCCAGGGTTTCAGCTTCCTGGTCCCAGTGCTTTTCTGCTAGGATTATCTTACGCCAGGAGAAGAGACAGCCAAAGATGGACTCCACTACGGTGGTTCTAAACCCTAAGAATTATGACCCAGCAGATTAGCTCTTTATTTCTACTGAGGGAGAGAGAGGAGACAATAAAGTTTGACTGCAACCGGAGACTCAAGGTGCTTATTCATTCAAGAAATACATACTTATCAGGCATTATATGTAGAAATTAAAAAAAAAAACAAAAAGAGAGAGAGAGAAAGAGAGAGTGAGAAACTATGAGCAGCCACACAGCTTATGGAGAAAGAGGGCCATCCCCATCATGATCTTTTTTGATGGTAAGGGTTATAACAAAGGTGAGGACAAGGCACTTGGGCAGCCCAGAGGAGGAAGAATCAAGTGAGACGGTTTCACTGAGAGAAGGAATGAGGGCATCAAGCAGAGAAGGCATGGGCGAGCAAAAGTTTCCTACTCCTCAGCAGGAACAAGGAAGTACTGGAAAAGCCTGAAGAGGCAGGTCTTCTCTCAGGTTAGGGAGCAGAAGTCTTCTGTGCCTGGTGACTTATAAGAACGGTGGGTACAGTAGTTGGTCCCAGATATTTTTGGACTTTCAGAGCTTTCAGAGCAGAGGCCAGCAGGCTGAAGGTGGACTGGATGGAGTTAACTTTTAATTTTCTCAATTAACAACTTATTCTAAAATCTCCAATGCCAATGATCACCATGAGTTCATAAAAGAAAGGATGTTTTAACACCCCCAAAACTAGGCAGGGTACAGTCCCAGAAAAAAGGGCACTTTTTTTTCCCCTGAGAAAGATCATCTGGAAACTTTCCACCAGTATGCTTCTTACTTTACTCATTTCCCATTGTACCAATGACAAGGTTGACAGGATTTGGGACCGACCCAAGTCATGACTGGAGGATATCACCCACCAGCCCTGCTATATTTAGATAGATTTAAATTGGGGCAAGCTAAGCTCTTTTACTGGAATGGTGCAAACTTCTGGTTGGTATACTTATGACAATCTACGGGTAGATGCAGCTGAAATTCTCCACCAGATCATCCCTTTACAGTATATGAACCAAGCCATAAGGTATTTTTGTCGACATACACGATTTTGGGTACTCCCTTTAGCCAAGGATTTCCAGAACCATCCACCTACGCAGTTCTTCTGAAAGAACTCCAGGCTTTTACATTCCAGCATCAGGAGAGCAACAAGTCTAAAACTCGTTATTCTGAAGGCTATCCCCAAGCTAGCCCCTCCCTCTCAACACACTCAGGAGGATCAGGGATTCCTGAGGGAAGCTTGTATCCAGGGTACCAGAGTAAAATGCAAAATGTACACTCTAGCTTAACAACACAGGTCGTTGGCAACAAAGCCATTTCTCCAGACCTTTATGGGAGGAACTTTCCCACAGTCAGCCAGATGTGCAAATAAGACCTTTGAATGCCTTGGTGTGTAGAGACTACAGAAGCTACCAGAGGGTGTAGCTGAGGAGAAGGTTCTCAAATTCATTTTTTTCCAACTTTGTTCAGAAGGGGATGGATGGATGCTTACAAACAACCCACACTTTCTAAAGTCCCAACCCTAGGTCTGAATCTGGGAGAGACATTAAGGACTAGAGCTTTTGATGAATAAGGAGGAACGTTTTTATCTTCTTCCTTCACGATGAACATTTGGCCTCCTCAGGAATGACCATTAGGACATTTGGTGGCCTGAGATCCAGACCCAAGCAGGCTAAATGTGTGCACCTCAGTGCAACTTGGGGAGACAGGCGCCATAGGTAAGATCACAGGATTCCAACTGCTTCCTGCACAAAAGGAGGGTGTCAGCCCCTGAGGGCCAAAGGCAGAGCAAGGGGTATACAAAGTCCTGTGACAAAGCTGAGTGGTGAGGACAGGAAGGTCAGAAAGAACCCCCTGTGCAGTCGTGTTCTTTCTCACCTCACCCACTCACAAGGGTGCTCGACCTCCCTGTTAACTAACCGCATGCGGTAGTTGGAGGTGGGGATGCCCCGGTGGGTTGGTGAGGAAGCCCGGGGGCTCAACCACATTCAGGATGTTACCTCTTTGGAAAAGAATCCATCTTTGTTAGAACTGGAAAGGAGACCTTGCTTCTACAGTTTCCATGAGAAATTACCGGGGCCTGTAAAGGAAGGGAAGGTCATCAGCCCTAAGGGCCGTGGGCTGTGGGTTCTTGGATTGGTTGTTAGTAGTAAAGAGGATTTTAGGTTGAGCCAGCTGCAACCTCAAAGCCACTTCCCTTTGGGATTCATGAACTCGGCTGGAAGCTAGCAGGGCAGCCGGGGTCTATGGGAACAGCTCTGCTCCCCGCAGGGCCAGGGGGCTAGGATACGGCCAAACATACCATATCAGGCAGGTGAGTACCTGTTCCCTCCCTCTATTTAAGTCACTAGGTTTGGAGCCCTAACACAAATCCTTCTCTAACCATAGGTGTTCCATCTCTGTGACTTTTCCTTTCTCCTAACCCCCACAATAAAGAAAACAGAAGAGGGCTGATCGTTTATATGTGTTGCCAACTCTAGAAAGCATAGCCCTTAAAGAAACCCTCAAGTAAGCGCTCTATTTAAAAACAAACAATTTAAACAACTGTTTTCAGAGACATCAGCCCATAATCGGAGAGCGGCCTCTGAAAATCAGGTACCAGCCCTAGGACTGGGCAATGCTATTGGGACCAGCTGAACCAAAGCCTCCTCAACCCCTGTCCTCAGGTCTACCATTCTCAGACCCACTGGCCTGTCTAACCTTTCACAAGGTCACAAGGTGATCCTCCCCCAACGTGAAGACCAGTAGTTGTTTTCAAAGTTGAAAACTGTGAACTTCTTCCAGCCACCATCTCAGAGGAAGAACCTGGGAGGTTGTGATTCAGAGACTCCATATTTGGCCAGATGAGAATGTTCAGCTCTCAGGTTTCAGGCTCCGCAGGGTGAGGGCTCAGCCCCTGTGTAAAAGGTCAACCTGCTCTGGTCGCTCTTGAGTTCACACATGGCCTACAAAGCACTTGCCGGTGTTGGCAAAACTTTGCTTTGGTCTTTAAGGGACCTTAAGCCGCAGGCTCTTTGAGTGAGGCAGACTGGTTTCTGAGTCCAAGTGAGTCACTCTTGAGGCCAGGGCTGTTGGCCTGTCAGGGGATGGTGGCCCCCGAGCCAAGAGATCTTCTTGTCCACCAAGATAGGGAGGAATGACCACTCTGAAGCCAGGAGGGCACATGCTAAGGATGCCAGGTTTCTAGAGTACACCCATCAGGGCCTGTGCCATTGCTAACGTCGCTTCCACCCTAGGAAAAGAAACTTTTCCATCAACCCCTAAACCAGTACCAGGTCCAAGTCCTATTCTCTTAAATCTTAGTCACTTCCTGTGTCCTAAGTTTCAAAACTTAGTCTAGAAGTCTCAGTCGGCAGATTTTTCCCTATTTTTCAAGAGGAGAAGCACCATTTGATCGTTGTTTTGAAAAGTAGAAAGAAGAAATTTTGAAATATGTGGCATGTCTGCAACCAAGCCAGCTTGGTATGTAAGTACCAGCTGTATGTAAGTACCTGCTCCGGGTCAAGGTCACAAAGAGGAGGATGAAGAAGACATTCCACATATGAACCAGACATAGCATTCAACTTCAGGTTTTTAAAGGAGTAAATGAACAAATGATGAATGAATGCAAAATCAGGGTTAATGCTAAGTTTTATAGCAATTCCCCTCCTTTGTATAACTGCATTAATATGTTCCAAAGAGGATGACTGAGAATAAACATTTTTCCTGAGTTAAAATCAGAAGGTTCTTCTTCCTAATGTTTTTCCTCCTTCTCCCCCCAACCCCCAAACACATCTTTGGCTTCTAGAATCTTCTGCAATGTGGGTTTCTTTCAAGTCTTTAATTGGGACCTTGAATCCTGAAGGAAAGAGTCCTCATGCTCTTTGGGGATAAAGTCCCAGATTTGACTTTATGGGATAATATTCTGTCTTTTTAAAAGTACTTTGTCAACAGATCGTTATTTTAGACCCTTCCATCTCTCTCTGCACAGAGTTCATTTAGGGTTCTGAACGATAGGTTCCCTTGCACATGCATGTGTTGTGCTTGGATTCATTATTATAGCAAATAATTCCATTTTCTAGGGAACAAGGGTCACTTCTCGTGGGGTGTTTGCTGATCCCTCTGCTCAGAATACACAATAGTATTTGCAAACCACATGACGGAACAAAAGGAGACAAACTTCTGTCCTCATGGAGACTGTAGTCTCCACTGGACATCAAGGTTAAAAACGGGAAGCCAGTGAATGGTGGCACAAGGCGGCTTCCCTTATGAGACCAGCTTGTGTCTTGGGAGCTCCAGGGAGATGGGTTGCTCTGGGCAAAGGCTGCCAGGACAGGTTTTGAGATGGAGCAGGGACACATCCAGGGGAACGTCAAAAGGAAAGAACTGGTCCTATTCTCAACCCGCCATCCGTTCTGCTCTGAAGACCCTTAGTTCCTTGAGAGAAGCAGTGGGCTAGCGAGTGGGAGCCGCAGGGGTGCGTGGAGAGACACCTGTGCCTCTGGGTAAAGCTCGGCCCTCTGGGAGCTCAGGGCCTTGAGAGGCGCATCGAAGGGAAGAACACAGTCCTCGTGAGAAGCCCACGGATGTCACAAACTGTGAGTGTTACCCAAAAAGCAGCTCACACAGGCTCGCATCCTATCGGGCGCCCAGCAGAACTTGCCACAGCAAGTGCCTCGCTCCCCTTAATAAGGCCTCGTTTTATGATCTCCGTGCTCTGTCATTTCTCCCACTGCCTTGTACACTGGAACACTCTACTCCTTACACTTCGTGTTAGGGGGCTTCGGGCTACAGCGCACAATAAAAAGACCAATTCGAACGTTTCCCACTGTCTTTTCCTTGCTTTGTAATCCCCCAAATCAATCAACCCAGTCCCTAGACCCTCCCAACAGACAAGCAGGTCTGTGAATGCCCTCGGACAAAGCAGCTGAGAAATTCAAAGCAGATGGAGAATCACACAACCATGCAAATTAGTACAGGCCTTGGGCGGGACAGGATGACGAGGTTGGGGGCTGGGAATTAATTTTTAATATAAAACAGAAATAATCACCCACGGCACTGATGTTCTTTTTGTGACAAACCAAGATGGTTCTGCTTAAATGGGGAAGTGGGGGGAGGGGGTCTCTTTCCGAGCTCTCTACATGTACACACCGAGAGCTGGGTCTCCTCGGGCTGACTCCCGTGGCATGAAGTCCACGGTGTGGGGCCGTGGACTGTTTGCCCCAGGTGAAGCTTTTCCTCACTGGTCAGCACGACGCTTCCAAGCCCAAACTGCTAACATCAACATCAGAACTAAATTACGAGCGCCAAGGAGACGAACACGCAAAAATCTAAACCAAAAAATGAAAAAAAAAAAATCAAACAAAAAGAAACGTTAAAGTTTATCCACTTGACTGCAGAAGTTTAACAAGAAATTCTCAACTTGCCGAAGGATGGGAAGAAAAAAAGCACTCACCGTCTGTAACTCGGGTCACGGCCCAAACCAAGGAGGAGACAGGGTTTGCAATGTTAAACCATCCGCCCGGCACCGGGGACTTCACACTTAGCTTAAGGAATTGCGTCTCCAACCAGCTCTGCAAAGAATAACTTCTGGGTCCTCCACCTAATCAACAGATGCTCACTTCTACCTTATGGAGGAGGCAGGGCCGCTCCCCGAGGGGAGGAAGATGGCCGCTCCAGCTTGTTCTCCGGGCCTCGAAGGCTCCCGTGCTGGGCTCCCTCTAATAGCCACACCTGATTGATCACACCACACACCTGCCCACCGAGTGGGGCCAGGTGAGTAAAGGTCCTGAATGGCTCCACCACGGGCCTGTCGGTACCATAGTCAATTTCTGGACTGAGTTTAAAAATCAAGTAATACCATTTACGCAGAGCTTAAGAGATCACGCAACACTGAAAAATCTGTGTCCTCTGCAACAAAAATTGTGTCCCCTCACAGTCATTCTGGAAGGTAGCCGCTCTTCTTTACAGATCTTTCACAGAAAAGACGGAAGGACCTGCCAGTAACACACATGAGGAAGGGGCTGGGCCAAGATTCCAACCCAAGTCTGTGGCTCCATATACTGCTCTTGGGGGCTGTGAGTTCTTTGAGATTGGGGGGTCATACTGTTCCCCCTCTGGAAGGTTGGAGGTAGGCTCTGGGCTACATCTGATGCATGGCAAAGTGGAAAAAGTATGTGCCCTAGAGAGAGAGCTAGGTCCTGATTCTGGCTCTGCCACTTGCTTGCTGGAAATCCTGAGCCAGTTCGCTCCCACTATGAGCATCTCAGTCTTCTCCTCTGTGAAATGGGACCAGGATCCACCTCACCGTACTGTTGCGAGGACTGAATGAAATAACTTTTGCAGAGCAGGTACCTAATGGACACCAATTTGTTTCCATGCAACAACCCCCAACACACACACTTCCCCTGCCCAGGATCAAGAGATTGAGAACCAATCCCAGTCCCCGGTCTGCATACATTACACATCTAGATGCACAACTTCAGGTTAAGATGATTATCAGCAACAGCACTGAAGCTGGGAGATTTCCAAAGGGGTGGGTGTGCCAGGTGTAATGAGAGGAGAGACAGAGCATTGTGGGAATGCTGGGGGTGGGGGGTCAGCTTTAGGTTCTGGCTTTTGTAGCAAGAGATCCTCCACACGTGGGCCCCGTGGGGCCCTAGGGCCTCGTTTCTGATAGCCTCAGAACTGGTGCCTTCCTACCGCGGACTCTGGGCTCTCATGTATTATGGGTGCTACTTCGCTACGTGCTCCCTCCACCTGTCTCTCCACTAGCTCTATGCTGTCCTGTTTTTCTGTTGTCTCCTACCATGTCATAAGACGGAGAAAATGTACAAATCAAATGGCCAAATGGGGTTACCCGTGAACAATTTTTGGCAGAGCCCCACTGAGGGGCATGGAAAATTCTGGAAGGTGGAGGGCAACAGGAGGTAAAAAACTAATGGCTGGTATGAACTGCAACAAAAGCTCTCATGACTGACTCCAGGGGCACAGGTCGGGGGGAGGGGAGGTCAGGAGCAATGCTGACAACTTTTTATCAGATGGGACAGAGGGGAATCCCAATCCTGAGAACGGAGGTCTGCTAGGGGGGCGGAGGGGGAGAGAACCGGGATCACGTCGAGGACACCCAGCTCCAAAACTGCTGGGAGACCATCGCAGTGGCTCCACCACTGGTTTCCCCATCGATGGAGTGTGGGGGTTGGACTAGGCTGGCTTTGGAATCAGACAAACCCAGGCTCAAAGTCAGGCTCTGCCACATACTTGTTAGGCAACTCTGGGCAGGCTTCTTTGTGTCTCTAGGCTCCAGTGCTCCCATCTGTCAGATGGGGATGAGATGTCTCCAGAAGCTCGTGGAGGAATAAGGGAGGGAGTATTTAAACATAGACCCTCTTGCACAGTGACAGGTCCATGAGGCTCACAGTGCAATCCATTTAGTCAATTTCCAATGATCCTCCTTGGCTACCCTGCCCTCCCTAATCCTCAGCGGTGAGGGCACTGAGGGGCTGTATGCTGAAGCAGCAAATGGACGACTCACTCTGGACAAGATGGAGACAGATGTGGGCAGGATGGTGGAGGACAAAGGACCCACAACTGGGAGGCGGTGGACCCAGGTCTGACTTCTACCCGACTAGGTCACTAGCTATAAGACATATGACTGTGGTCGAAATTTTCTTAATATTTCTGTGCTTTGGTGTTTTCATCTGTTACATGGGAATAACCATACATGAAGGTGCTTTGTGGATTGGAAAGTGCAGTTGGGGTATTTTTTTTTTAATCTTTCTTTTTTTTTAAAGATTTTATTTATTTATTTGACAGACAGAGATCACAAGTAGGCAGAGAGGAAGGCAGAGAGAGAGGAGGAAGCAGGCTCCCCGCTGAACAGAGAGCCTGATGCGGGGCTCTATTCCAGGACCCCGGGATCATGACCTGAGCCGAAGGCAGAGACTTTAACCCACTGAGCCACCCAGGCACCCCAGTGCAGTTGGAGTAATAGTGGTCAACCGCATGTTATGATTCCAGTGACCTATATGAAAAACTGTCCAATGGTTTGAGTTGGAAATTGTAGTTTAGATATATTTAAGATTTTATTTATTTGACAGAAAGAGAGAGACCACAAGTGGGCAGAGAGACAAGCAGAGAGAGAGGGGGAAGCAGGCTCCCTGCTGAGCAGAGAGCCCGATGCGGGACTCGATCCCAGGACCCTGAGATCATGACCTGAGCCGAAGGCAGAGGCTTAACCCACTGAACCACCCAGGCGCCCCTGTAAATTGTAGTTTAAATGTTCCGAGAGCTGTACCTAGTGCCCTGGAGCAGTCAAACAGACCCTAATCTCTAAAACGGAATGACTATTCTGCAGACAGTTGATGCATTCCCCAAAAGAGCTGAGTTGGTTTTTCTTTGCAATCACCAAATCCCTCCATGACCCAGTGGAATCATCAACCACTGGCGGCCTGCTCTGTACTTGAAAAACAATCCGATAAACCACCCTCTTATTTTAACAGCTAGCACAGGGCAGGGCAGGAGGAACCCCCACCCACGCTTGTTCTGAACACACAACGTGTTGCAACCGATGTGAAAACAAGATAAGGAGAACCGTCTGTCAATAGTGCTGGGCCTTCCCTAGAGGGGAGCCGCTTTCTGTGTATTCTGCACAGATGGGAGCCAGAGGCCACGCGGTCACCTGCAGTGCTGTCCTGACACACACAGATGTGCCAAACACCGCCCAAGTTCACATACACAGCCAGCTCACTCACTCATTCTCACCTTTCGCGGTCTTCTGAGATATATGTAGTGGCAGAGTGCGCTGTGGAAACCTTCCTTAAGGTGAAGATCCTACCCGCTGAGAACTGAGGAACTGAAGACTGTCTGGCCATAGCGCTGGGAACCTATAAGCTCAACGTGTCTGTTCAGAAACTTCCCGAAAGCTCTATCCTATTAGAAAGCCCCAGGTGAGGTCTTTGAAAACTTCATTTTATTTATTTATTTTCAAATACACAGTGAAACATTTTTCCTATGTTCTGCACAGCTGGTCATGCAATTAGCTTTATTTCATTTTTTTAATACTTTATTTTTTTGAATTTAATTTTTTTTTCAGTGTTCCAAAATTCATTGTTTATGCACCAACCTAGGGCTCCATGCAATATGTGCGCCCTCCCTAGTACCCACCTCCAGGTTCTCCCAACCCCCTCCCCACTCCCCTCTAAACCCTCCGCTTGTTTCTCAGAGTCCACAGTCTCTCATGGTTAGAAACTGAACTGGGCTACCCCTTTCCTCTTTCTTGCCCCACCTCCCCACCCCCCGCACCCTCCACCCAGTTTGAAAACTTCATTTCAAACCCACTTTGACCTGACTCAGCTGCAGGAACCGATGCCCTGGGACAAAAGTGCCCCCAAGGCAGTTCTTTTCTGTTTTTCCTGAGCATCACGGAAGCTCCAGGGACAGAGGCACAGTGCAGATAAGGGTCCAAACAACACATCCAAGGCCGAAGAGGACCACAGTGCATAGAACGTGACGTACATAAATGCTTACGAGTTGTGAAAAAAAGTTTTGTGTTTTTTTTTTTTTTTAAGGAACAAGAAAGAAACCACAAAGTCTCTTAGAGCTGCTGAAATGGCAACAGTATCAGATGCTTATCAGCATGGACTACCTCTGGGTGTCATCTCTCTGCGAACAACGCAGTGACTGCCATGGGATCCAAGGAGACAGTCCCCAAACGTCATCCCCACAACGGAGTCGGGAGGACTGGACATGTTTGCAGAGGAGGACCAGGCTGCACCTGTTCTCTGGCCTGCCGGTCCTGGTTCCCCGCGTCCTGTTCCTCGCAGCCTTCCTGTCTGAGAAGGCCAGAGCTTCCAGCTCCTTCCAGGCCACCAAGCAACTGAGGTATGACCAGAATGGAAGGAATAAATGCAAGTTTTCTATGTTAATGTGGGTCATTGTGAATGACATGTGCTGGGATTACCCAAACCTGAGCCTGTACAAAATGCCAAGCTCTGTGCTAGGAGCTGGGATCTCAACACCAAGGACACACTTAACTTTGGCAGCCGAGATGCTCCCAACCAAACAAGTCACTTTCCCCAATGCTTCGTCCCCTGTGCTTACTTAAAGCGGCTTCCCCTTGACCGTGGCAGTGTGGGCTAGGCCTCAGCCATTCCCCTAGCAACCTCTTAGTTTTGCTAGATCTGCATCTGTATTCAACTGTATTTACATAGTTTTTTTTGAAAAAAACTCATTCACAGGGCACCTGGGTGGCTCAGTGGGTTAAGCCTCTGCCTTCGGCTCAGGTCATGATCCCCGGGTCCTGAGATCGAGCCCTCCACTGGGCTCTCTGCTCAGCAGGGAGCCTGCTTCCTCCTCTCTCTCTGTCTGCCTCTCTGCCTACTTGTGATCTCTGTCAAATATATAAATAAAATCTAAAAAAAAAAAATTAAAAAAAAAGGAAAGAACTCATTTATTTTAACTCAAATACATTTTCAAGAAAACTTCATACGACCCCCGTGAAGAGCCACCAAGGCTCATTTACCCTAAACAGAAAATAGCCACTGATTAAAAAAAAAAGAAAACAACACCCAGGAAACACAATATTTTTACTAAACCCCAGTTGCACACTCTCATCTGCCAGCACTCTGAGCATAAGGCCAAGGGCTCTCTGTTCGAAAGACGGACTGGCTTGGCACCGACACTCTCCCCCCAACCTTGTGATCAGAAGCAAAAAAAGGAATCATTGCTCACCATGTGATTCACTGTTTCTTAATGTTATGTCTGCATCTCACCCCAATGAGACCCCAAGGTCCACGCATACCTGTGCTTCCCAAATCCCTGCAGGATGGGGGCTCTCCCGTTGCGCCCCCAGAACCTCGGGCACTGCGCAGAACACTGTGGGCCCCGCACACATATCTGTCCAATGAATCAGTGCAGGCGTCTTAGCCTTCTTTATTCCAGCCATACCTACCGGCCTACTGCCCTCCAGTGACCCACACCCCCTCGCAAACCTCCACGTCCTTTTCCATTTTGTGCCCTTCATGGAATGTTTTTCCTTCTCCCCCACTTTCCACCAACTGATTAACTCTCTCCTCTCCTAGTCTGCAGCCCTGTCATATTCCCTTCGTGGTCTTTCCTTACAACGTTGGGTTGAGAACAGAAATCTTTTCCGGTAGGTCCATTACATGGGTCCCTTGATTCTTGGGACTGTCATGCGATAATCCCTAAATGCTTGTCTTTCTCTCCCTATCCGTGTCTGAACTCCAGGAGGGGGCAGAACCATGTCTCCTCCCTCTGGTGCTGAATAAAAGCCTGTCAGACTCTTTGCCTGTATGCTCTCACCGCATCACACAGACCGCGTCTCTCCCCTCTCTGAGTCTTCGTGCAGACTGTGTCTTTGCCTGGAACGTCTCAACAACATGCAAACTCCCTTCCATGTTCCCACTCAGAGGAGAGCCTTTCCCCAAGCCAGCTGTGACACTCCTTCCCCCTGTGCCCACGATACCCCCTTGTATCCCTTTCACTGTGGGATTAAGCCCTGCTCAGTGCAATTCTATGTTTCTGTACTATTTGGTTAAGCGACGAGCTTCTTGTTTTTGAATCCCCAAGGCCTAGAGAGGACCTGGCATAGAGTGAGTAATCACTAAATAACTTCTGAAGGTATCAAAGTCTAGTACAAAAATATTTTTCTATTTACCTCTCCTCTTGTCAATTCCCAAACCCTCTAAAGTCATGGTTAGTAAAAGCATAACAATATTAAACTTATTGCTGACATTATGGAGTGCTTACTATTTGCCAGGTACTTTGTAAGCATTCTCTCATTTAATTATCCCCACAGCAGAAGGGTACTTCTGTGGACACCAGTTTGCATGACTGACATTAAGTCACTTGTCCCCGGTTACATAAGCGGCAGAGCCAAGGAATGGACCCAGGCTGGAAAATCTCCAGTGTTCTCAACTACCAGCCTGGCCCGGTCTGTGACCTTGTTCTGTCTGACCTACTGCCCTCCTTCATGGTCAGAAGCCAAATCCTGGGGAGATGGACCTGGGCCTACTGAAGGGTTGCTCGGATGGGCCCCTTTGGGAGTACAATTAAGCTACCAGGCAGGCCATGCCCATGGCACAAGGCCTTACTACTTAACAGCCACCGTGGCCTCTTGCCTGAGCTGGGGAGCTTGGCAAAGTCACCAGGTCCACACTCACCCAGCACAAGGCCAATCAAGGCAGCCTTTCCACTGATTCTAGAGGATGTCTCTTTTTCATTTGTAAAATAACCCACAATTTGACATTTAGGGCTTTTCCTGCACATGGCAGAGGCTAGCACAATAAGAGATGAGCTGTTGTCTTTGAAAATTTTGAAATCTCACTAAAACAAATTTTTTTTTTTTTTTTTAAGGGAGAGAGAAAGAGAGAGAGGTGGGGGGCAGTGCAGAGGGAGAGGAAAGAATCTTAAGCAGGTTCCAGGCCCGGCTCAGTCAGAGCCCGACACGGGGCTTGATATCACGACCTGAGCTGAAATGACGCTTGGCTGACTGAGCCACCCAGGAGCCCCTAGAAACACACTTTAAAGATTTTAAACCTTACACTGACTGAGGAGGTAAGTGGGCGTCCAGCGGCACCCAAGGGGGAGGAAGAGTTTTGGCTCCATTTTTATGACTGGATTCTCTCCACGCAAGAAGGCCACAGCTGGTCTTTCTTCACCCCAGTCCTGTGTCAAAAACCGTCTGAGGTAACAGAGGTCGACTTCCTCCAGTTTGAGAAATGCTGCTTGGCTGCACAAGTTTCTGTCCAGAACGCAGTGAGTCTGTCTTATAAAAACCAGCTTCAAACACGGTATGAAGTCGAGGAGCGAGACAAAAAGTAAGAGCCACCTTATAAAAGCTCCTTCCTGCTTCTCGATGTTGTTACCAGATTCTCCATAGGAAAGGTCCAGCACAGGCACACGGCAGAAGACACAGCCATGTGGTTTCATTTTTCCAGGGATGAACCTCTCAGGAGACACACGCGTTTTGGAAAGAGAGGCATGCATATCTGGACAGCAAGTTAACCGTGACCTCTAATCCTGGGTTCCTTTTCTTTTGCTGGGAATCAGCATGATCGAGGGAGAAAAAAATCCTGGCTGACGGAGAGCTCCGGAAGACCTGGGGTTTGGTTCTGGCTTTGCCACTTGCTTGTTTTATGACTTGAACAAATCATTTAAGCGCTCTGGGCTGCAGCCGTTCCCAGAAGTGAAGGGATCGGGCCCAACGATCAAGAAGTCTCCTTTCAGCTCTGGAGCTTTCTGCTGCGACGGAGTCTATCATACGGAGGACGAGGACATGGGTGACTCATTCTTAGGGATCCCACCCCAAGGCAAATCCTCTTCTAGCAGCAGCGATGATTACACTGGTAAGCTAGCATACCACCCCGCCCCAGCCACCATTCCCTATAGTTAAGGCACAAAGGTGGGAGATAAGGGGACAAGGATGAGTTTCAGAGGGAGGGATGGCTTTCTGTGGCTCTCACTGGCTCTCGTGGGTATATATTTAAACTTTAGCAGCCACTGGCCATGCAAAACATTGGTGGATTAGGAGTCCAGGTCTCAGTCAGGGATGCTCAGGACCGGGGGAGTCTGACTGCTATGACCCCATCTGGGGGTCGATGGCCGCCATACCGGATCGTCTTGAGCCATGGCTGAGCTGATACGTCGCGCTGGCTTCCTGTTTCACCTGCTCGTCTTCCTGATGACCTTCAGAGAGGCTAGCACAATGAAACCGCAGAGCCCTCAAAAACCTTGAGAGTGTAATTCTACTTTTTGGCACTTAAGAAAACAATCAGATGAAAAGTAAGCTGGTCACAACAGCTACCATTTATGGAGAGCTCACTGTATGCAAGGAATCTGCTCCGTACCTTATGTGTATCCTTCTATATAAGCCTCGTCACAGTACTTCCAAATGGGTATGATGACCTCCATTTTACAAAAGATGAAACTAATGCCCTTAATCTAGCTCTGCTATTCAGGACACAAAAGTCTACACGTGAGAATGTTCATTGCAACAAAATGGCCCAGATTTCCAAAAATGGGGACTTGCTTAAATGGTACTCCCATCTAATGACATCCTAGACATGCATGAGAAATCATGTTAGAGCAATTAGTGACACAGAAAAATATTTACAGCAAATTTCTAGGTAAGAATCCCAACAATTTGGGGCACCTGGGTGGCTCAGTGGGTTAAGCCTCTGCCTTTGGCACAGGTCATGGTCTCAGGGTCCTGGGATTGAGCCCCACATAGAGCCTGCTTCCCTCTCTCTCTCTCTCTCTGCCTGCCTCTTTGCCTACTTATGATCTCTGTCTGTCACATAAATAAATAAAATCTTAAAAAAAGAATCCCAACAATTTATATATAATTATATGGAACATATAAGGAATGGTATTTGTTCTTCTTTATGTTTCTGTATTTTCCAAAATGTACACAATATGCCTGTATCACTTTTTAAATTGTGGGGCTTTTTGAGGGCCTCGTAGATGTGACCAAGAGCCCATCCCCATCCCACTTAGTGTCCAGATCTTGGGGAAGGGGTTTTCTAATAGATTCAGTTTCTAGACAATGGACACTCCCCAGTCAGAACCAAGAGGTCCTCTCAGCCGGTCTTCTTATTCCTAAGATGTACGGTGCGTGAGTGAGGGACTGAAAGAAAACTGAAGGCAGACAAACAATTCTTTAACAGCTGTGGCTCCCACCCGATCCACTGGCCCTGATCACTATGCCCTAAAGAAGTCAAGCAGAGACTCCAAAATGAGGCCACCTGATAAAACAAAATAAAATCCACAAACACTATCTCTGCTCCATTATTACTATTCTGATCATCATTCTGTAGTAGTTACTTAAATGAGGCATTAGTGTCTAGACAGGGAGATGAGATAGTACAGAGTCCGCTTCATGACTCGGAAAATTCTCTCAGCTTGGAGACCTGGGAGCACGGGGAGAGTGGCTGTGGAAGCGGGGAAGAACGTGGCCTAGGCTTCAGGCCGCCAGGAGTCGGAACCTTGACCCCATTTACCAACCGAGGGACACTGGGCAAATCGTTAACTTTCTCATCTGTAAAATGGGTTTAGATGGGCTGTTGAGAGGGATAAAGAGCACATGTAAAAAACACAGCATAGCAGGGGCCTTGCAACGGGCTTGATCTCCCTCTTCCAACCCCCCCTCATCCATCCTCTCCCCAGAACAACACACCTGCTCTCTACCATTCTCAAATTCTAAAATCTTCCCCCTGGTGGGAGCGTAGCACAAAACCTCCCATTTGAAACCCAGTGCTGGGGCGCCTGGGTGGCTCGGTCGGTTCAGCCTCTGCCTTTGGCTTAGGTCATGGTCTCAGGGTCCTGGGATCGAGCCCCGCGTCGGGCTGCAGGGAGCCTGCTTCCCCCTCTCCTCCCTGCACACGCTCGCCCATCTTGCTTGTGCTCCCTGGTCTTGCTCATGCTCTCAAATAAATAAAATCTTTTTAAAAAGAGAGAGAAAAAGAAAGCCAGTGTTATGAGGGGCTGTCTCAAACAGAAGCCTTGAGTCAGAGGGCAAGGCATGTAATTAGCCATCCCCACCAAAGGGGACTCAGGCAGGATGCTGCGGATGGCCGAGTGCCATCTGATGCACACCTGGAGATGTCACGGCCGCGAGATGTCATGGCCGCGTACTGACTGCATCCTCCTACATCTCAGCGGATGATGGTAGCAGAATCATCTCCTGTTTGTGTGGTTTAGGATAAACGTGCAACATTTCATATTTACTGTACTTCACCTCCCCGGAGGCATAGAAAAGCTTCATTTAGGAAAAAACAGAGCTCCCACAGAGATCGGTTGCCTGAGATTAGCTGGTGTGCGAGAGCGGAGGTGGGGGAAGAAGGGGGTCCAGGGGCAGGGTGGGAGTCTATGTTTTATCTGTTACTCCCACGAGGACAGGGAGAGGAGACAGGATATTCGACCCTCTATCCTCTTCTAAGTCCTCCACCCCGAGTCCTAGTCACATGCCCACATGGCCTTTCCTCCAAGGCCACATTCTTTCCCTTTGCCTTGTGGCCAAGAGTCCACTCAGCTTGCACAGATCTAGTCCCCAAATATGTGTTAGAGTCATTTTCCTAACCTTTCAGACCATGTCAGCAGCATTTCACCCTTTCTTGTAAATCTGCTGCCGCACAGCCCACAGCATCCCAAAGTACCAGCTGCAAGAAACAGCGGCCACAAGCTCTAAGCCCCACCACAGGGCTCTGTCCTTCCTCGCAGAACTGGATGTGAGTCTTGCTGACTCTACATCAGGCCACACGCTAACCAGTGTTTTGCATACTCTTCCTTTGGGAGCATTTGTCTCTGACTTGACCTCTCTCAGCCTGATGGAGACCAAGTCTGCTTCTGCTGGACCCGCTCAGGCTTCTTCTGGCGTACGTTCTGCTGGGCGCTTAAGCGGCCCCCTATAGTATGTTCTCTTAAAAACTGAAAACCACTTAAGGCTGAAGACAGGTTCAGATTTCACCAGAGTGCCTTCTGAGTGGCTTGGAACAAAAGCTGCTTTATGTTGGTCTTTCTTTTCCACGGGCAGAGAAAGGGGATGGGCCTGATGGTCTGACAGCATCATACGGGAGAGTGTGGTGCAGACTGAGGCACATGGCCGGCCTGGTTTCCAGACCCGCCTCCCTCCTCTCTGCCTCAGTGACCTTGTGCAACTCAGCTTCTCAGAGCCCTTGCTCTCCTGTGCCATTCATGGTGGGGATAACACCTGTCCTGCCCTCACCTTCACACGGCTGCTGTGTATGACCATGAAAACAGAAAACGCCTGGTCGACTGTCATAGGGAAGAACAAGGAGAGCAGCCAACACGATCACGGAGATGTTTCTGCTTCTCACATGTTGCGTTCCCGAAGCCCGTCTCCGCCTACAGGCTGCAGCATTCACACGAGTGAAAAGAGGGAAAGACCACCCCAGGGAGAAAGGCAGGGAGTGGACGAAGATGGACACAGCGATGAATTGTACGCTCATCAGCGTACATGCTCCAGTGGACTCTTCCGGAAAACAGTAGCATCAGGACAATGAGGGAGACAGTCAAGGTCTTCACTCTCAGGAAGCTACGTTCCAGTGGGAGAGTAGGCAGAGAATAAGCAAGCAAGCAAAGGAGGTCGAGATACGTGACCCTCCCACTGGGGGGGCAACGAGGGGCTCCCACCTTCCCCATCTCCTTCTGAGATTGCAGGAATGGTGGCCACAAACTGTGTGAATCCTTGCCCCTGCCAGGACATGATGTGAAGTTTTTGGCCAGGGCACATGAGGATGTGTTGGTTCTTCATATTTTTGGTACAGTGAAAACATGATGAAATGTTGATGAGACAAAAAAGTTAAGGCATGAGAGGGGTGCCTGGGTGGCTTAGTCGGTTAAGCGGCTGCCTTCTGCTCAGGGTCCTGGGTTTGAGCCCCACGTTGGGCTCCCTGCTCAATGGGGAGTCTACTTCTCCCTCTCCGTCTCTTCCTCCCACCCCTAGCTTGTGCTTTCTGCACCTTCTCTCTCTCCCAAATAAACAAGAAAAATCTTAAAAAAAAAAAAAAAAAAGTTAAGGCATGAGAGATGCAGACAAATGATTTTCAGTTATAGGAGGATTTCTAGCCTCAGCTTGGAATCCCTGTTGAAATCTTTAAAAAAGAATGCAAGCCTGCATCCCTTCTCTTCCTCTCCATTGTTCCAAACTCAGGAAACTGCACCAAATACTTTCAGTTCTAAAACTGTTTGTCTCTCGTTCATAATATGTCACCTCCTCAGGGAAGCTTCTCATCACCCAGTGAGACAAACCTCCCCTTTCTCCGCAGCTCTGGCACTGAGAACCCCACACAGCACTTTCATGATACACTATCATCCCTGACTTGTTGGCTTGTCTCTCGCTAGAGGAAAAGCATCCCTGGTTAGGGCTATGCTTCATTTGATTTTGAAGCCCCAACACCTACTGTCATGGGGACACATAGTAGGTACTCAATAAATACCTGTTCACAAGACCACGTCTCATTGGTTAATCTTAAATCTATAGCCAATTTAGAAGACGCGCTGAACATGAACACAGACCATAGGA
This sequence comes from Mustela nivalis, assembly GCF_964662115.1. Taxonomy (NCBI): domain Eukaryota; kingdom Metazoa; phylum Chordata; class Mammalia; order Carnivora; family Mustelidae; genus Mustela; species Mustela nivalis. The sequence goes on along the minus strand of NC_139028.1, from coordinate 25,549,277 downwards.
CATGCTGTGACAGTTGGTTTAATAAGACAAATATCCCACTTTTCAGTGGATTTTCCCACTTCTCCTATAAGGACTTGTGTTGTAGCTGGTGCCCGACCAAGAGTTCCTGGTCACATGAGGTTTTGCTCCAAATGATATCTACATAAGGACTGATGAGCATGGAGTAATGTACAGAATTACTGAATCACTATATTGTACACCTGATATTAATATAAGTGTATGCTCATTGTAGCCTAATTAGAGGAAATTAATAGTGCCCACTTGATCTAACTACCAGTTTGTAAAAACTACCAGAAAAAGATGTGCCATGTCATCCTCGGGCTGCCATCAGCATAATCCAGACTATGGGAAACTAGAGACACATGACCTAGTTTTGTCAACCAAAAAATTACAAATAAAAAATAAGAGCAGGGTGGGAAGAGAGAGAGTAACCATACTGAGACATACTTGTCAGTTCAGGTATGGGCCTTATTTGAATCCTTGTCTACACAAAAAAATTATTTAAAAAAAAAAATCTGTAAGGGGACACCTGGGTGGCTCACTCTGTTAAGCGTCTGCCTTTGGCTCAGGTCATGGTCCCAGGGTCCTGGGATGAAGTCGGCATCAGGCTCCGTGCTCAGCGAGAAGCCTGCTTCTCCCTCTCCTGCTCTTCCTGCTTGCGTACTTTCTCTCTCTTTGTCAAATAAATAAATAAATAATATCTTTTAAAAAAAAAATTAAAAAACCCCTCAAAACTATAAAGTAATAGAGGGTATGTGATCACTGACTACATACCTGATACTACCTAATTATTTTTCAGGTGTGCTAATGACCCTGTGGTTATATTTTAAAAAGAGTTATAATCTTTAAGAGATACATCTAGATGAAATGATACAATGTCTAGGAATTAATTTTTTTAAACCTGGAGTAGAGAAGTGGGTAGGAAGTACACGGTACAGATGCCAAAAGAGCAAGCAGGAAGGCCTTGATACATTTGTTTTCATTATACTGTTCTTACTACTTTCATAAAAGTTTGAACGTTTCCATTAAATAAAAAAATCAGTAGTTTATGAAAGCTTTGTTCCCTGAACTCCATGGAGCAGGCTCCCTATGACAATGTTGGACAGACTGGGTGGTGGCCCTTCTGGGGTGGGGGCAGTGGGGAGGCCCAGGAAGCTGTAGGCAGCGTGCGATTCCTCCAGTGCTGCCGGGAGAGAATGAGAGGGAAGCCGGTCCCCAGAGACCCGATCACTACCTTCCGCAGAGAGGCTTCTGGTTCCACAGAGATGTGTATCTCCGACTCTGGGAACCAATGGAGGGAGAAAGAAGTATTTCTCAACCTCTCAGATGGAAAAATAAATGCTCAGGAAAGGCAGACTGTTAAGGACATGGAATTTGGATCAGAAGGTTTGGATTCCCTCCTTGTTCCACAGCGGGGACCGGGGGACATCTCAGGGCCTCAGTGTTCTCATCCACAAAATAGGAATATAGCTCCCATCCACATCAGAGAACTGGTGTGAAGGTAAGATGGCATCTCGTAGGGGGAGGTGAGAGGCAGCCCGAAGCGGGGAGTCGGACCCTGGGGTCTGAACCGTGGCTCTGTTGTACCATCCACACAGTCAAGTACTAAATAAATGAACACTGTTAAAATTAATTATTTAAGAAAAAGCAATTTGTTCAAGGCCTCAAAGTGAGTTAGCAGGGTACTACTTGGGGGGGAAGGATTTGCGCTCTGCTGTTCTCCCCACTAACCTCTGGGCTTCTCTTTCGGCTCTGTCTGGGCAGCTGACTCACAACCGGTCGCTTTTTGCACAGTGCAGGAGACATGGAGATGGCGAGATGGGCCATTCCTGTTCGGACAGCTGGGCCACCCCGGGGGACAGCGATGAATCAGCCTTTGCTGCTGCCACACTCAGCACACAAGGCTTCTCAAGCAGAAGCAGAGCATCTGACCCAGGGGTGGGTGGATGATGGCAATGGATGACTGTCTCCTTGTGCTCCCCCCACCCCCACAGCACTCAGCAACTTCAGCCCGCTTCTCCAGCTTCTCAGTAGAAATGTATTTTTTTTTTTTTCGAATGCAGGGATCAAGCTAGCGAGAGGGACATGCGTGCATGTACACATGTGAGTTATACACGTGCACATGTTAGAGGATGCTTGTAAACCCATGCCCATTACAATGGCTGACTTTCCACTTTCCTGGGCCCCGCGTCCCTTAGAGGGGCGCACAGTCATGGTCCCAGAGGACCTCGTGCCACATGTGGTTTCAGAGCGGAGTCTTGAGTTTGAGTGATCCAAGACCTATAACCTGAACCTCATCATTGTCTGTCTAGAGCATAAGAGGTACAAGGAAGCAAGAATTCCATTTCCTTTTTGTGAATGACTGTTTCTGTTGGACTGAGGAGTCAGGCTGGGCAAAGAGAAGGGAGACAGCTCAGGATATGCATTTATGGATGTGGAATTAATTGGTGGATTTAAAAAAATGTACAATGTCTTGGATTTTGCAGTAAGAATCCTTTAAGCTCGCTCTATTGTCTGTAAGACAATAGGTGGGACACTTGATTCATTCATTTTTTTAAAAAAGATTTTATTTATTTATTTGACAGAGAGAGATCACAAGTAGGCAGAGAGGCAGGCAGAGAGATGGGGGGAAGCAGGCTCCCTGCCGTGCAGAGAGCCCGATGTGCGGCTCGATCCCTGGACTCTGGGATCATGACCTGAGCCAAAGACAGAGGCTTAACCCACTGAACCACCCAGGTGCCCCTAATTCATTCATTCTATTATGCTTGTAAATAATAACTGTAATGAACAACCTATTAATTACCATGAATGAACAAGGTTGAAATAAAAACAAATAGGTATACATAAAATAATTTCTAGTCAAACTTCATTTCTTACAGAGTAGCACCTACTCTTTTATTTTGCTAAATAATTAAAAAGAACCTCGATGTCTTATTTTGGGTATTGAAAAGCCTTGAGTCTTGCTCTGCAGAATACATTTTCCCAGGACAAGCTGCTCACAGCGTTTGGCTTTGACATTAAAAATGCTGTAACTGGGCGCCTGGGTGGCTCATGGCTCTCTGCAGGGCTCTCTGCAGGGTTCTCTGCTCAGCGGGGAGCCTGCTTCCTTTCCTCTCTCTCTGCCTGCCTCTTTGCCTGCTTCTGATCTCTGTCTGTCAAATAAATAAATAAATAATCTTAAAAAAAAACCAACAACAACAAAAAAAACAAAACAAAACGCTGTAACTAATTGTTTGCAATTTATCAGAAAGAAAAAGGTAATTGGTCTTTTAAGGTTTGTTTATTCTGCTTCTGCTATGGAGAAAAGATAAGGCTCCAGTTCTCCTTTCAAATCGGTTCCATGTGGAGTAGAGGATGAACATTTGCTTGGAAGTAAGCAGGCCCATGTCTGAATCCTAACCAGTGAGCAGCTGTGTTGCCCTGAGAAAGTCATTTTTCCCACTTGGGCTCCACCCCCTCATCTGAAAATAGGGTCTGCATGTCATTCCCAGCTCACTCAATTTTCACAACAAAGCATTACGGTCAGGAGGTTTATTATGTGAAAGCTGAGGACCCAACTCCTATAGATCAGGGATCAGCAAACTATAGCTCAAGGTCAAATCCAGTTTGCCACTCACTCTATATACAACCCACAAGCAAAAAGTGGGTTTTACGTTTTTTAAATGGTTGGAAAAAATAAAAGAATATTGTTGTGACAGGTGTAAATAACATGAAGTTCAAATTTCAGTGTCTGTAAATACCCCTTTATTGGAACTCAGCCATGCTCATGGGTTTACATGTCATCTGCCTGCTTTTGTAGGATGACAGCAAAGTTAAGTTGTTGCCACAGAGTCCCTGAGGCCCATAGAAAATATTTATTCTCTGGTTCTTTATCAAGTTTGCTGACCCTTACCATAGATCAGTATGTCTCCAGCTTTAACGTACATACCGATTACTGAGGGATCTTATTAAAATGTAGTTTCTAATTTAGAAGGGTTGGGGTGGAGTGGAGGTTTTGCATTTCTAACAAGCTCCAGGGGCTGCCTGACCTGCTGGTCTGGGGACCCCATTTTGAGTGGCAAGGCTAGGCTCGATCAGACAGATCTGGGGATACCATGATTTGCTCAACATCCTTTGGGGCCTTTCCAGAGGCTTTAAAATAAACTTGGACTTACTACTGTGTGATTCTTACCAGTCTTTCCAGTTTCGTTGCCCGCCCCCGACCCCATGCTTCTCACACACATACCCGGAAACATACTCCCACATGTACACACACGTGCCTTCTGCGCCCTGATGCTTTAGGCTTTCTCATTCACATGCCTATGCACACCCTGGACATTCTGCCTAGAACATTCTCTCATCTCCCCACCCCTGCACTCCAGACATGGCCAACTGTCCGGTTTCTTATCCTTTATGCTTCAGCTCAAGGGGCACCTCCTTTGAGAAGAGCCTTCCTGGGCTCCCTGAGGCTGAGGTAAGTGGCGCTGTTGTGAGGTCCCTTTAGTGCCTCATCTCCCCTTCACAGCCTGAATCACACGCCGCATGACCTGTGTCCTTACAGCAGAGGTCATCTCACATATTCCTGCTTGTCTGCGAACCAAGCCCAGTTCTTGGCACACACCAGGGGTATACTGCGTGTTACGTGGAACAGGACAACAGGACACCTGGGATCAGCCAGCAAATCACGTGGAGAGCGGGGACTACAGCCTACCCTCTCTGAATCCTGGCATGTTGCTTTCTTTTCCCCGAGCCATGCTTCAGAAATCGATGTCCTCTGTCGCAACTGATAGAAGTTTTATAGTGTTTCAGTGGGACAGAAATCCAGCCTGTGCTCTGAAACCCTCAGAGCCTTTGGGAACAGCAGCCTCGTCCCCTGGCTGGCCACACTGTGGAGTACAGAGAATTTCTGAGCCCGGGGAGCAGCTCCTGAAAACATACCCCCCAGAATGCAGAGCCAGTCCTGACAGCTGGACCCGCAGGCTCAGCCCCCAAGTAGGGAGTTCCTTGTCTGGAGCCTGACTTGTGCAAAGTGCTGAGAAGGGCTCCGTGAGAAGCCCTGGGAAACAGACACCTTCTCGTTTCTCGTGGCTTTTATTTCCTTAATGTTACCGGAAGCCCGAGGAATGTGGATCGGCTGGACAGACTGTAGGCTGAGTGCAGCCACGGTGGAGACAAGGGGAGGGAGCACCCAGCAGGGACCACCAGCCCTTCCGCCCGCCCAGCTAGTTGAGACGGCTGAGGAAGGATGACGGAGAGGAGGGGACAGTGTGCAGAGCCCCGGAAGCACCCTGAGTATGCCCCACCTGCTCGGTATGGTATCTTCCCCACCCCTCCTCCACCTGACCTAAAATTCCCTACCCGAAATCCCCAGAACTATTCTCTCCAGAAGGTCGCTGAGAGTTGGTATGGCCTGACCTGAATTGGGTCCCTTCCCCACCAATTCCCCTGCTGAAGCCCCACCCCCTAACGTGGCAGCATTTGAAAATGGCGACTTTGCGACAGCATGAGGGTTAGATACGCTCACGAGGGTGCAGCAGAGATCTGACAGTCCTCGTGGGCCGTCAGAAGAGGCACCTCGCTCCCCACCAGCGCCCGCGCGGGAAAGGCCATGTGAAGGCACAGTGAGAAGGGAACCCTCTGCAAAACCAGAAGAGGGCCCTCACGGGCGGGACCTCAGCTCTGCTCGACCTTGATCTTGGACTTCCAGCCTCCACAACCGTGAGAGAGTAACTGACGGGGGGTGTAAGTGGCCGGCCTGGGGCTCCGGGATCCGGGAGCCCGAGCGGACCACGCCGCAGCCTTCCTTCACAGGTCATCTGATCAAATGCGTGTCCCCCGAGGATCGTTCATTAAGCTCAGGAAGGCGGCAGGGACCCGTCCAGGTTTCCTTGCCATCGTCTCCCCGGCACGTAGTACGAGGCACAGAAATAATAAATGTAAATGAACGAATGAACGTACTGAGTGCTCACTGGGTACTTGGCACCACGCAACGTGGTAAGGAACCAGGAAAAACGAAGACACCATCACGCCAAGGAGACGGTGATGCGATAGGCGAAGCGCTCCAACAGAGGCACAGGACCTGCACCTGCCGGGTGGTGCACTGAGACGCGCATGCGCACACGGACACACGGGACCTGCACGCGCTCGTTCCGCCTCGGGGTGGGAGTGGGTTGAGCCCGACCGAGGAGTGAGAAAGGAGTAATGCAATCTGAGAAATTTTCTCAAAGGGAGGCGTATGTGAAAAGGACGTTTATGATTTCACTTGAGAGCGAAAAAGGCACCCGGGAAAAAGGCACCTGTTGATTCATTGATCAACAAACATGAGCAAGCCCCAGGGGTGTTAACATTGTAGGAACTTGAGCTGTCAGAGATAGCTGGGTGGGGGCGCCTGGGTGGTTCAGTGGGTCGAACCTCTGCCTTCAGCACAGCACATGATCTTAGGATCCTCAGATCGAGCCCCGCCTAGGGCTCTCTGCTCAGCAGGGAGCCTGCTTCCCCCCCCCCCACCCCACCTCTGCCTGCCTCTGCCTACTTGTGATCTCTGTCAAATAAATAAATAAAATCTTAAAAAAAAAAAAAAAAAAAAGATAGCTGGGTGCTACCAAGAGTACTGGGGCGGAGGGGAAGGGGAGGGCAAGCAGATCAGAGAGACAGGCAGCAAGCAGATGGTGATCACCTCCTAACTGGAGTGATACCTGGAAACACAGAGAAGGGAGCCAAAGGAAGAGAGAAGCAGAAGACATTACAGCAGCGGAGGAATGTTTGTTGGTCTCTTGAATTGTTAAAATGAAATCTTCAGAGGGTCTTGGGGGGGTGTGTGCAAGGGGAAGGGCTCCCAAAACAGACTAACCCGGGGATGTTGGTACAGTCCCTTACAAGTTGGAAAAAGCCGTTAACTGATCTGCCTGGCTTTTCTCATTTGCAAAATGGAAACACTACTTACTGATTCTCCCCCCTCAGGATGCAGAAGAGTAAGACACACACAACAGGTCCACAACAAAAGTGAACTCTTACTAGCTGTCTCTAATTAAGAAGTTTAAAAAAAAAAAAAAAGAAAGAAAGAAAGAAAAGAAAAGAAAAGAAAAGAAAAAGAAAAAAGAGTTCCAAACACCCTGCAGTTTCAAGATGGCCCTTTGAAAACTTGGAGGAAAGCGGGCTTCCCTCACCACACGTCATACCTCCTTGTCTAGTGACTATCCCTGCTTCTGTATGTGTCTGTCCCTCTTCTAATCTCAGGGATTCTCAGGGGCCAGGAATGCATCTGTTTGTCTGGGGCCCTTGGATCTACATGGTCCTGGGCTCATCAAGAGGCACTCCTTGAAACTCTGGATAATTAATTGCACAGATGGGCAAAGCAGACGTAAACCATCTTACCCAGAGTCACAGGAAAGATCAGCGGCAGAGCATGCTCTAGAACTTTGACCTCACAGTCCATTGACTTCTGGAGACCACATGGTCACAGACCAAACAGAACAAAGCCTCTGATCTCAGCCGGGGACAGAAGCATTCCTCTCCAAAGCCCCACCAAATGGGAACCGCCACCCAACACTGAGCAGCCCATGTCACCTTCCTCCCTCTCAGAAGTGGCATCCACACTTTCACAAGGAAAAGCAGACACAACACTCGAAACAACTCTTAGAACACCTTCCTGCAATGTGGGCTATAAACACAGGAAACGGCAGCTGGCTGCGCTGCCAGTAACGTTTATTTGCCAGTCAGGGTGCGAGAGCTCTGTGTGTGAGTTTAAAGCTGTCATCCAGGAACAAAAATAAACCAGTAAAGCAGAAACGTAGGCACCCTGACTGTAGATCTAATGGAAGGGGCTTTGGAGTCAGAAAGGCTAGGGTTAGAAACCCAGCTCTGCCACTATTCGTGAGGCATGTTCAGTCACCTTTTGAGCCCCCATTAGCTCATTTGCAAATGGGTCTATTAATATTAACTGCATGGGTTTTCAGTGAAGAGTAACTGACATGGTGATTGTAAGGTACTGAGGCTAGCGACTTTGGCACAGGAAAAGATGATTATGAGTGGTATTTACTATCAAGCTCCTTGGTATTTCCCCAAAGCTGAACACTTTTATTTTTAAGATTTTATTCATTCATTTGTCAGAGAGAGAGAGAGCACAAACTCTCTTTGTTGGAATGGCAGGCAGAGAGAGAAGCAGGCTCGCCGCTGAGCAAGGAACCTGACGTGGGACTCAATCCCAGAACCCTAGGATCATGACCTAAGCTGAAGGCAGACGCTCAACCGACTGAGCCACCCAGGTATCCCAGAGCTGAATGCTTACGTCCACATAAAAACCTGCACACAGATGTTTACAGCCGCTTTATTCAAAATGCCAAATCTTGGGAATCAACCAAGATGTCCTTTATTTGGTGAATAGATAAACTGTGGTAATCCAGACAGTGAAATATTCAGTGCTAAAAAGAAATAAACTATCGGGGTGCCAGTGGTTAAGTCTCAGTGGTTAAGCCTCTGCCTTCAGCTCAGGTCATGATCCCAGTGCCCTGGGATCGAGCTCCGCATCAGGTTCTCTGCTCAGCAGGGAGCCTGCTTCCCCCTCTCTCTCAGCCTGGCTCTCTGCCTACTTGTGATCTCTCTCTCTCTCTGTCAAATAAATAAATAAATAAATAATCTTTAAAGGAAAAAAAAAAGAAAAAAATGAACTATCAAGCCAGGAAGACATGGAGGGACATTAAATATATATTTTGGGCAGAATCTAAACATATATTCCAGTTGGGCAGAAGAAGCCCATCTGGAAAGGCTATATAGTGGATGGTGCCAACATATGGACAGTGAGCTGAAAAAATTAACACAATGGAGTGGTTGCAGGAGGAGGAAATGCCAGGGTTTGGGGGGTGGGTGGAGTTGGGAGAGATAAATAGGCAATAGGTAGAATGCAGAGACTTTTAGGGCAATGAAAACACCTTGTATGATACCATGATGGTGGATACGTGTCCTTATACATGTGTCCAAACTCATGAAAGGCGTAACACCAGCAGTGAACCCTAAGGTAAGCTATTGGCTTTGGGTGATGGTCATGTGTCCATGTAGGGTCATCAGTTTTAACAAAGGTACCACTCTGGGAAGTGATATTGATGATGGGAGAGGCTGGGGCACGTGTGGGGGCAGGGGCATTTGGGAAATCTCTGTATTTTGCTCTGAACCTAAAATGCCTCTAAAAAAATAGTCTTCAAAAATGCTGTTTCTCTCCAACACCCTGGAGGGCCTCATGTAAAGAAAGGTGCTTGACAATATCCAGATCTTTGGAAGAACCCCAGAACCCCAAGCAGAGTCATTCGCTGGCTCCCTCGCCATTTCATAGCTCCAGCTACCTGTCTCTGTTTCAGGGCATGTGGCAGAGTGCGACACACTTATGTGACTACTTCTTGGTCCTCCCTATTAGATGGGGAGCACCAAGGCAGCAGGGGCCATTCCTTATGCATTGTTTTTTCTTTTGATCCTAGCAGCAAGCAAGCAAGCCCGATAATTGCATGTTGAAACAAACAAACAAAACCACCCCGGGAACAGGAAACTGGTGCAAGGAAGAGAAAGAGGCACTCTGGACCCTGACATACAGCTTTCCGATGGTACTCCCAATATGCTGGCAGGAGTCCAGCAGTGAGCAGAGAAAGGCTAAAGAAACATGGTAGTACTTCCTCCTTGATGGTGATCTTCTTCTTTTTCTATTAAAGAAGAAAGCTCCCTCTGTAGAAAGGCAATTCCAGAGCAAAGAAAGCCAAACAAGGAAATAACTTCAGATCCTTTAGCAAAAAGTGTTGCAACATACATTCTCCCCATCATCAGAAACTGTAAGGACAAAAGACAGAACATCAGCCCTTCTGGAATTTTCTATTGCAAGGAGATCAAGGCTCACTTAAGGCTACTTCTTTTATGGCTGAAAATTCCAGTCTCCTGAGTCTATTATAAACTCAAAGCCATCCTCCTTCCTCACAAGTTCTTTCTCTTCCTATTCCTGGCAGGGGGGCAGGGGGTGCTCTGCCCTGGCTTGGTTACATTGGACTTGTCCCTCTCCTCTGCCTGTGGCTCACTGCTGCTTGTCTGAGCCTCTTGTCCACTCCCTCTGTCCCAAAGTGGTCACATGCCCAGAGCTGACTACACATCGGTGAGTACGTGCCCACTAAACGAGAGCTTGAGACTCACCCCTTCTGAGGCCCTTGTCTGACACCCTGAGGTCAGCATTTTGTGTCCCTTCAGCCCTTGCATGAGGACAATGCAATCCAACCCTGGTGGGGCTGATCCAAAAGGGATGCCTGGGAAGGGGATGTTCAGAGAATCCAGAGACTTGGCACGAACACACTTTAAAGACAGCAGACTTGGAGGTCAGGTCCACCCCCCCACTTGTTCTTCCTACCTCTTGGCTGTTCAATACCTCAGGAGTCAGTGAGCTCCCTCTGTGGGCTACTTGTATGCGCATGGTCCTAAGACTGCCTAGTTGTACCCCTGAATAGCTTTGGGTGCATTTCTTTAGGCTCCTTTCCCCCCCATATTTTATTTATTTATTATTTTTTTTAGTTTCAGAGATAGAGTTTGGTGATTCATCAGCTGAATATAACACCCAGTGCTCATTTCATCACGTGCCCTCCTTAATGCCCATCACCCACCAACCCCATCCCCCCAACCCACCCATATTTTAAGTAGGGGAAATGATCTCTTTTACCGTCAGCGCTGTGGAATCATGCATGTGAAAGCACCTATCCAGAAGGTTCCTCATAAAGGACACCCTCAGATTTCACATCCTTCCCCACAGACCTCAGATCCCAGGTTGGCCAAGCCTAACCCTGGTGGTGGCTTCAGATATGTTCTCCAACCTATGTCCATCTGAGGAGGCTGAGAAGGAACCTCAGTCACAGTCGGTCATAACTGGGCAGAGAAGGTCCTGGAGCATACCACAGCCGAGCCACTGGTTTCCAGATTGTTTTTCTGGTGAACTGGCATTTGCCCCACCCCCCAGCCACATAACTGCCACCAAAGTCCACAAAATAAGCATCCTCTTTTCTTATGACAGCCCCCTAGATATCAGAGGAGAGAACCTTCCTCCCTCTCTATCTTATCACATGATATCGCCGTCTTCTGCTTGAGTCTATCTTGCCCAAGAGCTTGAGAGCAACTTGCGGTCAGGGATGGGGTCTTACTCATATCGGTCCCTCAAAAGCCTTCCCCAATCACACAGGACACACGCCATCTTGCCGAAGCAGTTTTACTGGTTTCCAGCCCCTTGTCCTCGGCCGGCCCACCTCCCTGCTCCGCTGGCCCACAGGGCTGCCAGCCACTGGCCAGAGCAACACAAGCACACTCGCCACCTTCCTGCCGAGGCGGGATGGATGAAGCGACACCAGGAGGTCTGGGGCGCCTGAAGCAGCCAGACAGCAAAGGGGTTATGGCTGTGCATCCGGCGTTACAGTGGAGAGCCTGTGCTCTTACACTTGGAGGAAGATAGGGACTTCAAACATCCTCCTCAATCCTGACCCACAAAGCTGCTAAAGCTCTCCAGTGAGCCTGGAGGTGCCTAAAGGCTCACCTTGATGATCTGTTGATTCTTCAGACCCATCTAAAAGCCGACTCCCCCAGGGTCCCCTGCCATCATGACCGCCGTGCTGGCGTGTTGGGGATCCTTCCTGATGAGGACGGTAGCTCTGAGTACTTGTGAGCCAGGAAGGAGGAGGGAGTGGCGTGGTTCTGCACAGAGTTCTATAGGGAGGAGAAGAGCCATTCCACACACCTCAGCCAACTCCCCGCATCTCCCTGACCCTCCCCAGAAGGCTTACCCAATTAACTGAATGCTTAAGTTATCCCTAGGCCCCAAGTCTTAAAAATGTTGGGAAGAGAACTTAGGAACTCACCAAAGACTTGCAATGACCATTGACTTATACCCAGAGTCCTCTCCTGCGTCCCACACAACCCTGTGATTCCAAAGCTAGTGATCTGTACCACTATAGAGCTACCATTCATGGTGCACTGAAGAGCCAGGCTCTGGACTAACTATCTTGTGTGTATTATCTCATTCAAATGAGTAGCAGTCAAACCATTATATACTCTGCCCAAGGAGTCCCTCCCAGAGGCCACGGGAGCAGGAGCACACTTCCTGTGTGTGTTGTGGAGGCTCCGTTTGCACCACAGATAGAGGCTGGGAGACATGGCTCACAGGGACATGGTATTCTGTAAACTCCTGAGTACAATCCCATGCCTGTCTTCCCCAAATCTGGAGCCAAGATGGGTAGTACACATAACACGTACACACGCTTTTGGAAAAGGTGATGATATCACAGCAACTCTATACAAAATTAGAAGACAGTCAACCACACTGCAACTATTTGGGCCCACTGAGAGATGAAACCAGCGAGATTAAACACGTGAGCAACCAATCAGGTTGCCTTCTTGACCCCAGTTCTATGTAATCTAAAGACATCAAGTCATTTTTGCTTCCTTCTGCCAATCGTCAAACGTTACTAAACACCAGCTATGCATCAACACTGTGGGTGCTGGTTAGGAGACCCGACTTGGGAATCTGACCACCTGAGGTAGTCCCCTTGGGTCTACCACTTACTTGCTGTGTGGTCTTGGGTGACTCAAAAATTTCTGTGCCTCAGTTTTCTCATCTGAAGAATGGGGATGATAACAATTTCTATCTCATAAGATTGTTATGAAGAATAAACAAAATAATGCCCATGTCATGTTTTAAAATACTGCTGGGCACAGAGTAGGCACTCGGTGAAGGTTAGCTAGGAATATTCAGTGCTGGGTTGGAATGGTGAGGGTGAAGAGACAACCAGTGAGGAGTTAGGGATAAGAAAAGCTAATGAGGAGACCTGGTAGATGTCTGTCCTGTGCAAAAACATCACGAACTAAAAGGACATGCAGACCGAGAGTGTTACATGCACACACATGCCGTGGTAGAAGAATGATGTCTCCCAAAGATACCCTTGTCCTACTCCCCAGAACCTATGAATATGTTCCCTTCCAGGACGGAAGGGACTTTGCAGATGTGACTAAGCTTGGCCTCTTAAGCAGAAGCACTGGAGTCAGTAGGGTCTTTCTCAGGGAGATGGTGAGGCAGGAGAGGCAGAGACAGATGGAAGCCCAGGTGGGAGGGCTGTCTTCTGTAGAAGGAGGAAGGGGCGATGAGCCAAGGAATGCAGGCACACTCTAGAAGCTGGCGAAGTCAAGGGAACAGGCTCCCTCCTCCAGCCTCCAGCAAGAGCATGGCTCTAGCGACATCTCGATTTTAGGGATCATGCCCGCATTAGACTTCTGATCTCCTGATGCTAAAGAGAATAAATTGGTGGTGTTTTAAGTCACAATAAGTTTGTTAGAGTAGCAATAGGAAACTCTACTACACAGGCCTTTGGTCACATGTGCTGTATTTCACAAAACCTCTTGTTGTTCACAAAAGCCACTTGCTAACTCATTATGACTCACGTTCCCTACTTCCCAAAAAGGGTGAAGTGAAAATTTAAGCTTCCAGAAGGAAGTGTTCACTTTGATGCGGCTGGCCTGTCAAGGGGTTCCTCATGTTCCTCGTTCACAGCGTCAGCCTCTCGGAAGGAGCAGAGCTTGGTTAGGGAGGACTAGAACGGCCCAACAAATGTCATGCAAAACCAGCATGTCACAGGCTTTCTGGAAGAGCCTCAAAGTACCACGACCCAACCCCTGACAACAGTAGTATCATTTCACACGTGCATGACCTTTTGTGATTTTTATTGCTCGTATATACGTGGCCTCACTTTGATTCATCCAACCCATCGAAACACTCCATCAAGACCACATCCTGAGAAAGTGCCAGATCCAGAATTTGAAGCCAGTCTTTTGTCCCTAAAGCCAGTCTTCCCTCCACCATAGTGGAAGGCAACATCGGCTCTTCCCCTCTGAGGTGGGTAACTGAGACAACTAACGGTCCCCTCCCACACCGCCCCTATCACCAGTGTGATGCTTCCCTCTCCCCTCCCCACCCAGCCCACCCTTCTTGGAGGTGACCTCTCCAACTGGCCACAGACACGTTAGCTGCTTCTTCCACGGGCTGAGATATAAACACATGGAACACATAAGGAGAGCAGCCAAAGGGAAAGAAAGAAAAGGCAGAGAAACTGTGAAAGGGTTAATCAAGATAACAGCCCAGTCCGTTTCTCCAGAAAACAGAGCCCAAAAGCCTTGTTAGCAATCTCCTTCTTGGAGGCAGAGCTTCTCGGGTCTGCTTCTGTCACTGACCAGCTGGTGGTCTTGAAAAAGTCACTTCATTTGTTTGTCTCATTTTAGTTCTATGTAGAAAGAGGAAGTTGGACTAGAAAAGTTCCACCAGCAATGCTCGCTGTACATTTCCGAGATTCTGCCTCTACGGGTCTTTTCCATGCAAGAACAGTCTGCTTCAACAAAGACACCGGAGTCAGCCCACATGGAGGGCGGAAGCCTTCATGGGATTCTTCACCCGGAAGCAGATCCTACCAGGCCTCACGTGCCTCTCGAGCCAGGGGAAGTGATCTCTGTCACTAAGTCCAATACGGAGGCACCGTCTAAGATGGGAATAATAACTAACACTTCTATTTTTTTTTGTAATAAAGATTTTATTTATTTATTTGACACAGAGAGAGAGATTGCAAGTAGGCAGAGAGGCAGACAGAGAGAGAGGAGGAAGCAGGCTTCCCGCTGAGCAGGGAGCCCAACTTGGGGCTCAATCCCAGGACCCTGAGACCACGACTTGAGCCGAAGGAGAGGCTTAACCCACTGAGCCACCCAGGCGCCCCATAACCAAACCTCTTGAACACCTCTATCTCCATATACTTTCTGTCGTCTGGAGCTCTCTGTAAGTTTGTGTTCAAGAAGTTGTTCATGGGGCACCTGGGTGGCCCAAGTTCAGGGACCTGGGATCGAACCCTGTGAGGCTGCTTCTCCCTCTCCCTCTGCCTGCTGCTCCATTGGCTTGTGCTCTCTCTCTGTCACATAAATAAATAAAATCTTAAAAAAAAAAAAAGATGTCATTCATTTCCACATCCTTTGGCAATGCATGAAGAGCCACTATCACTCACCAAATGTCCTGAACTTAAAACCATGTATTACCCTGTGTTGACATTGTCCACGTCCACCAACACTCAGAAATTCAATGCCCACAAACATAAAACCTACCACGTAAAGTACAACTTCCCATTCTTTGGGGTAAATATACTCTCTCCAACTTTGATTCAGGTACCCCCACTCCAAGGTCTTCTGATTGTTTCTTTCTCCCTCTTCTTTCCTCTAGCTTTTCCTTCCAGAGCACCCAATAAATCCATCATCCATTCACATTCCATACGGGCCCACTCATGTCCAGGTTGTAGGTGAGTGCAGGTGGGCCCGTGTGTGTAGGACAACTTGCAGTGACTTCTAAGACTGCACAACACCTTCCCTTGGGGTCACGGAAGGTGCTCTGGTCCCTGACCACTGGCCACCCCATGAATCCTGATGTCTTACAGACAGAGCATAGATCCCTGGGCATTCCTTGGTGAGCTCTTTCTAATAGAGAGGTGGTGGTGGCAGGAGCTTACTGGAGAGAAGAAATTAGAGAAAATGAGCTTAGTGCATAGAGGGCTGAGATCTCAGCCAGAGCCCAAAGCAAGGAGGAGCTGAGTAGGTTTCTCATGCTTTAGCCACAGTACTTAACACATTGACCAGCATGCAGCAACCACCAGGAAAGAGGCGTTGAATAATGAGGGAAGGGTCACTCCGGCAAGGATCCTCTGGTGATCTCGGCATGGTTTCCAGTGAGGGCAGCTAAGTGCAGATACGGATAGGTGAGGCCGGGTACCAAAGTATGGATGGGAGAGCACATAAAATCTCTAGAAGTGAGGGAATGGTTAGATGTATGGTCTAGAATCTAGATCTCACAGTCAGATCTCAGTCAGCTGCCTCAGTTTCAGAAAGAAGATTCTAGGTGTCTGAGGTAAGGGCTGTCAGAGAGTAGGGAAGGATCCCGGGGTCCTGATCCTCAGGAGTCTGGGGGTGCTGGAGAGGATTACTGGAAACCCCATAGAGAGGCTTTGGAATCTCCATCCGGGAACACCTCATTCACAACCAACTTTACTGACTTGGGCATTGGAAAGGGAACGGAATATTTCGTTGAACTCAGTTTTGTCATGAAATTCTCTTCTCCCCTGCCTTCTTCCATGACACCTGTCATTTTGTTCTTTTCCTGCCTCTTGAACAGTCCTCCTTAGCTTCCTTCACCTCCTTTCTTCTCTACCCACCAGCTGGTCCCCAACAATACTATCCCTGGGGGTTGGCTTCTTTCCTTTCCTTTTCACTCTGCCTGTTCTTTACACCTACTGCCAGGCCTTCTGCTACAACCTCCAGCAAACAGTCTGGTCCCAACTAATTTCTCCGCCTCACCTCTCACTACCTCTGTGTCTCCTTCCCACCGATCCCAGCCCCCGGGGCGGCTGGTTCCGAAGTCAAGCTGTTCTCTCTGACTGGAATGCCTCCCCTCCTCTCCACCAAGAAAAGCTCTCCTCATTATTTAAGGTCTGCCTTTATTATCACCTCCTCTGCTTTCCTCAACCTTCTCAAGTTACCCTAATTGTTTTTTTTTGTGGTCCCACATGGGTTTTTTCAAACTTTGACTATAGCAGTAATTGCTATTGTGATATCACATTCAAGGTTTCTATGTCCTGCCCTCCTGAAGAAGGTTGAGCTCCTGGAGAAGACAACCTTCACATTCCTAACAAGTTCCTGGCATACAGCAGGCACTCAGTAAATGCCCAGTAAAAGAGTAAACAAAACAATGTCAAACCCAAAGTCAGGCCCTACTATGGGCCAGCTCTTTTGGTAGCCAACATGTTTCCTTTTCCTTCTGAGCTAGATGGTGACAGAGGACGGGCAGGGAGAGTGATGAGCAGAGTGAGTCAAGAGACCCAAGTTTAGATTAAAATCTGCTTCTATCTTCCCTTGTGGTGTAGTATAAAATCATTCAAACGGTCTACTGATCTTCCCAAACTCCCACCTCTCAAACTGAAGGGTCCTGACACCATCTTGTTCACACCCTGAATTCCCTTCTGGGCTCCCTGTCTGGTTACCAACCCTCCTCACCTACAACCTGCCTCTACCTCTGCCAGCACACAGGTCACACGGTAGCATAATTGTCTGTCTTTCACACTAGACTGCCAGGTCCTGAGGGCAGAGATTTTATATGTATATAATATATATATAATTAATATATATTCATATCTTATATATATTTATTACATATATATAATGACGTTATGTCCTCCTCCTAACTCCTGTTAGAATAGGCTAGCACAGTTGCCCATAAACACGGGGTGAAATGTACACAAACACACAAAGTTGGCATTACCAAGGAAACGTTTGATGGAGAGAACACATATGCGATACTGGATTGTTGTTTTTTAAATTTCGTTGCAGTCTAGTTGACACACAATGTTATATTGCTTTCAGCTGCACAACAGAGTGATTTGGCAAGACTTTATGGAACGCTGTGCCCACCCCCAACCGTGAGTGTGGCTACCATCAGTCATATTCAACACTACTGTGTGTGGAACCTTTGACCATATTCCCTATGCTGTGCCTTCTCTTCCTGTAACTCATTCATTCCGGGACTGGGGGCCTGTACCTCCCACTCCCCTCCACCCGTTATGCCCATCCCCCCACCCTTGGCAACCATCACTCTTGTTCTCCGTATTGATGGACCTATTTCTGCTTTTTGTTTGTTTGTTTATTCATTTGTTTTGTTTTGTTTTTTGTTTGTTTGCTTTTTTTAGATCTTATCTATATGTAAAACCATATGGTGTTTGGATTTTTTTTTTTTTTTTTTTTTTTTTTGCTCTCTTCTTGTCTTGTTCTCCAGATTTCATTTGTCAGGATATATCAGAAGAGGCCCTGAAGCAGAAAAAAAATCACGATGCCTAAGTGGCTGCAGAACTCGGACAAAGGACTTGGGATCTTTGCAGGGATCTAGAGATGACCCTGTCTCTTCGCTGCCTGCTTCACAGGGCGAAGCCTAACAAGGATTGAGGGAGAAGAGAACAGAAAAGAAAGGGAGAGGAAGAGAGAAGAAGAGAGGCGGGGAGGCGGGGCGGGGTGTTAGGGGTAAAGGGAAGCTCAGGGAAGAGAAGCCAAATGCATTGTGATTGAATGAGTTCCCCAGGGTGGGTGAGATCTGCTTAGGCAGAAAGCAAACACATGCTGCGTCCACAGTCAACTCAAGGACAGGCTGGTTAAGGGATGACGTAGGCGATGTCATGGATTCAGAACTCCAGCAACTCCATGCTGTTCGGAGCGTGCGTCTGTGTTTCAACAAGACTGTACACAAAAGCAGCCATCAGGGCAGATTTCTTCCCTGCTCAGAAAGTGCTTCCTACCTGAGATCAGAGAAGAAACATTTAGAGAGTCAACGCTCACAGTCAATATTTTTGAATGGGGCACAGTCAACCCAGAAGTGGGATTCTAAACAAGCCTGCCACCTGATTCATAGAGAAGGCTGAATCCGCAACACCTCAACAGAAATCTGAAATGTTCTGCTGCCTCTGGCCATCTGTGCTATCAGCTTCCTCTCAGCATTTTCCAGACGGCTGGGAGCTGCTCTCTGCTGGTGTTTCTTCCAGCTTCCCACTGTGTGTGGCAACAGCCCTCGTCTTGGTGGAGTTGACTGCCACTGCTGCTTTCTGTACGAGAATGTTCGTGCTTCCACTGGGGCAACGGAGCAGTGTGAATTGTTACACAAGCAGCTGGTGACTTTCAGAAGGGAAGGTGCCCCTTTAATTAAAAAGGTGCCCAAGAGCCATTGGTTTCCCCCAGGGGCGGGGCTCAAGGCACTAACCTCCTCTTTCATTCAACCAGCACCCTGGCTATTTTATGCAAGAAAGCACATTATGTACCAATTTGAAAATTATACCATTGTACCCTACTTAAATGGCCCTCCCCCTCCCCACTGTAATTGGCTGCTATCATTCTTTCTGCTTATTTACTCTCTAGAATATCAATGGGCAGTCCTGAAGGGTTTTCTTTAAAGGGAGGAAAGAAGAATTTGACAGTAAGGCACTGGGGAAAATAAAACAAAACAAAAACAGAAAAGCATAGGAGACACAGTGAAAACATCCTGTGCTGTCCAAAAGCATGGGTCCATGTCACCCGCGGGTCCCCAGAATGCATGAGATGTGGTTGACTTCAACCCCATTTACAGCTGGGGAGATTGAGGCCCCGAGGAAAGGATGGGTGTGAACTCAAACAGCCGATAAGGGAGAGCAGAGCAAGAGCTCAAAGCCAGGGTCTGAAAGAAAGGGAAACTGAGTTTGCTTTCCCTTACTGTGGGGCTACCGGTGGGGTGGGAACTGAGGGCAGAACCTTTACACTATCTGTAAAGTGTTGTTCCCCATGCCCAGAAAAAGTACACCTGCTCTCCGGAGGGTCACTGTGGAGGGTGTTCAGCCAGCTAGAGAGAGGCCCAGGCTGCCTCTGACAGCTGACTTCAGAGTGCCAGGTGGTGAAACTTGGCATTCATCTTTTCCTCCTGAGAATGGCACAGAATTTAGCAGGATACCATGCACCTAGCAAGAACTCAGACAATTTCTGGATGTCCATCGGAGGCCTTCCCAAAAGGCCTCACCCCCAGGTGAGGTGGCCAAGAACATGCTGGCAAAGCCATCAGGAAAAACGGGGGGTGTTTTTCCCCGTTTTTCCTGATGGAAAAGAAAGGGGCCGACAAGAAAGGAGATGTCCTATCACATAATCCTGAACCCCGACAGAAGGTCTGGAGGGCAGAGGCCCCTGCTCCATCTATCCATCCATCCTCCAGGGACATTCTCCCACAAGCCTCTGGGTGACACCCAGTGGCCCCTGGGAAGATCCTCCAAAGAAGAAGACAAGAGCTGTCAGCCCTGATGGGGACCGCAGGCATCTTCCTCTCCAGCAGCCGCTCCAACCTGCAGGGACTGTGCCCATCTCAGGGCAGAGAAGCACACTCTTGAGTGAGATGTTTTCCTCTCTCTTTCCAGGGATGGAGTCTGATTCCATGTGAGGCTAATCAGAAGACAACCATCTGGTGCTCCAGCATATCCCCAGCCCGGGCCATTTATTATAATCCGCAGCTGGGGCGGCGCTGGGGGCGGTGTTGGCTGTGCCCCGGGCCTGCTTCTCCTCTGCCTTGTACCCCTCAGGGCACTCTGCAGAAAGAGGTGCCAGGGAACAGAACCCAAGGGCTGGGGGAAGGCACAGCCCCTACCTCCTACTCAGGACTCTGTGCCATGAGGAACGAGGAGCTGAACCCTGGAGACAGCTCACAAAGGAGCCGAGCAGAATAGAATCACCATTGCAGTAGCAGGATGGTCCCCGTCTTCTCCGAGGGCTCACCGGATGCCACAGACTCCATGGCCGTGGGCATGGAATGGCACCGCTTGCCTTTACAGCAGCCCTTCGAGGTAAGGACTGCAACTAGCAACATTTTCCTGGCTTGGAAATTAAAGCATGGCACTTCCAGCCACTTGCCCAACGTGTCCTGGCTGCCTGGCCAGTTGCAGGCTAGACTTCCGTGTCTTGGGCAGCCAGTGTTGGGGTCTCTTCCATGCCTGGCTGCCCAAGCAATGGGACACCCCATCACATATACGCAGGCAGGGGATGTTGCTGGCATCAATCCCTCTGTCACCTCTGTCACTGGCCAGAGGAGAGCTGTTGGGAGACACAGAGTCCTCTAGGTTTGCATGTGGCTTCTCTGAAAAGCCAAGCGTTTAGCTCTGAGAATTAGTGCCCGCCCACTCCATTGGTAAAAAGCAGCTGGAGTTTGAGGCAGTGGAGGGCAGGGGGTGAGATGGGGCAAAAACCACAGGACAGAGTCATAAAGCAGGACCCTCGTCCCTCTCTGTGGCACTCACTCTTCCAAACCTTAGTAGAAACTCACAAGGTCTGAGACTTGACAGTGATCATGCACATGAATCTGCTTCGCGATCTCTAAAGGGATCTAAAAACCCGCGGTACTATTTCCAGGGCGCAGCGGAAGTTCCGCAGAAGGTCTGTGCGAGGGGCTGTAATTGCGTTACCCGTCATTTCAAACCCACCGTGGTCTGTTAGCAATACGAGGAGATGAACTACTGATTCACGCAGCACCACGGAAGTCTCCAAAATATGCCGAAGGGAAGAAGCCAGGCAGGCACAAGAGGGTACACTGTGGGACTCCCCCTCCGTGCAGATCTGGAAAATGCAAGCTAATCTATAAGGACAGAAAGCAGGCCGGTTCCCCAGGGAGAGGGTGGAAAGGGGAACAAGGAACCTTTTGGGGGTGACGGGCAAGTGCCGGGTCTTGTGGTGGTGATGCCACGGGGGTACGCTTTTGACAAAACTGATCAATCCATAAACAGATTTAGTTTCAGGTACATAAATGATACCTCAATAGTTGAAAATAAAAATGTGTGGCGAAGTCATCCCTTTGGAACCAGGGCCCGTGTCCAGCCTGGGAAGGTCCCTGGACTTGCAGGTTTAACTCAACACTCTCAGGGCGACCAGGCCGCACCCAGGTCAAGTGCCCGAGCTCCTCCGAGCCTCAAGCCTCTTCATCTTTATTTTTTTTTATTTTTATTTTTTATTTTATTTATTTATTTGACAGAGAGAGATCACAAGTAGGCAGAGAGGCAGGCAGAGAGAGAGGAGGAAGCAGGCTCCCCACTGAGCAGAGAGCCCGATGCGGGACTCGATCCCAGGACCCGGAGATCATGACCTGAGCCGAAAGCAGAGGCTTAACCCACTGAGCCACCCAGGCGCCCCGCCTCTTCATCTTTAAAACGAGGCTGTCACCCCGAGCTTTGCCTCACGACGCGGCTGTGCCAATCAAGAGGGCTGTTTGGCGCACGTGAGAGCAATTTTCCGACAGCAAAATAACAGACGTAGAGGACTGTGGTCTGGGTGCGCGGAGATTATGGGTAACTTCAAGTCCTTTGCTCTGCCCACCAAGAAGATCCCTTCAGCTCCGGGGCGCCCACCTTTTGTGTCCTCTCTCTACCCCAGGACCTCAGGGAAAGCAGCTACAGAATCGGCCACGACTCGGAGACGCTGAGTTGACCAAGGACTTCCACAAGATCCAATGTCAACCCCCAGGAAAGCTGGAGAAGGCCAGAGAAACTGGATACTTTAATTCACGGGCGGTGCAAGGTGCTTCTCAATTCCATGTGAAGGCAGCTCTGAGGGCCTTTTATCTTTGGGCGACGAAGCACAGCTAATGCAGCTCACTATCCAAAGCCAAGTCCAAGGTGCTTATCCCAGCTCTTTCCTTCCTCCACGGTCCTGCTCTTTGACTAGGTAGGCACTGTTCAAATATTCCCCGTAGCAAAAAAGGACAACCAGAGAGCCCAGGTAGGTCTATGCCGGAGACTTCAACCAGCAACCACCTAGCATCCTGTTCCTCCAGTCAACACAATAAAACTGTAATCCTCTCTGTCTGGTGTCCAGATTATATTTTCAACTACTCTAAGTCCTTTCCTGCCTGTGACTCATTTTGTCTTCACAAAGCCTGGTGCGCAACACAGGACAGGTGTTGCTGGGTGCAGAAGCTGATGAGGAATGCTGAGGAAAAGGGAAGGCCCGAAAGCTTCCTCGGTCAGAAGCTGGACAAGCGCTGGGCCATGGAACCCCTGCCACCGCGTCCTTTTGCAAGCCTGTTGTCTCTCCATCATCAGCAAACATTAAAGCCATTTGCTAGAGACAGAGATCTGGCCACAGGCCGCCTCCAACAGACCCAACCAAAACAAAATTAAAGGTCAGAGGTGTATCAGCAAAGACATCTCAGATTCAATGGTGAGGTGATGCTCCTACCCTTGGCCTCAAGCTGCAGAAGAGATAAGAGATAAGAGCCTCCCTCCTCCACTAACCATAGAGACCAGTAGGGGATGGTGTGAAATCAAGTAGCAAAGCAACAGTCGTGCCCCCCCCCCTCCGCAGAGTTCCGGGTCTGCCTTCCCTCCTGGCCCCAGGCATGCCCTTCCCCCAGGCCTTTGCTCAGCACACTGTTCGTTTGCCTTCCCAGGGACCTCGCTCCAGTCGTGACCAATATGGACCATTCTTTTTAGAACTTTTGGAATAGGAACGTTTAGAAGAGCTACTATGTACGGGGGAGGGGGAGGGATAAGGCCATTTTGGACCCTTGAAGGTTTCCTTCCAAAGGCTTCCCTAACACCTCCTAACCTAGTGCACACACACACAGACACCCCCCAAAATTGCTACTTCTCAGTCCTTTCTAGGGCAGGCCCTTCTACAGCAGTGTTTGTGGGCTGAAGGTAATGGGGTGGGATGGAAAAAACCTAGTAAGAAGGAACATACCCTGAGGTCACCCAGCTGGCCCAGCGCTCTTCCTCTCCCTTAGCTCTGTTGGGCAGTTAAAAGCGAGCAGGGCAGTTAAAAGTGAGCACTAATTACTCCCGTACCTCTCAGAGGGAGGCAGTGAGGCCCCGAGGGGTTAGGTGACTTATCCAAGACCACAGCACAGCACGTCTGGAATGGGGACCTGGGCCTTGCTGGCCCGAGCTCTCTGCCAGCTCACCCAGAACCCTGTGGAAGGGTTCTTGCTGCTGCACCATGCCAGACTCAGTTACACACAATGGGGAAACCAGAGCTGTCGGCCTTGGCTACCACCAGTCTCTCCAAAGGGCCACGTTCCAAATATCTCTCCCATCCCTCCTTGAGGCATCCCAGCCACGTCTCCCAGAACCCTGAAAACCATCAGCGCTCCCTTCTGTCTGCAATTTCTTCACGCCCTTTCCTCCAGGCTTAAGGCCCAAGAAGGAGGCTGCTCAGAAGCTAAGCCCGTTGCCCTGGCTCTGTCTTCTCAACTCAGCAGCCCAGGGAGAGCAGCACTAGATCAGGGGACAGCCAAGGGCTCCGCCTCCTCCCGGGCAGGGAATCTGACAGAGACGGAACAGGAAAGCCAACTCCCCTTCTGGCCAGGCTGTTCCATTAGGACCTCCTTGGTCACCTGTTCAGTAAAGAGAGGCAGTGCTAGTCATAATACTAGGAGCTGTGATGGGCTGAATAACTGCTCCCCAAAAGCTCTCTAAGTTCTAATCCCTGGAACTGTGAACATTACCTTACAGTAAAAATAAAAGAAAAAAGGGGGAAAAAGGGATCTTGCAGATGTGATAAAGGATCCTGAGCTGAGACGGCTGATCCTGGGAAGGCTCTCCTGAATGATCTGAAAAGGCCCTAAGAGCCATCACTAGTGACTTTGCAGGAAAGAGGCAGAGGGAGGTTTGACACCTCCAGCAAGGCAATGTGACCTTCCATTCCCAGGTCCAGGTGATGTGGCCACAAGCCAACCGAAGCCAGCAGCCAAAGACGTGTGTGAGGCAAGGAACGGATTCTCCCCTGGAACTTCCGAAGGAAGCCCCACCCTGCCGACACCTCGATTTCAGCCCAGTGACACTGATTCAGGGCTTCTTGCCTCCAGAGCTAGGAGAAAATACATTTCTGTTGTTTCAAGCCAGCCAGACTGTGGTCATTTGTTAGAGCGGCAGCAGAAACTAATACAGCAGCTAACACCTAATCATCACCAACTGTGTGCCAGGCACTAAGCCTGACATGCACTAAGCATGTCACTTACATTAACTCCTGGTGCTCAGGCGCTGGAGGTGAGGTTAAGCAGACCCCCTGAGGGTTTGAATCCCAGCCTTACTGCTTAGTGTTGTGACTCTGAGCAAGTTACATAAGGTGACTAAGCTTCTGTTTCTAAATGCATAAGATGAGCATACGTGTTACATTTCTCAGTGTGTTGCTAGGAGGATACAATGGTTAGGAAAGGTCAAGTGCCTGTTAGAGTCTATATCCTAAGTACTCCATAAATGCTCGCTGAGGAGATCTCAGGGGTTGAACCGGCCAAAATTAGACCATCATTCTAATCTGTTGGGACATGGACAAGACCTCCTGGACCCAGCCCAGGAAGAAAAGACCCCCCTTTAAAGCAGGTGTGAATAGCAAACATGACAGTCTGAGGAGTTCAGTTACGTATTTCTTCTCTTAACTGAGCTACTTAGGTCCTTAATGCTGGCCTAGATGCCGGGTCCTATGCTAATTCTGCAGCCCTGCCCAGAAGAACTCCCCAGCCTCTACATCCCCTTGCTTAAGGAAGGTGTGCACAGCCAGAATAAGGACACAACTTGCAGCATACACACCTCACGCGGCCCTGCAAAGCCTCCCATTTTCTCTGTAACTCTGGCATCGGGAACTGGAGCTTCATTGCTTGAAAGTCAACCCGAGTCAAAAAACGTCAATGTATTTCCTGACTTCCCAAGGCCCACTTTCCTGACTGTCTGTCCCAGCCGGCTGGGTGGAAAGATAAAACCAGGGGTGTGCTTTGGTTACAAGGTCACAGCCAAGTTAGTAAAGAATAGAGTAAGGAAGGTTTGCCCCAAAGCTGGGGAAGGGTTACCTAGACTGGCCACCTGAAAAAAAGAGGGAGAAAAATGTTTTTTTCATTAACTTGGCCCTTCCCCATAAAGTTTGCCCAACTCTCCCATTCAGGTGATGTCATTCAAAGAAGCAGCGCCCCCACAGGATCGCAGGCCCTGTGCCCCCACCGAAGAATTCTGCACGCCAGAAATTAACCAAAGGAGAAGGGCCTGGCCGCCTGGCCTTGGTTTCCTCCTAGGCAGGGTTCCAGCCCCACGGTCTTGGTTGGCCAGCTGAAGAAGACTCCTGCTGCCATTGCCTTGTGCAGGCGGCCAGGCCTCTTCCCAGCGAGCCGCAAGGACTGCCACCTGCGCTCTCTCGGCCCTTCCCCACCCCGCCCTCCAAGGGTTAGAAGGATAAGGGAAGACAGCTCCCCTCCTTACTCTCAGGCACCCACAGATTTCCGCGCTGCCGTCACCACTGACGAGAACCCAGGTCCCCAGGAGGAATCGCTTCTCCTCATTCCATCCTCCCTATCAATGAACACGCAGCAACACCCACGCTCCCGCTCCTCCTACTCCGGAGGGAGACCGAACCCGAGAGCGACATCCGGAGCTGGAAGCTGCTGCGGTGAGAGCGCCCGCCCCTCCGCCCCGAGGTCCCTTGCCCATTCCTAGCCAGCGGAGAGGATCCTAAACCAGCCCCGCGTTCCGGATCCAGAGGGTGCCGGAATCCTAGCTGGGGCCCCGCCTCCCCGGGGGCCGGGCGCCGGAGACCTCGGGGAGCCGGCGAGACACCCGCATAGCCCCACCACAGGGGCCGCCCGCCGGGCACGGTACTTGGGAGCCGACCCCGGTGCCCTCGCCGGGGTGGGGGACGCCTCACCTTCGGCACCCCCGGCAGGCGCCCTCGCCAGTCCCGCGCTCCTCGCCGCGCCTGCCCCGGCACCCGCGCCGGGAGGGGCCGAGTCCCGGGCCGCCCGCGCGGGTCCTGCCCCAGCAGGTGGTGGGCAGCGGGGAGCGCGCCGTCCGTCAGGCGGGCGCCGGGAGGCGAGCCGGAGCGAAGCCGAGGGCCTGCCGCGTGGGGCGCGAGGGGCGCGAGCCCCGCCACTTACGCGCGGGCTCTGGGGAAGCCCATGGAGAGCAGCACGTCCAGCGCCGATCCATGCTTGATGGTGCCGGGGCGCTGCTGGCGGCTCCTCCGCGGGGTGACTTTGCTGTACAGCTCCTCTCTCGCAGCCATGCCGAGCGGGCCGGGGTGGCCGTACTGAGCCATGGCTCAGCGGCCAGCCATCGCCGGGGAAAGCGCCCGAGCCCGAGCGTCCGGGAGGGAGCAGGGAAGGGGGCTCGGGGACCCAGCGCCGGGCGGGAGGCGGCGACGGAGGCGGCGCTCGGAGCTTCCCCAGAGTCGAGACTGACGCTTCCTGGTGAGGCCACCGGAGCCAGGGCGGCCCGCGGGCTGCTTGGGCCGGACCCGCCGTCAGCTGCTCGGGCCCCCGGGTGCCCCCAGCGCGGCGCCGGCAGCGGCCCTCTCTCCTCCGCCCCCTTCCTTCTCGGCTCCTAGCGGTCCGGGAATTTGCAATGAGTAATTTTTGAATGGATCAAAAAGGAAAAGGAGCCTTGTGGGCCGGCCCTGCCTTGCCAGTACCGGGGCCCCGCCCCTCTCTTAAAGCGACAGCGCTGCCCGCGCCTGCTCCGGGCCGGGCGCAGGCTGTAGCGTCCGGGAGCTGCTGCGCGGAGGACTCCGGCGCACGAGGGCTGCGGGTGTGCGTGGGTCCTGGGGAGTCGCTCCCAGCGCCTCACCCTTCTCCACAGCTCGCCCATTGAGTCAGCTGGGCCTCCAGACGCCAGATCAACCCGTGTCAAGTTTAATGTGGTTCGTGTGGTTCTAGATGGGTTAATAATGGAAATTGGGCGAATTGATGGATGACAGTAATGAACCATAAAGCCAAGCCCTGTAGGCCCAGATAAAAGCTTTTACTTCGGAAAGACCATGCAAAATCCGGAGGATTGTTGTGGCCGGTGGAGACCAAGCTCCTACCCGCTGGCCAAGTGGCCAGACCAAAAACCGGCCGTGCTCTCCAGGACTTCTCAAGATAGTGACTTCAAAACAAAGATTGGGAGCTCTGGCTCCCAGACTTGGGAGAGGAGAGGGCTGGAGGGAGAGGGCAGGGTGGAAAAAAGGAGAGAAAGGGGAAGATGGAAGGAGGAAGGAGGACAGGGAAAGTGGGAAGTGGAAGGAGGGGGAGGGAGAAGGAACAGAGAAAGAACGCTTTCTAATTATAAAGGTGTTCAAAATGCAGTGGGTTGGTTTTCATTCGGGGATGAGCAACTTGTCAATGAAAGAATTCAACGGAAGACTAGATCATCCTGCTCATCGGGGATGCATAAGTGAATTCTCATCATAGGATGGATAAAACTACTCCCACCTCAAAGAAGTAGGGAGTCTTCACCACACTCACACCCGCCTCACACTGCACACACTGTGAACTTGGCTTGGGGATGTTAATGCTCTTTCATTTGGAGACAATGTTACTGTCTTCAGTCAAGGACAATGGCCCCACTTGGTTTAATGGAAAAGAGAAAGAGTAAACCCCAGCTGCTCTTTCTCAGGAAATAATAATAAGACCTAGCATGTATTGGACTCTCGTGTCCATCACTGTGCTAAGCATAGTAATGAATTGACTCATTGAGTGTTTATGACCCTTATGGGGTGTATACAATTATCATCCCAGTTTGCAGTTGACAAAACTCAGCTTAGAAAAGTTGAGGAAGATCACAGAGCTGGTAAGTGTATAATGAAAGCTTTTATTGACTGTGGTGCCTGGATATGTTGCTTCTGCCTCTCCAGCCCCACGCCCTTATCCATGTGCATCATAGTAACCTAACCTCACACACATGGGGTTCTCCGAAAATGTCAACTCCTTTCCCTGCCTGGAGTGTGGGGGAGGGATGGTGACCAGAGCCCATGAACAGGTTTTTTTTTTTTTTTTTGACAGATAGAGATCACAAATAGGCAGAGAGGCAGGCAGAGAGAGAGGAGGAAACAGGCTGAACAGAGAGCCTGATGTGGGGCTCGAACCCAGAACCCTGGGATCATGACCTAAGCTGAAGGAAGAGGCTTTAACCCACTGAGCCAGCCAGGCTCTCACCATCAACAGTTTTGTTTTGTTTTGTTTTGTTTTGTTTAATTTATTTGTCAGAGAGAGAGAGAGAGAGAGTGCGCACACGCAGGCAGAGTGGCAGGCAGAGGCAGAGAGAGAAGCAGGCTCCCCGCCAAACAAGGAGCCTGATGCAGGACTCAATCTGAGGAGGTAGGATCATGACCTGAGCCGAAGGCAGCAGCTTAACCCACTGAGCCACTCAGGCGTCCCCATGAACAGTTTTTTGATGTTGCTTTCTAAGGCATCTGAAGGTTTTACCAGGGGAAATGACACAGCTGAATTCTGTTGGGCTAGAATTGCTTTTCTAAAGAAAGTCCAGTGGTGGTAGAAGTGGGGAGATTAGGACTACTAGGGTTTAGCAACAATGTGCATAATTCTGCCTTCTGCTTGTGTAAGGGGGGAGGGAAAGTTCATGCTTCCTGGGTGAGAGCTTCTGCCAGAGCGGAGGAAGCTTCCTGGAGCTTTTTGCAGAGTGCTTTTCCAGAGCAGGGAAAAAAAGACAGGACTGGGCTAAGAAAACCATACCTAGTAGACTAACCTCCGGGGGTGTGTTCTGTAAAGGATGCTGGACCTTACCCAATATTCTGAATTTCTTCCAACTGCCTGGGCTGAGAATCAAAGGATCTGGAGGCTAGTTGGGAGGTAGTAGTTGGGAGTAGTCTGTGGAAGTATTTTGTGGAAGCACGAAACAAATAATAACTCGAATTTATCAAGAACTTACTATATGCTGGTGCTGTTCTTAGTTTCCTACATATGCAACTCATTTACTCCCTTAAGACATTAAAGTGGATCCTGCCGTATTATCAGAGGCCCCTTGACGAGTGAAGATATTGATGCAGACAGAGATCAAGTATCTTGTTCAAGGTCACAGAGCTAGTAAATGGCAGAGCCAGGATTTGAGCGCTTAAAATTTGTCCTAACAACCACTTACTGCCATGGTTATGACGATGAAGAGATGTCGACCATTAAAATAACTTGGTTACCTTTTGGACTCGTCCTAAGCCCCTTGACACGAAATTGCTGGATTTCTGTTTCTCCAGAAAAATTGAATTAATAGGTCTCTCTCCCTGCCTTAGGGCAGACTGTGAGAGGAAATGGTGGCTATAAAAATAGTTTTAGGTAGCCTGGAAAAATCACTATGGAAAACCAGACTCCTTGGATGGGAATTGTTTGGTCTAGAGTGCTTTGACAGAAATCCCAGGCTGGCTTCCTCAGCCTGCTTCCCTGCTTCAATTTAGGACTGCTGCCGTTTGTCCTGCCCAGGATAGAGCCCTGGCAATCAGGATGCAATGTACTTCCATTGTGTTAACTTGTAAACTCTAGGGGAAGCTTTATACATGTCCCTGTCACTATAGTATACAGGAAAGAGGGATGACTCTTCACTGGACAGGGTGTCTGACAGCAACGGGAAGGAGGAGGGGGAAGGAGAGTGGTCCGGACCCATCAGCATCAAGCTACTCCCTCAGAAGGGACAGCACATCGTCCTGTCCCTCTCCGCCAAAAGGTCATACCAAAGTCCACCCTGGACCATGAACTTGTTTTTGTTCACGTCGGCACTGTTTAATTCCAGTGGTAGCCCTCCTGAAATGGTTCACAGGGTCCAGTTCACTGCACTTGTAAGTTCAGAAGCCTGTCTTTGTCTTTTTCTTCTCTTTTTGAGAAAAGGTCAAGTGGCTGCAGAATGTTTCCAGTCCCGAGGGTTGGGATGTTGCTTTGGCAATAGAAGGCAGCTTTTGCATCACTGGGCCTGATTTTAGCCCCTGGACTTCAAGGGGATTCCTCATGGTTGGAAGATTTTGAAACTGTGCGGTAAGGAAAAGAAAGGACAGGCATGGGAGGGCTCCAGCACTGGGAATCGGGATGCCGAGATGTGTCGGCTGTAACTTGGATATGTTCTCTGCCCATTTCTGAGCTTAAGCTTCTTCACCTGCCAAATGAAGGTGTTGGCTTTGGCTGGGGCTCCCTTGGACTTTGCCAAGGGATGCTTTATGGACAGGGGTTGTTGGGGTTATCAACTGGAGGTGGTGTGGGTGAAGCATACCATCCTTTCTTCCTCTTCTCAGAGCGGGTACACTTTGTCAGCTTTGTATTATGGGCGTTTTATGTAAGGTTTTCTGTGGGAAGATGGTTTAGAGGATGAGAGAACATTTTGAAAATCACTACACTAGCTAATCTTTAATGCCCAGTCTAATTCAGAGAGACCGTAACTTAGTAAAAGTGAACATAAAGAGGAATGGAGTGGAACTAGCAAGAGGGGAGGGGGCTCCTGGGAAGAGGGTGAGAGGCGGGCTCGGGAGAGAGAAGGTTCCACACAGGTAGCACGTTAGAGAATAGACTCTAGCATTAGAAGAAATGATAATTATGTGACTCAACAGAATGCTACAGCGTGAATCAGATTGCAATACAAATAAATCAGTATGCTATATATCTTAAATTTACAGGATGTTGTAGGTCAATTACACCGCAGTAAAAGAAAACATTAAAAGAAATAAAAAAAAGGCATATCAATCCTACCCTGTCCTGAGGCACGATTCAAACAGATCTAAGGACCTCAAGATTGGGGACTATTTTACAGTATTATATTTGTCCTTAAGACTTACTATAGACACATGGAAAGTCTATGGTTAGGGTTAGGGCTAGGGTAAAGCCTACCCGAACATGGTAAAGCCATGTGACACAGGAGGAAAATGAAGGCAGAAACACAGTTTGGAGCATCACTCCAAACCAACACAAAGCTTGTATTTTTCCTCACACATTGGAAAAATTAAGATTCCTCCCTCCGTTACAAAAGGAAGACAGAGAGAGGAGGAGAGATTTATTTATTTATTTATTTATGCATGCTCATCTTTGAACAAAAATCCCAGCCTGTCATTCTGGAATCCTAGTAGGAGACACTCCATTGTCCCTGTTTTCTCTTTGTAAAGACTTTATCCCAAATGTCATTGCCCCAGGGTTTGTGTTTACGACTTGCACTTAACAATAGAAGCGTTGTGAAATACAGTACAAGCTAAAAGAAAAAAATAATAAGGGTTTTCCCTGCCTCACACCACTTCCTTTTTGTAAAAGCAGCAAAAGGGGAAATTTTATTTCTAAGAAATAGAATAAAACTTAATAGCTAGGTATGAAGCAAAAAAACCAACCAACAAACCCTCCCTCAAACTTAAAAGAATGGCAGGGGCATCTTGCTGGCTCCTTCCGTAGAGCACTCTTGATCCCAAGGTTGTACGTTCCAACTCCAAGTTGGGTGTAAAGATCACTTAAAAATATAATCTTACAAAAATAAATAAAAGAGCGGAAACAATAGTCATGAACCAAGATAATTGGAAAAATAATTTTCACCATTTAAAAATTCAGGTGCATGGGTGGCTTAGTGAGTTAAGTGCCAACTCTTGATGTCAGCTCAGGTCTTGATCTCAGTGTCGTGAGTTCAAGATCTGCATTAGACTGCACACTGGGTGTGGAGCCTACTTAAGAAAATAATAAATAAATAAATAAATAATAGAATAAAATAAATAAATAAAAATTCAGTGATCTTAGGGGTTATAAGATACAATTTATGAATATTTTTAAAAATGTAAGTTTATTTTAAAATTCTACAAAAGACATTTTAATGAATCCTTGTGGGATTGTGTACGTTGCTTTAGATATGTTTTTCCAATTTTCTTGTGATCAAGAGTCACTTTTGATTTGTTTCCCTCTCTGATTTCATCTTGTTTTATTTTTTCCTCTATTTCCCCATGATCCTCTGTTTTGTTTCTTACATTCCACATATGAGTGAGATCATATGATAATTGTTTTCTCTGATTGACTTATTTCACTTAGCATACCACCCTCTAGTTCCAGCCACACCATTGCAAATAGAAAAAGGGGTTTTTTTGGGATAGCTGAGTAGTATTCCTTTATATATATATATGCCACATCTTCTTTGTCCATTCATCTGTCAATGGACATCTGGGCTCTTTCCATAGCTTGACTATTTTGGACATTGCTGCTATAAATATTGGAGTGCAGGTGCCCCTTCGGATCACTACATTTGTATCTTTGGGATAAAATATCCAGTAGTGTGATTGCTCTGTCATAGGGTAGCTCTATTGTCAACTTTTTGAGGAACCTCCATACTGTTTTCCAGAGTGACTGCACCAGCTTGCATTCCCACCAACAGGTTAGGAGGGTTCCCCGTTCTCCGTATCCTCGCCAGCATCTGTCATTTCCCGAGTGGTTAATTTTAGCCATTCTGACCAGTGTGAGGTGGTATCTCACTGTGGTTTTGATTTGTATTTCCCGGATGGCAAGTGATGTTGAGCATTTTTTCATGTGTATACTGGCCATTTGGATGTCTTCTTTGAAGAAATGTCCGTTTATGTCTTCTGTTCATTTCTTGATTGGATTATTTGTTCTTTGGGTGTTGAGTTTGATAAGTTCTTTATAGATTTTGGATACTAGCCCTTTATCTGATATGCCATTTGGAGATATCTTCTCCCATTTTATCCATTGTCTTTTGGATTTGCTGACTGGTTCCTTTGTTGTGCAAAAGTTTTTTATCTTGATGAAGTCCCAATAGTTCATTTTTGCCTTTGTTTCCCTTGCCTTTGGAATGCAGCTATCAAGAAGTTGCCTTGGCCAAATCGCAGAGTTTGCTGCCTGTGTTCTGCTCTAGGATTTTGATGGATTCAAGTCTCACATTTAGGTCTTTTATCTATTTTGAGCTTTTATTTGTGTATGATAAGAGGATGATCCAGTTTCATTCTTCTGCATGTGGCTGTCCAATTTTCCCAATACCATTTATTGAAGAGACTTTTTCCCATTAAAAATTTTTTCCTGCTTTGTCGAAGATTAGTTGACCATGGAGTTGAGGGTCTATTTCTGGGCTCTCTATCCTGTTCCATTGATCTATATGTCAGTTTTTGTGCCAGTTCCATACCGTCTTGATGATGACAGCTTTGTAATAGAGCTTGAAGTCTAGGATTATGACGCCACCAGCTTTGGTTTTCTTTTTCAACATTCCTTTGGCTATTTGGGGTCTTTTCTGGTTCTATACACAATTTAGGATTATTTGTTCCAACTCTGTGAAAGAAGTTGATGGTATTTTGATAGGGACTGCGTTGAACATATGGGTTGCTATAGATAGCATGACATTTTAACAATATTTGTTCTTCCAATCCATGAGCATGGAACATTTTTCTATGTCTTTGTGTCTTCTTCAATTTCTTTCATGAGTATTCTATAGTATTCTGAGTACCTGTCCTATGCCTCTTTGGTCAGGTTTATTCCTACATAGCTTATAGTTTTGGGTACAATTATAAATGGAATCAACTCCTTCATTTCTCTTTCTTCTGTCTCATTGTTAGAGTATAGAAATGCAACTGATTTCTATGCGTTGATTTTATGTCCTTCTACCTTGCTGAATTCCTGTATGGGTTCTAACAATTTTGGAGTGGAGTCTTTTGGGGTTTCCACATGAGTATCATGTCATCTGTAAAGAGTGAAAGTTTGACTTCTTTGCTGATTCGAATGTCTTTTATTTCTTTTTATTGTCTGATTGCTGAAGCCGGACTTCTAGTACTATGTTGAACAACAGTAGTGATAGTGAACATCTCTGCTGTGTTCCTGACCTTAAGGGAAAACCTCTCAGTTTTTCCCCATTGAGAATATTTATTATGGGCTTTCATCTATGGCTTTTATGATAATGAGGTATGTTCCCTCTATCCCTACACTGTGAAGAGTTTTAATCAAGAAAGGATGCTGTACTTTGTCAAATGTATTTTCTGCATCATTTGAGAGAGTCACATGGTTCTTGTCCTTTCTTTTACTAATGTAGTGTGTCATGTTGACTAGTTTGTGGATGTTCAACCACCCTTGCAGCCCAGGAGTAAATCCCACTTAGTTGTGGTGAATAATCCTTTTACTGTAGTGTTGGATCCCATTGGCTAGTATCTTGGTGAGAATTTTTGCATCCATATTCATCAAGGATATTGGTAATTCTCCTTTTTGGTGGGGGTCTCTCTCTCTCTCTCTCTTTTTAAGATTTTATTTATTTATTTATTTGACACAGAGAGAGAGAGAGGGAGATTGAGAGAGAGTACAAGCAGGGAGAGCAGCAGGCAGAGGGAGAGGGAGAAGCAGGTCCCCTTCTCAAGAAGCCTGAAATGGGGCTCAACCCCAGGACCCCGGGATCATGATCTGAGCCAAAGGCGGATGCTCAACAAACTGAGCCACCCAGGCGCCCCCTGATGGGCTCTTTGGTTTTGGGATCAAGGTAATGCTGGCCTCATAGAAAGAGTTAGGAAGCATTCTTTCCATTTCTATTTTTTGGAACAGTTTCAGAAGAATAGGTATTAATTCTTCTTCAAATGTTTGGTAAAATTCCCCTGGGAAGCCATCTGACCCTAGACTCTTGTTTGTTGGGAGATTTTTGATGACTGCTTCAATTTCCTTGCTGGTTATGGGTCTGTTCAGATTTGCTATTTCTTCCTGGTTAAGTTTTGGTAGTTTATACATCTCTAGCAATGCATCCATTTCTTCAAGATTGCCTAATTTGTTCACACATAGTTGCTCATAATATGTTTTTATAATTGTATTTCTTCAGTGTTGGTTGTGATCTCTCCTCTTTCATTCATGATTTTATTTGGGTCCTTTTCCTTATCTTTTTTATAAGTCTGTCCAGGGGCTTATCAATCTTATTAATTTTTTCAAAGAACCAGCTCCTAGTTTCATTGATCTGTACTGTTCTTTTGATTTCTATTTCATTGATTTCTGCTCTTATCTTTATTCATTCTCTTCCTCTGCTGTGTTTAGGCTTTATTTGCTGTTCTTTCTCCAGCTCCTTTAGGTGTAAGGTTAGGCCCACCAAGATTTAATACCTAACCTAATAGCAATTTAAGCCTCTCTCAGGAGTGTAATTTTAAACCAATCAGTCCAGAATAAGCTGATCAGCACTAGTAAGGTCATCTACCTAAGACCCCTGCCTTCCCCCTAAGGGAAAGTGACCTTGCCTTGAATGATCCTTTTTTTTCTTTTGCTAGTTAACCCCCTGGTCCCATCCTAGTTCTGTCTAGAAAAATCCATCCATTTTGCACAGCTCCTGAGTGTCCCTCTTTCCTTGCTAGATGGGATACTGCCTGATTCATAAATTGTTGAATAAAGCTGATTTGACAATCACATTTACCCAGTTGAATTTTGCCTTTTAATAATGCAATATAAACATAAATATCTTATGACCTATATAAACAGGAAAAACTTTGCTTATTATCAAGCCATAGGTAGACCAACACTCTGGCTGGTGATATGTCTTGCATCTCCAGTCAGGGAATGAAAATATTAAAACTGCCTCCCTCACCCTCTGCCTGCCCTATCTTCTCCCCAAACCGCCCTAGAAGGTATTTACCCACACCTTCTGACAAGCCCCAATCTAGGGTAGGTTTGGAAAAGTAAGCAAGGCAATTTATTTCTGTTTCTTCATCTTTAAAATGGAAACATTTACCTCATAGGGTTTTTGTGATAATTAAGTGGATCAAGAATATGAAAGTAGCAAGCAAGGTGTCACATGGTGGAGGCCACTTGTTGAGAGCTTAATGAAACTGTTTTTTTCTCGATGTACTTCTCCCCTTCCCATTCTCACAACATGTAGTTTCTTTGTTTAATTAGATCTTAGGACTGCAGAACTAGATCTCTCACGACATGTAGTTTCTTCATTTAATTAGATCTCAGGACTCCAGAACTAGATCTCTTACGACATGTGGTTTCTTTGTTTAATTAGATCTCAGGACTGCCGAACCAGACAATCATGATCCACGGTCTGCATAGATCAATTTGAGCTATTTAGTTACTTTCTGTTTTCAGTTCATTTTTATTTGTATATATTTTTTTCAATCCTGCATTTTTATTAAAGAGACTACCTGATGGCCAAGGAGTAGGTACTGGGCAGAAAGGTGGGGTGGGTTCAGGCACTGGAGATTCAAAGGCATAGGAGACCCATTCCTGGCAGTGGCTGAAGAGATACCCAAGGGTGAGCTTTCAGGCTGAGGCAACCAGCTGGTTCTGCAGGGGCTGAGGGGTAAACTGGGCTGGTGCCACTCTGACTTGTCTACCTAGATCATCCTCTGGTTCTGATCTTGTTCATTGCCTCCCTTGTCTGCCTCATTGGCCTCTCCAGCTTCTGGTGACTGCTGGTAGTCATCTACTGCATCCATGTCCTGCAGGTCCTCCTTGTCCTCTGAATCCTCTTTACTGTCCTTGTCATCATCTCCATCCTCCTTTTCCGTGTCATCATAGTGCTCTCAGGATAGCTCACGAATAGGTACCAGGTTGTCATCTCTGTCTGTGATGCTCTGGAGTCAGGTCCAATGATCTTGTTCTTGCTGTTGCTATAGCTCCATCTCATCCACGCAGGGCCAATCCAGATCAAACCACAGTGCTCAGTCACACAGGGGAAGAGTGAGGGAAACAAGATGGACATGGCTCCTAGGGGTAAAGGGTCAGGTGAATCCAGCTTTCAGATGTGTTTAGTCTGGGCTTTTATTAGGTTATGGTACAATTTGGGGATGGAGTGCAGTAGAAAATAGGAGGCAACTAGCTCGTAAGTCTTGGCTCCTCCACTTACTGGCTGTTTGACCTTGGCCAAGTCACTGAACCCCTCTAAGCCTCAGTTTCCTTATCACACCAGGAGGCAGCAGCTGGCTGTCAGATCATTTTTTTAAATATTGTATTTATTTATTTGACAGAGAGAGAGAGAGAGAGAGATCACAAGTAGGCAGAGAGGCAGGCAGAGGGGGAGGGGGAAGCAGGCTCCTGCGGAGCAGAGATCCCAATGCAGGGCTCAATCCCAGGACCCTGGGATCACGACCTGAGCCAAAGGCAGAGGCCTAACCCACTGAGCCACCCAGGCACCCCTATCAGATCATTTTTAATAATACAATAATCATGCACAAACCCTTGACCTGGAGCAAACGTTAGGACCTCAACAATAATCTACATCTTATCAGTTGACCACTCTCTCCTCCAGTGAACCCATCCCCCTGTCTCCCCATGCCCCAGGAGCTTTATCCTGTGTTCTACAGTCATCATTTTCTTGTTTTTCTTTTAATTTAACTTTACTGAATCTGTAAGTACTCTTAAAAAGTATGCCTAAACATTTTTAGACTTTTTAATATCACAAAAATGTATAATGCTGTTTGAAATCTTTCAGGGTTTCCTCTCTTGTGTTCAGTAGTATATGGCTAATGGAGAGTCGTACTGGTGAATGTTGGGTCGTTCATTGATTTAATTACTGTATACTGTATCTGTTCATTGATTTGATACTGTATTACTGTTCATTCATGTTTGGATGGTTTGTAAGTTTTTGCTTTTGTGACTCTTGCCACTAGGAACACTGTTTACATGCCTCCAGCTGTATGCGTGTAAGAATTACTGTCAGATATATCCTAGAAGAAGTCATCTTCAACTTAGAAGGTAGTAAGAAATGTTCTTCAAAGTTGTCATGAGACAGGGAAATGGAATGACTCCATAAAAATATGTTTTTTTCCTTTTCTTGTTCCTATTCTTGCTAGGACCTGTACTCCCCCCACCCCACCAAACACATGCATCATAATGCACATAGTGTTGTCTTTCTTGTAAGAGACAAGGAGTGAGTGATTTCTTTAGAACAGATAACATCTAAGGAGGGACCAAGTGAGAATGACAAGGTGAAGCCATCATATGCATATTCCAGACCACCCGTGCTAGACATCTCCATACCAAGGTTCTCTGGCTCCGAGGAATAACACCTGGGCCAACATCTTTGTTCTAACCAGTTCCTGGATGCCTGAGAGGACACATACCCCAGACTGCCATCCTCAATAAAAATCCCAGATCCTGAACATAGACAGGACTCCCTGCTTTCCTTTCTGGGTCTCCAGGACACTCTTTGTGTACCTGCAGTCTCTCTATACCTTCAGTAAAGTCTGCTTTTGCCTCCTGCTGGCTCATGTTTGATTTCTATCCTGTGCACAGCCAGAGACCCTCTTGGCTGGTCTTGTGGGATGCCCTTCAGGTCCTTGGACTGGCCAGCCAGCATTGATTATGCCAATTTATATTCCTACCAGCAGCACATAAGACATTTCTTTGCACTGTAGTTGCCTGTAGCTAGGTAATTAATCTGTATTCTAGACTATTCTACAAGCCACTTGAGGATAAGATAATATCTTTAGAAAGATCAAGAGTATGGGGTCTAGGACTGACTTCTACTTCCTTCCTCATTAGCCATGTGACCTTGAACAAATTCATTCATTCAACAATTATTCACTAAACATCTACTATGTGCTGAAGACATGGAAATCAACAAGATAAAGTCCCTGTTCCCAAGGAGTCTACATGCCAGTAGGGAGAAGCAGATAATAAAGGAGTTAATAGTAATTTCATACAATGAGATGTCCTATGAAGAAAGGAAAGTCATGATTTGCTAAAGAGTGACTGAGTGGGGAGCTACATTAGTGCAAGTAGGTAGGGGAGGATCACCTGTGTGGAGGGGACCTCAGAGCTCAGATCTGAATGACAAGAAGGAGGCAGCCCAGTGAAGATGTGGATGGGTGGAGCTGGAGAAAGAGGGCACAGCAAATGCAGAGGCTCTCAGGTGAGACTGCTCCAAGGCGAGGATGTGGCAAAAGGGGAACCCTATTAACACTCTTGGTGGGAAGGCAAGCTGGTGCAGTCACTGTGGAAAACACTATGGCGGTTCCTCGGAAAGTTAAAAATAGAACTTACCCTACAACCCAGCGCTACTAGGGATTTACCCAAAGGACACAAACATGGTGATCTGAAGGGGAAACTGCACCCCAATGTTTACAGCAGCAGTGTCCACAATAGCTAAACTGTGGAAGGAGCCCAGATCGACAGAGGAATGGATAAAAAAAGATGTGGTGTCTGTATGCAATGGAATATTACTCAGCCATCACAAAGAATGACATCTTGCCATTTACAATGATGTGGATAGAACTAGAGGGTATTACGCTAAGCGAGATAAGTCAGAGAAAGACAAATACTATATGATCTCATTCATATGTGGCATTTAAGAAATAAAACAGGTGAACACAGATTAAGGGAAGGGAAAATAAAAAAGATGAAAACAGGGAGGCAAACCGTAAGACACTCTTGACTCTTGGAAATAAACTGAGGGTTTCTAGAGGGGAGGTGGGTAGAACTGGGTGATGGGCATTAAGGAAGGCACTCAATGTACTGAGCACTGGGTATTATATGCAACTGATGAATCACTGTACTCTATCTCTGATACTACCAATACCCTATATGTTAATGAATTGAATTTAAATTAAAAGTTGTAAAACAAAACAACAAAAAAAAGGGAACACAGGGAAGGGTGTGGCAGGGGAAGCTTGAGGCAGGTGATGGGTGTGTCAGAGCCAGTTTGAGTAGCCGGTCAGAGCCCACTGTCTAATCCCTGGGAATGCCTGGAGCCAGTGGTGAAACCATTAGCAGCTGGAAATCAGCCACAGTGGGAGTGTTCACAACATTACCCAGCAAGGGCATCATCAGGGCTGCTCCCCACCGGCCCTGCGCAAGAGTAGTTACTGAACAGATGTAGTTAAAAAGTGAGAGGGAGTTACTTAACCTCTCAGAACCTAATCTCGAGGGGTTGCTGTGCGAATTAAATGAGCATAAATGCATAAATGCATAAAGCCCAGGGCACACACGGAGTGCTCAGTGATTAAAGAGACTTGCCTGCTTCTGCCAGTTTTCAAGCTCCCTCCCCAGACTTGCTGCCCTCCAACACTCTGTTCAGGACGATCCTTGGAGGAAAAAGAACAAACATGTTGAGCGGTTGTTTTAGGCCCAGACTTTCACATAATCATTATTCCATACCATCAGCAACACTTCAGGCAGATATCTGCATGGGCAGGTCACTGATCAATCTCTTCAAGGTCAGAGAGTTCATCTTACTTGCCCAAGGTTGCACAGCTGTTACGTGTTGGAACTGGCATGAAAAACTAAGACATCTGAATCTGACTTCAGGGCCTATTACAATAAGCTTTAAATTAATTAAATTAATATCAATTAAAATATTTTAATAGGCAATTCATTTCAGTGAAACACATGACTGCTGGCAGTAGGAGGTGGGGCCCGGTGGTTGGTGGTTAGGTCAGGAGGGTGCAGCCCCCACGAATGGGATCAGTGTCCTTATACAAGAAGCCCCAGAGAGCTCCCTCTCCCCTCCCACCTTGTGAGAACATAGTGAGAAGTCTACATCCCCAAGGAGGGCCCTCACCTGACCAGGCTGGCACCGTGGTCTCAGACTTTCAACCTCTGGAACTGTGAGAAAGAAACTTCTGTTTTTTTGTTAGGCACCCAGTCTGTGGTATTTGTTATAGCAGCTGAAGAGACTAAGACGAAAGGGCAAATCAAAGTTGAGTCTCAAAATACTGCTCATTCTTCAAGGCTCAGCTAAAGTCCTGAAATTTCTGGGACGTTTTCCCAAGCCCCAGCTACTAAGAACTCTCAGAGTACTTTTTAAACCCTAAGATCTCATGGATAATTTGCAATATGCTGCCTTTTCTCCCCACTTACTTCCTCATTCTCTCTTTTAAATGTAAATGCTTTACTATATATATATATGTGTGTGTGTGTATATATATATGTATACACACACATATATATACATATACATGTATAAGCGATACAAGAAGATTTTTTTTTTTTAAAGATTTCATTTATTTATTTGACAGAGAGAAAGAGATCACAAGTAGGCAGAGAGGCAGGCAGAGAGAGAGGAGGAAGCAGGCTCCCCGCGGAACAGAGAGCCCGATGCAGGACTCGATCTCAGGACCCTGAGATCATGACCTGAGCCGAAGGCAGAGGCTCAATCCACTGAGCCACCCAGGTGCCCACAATAAGGTATTTTTATCATAAAGTTAATGTAAAAAAAAAAAAAGGAAGGAAAAACAATCACTTCAAGTAGAAGTGCTCCACGGTAACATTTGAAACAATTAACACATTTTCTTCTATTGTTTTTAGTAAAATTGATAATCAGTGGTCTAGCCCACTTAAATCAACTCTAAATTATTTGAGAGTAGGGATTACAAACTATTACTATATCACATTTTACCTTTCATGTGAACCCCTTAGCTGCTTGTCACTGAGGAGACAACGCTCAGTGGATTATGAGTGTCTAGCTGGTTGGGACAAGGGCACGTGACTGAAGACTGTGGTGATGTAGGTTTGCTTGAATTTTAGTGCCCTGCGTGGGTAGTGTGAAAAGCCCAGAAGAGAACAGGACACAATCAGCCTTGTCATCTTCAAAACTACAGCTGTCCTCTTCACACCAGTATGGTTCTCTAGAATGGTGACTCACGGTGTTGTCTAATATCCCAGAGGGATGCTGGATCCACCTCTGGCGTGGGTGGCCAGACCATCTCTTGAAAAATAAAAGCAAAATTAATAAAGGAAGCAACAGGTCACCCTCTTTCTCTCTCCTCACCCTCCTTCTTACAAAGGCCTGGGAAAAAGTGATGCTTAGTCAATGTAGGAATCTGTTGTTGTTTTCTGGGATGGTTTAGAATAACAGAAATGTATTCTTTCTCAGTTCTGGAGGCCAGAGCCCTAAATCAGTGGCACTGGACTGGAGACAAGCTGTGGGCCAGGCTGTGCTCCCTCTGGAGTTTCTTGGTTGGGGAGGAGTTCCCTTTCTACCTCCCAGCTTCTGGAGGCTGTTGGGCATCCTTGGCTTGTGGCCATGTCACTCCCTTCTTCAAGGCAGCACCTGCAAATCTCTCTCTGCTCTGTCTTCCCATCACCTTCTCCTCAGAGTGTGTCTGTCTGAAATCTCCTTTTGCCTCTTTCTTTTGAGAACACTTTTCATTGCACGTAGGGCCCACCCAGATAATCCAGGATAATTTTTCTATCTTAAAACCTTTACGTCATTACATTTGCAAAAGCCCTATTTTCCTTATAAAAAAACACCTGCACTGCCCAGCATTTGGAACCATGTCTGTGGACGGATATTCTCTAGCCTACTGTACTAGAACTCCTTACAGCAGTTAATCTGGAGACTGGATAGACTTCATGGCTCAGAAGAACCTTATTCATGCTCATGATTTGGGTTACGGGGTGGAGATAGATTATGGAGAGGGGCAGGAAATGAGTAAGTAACTCATATTTTCCCAATCCTTCTAGAAAAAGCAGCTTTCTTCATTTACTCTGTTTTCCTCTGTCTGGAACCCTTCCTTCCCTTGATCTCCTCTAAGGGGCCTTGCCCAACCTCACCCCTCTTCCTTGCCCATACTGCATGGATGAAATCTATGACCTGCTAGTCCTCTGTGCCCCCTTTATAACTGCATAAGGCCCAGTGAAAGCCATGTCCTTTACTTAATGCTCCCCTCCAGAAGAGAATGGAACTCCATAAAACACCCTGTCCCTTGCTCAGAGCTGTGTCCTCAGTAGGTGCCTAATGTCTGCTGATCTCACTTGAGTTGTATTCCAGTTGAGAGGACAGGGATCCTCAGTACACATGTGATTGCATTTCCTTGCTTCTCTGATTTTGAAACTGAGGCCAAGAGACTCCTTCTTCAATGCCATAGCCCTAGCCTAGTCACCCCGACTCAGAGCCCTGATCAAAATCCTCCTGTCTCTTCTTCAGTTTCCTTGGTGATTAGACAGATCTTCATCCTGAGTTCAGGTCTCTACTGCTGAGAGTGTGGTGACTGGCCCGGAAGTCAGTGTCCTTAAAGCCGTCTTTGTTGAAAGGTCTACAGGGCGTGCACCGGAAGTGGCGTCCCTATGACTGGAAGCTGGTGGAGGCCTTGGAAGGGAAAAGGACCCTCTTTGAATGGGCTGGCCTGAACAAAAAAGAGGGTGATATTTCATCTCCAATGTTCAGTGGGAAGAGTGGTTTGGGAAAAGTGTCTCTAAATGACCATAGCTCTGTTCTTTCAGGCCCTGACTTTACCTTCATTATTATCCTCCCTTCGGGCCAAGTGTGGGTGCTCCTGGGGGCAAATGTCTAGTGTGAGCAGGCATAGAGCCCCCAGGCCCCTACTAGAAGTTTCCTTACAGCCTGTTCTCTGCTCCTCAGTGGGAAGCTCCTATAAATGGAAGCCAGGAGAAGAAAAGAAATACAAGTCCAAACCAGCTCCTTAGTTAGAGACTTTAACTAAAGAGTTGGGGACTCTTTAACTTTAACTCTTTAGTTAAAGACTCTAACTAAGGAGCTGGGGACTGAGTTTGTTCTTGAACTTCAATGATCTATGTGGCTTCTGCCTGCCCTAAATGTTGCACTCTTGTTCCTATTTAATGTTTATATAGCTCTTTACAATTTTCAAACACTTTCAGGCATCATATCTTGT
Source organism: Mustela nivalis (assembly GCF_964662115.1). Taxonomy (NCBI): domain Eukaryota; kingdom Metazoa; phylum Chordata; class Mammalia; order Carnivora; family Mustelidae; genus Mustela; species Mustela nivalis. Next base: position 25,505,447 of record NC_139028.1, on the reverse strand, counting down.
TTAATTATCATTCTGCTAAGAAAACAAAACAATATGAAGAAGTTACTCTAAATACACCTTTTTTTAGGGACAAGAAAAAAAAAAGACTGAGTCTCAGAAAAATGAAGGGACATACCCATGATAATACAGTGATGCGGGAGAGTAAATCAATATTTAAACTCGCTTTTTCAGAAGCAAAAGTCATTCTAGTAATGTTCTTCTCTCTTTCTTGGGCTGGGTCCAAAAATGCCTTATGACTTTGTACTCTCACAGGGGTAGGGCAAGTTCCTTAAAGCAGTGCAGACAAATCTCTCTGGTGAGGCCAAGTGAAGCCTTGAAACACCCCTCAGCTTCTGAAAGGTGTCCAAATCGAGATTCTCTTAGGAGAGAGGGTCAACTGTCCCCTGGAATCATGCTGTATTGCTGTTAGCTCTCCTAATGTCTCGGTAACCGCAGGCATAGGTAGCAGAGCCTAGAAATTTATTGATTTAAAACTGCAATTCAGGGGCACTTGGGTGGCTTGGTCTAGCTACACGCATGCCTTTAGCTCAGGTCATGTTCCCAGGACCTGGGATCAAGCCCCACATTGGGCTCCTTGCTTGGGGAAACTGCTTGTGCACTCTCTCTGTCAAAAAAAATAAAATCTTAAAAATAGAATAAAATAAAATTGCAACTCAAAATTGCAGTTGAGAGAGCACCTGTTACACAGACATTGATTGCTAAGTACCATTTCCTACTAAAAAGAACCAGGGCCCCATGGAGAGATGTTGATTCCAGGTCAGAGGCAGGGAGAGCAGAAGGGGTCTTGGGCCACAGTGCAGGGGATTGCCCTGAGATCAGTGGGATGATGGGGTCAGGATACAGGAGGCAGCTTGAAGGAACTCTCATGGCCAAACACAATTTGCTCATCCCTTTTCCCAGCCAAATGATGATATTGGAATATGATAGGCTATAGTAGGAAAAAAAAAAAAAAAAACACACCTCCATGAGTCCATAGTGTTGCCTTAAAAGGTAAAGAGAGAGGAAAAAATGGGGAGAGAACGGGGAAACTTTTCTTTATGAACAATGCTGACAGATAAATATTAACAGAATTTGAAAGTCCCCATTTTCTAGCCCTCAAACTAATGGCAGATTCAGATAAGAGTAACGAATAGATATTAAAATCACTGAGTAGGACGGTTGTTAGGGAGTAAAATATTCACTTTGTTTCAAAGTATTACTCCACAGATTATTTTTTTTTTGTGCATTTAAACATTTTCCCCCAAGTTTTTATTTATTCCTATTAGTTAACATACAGTACAATATTAGTTCCAGGTATAGAGTTTAGTTAATTCATCGCTTCCATGCAACACCCAGTGCTCGTCACAGAAAGTACCTCCTTACCACAGATGATTAATTATAGAGGGAGAAACAGGCTGTTACAATGGGGAGATTGGGTAGTTTCCACCCTAATCAAGAACTGAACATTGGCATTGCTGATTATGGGGTGGCCTGACTTGTGATTCCTGAGATGAGATGCAGTGGGAGGTACCCATCACAGCCAATGCAGTGCCCTTGTTGGGACTGTCACCTGAATGCAATCCCGAGGAAACAGTCATTCATCCAGAATGTGGGATCTTCTGCAGAACAAGATGCCTAGGTTTACTAATGGACACAGGGCCAGGGACATCAGAATGAGTAGAGGACTATTTTACCCTGGGAAAGCTAACGAGACATAACAGCCAAACACAATGCTGGACTTCGATGGGATCCTAGATCCCCAAAAATATCTGCTCTAAAGGACATTTTTGGGGACAATTTGGGCAATGTGAATACGGGCTCAGTGTTGGATGCTGTTATTGTATTAATGTTGATTTTCTTAGGCATGATAATGGTGCTTTGGTTATGTAAGAGAATGTTCTTGTCCTTGGGAGATGGAAGCTGAAGTGTTTGTTTTGTTTTAAGCAGGTTCCCTGCCCAGCGTGGAGCCCAACGTGTGGCTTGAACTCATGATGCTAAGCTCAAGAACTGAGCTGAGATCAAGAGTTGGACACTTGAATGACTGAGCCACTCAGATGCCCCATTTTCTTTCTTTCTTTCTTTCTTTCTTTCTTTCTTTCTTTCTTTCTTTCTTTTTTTTTTTTAGAGAGAGAGAGAGAGAGAAAGAGACAGAGAGAGATAGAGAGAGCACACTGGGGAGAGGCAGAGGGAGAGAGAATCCTAAGCAGGCTCCATGCTCAGCATGAAGCCCAATGCAGGGCTCAAGCTCACAACCCTGAGATCATGACCTGGGCTGAAATCGAGAATTGGATGCTTAACTACTGAGCCACCCAGACATCCCAAGCTGAAGTTTCTAAGGGTGAAATATGACAGAGGAAGCCTACTTTTGAATGGTTGAGATAAAGGGTGTTATATATGGGAACGCAAACTGGTGCAGCCACTCTGGAAAACAGTATGGAGGGTCCTCAAAAAATTGAAAATAGAGCTACCCTATGACCCAGCAATTTCACTGCTGGGTATTTACCCTAAAGATACAAAGGTAGTGATCCAATATTGCACTTCAATATTTATAGCAGCAATGTCCACAATAGCCAAACTTAGAAAGAGCCCAGATGCCAATTGACAGATGAATGAATAATAAGGTATGGTAGCTATATACAATGGCATATTATACAGCCAGCAAATAGGGGAGTCTTGCCATTTGCAATAACATGGATGGAATTGGGGGTATGATGTTAAGGGAATAAGTTAATCAGAGAAAGGCAATTATCACGTGATCTCATGGATATGTAGAATTTAAGAAACAAAACAGAGGATCATAGAGGAAGAGAGGAGAATATGAAACAAGATGAAACCAGAGAGGGAGACAAACCATAAGAGATTATTATTCTTAGGAATCAAAGTGAGGGTTGCTGGAGGGGAGGGGTGTGAGGGGATGGGGTAACTGGGTGATGGACATTGGGGAGGACATATGATGTAATGAGCACTGGGTGTTATATAAGACTGCTGAATCACAGACCTGTATCCCTGAAACAAATAATACATCATATGTTAATTAAATGAATTTAAATTTTAAAAATCCTTTAAAAAAAGGTGGTATATGTATATATATATGTATCAATATGGATAGTGTGAAGTAAGACGGGTATGGAAAAATGTGTCCATTGGTGAATCTAGATAAAGGGACATATGGATATTTTCTATGTCACTTTTTCAACTTCCCTGTGAGTTTGAAACTTCAAATTAAAAAAAATAAGAAATTACAGTTAAGCCTTGCAGATAACTTTGGGTCCTCTCCAGTAGGAGCGATGCATTTGCAGGAAAGATTGCAAACTGAAGCAGGGGGTGGTCTATGGTCTTAGAGCAGAGCTAATAGAACTAGAAATGAAGGTCTTAGGCCAACTCTTCCTAGCCTAAGCAGCAAGATCCCGCAAACACAGAGCTATTCCTGCTGCTTAGCTTCTTGTTCGTGGACTTTCCCTCTTCTACACCACCACCCAGGCTTCTCATAAATCCACAGATCTAGCCAGCAATCACTAGTTAAGAGCATCCACATGGTTGGCCTTTGAAATCTAACTAAAGTGGTTTTTCTTCAGGATGCTCACAGTCAAAGCAAGTATTTCTGTAAATAAGGGCTCTTGAGACCATCTCCAGGGAAGTGCTATTCCCTGAAATAGGGTCGTCTCACTCCTGCATTGGCCTTATTACACACCACCAACTCCTCCTCATTAAAGCTAGTGGTTTCCTCTAGAGGAAAGAATGTTCTAGATATTTGTCATTCTATTTCTGGTCCCCTCTATTTTCAAGAATGTCACCATCCCTCCCCTCCTGTGACTAATACATGCTGTCTGTCCCCCAGAGCCAATCCACTTCCTCATTTTGAAAGTAGCTAGTGGTGAAGTCGCCAACAAGTGCTTCTCTGAGCATTTCTGGCCAAAGTTCTGGGAAGCTGAGTGATACTTTATGGGATTGCTGAATGGCCACTCTGTTAAGTGGTATTAGCATTGTGGCTTGCTTATCTGTTGGTCTGTTTCAAAAAATAATCACTCATTCACTTGTTCAGGATGAGTAACAATCCATGATGGATGAATAACAACTTGTTGATTTCACTTCCTGTGACTGTCTTCTGCATAGAGGTCTGACTGGTAGAGAAGCATTCCAGAAATGATCTGAGCAAACACAGCAGAGTCAGCAAAGTGGGTAGCTTCCTAAGATGTACTGCTACGCTGGGGCAGTGTTCACTCACATGTTTGCACGCTCACACATTTACTTGCAATATCAATCTTATTTTTTAATTTTATAGTCATATCTCCTATATGGACTAGTAAATCACTAAGAACAAGGGATAAAGGAAGGAGACTAAGTTTACTTAATACCAATTGCACACCAGGTTGTTTACCTGAGTTAGTTAATGTAACCCTTATAACATCCCTGTAAATAAAGTTTTATTTTTTTCATCTTACAGATGAGAAAAGTAAATTCAGGGAGTTAAAGTACTAACCCAAGATGGTTAGAAGAACCAGAAGGTGAAATCCATGCTCTGTCTACTGTCTCCAGTAACTTATGGTCAACACTAGTATTTGCTAAACAGGTGATAGCCAGCAGGTTTTAAATTGCTAATCTCCTGTCACCCCCAGACACACATCTGGGCCATCTTATCCTCATGACCAATCAGCGTCTGCTCCTAGTGAAATAATCTTTGGTGAAATCTGTATGGAAGAATAAGGACATGCATTTTCTAGCCAGGCATTAATGAGACCCATACTACTGCTTATCTCTATTACTCTGAAAAATACACTTGAATCACTCCTTTATTGTATCCATCAATGAAATCACCAATTTCAGTAATTCTCAATCCTCCTGAAGTCAACAAATACTAGGATGTCACCAATTTTTTTAAGAGATGTTGTAGAAGTTACACATTCATTCTGAAAACAAGAAAAGCAAACACCCTTGTCCTAAAAACAACCCGCACGGAATTGAAAAGTGTGACCTTCGCCATCAAATATCTGAACTCTTCTACTTCAAGTAACTCTGTTACTACTGCTTCCACTCCAGAACTCACCTAAACTTTGTAAACTTTAGTTTTGCGTAGCTAATAGAGATAAAAGTGTACTAGCTTCGTAAGTGTCTTGTGGTTATTAAAAAAAAGCCAGCACAGGGAATAGCTTACAGACTTAGAAACAACAAAGTGATGTCAAATAGGAGTGGTGATGAGGTGAAGAATATTAAGCAGGTGAATGGGAAAGAGAGTGAGGTAGAAGAGGACGCTTGCACCGGGCAGATGGGGAAGGCTGGTGTTGCAGAGGAGATGCTTAAGCTCAGGGCTGAATATCCTGCAGGAGGTGGACATGCCAGAGGAAGGCTGTGGTGCCCAGCTTCAGTGTGGAAGCCCCGAGCTCAAGTTCTCATTCTGCTACTTCTCACCTCCTTCATGGTAGACACATCCAGATCTCACCACATTCCTGCTCTGCAAAAAGAAATGATCATGAAGTAGGTGCCTGGGTGGCTCCATTGGTTGGACGACTGCCTTCAGCTCAGGTCATGTCCAGGGTCCTGGGATCGAGTCCCACATCGGGCTCCCTGCTCCTGTCCTCTCTCACTATCTCTGTCTTGCTCTCTGCAATAAATAAATTAAATCTTAAAAAAAACAAAACAAAACATTACTTTCATTTATCCACTCACTTTCTCATATTTCTTTATTTCCTCATTCCATGTCAAGCTTGCTCCGGCAGCACATAGACTCATTCATTGCTCAGGGTTGTTGAAGTCCTGCTGTAAGCCAGAAACTAGATCGGCACTGGAAGAGCTCTTACATGTCTGCTTTACAGTTATCCCATGAATTATACTCCAAGAGCCTTAGGAAGCTTGCAGTACAACTGCCATTTAGCAGGTGAGGAAATTAGGGGTGAAGTTTACGACATGGCTGAAATGACCAAGTTTCCATGGGAGGCTGGTTTTCTTCCCCAAGAATCATGGGAAATAGGCCTTGCCAGGCACCAGGGAAAGGTATGAGGCCACCTATAAACCAGGTGACTGTAGTTTCTGAACCCGACATCAGCTGACATGACCGGATAGGAAAATAGGATAGTCAGCTGACATGACCGGACAGGAAAATAGGATAGTTAAGGTCAGACTGCCCCTAACGGGCATATGCTTGGCATATAGTTGCCTTAGAGAGAGGAGTCATGGTTTACCACGCGATTGGGTCCAGCTGACTGGCTGACGGCCAGTAATACTGGGAGGGAGGACAGGAAAAGCAGAAACCAAACAAACACGTTTGGGCAAAAACAGAGTCTGGGTCCATCCACCTGCAAATTCCTAAGTTCTCTTCCTTTTATTCATTAAAACCTGGGGACGACGGCTCTCCGTGTATTACTAACCCCCAGAGGCAACAACCATGGAATGAAAGCTGGTGTGGGGTTTTGTAGGAATGATCTGTAAGCAATGAAAATAAGTAAGTTTCTTTTTTTTTTCTTTTACAAATATTTTATTTATTTATTTATTTATTTGAGAGTCAGAGATGACAAGCACGCAGAGAGGCAGGCAGAGAGAGAGAGAGGAAGGAAAGCAGGCTCCCTGCTGAGCAGAGAACCTGATGCAGGGCTCTATCCAAGGACCCTGGGACCATGATCTGAGCCAAAGGCAGAGGCTTTAACCCAGTGAGCCACCCAGGCGCCCCTAAAAATAAGTAAGTTTCTTGAAACACCTGGCCACTTCAGATCCCCCTGAGCCCATCAGAGGGGACAGAAGCCAATCCCAGAAGCCCCCTAATTGATGTGCCTCACTGTGAGTCTGAGGGGACTTGGAAGCCTTGCTCTGTTCAAAAGGTAGGTGTGGAGGAGCCCAGTGGGGAGGGGAGAAGGGAGGAGGGAGACACCATGGTGGAACTGGCTACTCTAACTGCTTCCTTTTGTTGTGGTGGCTGTTGCGCTTCTTGGGCTGTGGCAGGATGTGAAGTGGGAAGTGTTTTGTGGTCACAAAAGTGCAGCTGTGGGGATGCTGTGGACCGGTGGACACTGGAGAGAGAATGACAGCACACGACAGGAGGAGGGAGGGAAAGAGCCTGGCTGTGGGGGTTGGGAGGAGGCAAGAAGACGATTTCCCCTCCCACCAGGGCGGCTTCCTTGTTTGCAAGTCCGAGGGTTTCAAATTAACCTACAGGTTGATGTCCTGCAGCCCTCACTGGGTGTAGTCCATGGGCTTAGTGTCTGGTTGGGGATCTCTTGCTTCCAGGCAGGGTGGCCTTGGCTAAGTCCCGGGACCACTGGGCCTTAGGGTCCTTACCCATAAAATGAAGACCATACCATTTAGAGTAGAAAGTTGTAGAAAATAAGTGAAATGCCTGGTCCACGGAAACATGCACACATGTAAGCTACTCTTAGCGTTTTCTAGAAATGACTAGAAGACATGATGGTGCAAGAGGGCTCCAGAAGGGCAGCATCTGGTGTGGCAAACCCAGTAAACACATATTGTCCCATTCTCTGCAGCTCGCCTGCATTTTCCAGCCATTTCCCAGTTTACAGACATCAGGTTCTCCACTGGGGGTCCACCAATGCCAGCCAATGACCTTCTGTGCCAGTCATGCCCCCATTTGTCTTGCAAGTCCCCTTACCCCCTCCTTTCCTTCCTGGCTACAGAAGCCCTGGAAGGAAGATATGGTGTCTACCATCCGCCTGCTTTCTTCAAGTGAGCCTAAGTGTGAGAAGGAAGGCTGGAGGGAGGAAGGAAGGAATGAAGGAAGTGGGGGTTGGTTTCCCACGTACTTCTGCTGGCTGCAGCCTCTACTCTGCTTACCCTAATCACATCATGGCCAGCACCTTCTCTGGTCGTGCATTACCCCAGGACTCCTAGTCCTTCATTGTCATCACCTCCTCTGCCCCTAAATCAGTTGCACTTGAGCTATGCAAACAGAGAGGAGTGGGAAAGGGAGAGATAATGGCAAATGCACGAGCATTTGAACATCATGGTGCAATTTATAGTCATTCTGCATTCACGACATCATGCAGGGCCCAGGAAATCTCCTGCTATGTCACCCCCATACAGGTGGGAGACTGTGATACAGTGAGGTGAGCAGATTGACCTCCAGTCCCAGAACTGGGGCTTGACCCTAGGGCTCTGACTCCAAAGCCTGACTTTTACCTTCTCTTCTACATCTGTCTCAGGAGAGAAGTGGTGAGTGTGTGGGGAGCAGAAGGAGAGAATTCTCTGATGAAATTTGCACCTTAATAAAGCTGGAATAAGAATGATCTATAAAATAGTAGAAGCTATGTATAAACTGTCCCTCCACTAACCCAGTCCAACCCAAGCATTGTCTAGTCTCAAGAGAATTTATGCCAGTCTCAAGGGAATTTAGAATCACACTTTTGGAAAGATTATATGCATTTCTCAGTGCTTTGGGCACTTAAGGAAATACCTAAAAACTTATTTTCTTAAGTGAATGAAGGTGTCTGGCTTTCATATTTGGCCCCACCCAGAGTGTGAGGAGTGTGGAAGTCCCGGGGGTCCTGAATGTGACAGTCCCTTCCTTTCTCCCGGGTGGAAGGATAGAATTGGCAAATGTTACCATGCTACTTAGAATCTGATGGAACAAATGTGAGCTCAGCCTCCCACATATTAGTTCATTTAAAAAGGTTTTTTGCACCTGTACTAAGAGAAGCAGATTCTGACCCAAATCCAAGCAAGAGCTTAGACCAATAATAATGTCGAGAGGGCTGTCATGGGGCGCCTGGGTGGCTCAGTGGGTTAAAGCCTCTGCCTTCGGCTCAGGTCATGATCCCAGGGTCCTGGGATTGAGCCCCCAGTTGGGCTCTCTGCTCAGCAGGGAGCCTGCTTCCTCCTCTCTCTCTGCCTGCCTCTCTGCCTACCTGTGATCTCTCTCTGTCAAATAAATAAATAAAGTATTAAGAAAAAAAAAAAAAAAGGGCTGTCATGGGGGTGCCTGGGTGGCTCAGTCAATTGAATGTCTGATTCTTGGTTTCAGCCTAGGTCCTGATCTCAGGGTCATGAGACTGGGCTCTGTGTCAGGCTCTGTGCTTGGTGGGGAGTCTGCTTGAGATTCTCTCTCTCTGCTTTCATGCTCTCTCTCTCTAAAAATAAATAAAATCTTTGGGAAAAATGGCTATCTCGTTACCAATTAAATTAGGAATGTACTTGTAGATAATAGTGTATTAATCAGGGTAGTCTTCTGAGAGTATAAGCAAAAGAAAGCCCACACAGTAAAAACCAGCACCACCTGACTCCTGTTCAGAAGCCAGGACATCTAGATCCCCAGGACAGATACTTTGAGATCAGATCTTACTCATCTGGATTACTGTCTTAGCCCATTTCACTACTAATAAATACCATAGGCTAGGCGGTTTATAAACCACCGAAAGTTATTTCTCACACTTCTGGCGGCCAGGAAGTTCACGATCAAGACGCCAGCATATTCAGCGTCTGAAGAAAGCCCACTTCTTGGCTCCTAGATGGCTGTTTCCTAGCTGTGCCCTCACATAGCAGAAGGGACAAAGGAGATCTCTGGGTCTCTTTTCTAGGGCACTAACCCGATTCATGAAGGCTTCACCCTTATGACCTAACCACCTCCAAAGGTCCCAACCCCAGATCCCATCACAGAGGGAATGAGGTTTCCAGATATGAATTTGGGGATGGCGTGGGTGAAGAACACACACTCAGTTTATAACACTCTCCAAACCTATTCTTGAGATTATGTATTTTTTAATTTTTTTAAGATGACATTTAAATTATTTTCTGTTCCCTGAGGATCAACTCTTCGAAACTCCCCAGTTACCTGGGGCTAGACCTTTGCCCAGCTCAAATGGTATTTATGCCATGAAACCTTTCTACTTCTCTTCTCCCTTTGCTGGAAAACAAAAAACAAGAAACCCTTTTCCTCTTCTCTGAAATTCAAAGTCACTTTGATTTGAATCCTCACAGCAACCTTGTGTGTGGGTTAGAGCCTGAAGCATTTCAGCCCGGGTCCTATGGCTGGCTGTAATCGAAACCAAAATTACCTTCGGGTATCCTGACTCTGGACCAGGCTCTCCGCACCATACTTCCTTATCTGGAAGGACTATGGCTCCTGTAAGCACATTAGCAGATTAGTTTTATAACTGCTGTCACAGAACAAGACACCACGGATCCAGGGCCAGTCAGTGTTGGCAAGGGGCCGGGGGTCAGGAAAGAGCTAGACTGTGGAATGCTCAAGAGCAGGACAAGCCTGGTGACAGTGATGAAGGTGGGGTTGGAGGAGGAGTCCGTCCGGGCCATCACCCATCCTCTACACTGTAGGTAAAGCACTCATTCTAAAATCTTTCCAGGAGACGTGTGCCTGTCTTTCCCAAGCTGGAGACCCTCTAGAGGGTTTCTTTCTTGCCCTCAGGATAAAGTTCAGCTCCTTGGCATGGTATTCAGGGCGCTCTTCAGTGTGGTCTGTGTTTTCCTCCACAACACGCCATGCAGCCATTGCCACCAACACACATACTCTTTGTTTCAGTTCAACACAACAGTGAGCGAACCAATGACCCTGCTTTGCAGACATGCACTGGGGCTCTCAAAGGTAGACAAGCAAACGGGCAGGCCCAGTGCAGAGACATTGGTGCTCTTAGGGGAACTTCTGGGAGTTCTGGGAATTTAGAGGCCAGATTTAGGAGCTCAGGGAGGACTTCCCAAAGGGGGTGACATCTAAGTCTCTAGCTAGATGGTAATACTAGATCAAGAGGGTAAGGCGAGTATTTCAAGCAAGCAGAATAGAACATGGAAATGCTGGAGACAAGGGCAGGGAGTTCAGGAACTGAAGCAAGAAGGGGTGTTTGGCTGGAGATGAAGCTGGAGGTAGGCAGAGGCCAGATGATGGCCTCTGAAGGCTGGCCAAGGAGCCAGACCATGCCCTGAAGGCTACCGGAAACCAGTAAAGGGTTTTTAAGCTTAACCTGAGGTGAACAAGGAATTGAGGAGAAAGAGTGGGGGGAGGGAGAGAAAGAGAATTTGAGAAAAGAGATCTCTAGCTTTTGCTATCTTTGCTCCATCAATAAACGATCATTAAAAGGACCACACAAAGCTCTTTGCCAAACCTACGAGGGAATACCCAGGAAAACAAACAAACAAACCAGAAAATCTTTCCCCTTAAGAATCTCACAGGGGCACCTGGATGGCTCAGTCAGTTGGATGTCTGCTTTCAGCTCAGGTCATGATCCCAGGGTCCTGGGATTGAGTTCTGAGTCGGTCTCCCTGCTTGGTGGCGGTGGTTGGTGGTGGTGGTGGGGGGTGCTGTGTCTCCCTCACCCCCTGCTTGTGCTCTCACTCTGTCAAGTAAATACATCTTTAAAAAAAAGAATCTCACGGTCTAGAAAGAGAGATAAGATAAAAATGAAAACAAGCCAAAAAACCCGCAGCACCAGGCAGAATCCTGAAACTGATAATAAAGATACAAGGAAATGGTAGCAGAATTCAAGAATGAGAATAATTCAGTTCCGTTAGAATGTCATTCAAGACCTTGTGAGGGAGATGCTCTCTGAGGCTGTGTTGAGGGACAGGAAGGATTTCAGTCGGCAGTGATGGAGAGTGCAAGGAGCCCAAGCAAGGTCCAGGCTGACTGAGGGGCAGGAGTGGGAAGGAGAACAGAGGAGCAGGGAGTAGCCTCCTTGGATGAGGTCCCTCCAGGACGGAAAATAGAATGCTGGGGCATGAGCTTGGTGGGCTGAAGCCAGAGTACGAAGGGCCCCAAATGCCAGGCCAAGGAATTTGAATTTAACTTAGCAAGTAATGGGGAGCACTGAAAGTCCTTAAGCTCAAAAGAATCGTGTTAAGAACTTGAAGATTAATTGGCAGGGGAATCCATACACCAGTCAGCTGGAGCCCGTATATATTCCCAGTGCTCCGAAAACTCTACAGTAATTCTCCAACTGTGCATTTTCTCCTAAATGAGAACCTTAAGGTGTTAGAATATGCTGGAGTACTTGAATGGCCACGCCGTGTTAACAGAATTCTACCACCCAAGCTCAGTGGCCATGCCTTCACAGGAAGTATTGCCTGAGCACCTACTATGTGCCAGGCATTGTTCCAAGCACTGGGCATAGAGTGCTTAACAAAACAAAGGTCTCCCTCTGTGAAACTGAACACTAATGGGATATTTGTCAGTATTAAGAAATTACTGGGATTGGGTGCCTGGCTGGCTCAGTTGGTTAAGCGACTGACTTTGGCTCAGGTCATGACCTGGGAGTCCCAAGATTGAGTCCTGCATCAGGCTCCCAGCTCCACAGGGAGTCTGCTTGTCCCTCTGACCTTCTCCCCTCTCATGCTCTCTCTCACTCTCTCAAATGCATAAATTAAATCTTTAAAAAAAAAAAGAAATTACCTTTTTTTTTTTTAACACAGAATAATGATATGTGGTTATGTATTAAAAGGAGTTCTTATCTTTGAGGCATACTGAACTATTTAGGCATGAACTTCCCTGGCATCTCGGATTAGCTGCAGAAGCGTCCGGTGGGGGTGGGGAAACACGGATGAGGAGAGAGAGGATCTCAGGATGGTGGGATCAAGACCCGTGTTGGGCTCTGTGCTGGGCATGACGCCCGCTTGGGATTTTCTCTCTCTCTCTCTCCTTCTGTCCTCCCAACCTCATCACTAAAAGGGGGGGGGGAGAAAGAAAGGGGGGGAAGAATTTAGCTGATAGCTAGTGAAACACAAATTTACACAAATTTACCTTTATAAAAAAAATTTTAATTCACCTTTCTAATACTAGTTTCAGTAAAACAATATGCTATATTAAAATCAATGTGTTTTATTTTGTCCAGAAGTTGACACCATGGTCGCTGGCTGAAGGGCGCAGAGATTTGTTAGGCTCTTCCTGTTACTTCTGAGCATGCCTCGTATGTTTCCGAAAAAGAAAGGAAGGATGAACACCTGCCCTGCTGGAGGGTACGTTCTAGTGTGTGAACTTGTAGTGATGACAGCACTGACACCAAGTGAAGGCAGCATGACATCAGGGCCGCAGAAAAGAGCAGAAGAGTGGGGGAGGGGGCAGGCTGAACAAAGCTGAGTGAGGGAACTGGGACTCGGGGGTGGGAGGCGCCTAGCGATCCTGGATTCCAAAGAATCGGCTGGATACACGGAGTGCCTTGAAAGTGGCAGTCTCCTGAGCCTCCTGTCTCTATACCTCTTATCTAGCCGCTGTTCATTAGCAAGCGCATAAAGCATTATAACTTTTATTTTTGAATTATGGGGTACACTATTAAAAATCATCCAGTGACAGTTTCAGAAGTGATGATTCTTAAATAAACAATGTGACAGTAAATCACAAACGGGCTTGTCACACTTCAAAGAATTCAGTTAAGGTGCGCCTGGGTCACTCAGTCAGTTAAGTGTCCAACTCCTGGTTTCAGCTCAGGTCAGGATCTCAGGATGGTGGGATCAAGACCCGTGTTGGGCTCTGTGCTGGGCATGACGCCCGCTTGGGATTTTTTCTCTCTCTCTCTCCTTCTGTCCTCCCAACCTCATCACTAAAAGGGGGGGAAAAAAAAAAGAAAGAAAGGGGGGGGGAGAATTTAGCTGATAGCTAGTGAAACACAAATTTACACAAATTTACCTTTATAAAAAAAATTTTAATTCACCTTTCTAATACTAGTTTCAGTAAAACAATATGCTATATTAAAATCAATGTGTTTTTATTTTGTTAGCTTTCTGTGTCTATATAATTTAATGTAAAATGTTTCAGTTATCCTATATAAGAACAACAGGTAGAAAATATTCATAAATCATTTTATGTTGGCATATATTTAAATAATAGCATAATAAAAAATGAATTACATCAACACTGAAGGACCCTAGGAATTTTCCCCTCCCTGATATAAAGTCAGCATCGTTTTCAGGGATATAGAGAGATTGATTATAATGGTACAAAAATCCAGGTGAGAGCATTGAATAGAATGTTGGCAGTGCAGCTGAAAATGAAAAATGAGATTCAGGAGATATTTTGAAGGTAAATCTACATGTGGTAGAGGATCAGAAATGACATGGATACAGGGAGTGAATGAAAAAAATGTTTGAATCTCAAGGACAAAGAAAATGCCGTTCACAAGAAATTGGATCCTCGAGAAGAGAAACTTGATAGGGGGCAGGAGGAGAGGGGTTCATGAAATTAATTTTGGACGTGTTGCGTTTGAAAAGCCAGCATGGTAGCAAGCAGGAAAGATGAATCAGAACTTGAAAGACATTGATTTCTCTCCAGAACCAGAAGACACACCGCCCACGCTCACTACGTCTAGGACCTGGGGTCTGTGCACTCCTCACACCACAGGTCAGGCTGAGTATGGACCCCACAGGCAAAGCCCAGAGCGAGGCCAGTTCCCAGTCAGCCCAAAGCCCTAAACTGGAAGGCTATGGGGCCCTCAGAGCCTGTGGCCAGGACCATGTAGGGTTGGGGCAAAGGGTCCAGGGCTCCTACTTACCCAACTCCAAGCCAGAGGGTGTTAGCTGGCATGACGTTCTGCCCCAGGTTTTGTGAGCTGTGACTTGAAGGCAATGTTATCTACCCTCCTGTTTTTGGTAAACAACCAAAAAAAAAAAAAAAAAAAAAAAGTTTCCGGTTTGAAAATTGAAGGCCATCTGTTTCTCATTCTATTTTCCCTCTTCTCTGGCTTTCTTTCATTCTCCCCTCTCTCTCCCCCACCCTAAGAACTCACAGCTCAGCTGGGAGCATAGTGACCTTATTTGACTATCTTTGCTTTAATGAGAATGTTGGGTTTGTCTTTGGGATTAAAAGGAGAGCATTCCTTGTTCCCACTCAAAATAGGTGTCTTACATTGTTTACTTAAAAATCATTTCCCCCCCATGAAAATGACGTTTCTCTTTTCAGTCTAAGTAATAAGCACATCTAACTAAAGTAAAATAATTATAAAACCGTGACGGACGAAGCCGAATGCAATTTTGTTGAAGGCAATGCACGAACTCCTTAATGTCTTGTTAGCACACTCAGCTAAATGTGACCAAAGGATGAGAGTTGACTTTTAAATCAGGATAAAATTGAAATCTTGAGCTGGTTAAATTGGCGGCAACCCCATGGCCAGGATGTGGCTTCTCTCCTGGGATTCTGGAGTGGGCAGGCTGTTTTCAGCGGGTTCTATTTTCCTATAGTCTGGTGTTACAGGTCCCTCTTGTGTTGGTTGTTAACATTGTCTTGTTTCTGTCTCCAGAAGTATGAGAACACAATGATTGTGCATGGGCAACCAATGTCCTCCCGTCCCCATCCCCATGACCGTCCCCGTCAGTACCAACTAGGATAGTTCAAAACCACATGCTTTGCAACCAGACAGATCTGAATTTGAATTCTTTCACTGTCTCCTGGGTGAGTTACTGCCACTTCCGTGTGTCATTTTCTGCATTAACTAGAGGTGCTGATCTGATGACAGTCACGTCATTGTTTTCAGGAGAAAAAAGGAGAAAGCAGGTAAAGTGTCTGACATTCAGGCTTGAAAAATATAACTCCTTTTCTCATTCGTTTCTTCTTTCTCTAGAGAAGACAGTGTTCTTGCAAAGAAAGAGTTAAGATGTAATGGGGGGGGGAGATGTAATCGAGACAAAGTGGATGTAAGAGGACCTTACCCAAAGATCAAGTCATCTTCAAGCTCCCTATGTAATAGCAAAGCTATCACACTTTAAAAAAATGAAAAATCAGTCCGTGATATTGTTTACATTCATTGTTATGCTCAGAAGGGGACCCTTTGCTCACTTCCTGTTTTCCCATCTTCCTGCCCCACCCCCCTTCACTGTCACTACTCTCGAAGGCAGAAGGACCTACTGTTTCTTCCAGCTGTGGACATCTGACAAGTGCCTGTTTTTTTCTGTCCAATGGTTTGTTCTTAGCAAGGCTTCAGGTCAGAATACAAACACCTTTTCTTGAAATTCGTTAGGAGTGTGGTGTGTAAAAGGTATTACCGTGTAACTACTGCTCATACATTATGCTTCTGCTCCAATAAAGGACTTCTCTGTCTTCTGAATTCATGTAGCGTTCATGCAAAAAACTCAGCCCTTAGCGCAGACCATCTTGTTGTTTTCATACTGTTTTTTCTAATGTATGCATCTCCAGGATTCTTGGGGCTGTCTCCACTCTGAAATTTTACCGACGAGCATGGGCTTAACCTCAAACTCAGGTCTAATAAATATTTATTGAATTAAGTTGAATTGTGTATCTTGTCTAAGGATACTGCAAATATTTCAGAGACCGGGACTTTATTCTCTACCTCCTCTTACTCACTTTACTCTCCTCTTACCCCACCGTGATAATCAAAAAATGATCAATAACATTTGATGATATCTATGATCAGCAGTAGAACAAAGAGGAACCCCAACCCTGCAAGGAGCCTTCAAAAACGTCCAGTCCAGTCCTGACTTCTGTGACGGTACTCCTGCCAAAGGCCATCCCCTTTTTGTCAGGATGACTCTGGAAATGTCAGAAAAAAAAAATTTCTCCTTATTGAGCTACAGTTTTTCTTCCTTTAGTCTTCCTCCTGGATCTAAAATCTACCCACTGGAGGAAAGCAAAACACGTTCAAGCCCACCTTCCACATGCCTGCCCACTGCATATTCAAAGATTGCTTTTGAATCTTTTTTCATGATGAAAACTTCTGTCTGTTACATGACTAAATTTCTGTTATCCAGTTCTCTCTCTTTTTTTAAGGGGGGGGGGGAGTGAGTAGAGGTGGGAGGAGGGGGAGAGAAAGAACCTTAAGCAGACTCCTTGCTGATCTCAGAGCTCAACATGGGGCTCAATCCCATGACCCTGAGATCATGACCTGAACCGAAATCAAGACTCAGACACTCAACTGAACCAACCAGGCGCCCCTCTCTCATTCATTTTTCTCTTGATTCTTCACTAAGACTAGTTGTAATTATCATTATCTTTAATTGAGAATTTACTCTGTGCCAGGCATTGTGATGAATTGCTTTCAAATGATGTCTCCTGTAATTCTCCGAAATTACATGAGGTAGCTGTTCTTACTACAGGTGAGCACACTGAGGTTTAGCAGGGATAAGTAACTTGCTTAAAGAATAGACAGCAAAGCTGGGTTTGGAATCCAGAAATGTCTGGTTCCCAGGTCCACACCCATAGGTACTATAATACCCTATCTCCCCAAGGTAAATCGGATCATTCTATTCAGCTCTGAGTTCATTCTTATCTGGACTGGATTCTTTTTGCTTATTTTCCCCAAATCCCATTTCTTCTCTCACTGATACTGTTAAAGAAATCTACCTGCCTTCTAATGTGGATTAATTTTTTCCCCTCTGGATGTTCTTCTTGCTCTTTCTAGCTTAAGGACATTTCCTTTTTTTGTTCTTTAGCTTAAAAAAAAAAATCCTGTTTTTAGGATTGCATGGTGACACGTTCTAATTTAAGTCATGTTGGGACACATGAGCTGTTATAGTCATCAACACATGGTAGACCAAGCAGAAACATTTCTACATGCTAACTACCATGTTTTCATGTCCACACAGCATTGGTTGGGCTGATGTTCTAGTCACCCTGGCAAGGGTCAAAGAAAGAGAAGAAGTCAGAAGGTGTCCGAAGGCAAGGGGGAATCCACTGGGACGCTACTCATGAGTTCCTGGCAGAAGCACAAATTTAAGGTCATGGCGGCCAAATGCTGGGGGTGAAGGGGGGGTGGTGGGGAACTACGTTGTGGTGCAAGAGGCAAAACCCAAGCCAAACCAAAACAATTCCAAAGTCATATGATGCCAAGTGTAATTACCCAATGGTGAGGTGAGAAAGAGACTTAAGTTCTGAATTTAGGAAGATTGGGGATGTAATATACAGTGGGGTCAGGGTGAGAGTTTCAGGGAAGAGACTATGGACAAAGAAAGGGACTCATTTCT
This sequence comes from Mustela nivalis, assembly GCF_964662115.1. Taxonomy (NCBI): domain Eukaryota; kingdom Metazoa; phylum Chordata; class Mammalia; order Carnivora; family Mustelidae; genus Mustela; species Mustela nivalis. The sequence continues at coordinate 25,487,621 of NC_139028.1, read as the reverse complement.
GGGGCAGCGGGGACTCAGAGTCAGATGAGATCATCTAAAGGCATTGGGCAAGTCCAACTAGAAACAGGAGAACCAATGCTATTTTGTTTTTCTTTTTTTGACCTGCTTTTAGTTGTAGACTTTTTTTTCCTCTTCCAGAGCTATTCTGAAATGCCTACTCAAATAATTAAAGTTTTCAACCAACTGATTCATTTGACAGGAAGAACATTTCCATGTGCCAATGTGTATAGACTGAACTCCGTGACCTCTCCACTGGGAAGTACGGTGGTTCTAAAGTTCATCACTGGGTCACCACCTCTGAAACACTGGGAGGTAGTAAGCTTTCCTTTTTCTTGCCTTTTTATATACTGACATCTTTGGCCTACAGCTAGTATTCTAGATGACACATATGTGCCGAATGTTCAGATTTAATGGAGAATTTGAGAGGAGGTATAGGAAAAACCCCAGGGGGCAAGATGGTGGAGAAGGAGAGTGACAGAATGATTTTCTAATTCATGAAATTATCAAATAAGTATCATAAAATATACACAATGTGAAATATACCTGACATAAAAATTCAGGAAACTTTTAACCATTTCGAAGTTGGGTGACATTAAGTAGTCCCATTTTACAACCACCACCTTGGTTTGTACAATGTTCTGGTACACTGAATGCATTTTGTCTTTCCAAAGACAAAATTTTGTCTTTCCAAAGACAAAATTTTGTCTTTCCAAAGACAAAATAGGATGTTTTTGTCTTTCCAAATGGAAAGACTGTACCCATTACTGTACCCATTAACAGTAAACAGTAACTCCCCACTCTTCCCAACCCAGTTGCCAGTGACCACCATCCTGTTTCCTGTCTCTCTGAATTTGACATTCTCTATAACTCACGTGAATGGATCCTACCTATTTGTCTCTTTGTGACTGATTTATTTCACTTAACATAACGTCCTCAAGGTTCAACCATATTACAGCCCGTGTCAGGATTTCCTTCCTTTTAAAGGCTGCCTAGCGAAGTGGTGCCTGGGTGGCTCGGGCGGTTAAGCATCTGCCTTCAGCTCAGCTCATGGCTCAGGTCACAATCCACAGTCCTGGGGTCGAGCCCCGCAGGGGTGGAGGGGCAGTGGGGGAGGGAGATGGACAAGAACCTGTGCTGATGCGGGGCTCATCTCAACAGCCTGAGATCGTGGCCTGAGCCCAAGTCAAGAGTCAGGTGCTTAACCGACTAAGCCACTCAGGCGCCCCAGAACCACACCTTTGGAGGCTTTTTTAAGGTTCGACCTGGGCCCTGCATCCCTACGGGCTGGCTCTTATGGCTGGAGGAGCGTGCCTCTCCCTTCCCGAGCACGCTGCCCCCAGTCTGTCGGAGGCATAAACCAAAAAGAACAGTCTGTTTGCCAAGGGAATGCGTCTGTGCAGAAGCATAGCGCTCACCACAACGGCTGCACTGGGAGGAAAATCAGAGCATCTGCCAAGCCACGCAGCCTGCTTACAGCTTCCCCTGCTCTCTCTTCCACTGCCGAGCACAGCCCTGTGGTTATTCCAATCACAGCTACATGATTATCCCGGAAAAGAAGAGCACGGGCCTGGAACAGCCATCTGATCTGAGAGCTAATTTGTACTTGAGCAGAAGATGAAAAGTACTGGTGTGATTGACCTCAGAGAGTTGAAAGCCACAGGCTGAAATTTTAATGATGTTTACATTTTCAAAGAGATTTTATCCGGGACTTTTAACAGAGGAAATCTGTCCTATGTATAAGCCCCGGTAAATTAATGTTCAATGCTAGGGAAACCTAGTGAAGCTTCTAGCAAATATTTATCGCATAGCTATTATATTCAAAGGGCTCTGCTAGATGACATAGGGGAGTTAGACCTACTTTATGGGGGCCCAAATTTTCTTTTTAGTCTCTACTGAGCTTAAAAAACCAATACTAGGGGCGCTTGGGTGGCTCAGTGAGTTAAAGTCTCTGCCTTCGGCTCAGGTCATGATCTCAGGGTCCTGGGATTGAGCCCCGCATCGGGCTCTCTACTCAGCAGGAAGCCTGCTTCCCCCTCTCTCTCTGCCTGCCTCTCTGCCTACTTGTGATCTCTCTCTGTCAAATGGATAAATAAAATCTTAAAAAAACAAAAACAAAAGAAAACAAAAAACAGTACTAGTGTTTCATGTGGTTCTTAATGGATCCTGGTACCGTGATCTGTTGTTGTGCTCAGGTTTATAACCAGCGGATGTGTATGGGACTTATTTTTTTTAATGAATTTATTTATGTATTTACTTATTTTTTAAAAAAGATTTTATTAATTTACTTAACTTATCAGAGAGAGAGAGAGCGCACAAGCAGGCAGAGTGGCAGACAGAGGTGGAGAGAGAAGCAGGCTCTCTGCCGAGCAAGGAGACCGATGCAGGACTCAATCCCAGGACCCTGGGATCATGCACTGAACTGAAGGCAGCGGCTTAACCGTCAGAGCCACTCAGGCGTCCATGTATTTATTTACTTATTTATAGTCATTCATCAACTGTATTTTGGTCTCCAGCCACAATATTTCTTTCATTGGGCAAGAATATTTAACATGAGATTTACCCTCTTAAAATTTTTTTTTTTAAGATTTATTTATTTTAAGAGAGAGTGAGAAAGAGCACAAGTGGGAGCAGCAGAGGGAGAAGAATCTCAAGCAGACTCCATGCTGAGCTCGGAGCCTGGTGCAGGGCTTGACCTCGTGACACCAAGATCACAACCTGAGCCAAAACCAAGAGTTGGACGCCTAACCAACTGAGCCACCGGGCGCCCCTACCCTCTTAAATTTTGAAGTGTACCATAGAGATTATTAACTCTTGGTACAACATTGTACAGCAATCTCTAGATCTTATTCTAGAGCAGCTGCCCCTTTCCCACTCCCCTCCATCCCTGGCAACCACCGTGCTACTCCCTGCATCTTTGAGTTTGGCGATTTTAGCCACCTCATGTAAGTGGAATCATGCAGTGTTTGTCCTTCTGTGTCTGGTCTATTTCCCTTACACGATGTTCTCCAGAGTCATCCACGTTGTTGCATATGGCAGGATTTTATCTATGTGTCTATGCATCTATTTTAAAGCTTTTATTATGATTCCAGTGTAATATTAGTTTTAGGTGTACAGTACAGAGATTCAACACTTCCATACATCACCCACTGTTCATGAGGACAAGTGCCCTCCTTCATCCCCATCACCCAGTTCCTCCTCCCCCACTGCCCTCCCCTCTGGTAACCATCAGATTGTTCTCTATAGTTAAGCGTCTGTTTCTTGGTTTGTCTCTCTCTCTTTAATTTTTTCCCCTTTGCTTGTTTCTTTTGTTTCTTAAATCCCACATATACGTGAAATCATATGGTACTGGTCTTTCTCTGACTTGTTTCATTTAGTATTATGCTGTCTAGCTCTATCCATGCTGATGCAAATGGCAAGATTTCATTCTTTTTTATGGCTGAATAATATTCCATTATATATATGCACGGATATAGTTCGTTTTTTAAATTTTTAAAATTTAAGTTCAATGAGTTAACCTTAACATACACTATATTGTTAGTTTCAGAAGTAGAATTTAGTGATTCATCAGTTGCATAGAACACCCAGTGCCTATTACATCAAGTGCCCTCCTTAATGCCCATCACCCAGTTACCCCATCTCTCCACTCCTCCCGTCTGGCAACCCTAAGTTTATTTCCTATGATTAAAGTCTCTTATGGTTTGTCTCTCTCTCTGATTTTGTCTTGCTTTATTTTTCCCCTCCCTTCCCTTGTGGTCTTCTGGTTTGTTTCTTAAATTCCACATATGAGTGAGATCATGTAATAATTATCTTTCTCTGATTGGCTTATTTCAGTTACCATAATACTCTCTAGTTCCATCCATGCCACTGCAAATGGCAAGATTTCATTTTTGTTGACTGAGTAGTATTTATAGCGCTCGCACACGCACACACACACACACACACACACACACATCATATCTTCTTTGTCCATTCATCTGTCTGTGGACACTTCGGCTGCTTTCATATCTTGGCTATTGTAAATAATGCTGCTATAATATAGGGGTGCATGCACCCTTTTGAATTAGTGTTCTTGTATTCTTTGGGTAAATAGTAATGCAATTATTGGATTGTAGGGTAATTCTATTTTTAACTTTTTGAGGCAGGAGTTCTAAAAGCTGTTGTCCTACGATCCATTAAGGAAGCCCCATTTCATTCCAGAAGAAGAGATTCCCCTTCCTTAGTCCAGTGTCCTCTCTGTCATTCCAGGCTTTAGCCAGATGGGCAGCAAGCTTGAGTCTGCGCCGTGATGTCTGTTCTAGGGGACGATGAGCTTGGGCACGATGGTTGGCAGTGAATGTGCTCAGTTCATCTTCAGTCTTTCTACTGAAGTACTACAGTAGAGGAGTGCTACACTCCATGCCTTCGCTTCGGCCCATTAAATAAGAGCACCCCTCCAAGACAAACTTCAGATTGTTCCTGGAGACAGCACTGTATAAATCCATATATATGAAAAAATATTCCCTCCGGTAAGCAAGGCTCTGTGTCTGTTCTTTTTAAAAAATTTTTTTTTTATTTTTTAATTACTTTTCAGTGTACTAGAATTCATTGTTTATGCACCACACCCAGTGCTCCATGCAATACGTGCCCTCCACAATACCCACCACCAGGCTGGCCCAGCTTCCCACCCCCCGCCCCTTCCAAACCCTCAGATTGTTTTTCAGAGTCCATAGTCTCTCATGGTTCACCTCCCCTTCCAATTTCCCTCAACTCCCTTCTCCTCCATCTCCCCATGTCCTCCGTGTTATTTCTTATGCTCCACAAATAAGTGAAACCATATGATAATTGACTCTCTCTGCTTCACTTATTATACTCAGCATAATCTCTTCCAGTCCCGTCCATATTGCTACAAAAGTTGGATATCCGTCCCTTCTGATGGAGGCATAATACTTCATAGTGTATATGGACCACATCTTCCTTATATCCTTATCTGTGTCTGTTCTTAAATGACTGTCCTTGTTTGATACTAAACTACGTTATGTCCTCGTTATGATACTAAAAACATTTGGAATTTCACCTGCTTCAACATAGAGGCCTGCAACATCACAGAATGAAGACACTAGCTTTTAATGGTTCTCTGTCTCTCTTTCTCAGGGAACAACCCTTAACAAGCCCCCTGGCTTCAGTCTCACTTTGATGGAGGTGTGTGGCATGAGGATGCTGCCAATTCCTCTCTCTGTTTCAGAAAGTGGTAGAAATGGGGGAGGGGGCAGGTTCTCCTCAAACAACTTTTTAACTAGGGGTTCCCTTTGGAAAGTGCTTTGAGAGAAGCTAGGACTTAGAAAAAACCAGAGCAGCCTCCAGCTTCCTGCAGCAAATAAGAATAAATGGCCTAGAATTTGGACATGGAGGGACATGGCTGGAGAGGTGGTGGGTTAATCCTAGGGGATTGTCTGCGTGAGGGGCTGAGGGAGCTCCTGAGAAAGGACTTTCTTGAGGAGAATGGTAGCAGTCTGGCAGAGAGAGATCAACACCATGTTCCCCAGGGCAAAGAGGAGAGCATGCCACTCAAACTGTCCTCACCCTGCCTGTGGATTCTATATTCAGGAAGAGAGAGGAAGGGGAGGACAGGGTTGCAGATGAAGTAACACAGAAATAACCGTTTTATAAAAACTCAGAAAATACCTACAGCCTAAGTATCTCAGGAGGCCTTGCAAAGACAGGAACCAGGTGAGCAAAGGTTTCTTCTCTTATCATGACATTGCTGCATCTTTTGTTTTTTTAAAGATTATTTATCAGATTATTAAATAAAGATTATTATTAAATTAAAAAATAAATTATTATTAAATAAATATTATTTATTTATCAGAGAGAAAGAGGGAGAGAGAGAGAATGAGCACAAGCTGGAGGAGGCGCAGAGAGAGAAGCAAACTCCTCGCTGAGCAAGGAACCTGATGCGGGACTTGATCCCAAGACCCTGGGATCATGACCCGAGCCAAAGGCAGGCACTTAACTGACTGAGCCACCCAGGTGTCCCCATCACTGCATCTTCTTTCACAATCCTCTGCCAACCGCCAAGCCAGTGGTCTTTCCATGACCCCATGCGGCCTCTTAAACCATCCTTAGATCTCAGATCCTTTTTCTGTTTTTTGTCAGTGAGACACATGTGGAAGGGAAAGGCTTTTCTCCCCCATGCCTGTCTCTCTCTCATATACTCTGGGAGGCCCTTTCCCTCGCATCGCCACCATTATTCTTGTGGTCATCCTCAGGTCCCTGGAGACCTACTATAGGAGCAGCATAACTGACCAGAGTTTCAGCTGCTGCGTGTGGAAATCCCATCACCACATCCATGGCTGCTCCTGCCAATGGTTGAGTGGCAGGGGTACTAAGGCAGATGTGTTCCCCAATGACCTAGGATTCTTATATCTGCTGACTGTGGCTCAAGAACTCCCAGACGGTCTTCTGGAAACATCCATTAAACTATGTGGCAATTTAGGATGCTTCTTTCCGATGGGTTTTCCTTCTCTCCTTCCTGAATCATGGTCTGACAGTGTTCCCCACCTCTTCCAGCTACATCCCTATATCCTTCACAAGTGTTAGACTAACAGTTCTGTTCTACCTGACTCGAGATCATTAGCTTAGGTCAGCTATGATTTTGAAACAGTAGACGGAGATCTCCACTGTTTTTCTCTCTGGACCCCAGGCCTCTGATGAGAAACAGTTTCTTGGGGGAGAGGGCAAATTCTCTACAATAGAGATTTTCACCTTGTAGGTGCATCGGGAGTGTATGTTAAGACCATAATTTCATTTCTCCCCAAATGTTGACTTTCTCCATTCTCACCAGAAAGACAGGCCCTCCGTACCTCCTCTACTGAAGAGAGGTCAGTATCCTCTCATCCTGCTCTTTGGGAAAATCTTAATTCTTTATGTTAGGTGTCTCTCAAGGAGAGAGGCAATATTTTGGAGAGGGGGACAGGACAGAGATTTCTCAAGCTTAAGGAGAGGAAGCTGGTCCACAAGTCCTGCTAGAACGGGGACTTGATATTTGGAGTATTTTGGGGACATAAGGAGCTGTAAGGAACTCAGAGTTGAGTGGGGATGGTTTGGGGGCTCTAAGAAGCACTAGGGTTCCAAGAATGATCCAATTCCCATGCCTCTTATATGGCATTTAAGTAACAGAACCAGAAGACCTCAAGGTCTTCTTTCTAGATCCCGGTCAGCCTTGGGGATTCTTGGACACCTTCAGGGAGACGATGGAGCCTTAATAATGCCCGAGATGGAATTTCCCACCATCCTGGAAAGACAGGAGGTCCTGGTCATATTTAATTAGACATTTTTCTCATACAATTTTGAGATGTAATTAATATACCATAAAATTCATGCTTTTAAAATCTATGATTCGGTGGTTTTTAGTATATTGATGTAGTTGTGCAACCATCAACACTAATTCCAGAACGTTTTCATCATTCTAAAAGGAAAAAAAGCTCTGTACACATCTTACTCATCACTTCCCTCCAGCATCTGGCAATCACTAACCTATTTTGTTTCTATTTCCATCTTGCCTCTTCTAGACAGTTCGTATAAAGGGACCATACAATATGTCGCCTCTGTGTCTGGCTTCTTCCACTTTGCATAATGTGTTCAAGGTTCATCAGTGCCAGCCATGTGCCAGTACTTCATTCCTTTTTTATGGCTGAGTGGTAGTCCTTTGGGTTGCTATACCATGTCTTATTTGTCCATTCATCATGTCTTATTTGTCCATTCATCAGGTGATGGACATTTGCATGGTTTCCACATTTTGGGTTTTATAATGATGGTGTGATGACCATCAACACCTGTTTCTGGGTGGACATATTTTTCAGTTCTTTTGAGTGTATAACTAGAAATGAAATTGCTTGCCCATAAGGTAACTCTAAGCTTTTTTTTTTTTTTAATTTTATTTATCTGTTCGACAAAGATCATAAGTAGGCAGAGAGGCAGGCAGAAAGAGGGGGAAGCAGGCTTCCTGCTGTGCAGAGAACCCAATGCGGGGCTCGATCTCGGGACCCCGAGATCATGACCCTAGCCGAAGGCAGAGGCCCAGCCCACTAAGCCTCCCAGGCACCCCAACTCTAAGCTTTTTGAGAAACCTCAAAACTGTGTTTCAAAATTTGTGTTTCAAACTGTGTATCCTTTAAATTCTGACTAGGAATGGAGAACCATCCCAATTTCTCCATACCCTTGCCAGCACTTAATACCATTAGTCTTTTATTCGATGATAGCCTTCCATGTGGGTATGAAGTTGTATCTTGCATTTTTCTCATGACCATGAGAAGGTTGTGAACTTTTTAGCCAATTGTGTAGCTTTGAAGAAATAGCTATTCAAAATTTTGGCCAGTTTGAGGGGTGCCTGGGTGGCACAGTTGGTTGAGCGTCTGACTCTTGGTTTCAGCATGGGTCTGATCTCAGGGTTGTGGTATGTGCTGAAGCTGCCTGGGTTTCTCTCTCTCCCTCTCCTTCTGTCCCTCCTCTCTGCTCTCTAAAACAAATCTTTAAAACAAACAAATTAACAGGGGCGCCTGGGTGGCTCAGTGGGTTAAAGCCTCTGTCTTCGGCTCAGGTCATGATCTCAGGGTCCTGGGATTGAGCCCTGCATGGGGCTCTCTGCTCAGCAGGGAACATGCTTCCCCCCCACCCCCTGCCTACTTGTGATCTCTCTCTCTGTCAAATAAATAAATAAAATCTTTAAAAAATAATTAAAAAACAAACAGATAAATAAGCAAACAAGATTTTGGCCATTTTGAAAATTAAATTATTTGTCTTTTTATTATTGAGTTGTAAGAGTTCTTTATATATTCTGCATATCAGTCTTTAATTCGATTTTGATAAAGTAAGGAAATCTAGAATTTTTTGTACACTTGAGTATGTGGACCACAGGTTATACCTATTACACTATCTATTCCCTTATAGCATCCTTTGTGTGATGTCTTTTAGAACTGTTTTTTCCATACTGGTTCTTCTACTTAGGCTATAAGTTCCAGGAAGGCAGGGCCCATGTTTTGCTCTTAATCATTCATTTTCTAGCCCCTTGAATATAGTAGATACTCAATGCTTACCGAAATGAATGGAAGAAAGACTAATGAATAATTGAATGGATGAATGAACGAATGAATGGATGAATGAATGGATGGATGAATGAATGAATGTGCTGGATCAGGCTCTCAGTATTGGGAACATGAACTTCAGGGGAAGGGCTTGTACATTTCCCCTCCCTTTGGTCGAGGTCCTCCATGTAATGGTGGGTAATGGCCTTTCTGCAGCGCACCATTCTCCAATCCCCGCTCCCCCGCCCCGCTGCACACATGTACAAGGCTCCCTTGGGGAAGGGCCACTGGTCTGCATTCTGAAGTCAGCTGATGCCTGTGACCTAGGCAACGTAGCAGACAACTGACCTGTATTTCTATCAATTCCCTTATCTTTTGAATACATTTTAACTTCACCTTCTCCTGAGGAGCCTAAAAACCAGACTGTAGGAAGTCCCACTCCCTGTTCTCTCTTTCTCATAAATAATAAAAGTGTATCATGAAAAGACATGGGTGAGTCTTCCCTCACTTACTCCTGGCCCACAGCTTTTAGAGTCAGCCACCGTTACCATTTCCTTTTCTGCCCTTTCAGAAATACCTTTTTATGAATATACCAGAGCACATTCATGTACCACCAGCTTTTTTGACATCAATAGTTTCATAGACTTTTTCTGTATTTTTTCCCTTAATATTGCATCTTCAAAATCTTTCCAAGGCTGTACTATAGCACCACCTTATTCTTTCAAAGACTTATTGCTATATCATGGTATTTATAACTATTTCCAGACTTTTATTCTACTAAAAATGCTGCAATTATTATTCTTCTACATACATATCTGGGCACATATTTATCTGACGGACAAGCCCTAGTATTAAAATGGCTGGATCAGGGATATGTATCTTTTAACTTTTGATACATATGCTAATTTCTTTCCAAAGAAGCTGTATCAAATTGCAGTCTCACCAACAGAATAAAGAAGTGCTCATACATTTGCGAATAGATATGATCCAATTTTTTAAATCTTTGCCAATCTGAGAAATAAAAAAATGAAATCTAATAGCTTTAATTGCATTTATTCTATTTGGAAAGTTAATAAGAATAAAAACAGAGAGTAGTTAAGTAAGCACTTTCCGAATACTTTGTATACATTTAAAAATCTTTTTAAATACTTAAAAGCATTTTTATTTATTTTGTAAATTGTGTTCTTGTCCTCTGTCCATTTTTCTATTAAGGAAATTTGACTCTGTATGTGATGTGAATTGAAAATATCTTTTCCCCTGCAGTAATTTGTTTTTCAACTTTGTGGCACTCTTAAAATGCAGATTTTGCATTTATTTATTTATTATTTTAAATTTTATTACTTTAAAAAAGGTAAGGACTGCTCTTTTCTTGTTCTGCATGTACAAGTAAAGAGCTGAATGGACTGAAAAATCAACAAATTTTCCAGGATCTGTAAGAGAGATGAGGACTCAGGGCAAACCATAGCCCCCAACAAGGTAGAGAGTCAGATGAATATAGGGGAATATAGGGAGTCATAGTTTCCCCAAGCAAAGACTCACAAGTAGAAACCACCTTAGAAACCAGTTCTGGGGTAAGAAAACCTGAGCTGTAATTGACAAATTGTCAGAGGTTCCATGTGGATGAGTCTGAGAATGAAAACTTCATGGAGACCCACTTGTAGGGGGACCCTACAATATTGTGAGATTTACTTCCAAGAGCTTGACCAGGTTCCCACGGTACATTCTGAAGAAAAACCCTTAAGTGTTCCGGCAGGGAGAGGTGAAAAGGAACTATTTTGAAATAATCCAGAACATTATATTCTTTCTTTAAAATGCTCACCCTCAGGGGAAACTAGTTAACAGGAACCTGACCGGCTGGGGTATTTTCAGGGACTAACTGACTTGGGGGAGAGAGATACCCAACTCTAGCCCACTCCAGCCATCCTCTCCCCACTAAGCGGGAGGAGGAAGACCTTAGACACACTTGGGAAGCTCACAGTCCTGGGGCAGAGATTCACTTAAAGACTGGACTTAATCATGGACTAGAGAACACTTCCCCTTCCCACATCTCATCACATTACTAAAGGCCTTTTTACAGCAGTTCCTTTTCCCCATATCCTGCCCAACTATCAGGATATAAATAAATAAATATTTATATATTTGACAGAGAGAGTCAGCGAGAGCAGGGACACAAGCAGAGGAAGTAGGAGAGAGAGATGCAGACTCCCCACTTAGCAGGGAACCTAATGTGAGGCTGCATCCCAGAATCCTGGGATCATGACCTGAGCCGAAGGAGATGCTTAACTAACTGAGCCACCCAGATGCCCCAAGAAGTTCATTTTAAATATGAAGATGTATATAGATAGATTAAAAGTAAGTGGATGGAGAAAAATATACCATGCTAACACTAATCGCAAGAAAGAACTGGCTGGCTCACTTGGTAGAGCACATGACTCTTGATTTCAGGGTTGTGGTTGAGTCCCACATTGGGTATACAAATTACTTGATAATAAAAGGAAAAAGAAAAAGGAAAAAGAAGAAAAGGACAGTAAGAGTAGCTATATTAATTTCAGACAGAACAACTTCAAAACAAGGAAAGTTATCAGGGATTAAAAAAAAAAAAGCATTACCTAATGATGAAGGGGCCACATCTTTGATGTGTATGTACCTAACAGAGGGTCAAACTACATGAGGCAAAAAGTGATGGAGCCACAAGAAGAAATAGATTAATTCACTATCACAGCTGGAGACTTCCACACCCCTGCCCCCTGCAGAAATGGACAGATCCAGCAGGCGGAAAATGCGTAAGGACAGAGTTGAACACAACAACACCGTCAATCTTCTGGACATCTGGATGCAGCTGACATTTATAGGCTCCTTCATCCAACAACAGCCCATCCAACAAGAATACATATTCTTCACAAGTTCACATGCAACATTCACCATGATAGGCTATATCTGGGCCATAAAACAGATTTTTTTTTAAAGATTTTATTTATTTATTTGACAGAGAGAGAGAGAGAGATCACAAGTAGGCAGAGAGGCAAGCAGAGAGAGAAAGAGAGAGAGAGAGAGGAGGGGAAGCAGGCTCCCTGCTGAGCAGAGAGTCCGATGCAGGGTTTGATCCCAGGACCCTGGGATCATGACCTGAGCTGAAGGCAGAGGCTTAACCCACTGAGCCACCCAGGCGCCCCCATAAAACAGATCTTAACTAATTTATAACAACAGAAATCATGCAATGTTTGCTCTCAGACCACAATGGGATTAAACTAGAAATTAGTGCCAGAATGATAAATGGAAAATCCCTAAACACATGAACATGAAACAAGCGACACCCTTCTAAATAATACATGGATCAAAGAAGAACTCTCAAAAGAAATATAAAAATATGTTTCAATGAAAATGAAAACACCACCTACCAAAATTTGTGGGATGCAGCAAAAGCAGTGCTTAAAGGGAAATTTATAGTAATAGATAAATACATTAGAAGAGAAGATCTAAAATTAATAATCTGTTTCCACCTTGGGAAACTAAAAAAACAAGAGCAAAGTAAATCCAAAGTAAGCAGAAGAAAATAGGAACTAGAGCAAAAATTAGTGAAATCGAAAACAGGAAATCAAAAGAGAAAATAAATGACACCAAAAGCTGGTTTCTTGAAAAGATCAATAAAATCAACAAGCCTCTAGCCAAACTGCCTAAAAAAGAGAATTTAAATTACCAATATCAGAAATGACAGAGTGGGGGCCACCTGGGTGGCTCAGTCAGTTGAGCAGCAGACTCTTGATTTCAGTTCAGGTCATAATCTTGAGGTCATGAGACTGAGCCCCATGTTGAACTCCACACTCCATGCTCAGCACGGAGTCTGCTTGTCCCTGTCTGCCCCTTTGTCCCTCTGTGCTCTCTCTCTCTCAAATAAATATGTGAATAAAATCTTTAAAAAAAAGAAAAAAGAAATGACAGAGGGGCCATCACTACAGAACCCATGGACATTAAAAGGATAATAAAGGAATACTATGAACAACTGCATATTCACAAATTTGATAACCTTGATGAAATGGACCAATTCTGTGAAAGACACAAGCAACCGAAGCTCATACAAGAAGAAATAGACAAACTGAATAAGTTTACATCTATTAAAAAAATTGAATCAATAATTAATAACCTCCCCAAACAGTAAGCCCCGGGTCCAGATGAGTTCACTTATGAATTCTGCCATACATTTAAGGAAGAAATTACACAAATTCTCTGCGATCTCTTTCAGAGAATAGGAACAGAACTCCTCCTATTTCATAAGTCCAGCATTACCCTAGTATGAAACCAGACAAAGACTTTACAAGAAAACTACAGACCAATATCTCTCATGAGCAAAGATGCAAAAATCCTTAATAAAATATCAGAAAATCAAAACCCACAATGCATAAAAAAGATTATACACCATGACCAAGTGGGATTTATTCCAGGTTTACAAGGCTGACTCAATGTTCAAAAATCCATTACTATACTCCATCACATCTACAGGCTAACAAAGAAAAATCACATGATCATATTGATAGATGCAGAAAACACATTTGGCAAAACCAAAGACCCACTCATGATAAAAACTGTCAATAAACTAAGAGGAGAGGGGAACTCCCTCTTCTTGATAAAGAATATCCACAAAAAACCTAAAGCTAACATCATACTTAGTGGTAGAAATCCCCAAACTTTCCCATTAAGAACAGGTCCAAGGCAAGGGTGTCCCCTCTTACTACTTCCTGTTCTTGTACTGCAGAATATCTCATCACCTAGGACCTGCAGAGATCCCAAAGTAAGCACACAGTGTTTTTACATTTATTTTGCCATAACACTCCCTCCTGGCCCCCGCCTGGAGTGACTCATATGTTCTATAGCTGTACTACTCAGAGTGTATTTTGTAGGTGTTTTTAGAAGTTCCATTTTTCAAGTAAATCATTTCTATTTTTTAAATATTTTTAAAAAAGATTTTATTTATTAAAGAGAGAGAGAGATAGAGAGCGCATGCACAAGTAGAAGGGAACGGCAAGGGGAGACAGAGAAGTAGGCTCCCCACTGAGCAGAGGGCCCGATGCAGGACTTGATCCCAGGACCCTGGGATCATGACCTAAGTCGAAGGCAGATGCTTAACCGACTGAGCCACTCAGGCACCCCTCAAGTAAATCATTTATAATTAGAGAGAGAGAGAGCATGAGTGGGATGAGGGGCAGAGGGAGAGAATCCCCAAGCAGACTTCCCACTGAGCACAGAGCCCGACTCAAGGCTTGATCCCAGGACCCTGAGATCATGACCCAAGCTAAAATCACCAGTTGGACTTTTAACTGGCTGAGCCACCCTGGTGCCCCTGAAGTAAATTTTTATTTATGTTATAAAATTATCAGACTTCCATAGGTTGGAAAATTAAAAAAATACATCACTCACCACAGTCTGAGAAACACTGTTCTATTCATGATGCGGCTTGTATATAGCACACGTGTTTGGCATCTCTTCTGATTCCCTTTCTGCCACTTAAATTCTAGCAATGTAAAAGTGTGGGGGGGTGCCTGGGTGTCGCTGTTCGTTAAGCGTATGACTCTTGGTTTCAGCTCAGCTCCGTGATCTTGGGGTCGTGAGATCGAGCCCTGGGTCAGGCTCTGTGCTCAGCATGGAGTCTGCTTCCAATTCTCTCTCCCTCTCCCTCTGCCCCTCCCACTCATGCTCTCTCTCTAAAATAAATAAATAAGTCTTTAAAAAAATAAGCATGGGAGAGTTACCTCTCCCTGGAGCGACCTCTATCAATGGGAGAGCGGAGGTTGGTGGGAGCAGGGCAGATCCACCCCCAACTCCTGCTCCCCTCTTCTCTACACATACCTGGAGATATCCCACATACCAAATAAACACACTTTCAAAGATGTGCTCTCTTTACGGTTGTCATGGACAGTAGGCAGAATGGTAACACACTGCCTTAGAACGCCCCTTGTCTTGTTTTCCTTTTATCTCCCTTTTCCTGCCCTACATTTGTATCTCACCAAGTATCAGGCTGTGTTTTCGAGAGAACACTAATTAAACACTAAGAATATACCACAGTGAGTAAGCAGCTTTCAGAATGGTTTTCTCGTATGTAAGGATAAACTTGGAGATGTAAGGCCATGCATCCTTATAAATACATCTTTATAGGACTATATATAAAGATATGTATCTTTGGAATACGTAAGTCTGAGTTCTAGGCAGCATAGCAGGATTTTGGAAGACTGGTGACCCTCATTCATTCATGACTCATGTTTTGGAGGCCAGTCATATGCTGGGTTTGACAGGGGGTAGGAGATGATGATTAATAAAGCCTGACGTGTGTGCTCAAGGGGACCCCCATGGAGTGGAGGACCACAGACAAGCTTGTGGCAGAAACACTGCAGGGAAGGAAGCATGGGTCCAAGTGCATATGTACGTGACGGGGCAACGGAGACAGGCACCAGCCCTCAGGATAAGATGATGACCAGAGAGAGCCTTTCAGAGCTGCACTGTGAAAGCTTTCAAGTAAGCTTCTGGGGAGCAGGGGGGCCATGGGAGACAGGGACACTTCAGGCAAAGGGGGCATCCGGGTACAGAAGTATGGAAGTGGGGCGGGTCCTGGCACGTTCAGGCAGGGACCCGACAGTGGCTTGATGTGACCGGCACCCAGTGTGAGGTGGCGAGGTTGAGGGGCAACGAGTGCCGAGGCTGACACCCAGCCAGCCAGCCAGCCAGCGTCCACATCAAGAAGCGTTCTGGAAGCTGCTAAGGAGGCCTAGATTTCTTCTGAAGGCAGAAGAGAAGGACAATGGATGGATATTAAGTTAGCGGTGGTGTCACAGTCTTAAAATATATGTTTGGGGCACCTGGGTGGCTCAGTGGGTTAAAGCCTCTGCCTTCGGCTCAGGTCATGATCTCAGGGTCCTGAAATCAAGCCCCTCATCGGGGTCTCTGCTTGGCAGGGAGCCTGCTTCCCTTCCTCTCTCTACCTGCCTCTCTGTTTGCCTCTCTGCCTGCTTGTGATCTCTGTCAAATAAATAAATAAAATCTTTAAAAAATATATATATGTTCAAAGTCTAGACACTGTTTTGACTCTGTAGAATGAATACTTGTTAAGGGGGGCCCCGGGGCCTTGGATGGCGTGCTACAGTTCAAAAGAAGGCCACCGGGGAAGTTGAAATGTTTATTACTCACAGGTCCTGGGGAAAGCACACAGCCTGCCTGTGGGGAGGTCCAGGCAGCACAAAGACAGAGAACAGCAGGACCTGGATGCACGCCTTTATGATCAATGAAGGGAGAGCTTTGGGGTTCTTGAGCTATGGCTGGATTGGTCCATTCAAACCAAAAAAGTGTGGGGTTTTGGTAAACTTCGGGGGTACCCAAGGGGCAGGCCCTGGACAGTGGGGGAGACTGTTGCTCACAAGGGCTGCTGGGCAACTCACAACAGGAACTCACACTGGCTCGTGACCCTGAGGGCTGCCATCTAGGATGTGCACTTGTGTGAAGGGCTAGTGTTCATGAAAGTCCCCACGGGCCACTGTGGCCAAACAAAATGGATGCGGAGGCAGCAACGTCACGGAGTAGGTCAGCTCAACTCCTGACAGACAGTCTTCCTTCCACAAAATGAAATCTGATTCTCCTCCTCTTAAACGTGGACCCAACTTAGAGACTCACGTCTACTGAGGGGTATGTGGTAGAAATGACACAGAATGATTTCCAAGACTTGGTTAAAAGAGCCAATATGGCTTCCAACGGCTCTCTCTGAGGCTCTTGACTTTGGAGCTCCACACTACTATGCGAGAAGTCTGGCTGCCTTGTAGCTGCTCCTCACTGGGGAGACCAACGCAGAGACCATGTGAACACAGAGAGGCCTGCTCAAGGAGCCCCAGCCACTGGAGTCCTCCTCGTCTGGGGACGAGTCCTAGGGGTCGGCAAGGCCTCGGGTGATCCTGGCCCCAGCCACCATCTAACTGTAACCCTGGTGGGACCTGAGTGAGAACCGTGGAGCTGAGCCCTGTCTGACTCCAGGACCACGGAAATATAATAATCATGCACCATTGCTGTCATTTTCAGCCACTCTTTTCGGTTGTTTATGGCTTGGAAATAGATCGTGAATACAAGTGACATACCAAGGATTGCAGTCTAGAAACCCATTCTGGTTGCAGGGTAAATAACAAAGGCAGGGGGAGGACAGCCCTGAGGGACAGAAACACTGAACTCTCAAGCCAGGAGATGTCAAACACAGCCCGTGGGCTCTTTCTGACTTGGGAGTTCACCCCAAGTCTATAGGAGCACTGTATCTATGGGATTACTGAAAACCTACATTGACCCAAGAAAAATCAGCCCATGAGGGGCTCCTGGGGTCAAATTCAGCTTGGCCAGTCAGAAAGCTTAGCCCAGATTGGGATCTATTGGGCTCAGCCTGATCACATGGCCAAGACATACAGCTTCCTGCTGGGGACTGAGGACGTGACCCACAGCTCCCACGGAGGGGAGTGCAGACGCTGGACCACAGACCACATCCCCTTTGTAGCATTGGTCTTGCGCCAGACATCATTCTGATTGCTGTGTATGTGTGGAGATGGTCGACACAGGTCAACAGAGTTGGTCAGCGTCCTCAGTCAGTTCGAGCTGCTCTAATGGAAGTGCTGTAAACTGGGGTCTTGGGGGCTTGAACTGAAAGTGTTTGTCATCTCTCTGGAGGCTAGAAAATCCAAGATCCAGGCCCTGGAAGATCAGGCATCTGGTGAGAAACTGCTTCCTGGTTCAAAGATGGCCGTCTCCTCCATGCCCACTTTCAGCAGAGAGGGCAGGGGAGCTCTCTGCGGTCTCTTTCATAAGGGCACTAACCTCATTCATGAGTGCTCCACCTTCCTGACCTCATCACCCCCAAAGGCCCACCCTCCTAACACCATCATGCTAGGACTTAGGTCTCGACATCGCGACATTTTGGAAGACACCAGTATTCAGCCTAAAGCAGGCCTGGAATCAGTGATATGAGGCCCACCGTGGGCAAGCAGGCCTGAGTCCGTCTTCTCCGAGATCCTGGCTCACAGCTGCACCTGCTTACTCTTTCCTACTAAAGCAACTAGACCCTGCAAGAACTTTCCTCTCATAAAAAAGGCTGGGGGACACTTTCTGTGTTTACAGTAGTATTTTCTCTTGTGGGGACCCCAAAACAGCCTGTGTGTGTGTGTGTGTGTGTGTGTGTGTGTGTGTGTGTACAACTCCAGCCTGCCCTTGTTTTGTTACAGTCCCCACGGTAGGGCCATCCCAACAGGCAGCACTTTTCCCCTCTAGGAAGGCCTGCTAGGGTACTCATTGTCTGGGGAAGAATTTGAAACTTCAGGAGACCAAGTTCAGGATTTTCAGTGAGTCTGGCATTTTCTGCAGGACTCAGCATCCCTGCTGTCTATAGGCCCCCATATATCGGCAGTGGCAGCCCCATAGGATTGGTGTCATGGACACATACGTGCAGTTCTGGTCCCCGGGCTTCTGTTCATGCCAGTTCCTCCATTCACCATGCCCTTCCCTTCCTTTACTGTGAATCAAAATCTTTCTTGTCCCTCAGGATCAAGCTGCAGCACCACCACCTCTGTAGGACTTCTCTGGTCCCCTGTTCAAAATTAGCTCTTCCTCAAGACCACATCTGGGTATGAATCCTAAAGGCCTAAAATCTGAATCTCGTATTATTGTAGCATTATTCAAATAGCCAAGACATGGAAGCAGCCCATGTCTCCATGGACAGACAAATGGATAAAGATAATGTGGTCTATTTATACAATGGAATATGACTCAGCCTTAAAAATGAAAATCTTGCCGTCTGTGACAACACAGATGAACCTGGAGAACCTGCTAAGCGAAAGGACAGAAGGACAAGTGCCACATGATTCGGCATATAGGAGGCATAGGAAATAGTCAAACTCAGAAAAGCAGAGAATAAAGCAGTGGTTGTCAGAGGTGGTGGTGGGAGGAAACTGGATTAGTTGTTCAACCAGTACAGAGTTTCAGTTATGCTAGAGGACTGAGTTCTAGAGGTCTGCTCTGCAACATAGCGCCTATTGCTAACTATATGGTCCTACACACGTCAACATTGTTAAGAACATGGGGGGTAGGGGATGCCTGGGTGGCTCAGATTGTTATGTGTCTGCCTTCAGTTCAGGTCATGATCTCAGGGTTCTGGGATTGAGTCCTGCATCGGGCTCTCTGCTCAGCAGTCTGTTTCTCCTTCTCCCTCTTTGATTTCTCTTGCTCTCACTCTCTCTCAAATAAATATTTTTAAAAATTAAGGAAGTACAAACAATGTTAAAAAAAGAAACCAGAATGTGCAGCCACTCTGGAAAATAGCATGAAGGTTCTTCAAAAAGTTGAAAATAGAGCTACCTACAACCCAGCAATCAAACTACTGGGTATTTACCCTAAAAATACAAATGTAGTGATCCGAAGGGGCACATGCACCCGAATGTTTACAGCAGCAATGTCCACAATAGAAAAACTATGGAAAGAACCTAGATGCCCATCAACAGATGAATGGATAAAGAAGATGTGGTATATATATACAATGGAATTCTATGCAGCCATCAAAAGAAATGAAATCTTGCCATTTGCGATGACACAGATGGAACTAGAGGGTATTATGCTCAGAGAAATAAGTCAATCGGAGAAAGACAACTATCATATGATCTCCCTGATATGAGGAAGTGGAGATGCAATGTGGGGAGTTTGGAGGTAGGAAAAGAATAAATGAAACAAGATGGGATCGGGAGAGAGACAAACCATAAGAGACTCTTAATCTCACAAAACAAACTGAGGGTCGCCAGGGAGGGGGTAAGGGGGTAAGGAGAGGGGGGTGGGGTTATGGACATTGGGGAGGGTATGTGCTATGGTGAGTGCTTTGAAGTGTGTAAACCTGCTGATTCGCAGACCTGTACTCCTGGGGCTAATAATATATTACATGTTAATAAAAAAATAAAATTAAAAAAAAAACTAGAGTGATTTGAAAATGCAGTTTCTAAGCAAGAGTTTTCCCTGCTTTTCATGGTCACTCTTTCCTCTAGTATAGTTTTGTGACTGGTTCCACCTGCTCCCTTGGAACCTCCAGTTCAGAGATTAGGTTTTACCCTAATAGCTCGGGGCTCTTCCACATTGGTGATAATGGGGAATGATCCCAGATCCGCAGGTGCCTTGGCCCAGGCTTTGTAGAGGTCTTTCTCACCGCCCCCCAACCATAGGTACCTTTTATAGAAGACATAGCCCCAAGTAGTGGCCATAGATTCTCCAGCTCCTGTTTCCTGCTGGTGGGCTTAGGCTCTGGTTCCCTCCCCTGCCTGTTTATCCTACAGGGTTTGGATACCCTCTGATATCCCAGACGAGGAGATGCCTAGGACTTCAGGTCCTACGCACAGTTCTACTTTTGGTCTTGCGCATTGTAGCCCTCAATACATATTTATTACACGAATAATTTAATCATGTTTTTGAAAGCAGCTATGTCTTCTTGGCTTTAAGAATAATTTTTTGCTGTTGAATTTAGTAAACAAAGGACCCCTGAGGATGAATGCATCTTGGCAACAGGTTGAATTTCACTTACCTGGAATTCCCTTAACTACAAAGGCTTGTTCTTTGCTGACGCTTGGGAAGTTAACTTTTACTCCACTTATGGGCTGGGGGAGAAGATGATGAGCTTACCAAAGTAGACGAGGACACAGAGACTCAGGAAAATGTCCCATGATGCTTTAGTCACCTTGAAATTCATATTGAAAGTTGTAAGATCGTAAGAGCTGTAAAGAAACAGATCATTTAGGACCAACTAGGACATTTCTGATGGTTGTTCATTTGGCTGTTTGAATACTTCTGGTGCTGGAGAGCTTATTACCCTACAAGTCAACTCAAAATTTTGAAGGTTGGGCAAAAAAAAAAAAAAAAAAAAAAAACAACCCAAAAGACCAAAAAACCAACAATGTCCCCTCACTGGCTTGCAAATAAATCCATTTCTACATGACGTCAAATATGTGCCCTTGAGTTTTCGGTTTTGGGCAAAATGCACCCAGTTTCTTTGGCAGCATTGAGTCATGATTTAGAGCAGGGCGTCTGCAGTTAAGCCTCGGGGCAAAATTTATTTAGCCCAGCCACTGGTAATCTTTTCCTGAAAGGATTAGACAGTAAATGCTTTGGACTCTGTGGGCCATACTAACTACTCAGTCCAGCCACTGGGGCATGAAAGGAGCCACGGGAAGCAGGGCTGTGTTCCGGTAAAACTCTACTAACAAAAACAGGGGCAGACTGGGATTTGGGCAGTATTTTATTGATCCCTGATGTGGCCAATTCTCTCATGTTTTCTAGACCCTCCTATGTTTGATCGACTCCACTGTCCCTCTATACCCTCTTAAAGTTTGGCCACCAGATTTGAGGAGGACCCTCCAGGGGAGGGTGACCAAAACACAGTCTGACAGGTTTCTTGCCTCTCCTGCAAAACATTGAAGCAGGAGGATCCCACCGTGCAGTACACAGAGACGACTACTCTCTCGGCCACAGGCCAGCTGTGTGCCCTTGAGCTGTTCAACTTGTTCTGAACCTTGGCTGCTGCAGGCTTAAAAAAAAAAAAAAAATCAAGATTCTCATACTGGTCCTGCAGCATTGCTTTGCAGAGCAGGAATAAAGCTTGGAACAGTGCATAGTGCTGGGTCCTTAGCAAGCAGCTCTAAATACTAGTTGTTATAAATGATGGTGTGCTGTGAAGTTCTGTTGTGACCGAGCTTTTGCAGCCCAAACTGAAGCGAGGAGAAGGAAAATTCCACTCTGTTTAAAACGAGGTTATGGCAGTCGGCGTCTGCCCTGTTCACTCTGCTGCTCGTTCCACCCTCTGTGCTCCCACCTGTTCCCCAATTAACACCCTATTATGCTGAACACCTGCACGGAAGCCATTCGCCGGCCCCTTTCCAGCTCTCTCGCTGCCACCTCGCTAACCCGGAGCCCCAGCGCCTGTTGCCGGGGTCTCCTAGCGTTTGCCTGCAGGAAGGCTGTAGGGTTTGCTGAGCTTTCCCTGGGACAAGAAATTGAATGCTAATATCTGTGCAGTAGCTTCTTCTCTCCTGGGTCCTAATCAGAAGAGAGGATCCTTAGATTTCTTTAACTTTGAAAATAAAACTCTGTGTGTGTGTGTGTGTTGGGGGTGGGCAGGGCGGGAGCATGTTGGGTAACGGAAGGAGACAGGGAGAAGGCCAATAAGAAACAGAAGTGAGGACACCTGGGTGACTCCGTTGGTTAAGCGTCTGCCTTCAGTTCAGGTCATGATCCCAGGGTCCTGCGATCGAGTCCCGCATCTGGCTCCCTCCTCAATGGGGAGCCTGCCTCTCCCTCTACCCCCTCCCCCCTGCTTGTGTGTTTGCTCTCTCTCACTCTCTCTCTCACAAATAAAATCTTAAAAAAAAAAAAAAAAAAGACAGAAATGACAAGGAGGGGACAGAGGGAGGAAGCTAACTTCCTAATCCGTTCCAGATAGTACAAAGCTCAGGGATACCAGCTTTTGAAATCACCCCTCTCCCTCCTCTCAAGGGTACACTGAGAAGAGTGAGTGGTCTGGTGAGATCACACCACTCCCATAACGTGCAGAAACCAGCTACTTCCTAAGGGGCTCCCACGAGCCTCAGGTAATGCTGGGCACACTGCAGTTAAGTGAATCGTCTTTGTTGAGCCACATGTGTATCATCCTGGTGTCCACGACTGGCACTGACTGCCCTGTGAGCTAGCACGCTGGCCAAAGGCTGCTGAACAAGACACGCTCACACAGTCTTGTCCTGCTCATGGATGGAGGGGAGCTCGGACAAGGACTTTTTTTTAAATATTTTACTTATTTATTTGACAGACAGAGACCACAAGTAGGCAGAGAGGCAGGCAGAGAGAGGAGGACACAGGCTCCCTGCTGAGCAGAAAACCAGATGCCGGGCTCGATCCTGGGACTCTGAGATCATGACCTGAGCCGGAGGTGGAGGCTTAACCCACTGAGCCACCCAGGTGCCCCTGGACAGGGAATTCTTAAACAGAGTGTTTAAGTCTGGCCCTTGTTAGAATGTAGATTCTGATTCAGGTCTCTGGGGCGGAGAGGAGATTGTGCCTTTTAACAAGCTCCCAGGTGACACCGATGCTGCTGGGCCACACTTGAATAGCAAGAATACAGACCAGTTCTATTCAGAGTCAGTCTGGATTGCTGCATCAGTCTTAGAGGACCAGAAAGATCACCATCAGCGGGTCTGGGGCTTACACGTGTGTTGGGTCCTGAGTCTTACTCAGAACCTCCCACACTCCTCCTGTAGTTGTTGACTCTGACTACGAACCAGTTTTTTTTTTTTTTGAACCAGTTTTTGATCATTGTCTTATCTTAGTAAGTCTATTTTATATCTGATACCTCTGAGACCCCAAATCAAGGGGGAGCTAAGTTTTCTAAGGTTAGAAAGAGCTATTGTTCTGAATTAAAACTGAAGTGGAAATGAAGTTGAAAGAGCAGAATTGAAACAGTGTCTCAGATATGAACCAGCAAAACTAGACCCTACCTGGACCTCAATTTTGTCATCTATAAAATAGCATAACATACTACATCCCCTACCTTGAAGGGCTTATAGACAAAGAAAACAATCCCTAAAACCATAAATGGTAATAATACATGTAATACTACATATAGTATTATTTTGAGACAAAATGCATGAACATCTCATCTCTGCAGAATTAAACCAGAGAATAAGAATGTGCATATGGTTCTTTGCAAATTAAGAATGGGGAACAGAGTCTGGGCCTCCTGTATAGGTCTAAAAGATATATGCCAATACACATTGTATTCTCTGATCTAACTATCTGGAACTATAGTCTGGCAAGTAAGATATATTTATGGGGACAATGGGACAGAACAATGAACCCATATATGAAATGCCTTGGAAATTCTGAACTTGTGAGTTCTCTACAATCACACCACCTCTCTGTTTACTCGCAGGTTCCCCTGTCATCAAATGGAGCACAGAATTCCCACAACTCCCAAATCCACTCCAAGAAACTTACTCAGTCAAGGTTATGGAACTCCAGGGAGCTGCAAATTTCCGAGTCTGCCTGGCTCCGCGTGGCTCTTCTGTGAGTCAGATCATGGAATCTGGGAATCTGAGAGCTGGAAGGGCCCTTTGAGATTGCCCTGTCCAAGCTCCTCATTTTCCAGATGAGGAGCGGGCATGGCCAGCCAAGACCACACTGCCTGTGGGTGGAGAGGGGGGCTGGGATTCGTGGCTCGGTCCTGAGTAGGGCGCCCCCCTCCACTCCGGGTTCGTTGCCCATCACTGTTTAGAAACTCAGGGAAACTCAGCCGAAGCAGCTTTCCCTCTCTGGGTGGCAGACTGTGTGTACAAGCAAATGACCTAGTCAGGACCACCCAGGCACTCGGGCCAATGAATGCATCACTTTCCACTGAAAAGTTTGTGGTATCGTCAGCAGGAAGGCCAGTCGGGTGCTCTGGGGAGTGGGGAGGAGATGGCGAAGGCTAATATAAGATTTTCTCTATGGCGAGGGGCCATTCACAAGCCCACACTATTGTACTGTCTCTGGGCAGTCCTGTGGTCAGGTACTTAACACTGTAAACGTTAGTGGTAGTAACGAGTTGTTTGTGAGATAATAGTAATGCTTGGAGACTTGTGATGGGACTTTTTTAAACTATTTTTTTTCCTTTTCCTTCCTCTTTGAGAGAGAGAAAGAGAGTGTGCACAACCAGGGGAGGTGGGGAGGGAGAGGAAGAGAATTTTTTTTTAATATTTTAGTTATTTATTTGACAGAGAGAGAGAGAGATCACAAGCAGGCAGAGAGGCAGGCAGAGAGAGGCGGGAAGCGGGCTCCCTGCCGAGCAGAGAGCCCGATGAGGGGCTCGATCCCAGGACCCCGAGACCACGACCCGAGCCGAAGGCAGAGGCCCAACCCACTGAGCCACCCAGGCGCCCCGAGGAAGAGAATCTTAAGTAGACTCCTCATTGAGCATGGAGCCCGACCTGGATCTCGATCTCATGACCTGAGCCCAAATCAAGACTTGCTCAGCCAACTGATCCTCACAGTCAGGTCGCTCATTAGAATTACCCTGGTAAGCTTTTAAAAATCCTGATTCCCAGTCTGCTCTCTGCACCTGTAGATCAGTATGGTTGGGTGGGAGCCCAGGCATCAGTGTTTCCTGAAGGCCCTCGATGATTTCAATGCCCAGCAAGTTTTTGACTCATGGAGATGGGGGACAAACCCATGTCCCCGAAGCAAAAGAGAACAGGGTCTGTGGCCTTCCTTTTTATTTCCCTTCGGATTGAGTTTTGCACAGGAATGTAACAGGAACAGAGCTGAAAAGGTACCACCTGGAGAAATCAGAATGAGGAAAATGGTTAGATCACAGAAGGTATAAAGGGGGAGGGAGGGAAGGGGAAACAGAGGGAGGGAAGAAGAGGGGAAGAACTCCAAAGCTAGCTGTTGCAAGAAAACTTGGAGTTCCACAGAAGGTGGTGGGAGGGCTAGAAGAACCTTGTCACTGAGGAATGTGCTGGAATGTGGGTGTGTAGAGGACATGCTTGCTGCATTGTAGGGATCTCCTGAGGATAGTTTGGTTTAGGGGAACTCATTCTCTACAAGGAATTAAACAGAGAGACTCCTTCCTAAAACACTTCTTAAGTTCCCCAGAAGGAATTTATACACAGATACAATGTCTCCATTTACTATCAGACAAGCACAATGCTACAATTTCTGTCTGCTTGACTCTGCCCTCCCTGGTGCAGAGCTGTCCAAACCTAGAGAGAAAATGACTCCTTTCCGTTTGGAGGCCCATGCAGCGTCAGCTCTTCTGTTGGGAACCTTTGAGAGAGGGTGATTAGGTGCTCTGTGGAGAGTACGTGAGGTTGCACAGTTTTCCTCCCGAAAGGTTCAGCATCGGAAACAATGGGAGGCTCTGAAGCCAGCCAGGCAATCCCCATGTCGGGGTTAGTTGGCTCTCCGATGGCCCCCACGGCCCTCTGTTGTAACTGTTCCCTTGCCTGTGTCCTCCCTGGATGCACGCTCTATGTGGGCGAGACTGCCCTCTTTGCTCCCCATGCGCTCCGCTGCACCCAGTCCCACTGCCGTGCCCATCTGTTGAATGAATGGATGACTACCGCTTTTCTAGGTTACAGCTGAGTACACTTGCTTGGGTTACTCAGCCCCTCTGAGCTCTAGTTATCTTTAGCTGAAAAGTGAGGATAATAAGACATATGTCATGGCGGGGGTGTGTGTGACAATTAGACACACGCCATGAAAGGTGCCTTTAGAGAGTCTGGCCCAGAGCAGGTGTCCTGTCTGATCCCTGTCACTGATGAGTCCCCCTGGTAGGCACAGGATTCCTCTGTTACCCCATTCCTGGCAAACCACAAGTTTTCATGAGCCCTACTTCAATGGAGCATCCAAACAGTTTCCTTTCCTTTTATTTTATTTTTTAAAGGATTTTATTTATTTATTTGACAGATAGAGATTATAAGTAGTCAGAGAGGTAGGCTGAAAGAGAGAGAAAGGAGGAAGCAGGCTCCCTGCTGAGCAGAGAGTCCGGTTCGGGGCTCCATCCCAGGACCCTGAGATCATGACCTGAGCCGAAGGCAGATGCTTACCCGACTGATCCACCCAGGCGCCCCAGCAGCCAAACCTTCCAAACACACTTTCTCATGCTCTTTGTCTTCCTAGAGATCCATTTCCTGATTGTTTCTTAGGGTTTTATTTCATCTCATGTTTTCTGTCAGGAAATACACCAATCAGAGCAGATATCTTTAGGGTTCATCTTTCCATCCCAGCTATGTGAAGGAGGAAAATTTCTTTCTCCAAGTATTAGACTTGGTGCCAGAGGTCCAAGTTCTAGCTGTGGCTCTGCACAAGTGGTTACCCGAGAAGGGGCTTCAGGTCTTTCCTCTGTTAAAGGCAAAGATTGGGGTAGAATGGTTGGTGTGCACACTGTGCTTGAAGACTAAGATTTCTGTAGAACTTTCAGAGAAAGTTTCTTTCTAGAGAAAAAGGTGGAAGCTTAGCTCTTTAGGATAAGCAGCCATCTTTCCTCTGCTTTACATATTAAATAATGATTACTTTTTCTTTCTCTCCCTTGCCCTCTAAGCCCTCTGTCCTTCCTTTAAAAAAAAATTATGAATTTTACAGATAAAGTTTGAAAAGCACTGGACTAGGAGAATCTTTGCAGCCCTAACATTCTGTGCTTCTGATGACCCCCTTGTGTACATACCCCAATAATAAAAACCCTAAGAGATTTGACAATTCATAGGGTCCTGATCATTCATCAGAACCAGAAACTTCCACAGTTTCCTTCAGACCCTATTTGCTACTGAGCTCCTCTGGGAACAAGGATATGGATGCATACACATTTGCATTATAAATTTTCTATTTTCCTTTCTTTTAAAAAAAAATTTATTTATTTACTTGAGAGAGAGAGAGAGAACATGCAGGTGGGGGGAGGGGCAGAGAGAGAGAAATCCTCAAGCAGGTTCCACGCTGAGTGCAGAGCCCAACACTGGGCTCCGTCTCACAACCCATGAGATCATGACCCAAGCTGAAACCAAGAGTCGACGCATAAGCAACTGAGCCACCCAGGTGCCCCTCTATCGTTCTTGTACATTCTCTTGTTCTGGTATATTGCTTTTTTCCCTCCAACGTCATCTCCTCAAAAATAACTAGCTTCACCTATAATTACATGGAGGGACTTTTTATGTTTTCCCAAAGGCGGAACTTACCCGTGTCTTCATCTACCTTGGAAGAGCAAAGACAGGACCCTAGACCGGAAACTGTTTCCACCTCTTTCTTACGTGGGCTCGTCTTAGGGTCTGGAATAACTCAGGACTCCCGTGTTTGGTCCAAATCATCACTGGATTACTTTAATCTCAAGGAGATGAAAATGTCAGGACATTGAAATGTTGTGTTAAGAAGTACCTCTACTGAGCACAATTCCTGCCCTTTTTTCTGAAGGTGGACGTCTTTGATCACCGAAATGGCTCAGGGCCCCAGAATAAGTACAATTTATTTGGTCTTTGAAGGCAGATGACAGCAGAGATGGCTGCTGTACTTGTAGCCATATCCCTGTCATTATAATCAGGGGTCCACCTTGAAGGAGGGAAATGTTCCAACCCGTTGTATTGTGCTGCTTGGTGCAGAAATTGTAGGCTAATTGTGTTATTCAAACATAAGTCTCTTACATAATTCAAAGCAGATTTTATAGAGACATCACATCCCAACTTTTCAAAAATGTCATTTGAACACTGAGAGACTTTCCTTCCCTATTTTTTAATGAAAATTTCAGAAAACAAGTATATATGATTTCTGGGCAAAGATGTACTTTTCATGGGAAATTGGCAAACATGATGTGTTTTTGTCTTTGTTGCAAATCTATAGCTTCTCTTCAGTAAGGCATCTGCAGATCCTTCTAGTACTTTACTTAAGAACAACAGGCAATTGTTAGAGTCTGTTAATCTGGCCTGACTCTTGTAAGAATGAAGCGGCTTCCTTATAGTTGGTTTTCTACGGTAAAAGAGGACATGATCACAGGGGATGCTGGGGAGTCCATGTAACATCTTCTGAAAACCCTTCTATGTAATTCAGACTAAAATTGAAACATTACCTAAATGGGGCACCTGGGCGTGGGGGCTCAGTAGGTTAAGCATCTGCCTTCGTTCGGCTCAGGTCATGATCCCAGAGGCTTGGGATGGAGCCCCATGTCGGGCTCCCTGCTCAGCGGGGAGTCTGCGTCTCCTTTTCTCTCTGCCCCTCTGACCGCTACTGCTCGCTCTCTCTCTCTCTCAAATAAGTAAATAAAATCTTAAAAAGAAAGAAACATTGCTTAACTTCTATGGTATGTTATGATGTCATAAATAATGATCGTCTGACCAGACATCTCATCCGAGGATTCCCTGGGAGTCAGAGCTACCCAAACTTTGAGGATGAGTCTTGGTAGCCAAGGTGATGGGTAATATCTGTCTATCATTCTATAAAACATAAGGTTTTTTAAGAATCTGACTTAAGGTCTCTGTTATGGGTGACTTGTGTCCCCCCAAATTCATATGTTGAAGCCCTGACGTCCACTACCTAAGGATGTGACTGTATTTGGACCTAAGATCTTTAAAGAGGTAATTAAGTTGAAAAACGAGACCAACAGAATGGTCCTTAATCCAGTATGACTGGCATGCTCCAAGAAGATGAAATTTGGAGACAGACATGTGTGTCCATGGAGGAAAGACCACGGGAGGATACAGTGAGGAGGCAGTCATCTGCAAGCCAAGGAGAAAGGTCTTGGAGGAAACCAACCCAATGACAACTTGATCTTGGACTTCCGCTCTCCAGAACTATGAGAAAGATATTTCTGTTGTTTCAGACAGCCCTAGTGAACTGAGGCAATCTCTAATAAGTTCTCGGGCTATTAGACTTTTTAAATTATAAAAATAAAATGATCACATAGTGAAGTGTTAAAGACTACACTGAAACAAATTTACTGGGCAGTTAATAGCTATTCAACAAATGACAAATAAGAAAATGTTGTCCGTAGAGATGGCCCGCATTGGAGTGATCAGAGGTGGCCCTGTGGGAGAGTGGAAAGTGCTGGGGGTCTTGTAGACACAGATTTTAGTTAGAATCCTGTATCTGGGGGCGCTCAGTGGGTTAAGCCGCTGCCTTCGGCTCGGGTCATGATCTCAGGGTCCTGGGATCGAGTCCAGCATCGGGCTCTCTGCTCGGCGGGGAGCCTGCTTCCCTCTCTCTCTCTCTCTCTCTGCACCAGCCTCTCTACCTACCTGTGATCTTTCTCTGTCAAATAAATAAATAAAATCTTTAAAAAAAAAAAAAAAGAATCCTGTATCTGCACTTACTACCAAGGTGGTTTTGGCCACGTTTCTAAACCCTTCTGAATGTTATGTTTTTCATTTGTGTATTAGAGGAAAATAGTATTTATGTGCAAAGGCTCTGTGAAAATAAAGATCATATGGGTGAAACATGTCATTCTTTTTCTGGCCACAGAACGTACTCAAGAATTAGTGGACATGGAAATACTTTCAAAATAGCATCCTGAACTGATTTGGGCCAATTCCCCTTGCCAGGATATTCAAGAAACCCTTGGTCAGGAATGACTAGGAAACGCCTGTTTTGACTTTGGCTAGGTTTCTCCCATCCTCTTCCCTTTTGGGGGTCCCTCTGGTTATCCTCTGTGTGCCCCCAACGGTACCCATCACCCTGAGCACACCTTGGCCATTCACCCTGGAACTGCTTCAAGCTCACCACCTGGATTTGCATTTCTCCAGAAGTTTCTGTTCTTCTCATCGCATCTCAACCCTCTGAGGATGTCAAGTGAGGGGATTTTTAGAACGTCTGAATCTTGGCAGGAGAAGAACAACTTCCTAGCTCAATCCTTCCCTAGGGACTTCCGTCCTACAACCATCAACTCTTAACCCCACCATTGCTGTCTATGTCCCCCCCTCTTCAATGTCTGTCTCTCTGAAGTGGCTGGGCTTAAGCCATTTCATTTCTCATTACTGTGCTGTGGTTTAACTGTTTCGTGAGTGGATACATGGAGAGGTCACAGGAACCTTGAATTGTGTTTCCAGGAGTAAGGATGGATTTCTGCGGCTCCTTTCCTACCCTCTGCGGCAGACTCTATTATATGCATCTACAATATCCATTCACCTCTTCCCCGCTAATAAATCCCAGTTCCGTCCAAGGCAGAAACATACACAGCCTCAGATGAGATGATCACTTTTCCAGCCTCTCCTGCAGATGTGAGTGGCCAGGTGACATAGTCCTGGGAAGAAAATAGAAGTGGAAATCTTTCCTATAAAGTGTTTGCTTTCTGTGAGAAAAAGGGATAGCCAGGACTGGCAGCAGTCTCTTATTCTTCTTCCTCCTGACTTGGAAATTGTTACTATGCATGGAGCTGGTGTGTACTTCTTGCCACCCAGAGGCACTGAACATGGGAGAGAGAAGGATCTCAGAGAATCTGACCCTGACACCACCAACCAGTGCTAACCCAGTGCTGGCAGCTACTCACCTCCAGATTGTTTAAGTCAGAAAAATGAATCTGTATTTTTCATTTAACCATTAGACTGTGAGTTTTCTGTTATTTGTAGATAAATGGTTTCTGTACAATACTTCTCTCTTCTGGCCCCTCAAATGACTTACTAATCATAAAGAATTTACAAGTTGGATATAAATACCTGATCATGTTTCTTGGAATAGCAGTATCTTATGAATTGTGAATAGGTGTTTCATCACAAAAGGGTTTGATAGAAAAGTGAATCTGAGAAACACAGAGATCAACAAAGTTAAATGGATTTTCTTGACAAAAGGTCTTTTTTTCAATTAACACTTTAATGTCCTTTTTGAATCTATAAAAGACATATACACACACATATATATATATATATATTTTTTAAAGATTTTATTTATTTACTTGAGAGAGAGACAGTGAGAGAGAGCATGAGCAAGGAGGTCAGAGGGAGAAGCAGACTCCCCATGGAGCTGGGAGCCTGATGCGGGACTCGATCCCGGGACTCCAGGATCATGACCTGAACCGAAGGCAGTTGTCCAACCAACTGAGCCACCTAGGCGTCCCATACATATATATATTTTTTAAAGACTTTATTTATCAGAGAGAGAGAGCACAAGCAGAAGGAGAGGGAGAAGCAGGCTCCCCACTGAGCAGGGAGCCTGATGTGGGGCTCGATCCCAGGACCCTGAGATAATGACATGAGCTAAAATCAAGAGTCAGACATTTAACCAACTGAGCCACCCAGGTGCCTCTGACTTTGTTCTTTTAAGACAGTGTTTTTATAACCTAACCATGAAGTGACATCCCAGATACCACACTGTACTTACTAGATGTCAGTCAGTAAGTCAAGCCTGCACTCAGGCAGAGGAGATTACCTAAGACGTGAATATCCAAGGCAGCAGTCTTGAGGTCATTTTAGAGACTGCCTACCACAAAACACTTTTCTTTTGTTACAGAACATCTACTAACATTTCAGGAGACAACACTCATAATTTGAGTCACTCATGATTTGAGAAACCACGAAGCAGGGACATGCTAGGCAGTCCCAGAATGGCCATAGCATTAGCTTTTTGGATTGACTCATTGCCCTACACTATCAGCGAGGCAAGGTGACTGGAAATGGTGGCCAATGGGAGAAAAGGAGGACCATCCGGTTGGAGGGACCAGATGCAGATGACATGTAAGAAGCATATCGGTTGGAAAAAAAAAAAAATCAACAAATCTACACCAAGTGCCAGCGAGCTGCCAAGCATTTTTCCAGGTGCCAACCTTATCAAGGACATATCAATGCACCTGTAAATAAGTCAAAGTATGCTGAGAGGTAGAATAAAGCAGGTGAGGCCACACAGAGAGGTCACCTTGGTAAAGTCGCTTATGAAGACTGTTATAACAGAAGGGTGTGGGGAAAAATGTTACGGGCATGGAAAGTATTCAGCAAGAGGCTTTGTTCCAACACCCTGGGGTAGGAAATAATTTCTGTGCAGAAAAGAGCCTATTAACCTGGCTGAAGCAGGGAGTCCGGAGAAGAATGGAGGCTCTGCTGGGGCTGACAGAGGGGCCTGGAAGCCTAGCACAATGGATATTCTAAGCAAAGGCAGCTGGCTCAGTCCCAGGCACTGGGGACCTGACCTCCTCAGGTGTGGGGCAGGGCGTTGTCTTTGGCTCCCAGAATATCAAATCACCTGAGCCACCTGTCCTGCTTCAAACGTAGGCTTTGAAACATTTCATTATTTTCTATATTTAGCAAAGGGATACAGGTCTGTAGTTAAAATGAAATGATTTGAAAAGCTTATGTCGAAAGACCAGCTCTGACTCGAAAGAAAGAAAAAAAGATTAGCTGCTCCTGGGGCACCTGGGTGGCTCAGTGGGTTAAGCCTCTGCCTTCAGTTCAGGTTATGATCTCAGGGTCCTGGGATCTAGCCCCGCATCCGGCTCTCTGCTCAGCGGGGAGCATGCTACCCCCTCTCTCTCTGCCTGCCTTTCTGCCTACTTGTGATCTCTCTCTCCCTGTCAAATAAATAAAATCTTAAAAAAAAAAAAAAGACAAGCACCTCCTTGAACTTTGTCAGCTGATTCTAAGGTTATTTGCATCCCTATTTCTAGGTCAAATGCTTATCCAGTTATTTCTTGATATATCACTTTTACATAGTATCCCTTCACTTCCCTAAACGTTAGACAGAATAGTCCCCTGTCAAACCTCTATGGTCAGCTTCATTCCTAAAAGACATTTTTGCTGGATATGGAACTCTGGGTTTTACTAGCTCCTTCAGACCTAATTAGAGAGTTTGCACTGTCTTATAGCCATCGGTGTAAACACTCACACCTGCCTGGTTTGTTTATGGTGTTTTCGGTCTTCCAGAAATTTCTTCCACTTCTTACAAAATGACCCCAATCTTAATTATCTTAAATGAGGGTACTGGAACCATTCTCCAAAGAGTTTTAAGCATTGAAGTCTGGAAAATGTGGACGAGGACTTAGAGCTACCCATGTGAGATGATCATGAGGAAAAGGGGAGAGAGAGGAGAAGAATGGGCTTGTGGGGTCGGAAGTGGACAATGGGATGCAGCCAAGGAAAGTATTCAGGATTAGAACCTCAGAAGTAGTGTAGCATTCTGGAATGAATCTGGGCAGAGATCAGGACACCAAATCTGTTATGTTCCCATCTGGGCTCTTCCGTGAAAACTCTGGGGCCTGGGCTGTCCACTTAATGTCTTCAGGATCTGGTGGTGTGATGTGGAGAATATAGGATTTGGACCAGATGACCTCTACGCACCATCCCTCCCCCACCATTTTTCGGTTCTACAATTAGAGGATTCTATAACTCTAGGTGGGAAAGGCTATTATTTTTCACATTATTGTGAACTGATTCAATGAGCTTGCTTTCTCAGGAACTGGCATAGCTGACATTGAAATGATTTTTGATTAGAAAGCAGGAATAGGGTATGTCGTTTAGAAGCATGAGAGGGGGCAGGTAGGTTAAGGAGAGGTAAGACTGAGGATGAAGCCCCACAAAGGGTGCTGGTGAGGTTCTGTTAGCTTCATTTTACACGAGGAGGTCAAAAAGGGTGGATAATGTCACCCGGCTAGCAAGGGAGGGATTCTGAATTTTAACCCAGCCTTTGTCAAGTTCTGAAGTGTGGAAGAGAGGTGCTCTGGGAAGTGAAAGAAAAAGACAGGAAGAGGGAAAGATGAAAATTTCCTTAGTCCAAATTGACTTTGCTCAGTAGGAGGAAGCACAGTGCTTTGTTTTTTTCCTTCTTGTACACCCAGACAGGTCCCTGGGTCCTCTCCTGGGTTCTGTGGCCCTGGCTTAGGACCAGGAGGCCACGGCTTTCGTAAGTCGCTCTCAGGACAACTCGGGGGTTTTGATGCCGCCAGTTCCTGCTACAGCAAAGCATTTGAGGGAGAACAGCAGATGTACTCAGGATTTCTGAAATGGGGGATTTTACAGAAAGTGGACCGATTAGGAGTCTCTGCCCTGGGTTGATGCTTTGTCAATGTGAATGAAGGGAACTGCAAGACACCGAGTTTAGACACTGAGTAAGTAGGCCCTCACCAGCCCAGCATTCAGACAAGCCTAGGACTGCATGGCCAAGGCCTCTGACTCTACTGACCACCGGTTCAGGATTAAACACCTGCATCAGGTACCCGCGGCGACAGAAGCACGGAGGGGGCATGGCCTTAGACACCACCCCAAGCATAAATAGGAGGGTCTTGTTTGCATAAATCTGGACAAAAACAGTTCGCACCACTAGGTGGCAGTATGGCGTTCCTCTTTGTTTCTTCTAAATGGCTGCATCTTCCCGACATAAGGAATTAAATTTTTTACGATCAACCCAAGTACCCTTTCTTTCCGCTCCTCTTGGTTTATGTCCCTGTCCCTACACATTCTGAGACTCAGCACTGTGTGTGTGTGTGTGTGTGCGTGGTGGTGGTGGTGGCGGCAGAGGATCAGAAGCATAAACGTTGAGGCTCCACTCGGTCTGTCCCTGACTCCCATCCTCTTTCTGTACCTCTGCAACAGCTCCATTAGCCCTTTGTTTTATTGTTGGAGATTTATAATGAAATAAAAAAAAAAAAAGTAGAGGGTAAGCCTAAACATAACCCTGGAAGGGAAATTCATTTCTAGGCTGAGATGTATAAAACTTCTGGTGAATATATTTGTGAGGGGAAAATCCTAAAAGGAGGAAATAAGATAGTTTCCGAAAGATAAACTGGTGATTTTTGCCAAGGGCCAAACGGGCCGAAGTCCAGAGGCGGACCCTCAGGAAGTTAAGTGTGGAGCTGCTCTGCCATCTGGTGGACAGAGTTGCACCTGCCGTTTGTAATCTTCAGTTCCCAGACTTTTGAGATTTTTATGCATTATTAAAAAAAGACAAAAAATCCAAGCAAGAAATCCTTACCCCCCAAAATCTTGAATAACTAAATAAAACTAATGCATGGTTGACAACTTTTTATTTTGCAAAGTAATATTTTTAAAAAAAATCTATCATCTATGGTTATCATCTTTTTACTTTATTTTTCTAGATTTTATTTATTTGACAGATACAGAGCACAAGTAGGCAGAGCAGTGGGCAGAGAGAGAGGGAGAAGAAGGCTCTCCACTGAGCAGGGAGCCCGATGAGGGACTTGATCCCAGGACCTTAGGATCATGGCCTGAGTCGAAGGCAGCTGTTTAACCGACTGAGTCACCCAGGAGGTCTTACTTTTAAAAAGGAATAATTCTGGGCGCCTGGGTGGCTCAGTGGGTTAAGCTGCTGCCTTTGGCTCAGGTCATGATCTCAGGGTCCTGGGATCAAGTCCTGTATCAGGCTCTCTGCTCAGCAGGGAGCCTGCTTCCCACTCTCTCTCTCTGCCTGCCTCTCTACCTACTTGTGATCTCTCTCTCTCTCAAATAAATAAATAAAATCTTAAAAAAAAATAAAATAAAAATAAATTGGAATTTCTTCTGATTAAAAAAAAAAGGAATAATTCCACCCCCCCCAAAAAAGTGTTTTCATTTTCTCAAAAAGAAAATAAAGGACAGCCCTTTTAATGAATATTTAGATTAATGGAAATATTACTTTTTTGTAATTTTATAATTTTGTTACAAAAGGGGTGAACATTTTAGCAAGCTTCAGCACTGGCCCAAGGAATAATGTTTGAGAATCACTGATCTAAAACACTTCATACAATTACTTTAAAACATTTTTAATAATATAAATATTATATTATTGTTGAAACATTTTCACATAGAGACTTGGAGTTAAACCACCAAATTCAAAATTGTCTTTAGTGGCTTAATTTTAACCAAAAAAAAAAAAAAAAAAAGTCATTATTTCAGTTTCTGAGTCTTTGAGATGCCTGTGGATTTCTCACATTTGTTCCATCCTTTCATGGTTTAGGAGTAAGTTGCCTCAATCTAGTATTATCACAGTAATTTACTGGTGGTAACACGTTCTTCTGATGCACTTGTCTCTATATTTGGTTGTGAAAATCATGTTTGAGCACCTACCAATTGTTACATGTGTATTTATTCTATGAAGTTCATAATGTGCTGTTATGCACAGTCTTTTCTTTTCCTAAAAATTTTATTTATTTATTTGACAGACATCACAAGTAGGCAGAGAACGAGCGAGAGAGAGAGAGAGAGAGAGAGAGAAAAGCAGGCTCCCTGCTGAGCAGAGAGCCTGAGTGGGGCTCAGTCCCAGGACCCTGGGATCAAGCCTGAGCCGAAGGCAGAGGCTTAACCCACTGAGCCACCCAGGCGCCCCCTGCACAGTGTATCTTATAAAGCATCCACAAGACACAAAACTTTAAATAATATGAAATTAAAAATATAAGCTTTAAGTTCTCATGCCACCCCCAAATCCTCCTGTGTTCCCCGATAAGCCCCATCCGCTCAGCTTATACTGTTCTCTTGTCACTCCTCTGCTCAAAACTCATCAGTAGGTTCCCCGAGTGGAGATCTAAGTCTGCAACACACATTTCAAACCTCCAACTTTCTACCTAAATCAGCGTCGACCTAAATAAGTGTCTGGCCCATCTTAAGGGTCCTCAGATGCCCAGACCCCTTCAGGTCCAGTCCTGACCCACCTCCCTCACCTCCCCCAATATGGCCACATCTTCCTCCAAGATTCCATTCAGCTGCCCCCTCTGCTGGGGAGTGACTTCCTGAATTCCCAAAGATCTCTTGGGATCTCTCCTTTAAATTGGGACGGGCCTTTTGGTCAACACTGGTACATGAGGAAAATCAGGCAGAAATAGAGAGGCCAAAGTAATGAGATATATCACGCACAACAAGTTGGAAAAGAGGTGATAAAATAATTCCCACTGGGGTAGAAAAATGTTTGTGCTCTTTGAAATTCCAAGAAAATCCACAGAAAAACAGTTAGAGATCATAAGAACATTTAGTAAGGTGACTGTTTGTTAAATGTATATCATCTGTGATTTTCTCATATACCCTTGATAATTATTTAGAAATATAAGATAATCTCAGTCTCAGTGTAACTCCCAAACTGGACTATCCCAGAATAAAACTGACCAGCAGGGCACAAAATCTGTTTGAAAACAACTCTAAAATGTTTACTGAAAGAGAATATTTAAGATGTGGGCCCTGTACCGTATTTCCTGGGGTTGAGACCCATCTCAACCATTTCCGTCCTATGTGACCTCGGATAAGTAATTAGCCTTTATACAGCGGTTGCACAATATAGAATTTGACTTCCTTTCATCCTTGGTTCCTAAGAAGGAGACTCTGCATCCTTGGGATTTTCTAAGCTTTGTTATTCTTGGTGGTCCCTTGGACCACACCTGAATTTATGCTAATGAGATGGCTCAGGATGGGGCTAGTCCTGCCAGAAAGACCAATCTTGTGACAAGCATCAGTCTGACCACGGGAGGATTGCGGGGATGAAGACTTAGTTCAGTCTCATCAGCAGTGATTCAATAAATCATGCCACCATGGTAGAATCCCAGGAAAAAGCTCAATGGGGCTTCCTGGTTGATGGACACGTTGATGTCCCAGGAGGGTGACATGTCCTGATAGCACAGGGTAAGGACAGGAAAGCCCTGCATTCAGGACCCTCCCAAACCCTGCCCCCTCGTCTCTTTATCTGACTGCTCCTGATCCTTTATAATGAAACCGTAATCACGAATGTAATCACAAACACACCGCATTCCTGAGTTCCAGGAGTCTTGAGAGTGAATTGTCAAACCAGAGGGGACAGGAGGGTGCCCTAGAGCTCCAGGGCAGCGGGACAGGAGTAGAGGCAGGAGATGGTGTGCAGTGTGAGCTGGGCGTTAAGGAAGGCTCAGGGTGAAAGTGAACCGGGGCGATTCTGACTGGTGTAACCGTGGGGAGGTGGCTCCGAGAACAGAAACAGGACAAAGAGGAGGCACCACAATTGGAAACAGATGAAGAGCTCAACTGTCGCGGTCATGTGAGGCCCCAGAGGAAAACCCAGGTGAGCAGCACCCAGGGGAGAGCTGGAGTAGGGCTGGGGACCGACCTGGGCGATGTTCTGGGGATGTCCCAGCAGAGTCCCAGAGTTTGGACAATGTCTGATCCTGGGAGGAAGAGGAGGAAGAGGAACAGCTACTGACACAACCCACCAGGTCAGTCTGGCTGCGGACTCCACACTCAAGAAATTGTTCTGGGATTAAGTTTCGGGAATAGCATGAGAATCACATGGGACCCTGTGATGAAGTACTCTTTCTACAGCCTTATACCTAGGGTGTCCCTTCTGTTACTGAGACCAAGGTGAGGAAGAAAGCAACAATCTGCAGAAGGCCCTGTGGGGGAGGGATGACTTTTTTTTTTTTAAGATTTTATTTATTTATTTGAGAGAGAGAGACAGTGAGAGAGAGCATGAGCGAGGAGGTCGTCAGAGGGAGAAGCAGACTCCCCGTGGAGCTGGGAGCCCAATGTGGGACTTGATCCCAGGACTCTGGGATCATGACCTGAGCTGAAGGCAGTTGTCCAACCAACTGAGCCACCCAGGTGTCCTGAGGGGTGACTTTCCAAGATGTCCTCAATGGGGTCACTGTGCCTTCTGGTTGTGCTGTTCAAAATCCTGCCAGTTGGGGTTGGGTGGTGGGAAGAGTGATGATGTCTGGGGTCTTATAACTGCTACTTCCCCCCACAGAAACTAACCTTCGGGGTAGTTTTCCAGTTTGTTAGTTAAGAGTTTCTTTTTCTTTTTTAATTTTCTTTTTAAGATTTTATTTGTTTATTTGACAGAGGGAGAGAGAGAGAGAGAACAGCAGGCAGAGCAGCAGAAGGAGAGGGAGAGGCAGGCTCCCCACTGAGCGGGAGCCAGATGTGGGGCTCGATCCCAGGACTCTGGGATCATGCTCCAAGCCAAAGGCTGACACTTAACCAAATGAGCTACCCAGGTGCCCCAAGAGTTTCTTTTTCTTATTCTTGAATGTCAACTCAGGATCAAATAGAGCTCCTCTGATAATCTGGTTTGGTTAGAAGTAGAAAAAAGCCTGAATTGACAGGGTGCCCTGACACAGCATCACCAGGGCCACTGAGGGGCGCCCCCTCCAGCCTGGCCAGTTGGGGGGACTCCCTCACCCTCATGCCCCCTCTCTTAGAAATATTATTACCTGCTTACCATGTGCCTGACGCTGCAGTATGCCGGGTCTACAAAGATGGCGGGACACAGTCCTTCCTCCTGTGGGAGCTGATGGGTTCGTGGCCAGAGCTGAAAAACTAGTTCATGTAAAATGTCTGTGCTCCAGACCAGTGTTCACTAAGTGCTCCGAGGCCATGGAGTAGGGACTTCTAGGTCGTCCTGAGGCAAGGGACATGGTGACCTCTGAGGTGGATCTTGAAGTTTGAGTTGGTATTATCCAGTGAAGGGAGAGGTCAGTGGGAAGGAGGAATCCTGTGTGTAGAAGCACAAAGAGTGCTTCTAGTGTAAATGAGTGTAAATGTGTAAATGAATCCGGTGGGCTCAGGCTAGGAAGCGACTGGGTATGGCCAGCGTGTAGTGTGGTGTGGTGTGGGTGTGGGTGTGTGCGGGGTGGGTGGTGCAAGATAAAGCTGGGAAGGTACTTTGATGTGAGCAGGATTTTACAGGCCTCAGAAACTTCTAGGGGTTTTGATTTTGAACACATTTGTTTAACATTTATATGCAGCAACCTGACTCAGGGCATGGGTCAGATATAGAACCTGCCATTTGGGCTGAAGGAGAAGAGAGGAATCATTTGGCAAAGATGCGTTAAGACTCAAAAATAAGGTTAATGAATTCTCCAACAGCGGTGCAAACAGGCAAGATATTGTATTGTGTGGTACTCTGACGCATGTGGGAAGCCCAGCATGGTGGCAGGTCTTAAAAGGGAAAGATCGGGGACACCTTCTCTTGTGTATCGCTCTGCTGTGTTCATCTTACCTATAACGAGATAATCGGGTAACAGGCCCTCAGAGTAGCCTGGGCACAGACCAGAGCTGACTGGATACTGGGAAGACCAGGGCGTGGATATTGATACAAAGGCCACATGCCCAGATTCATCTTCGGGTTCAAACTTCCTCAGGATAAACTGCCTGTTGCAGTGGGAATGGAGCTCAGGATACAAACCCAGGTGTGCAAAGCCGATCCGATTTCTTAATTTCCTTTAAATCAAATTGGATCTGATTCAAAATCTCCAATCAACTTGCAGGCAAAAAATTAAACCTTACTCGCTATTGGAGTTCCTCTCTCCAAACGTGCAAACATCCAAAGGTTGGACGGTGCTCAACACTGGGGAGGCCCTTCTGGTTGACGGTTGTTGGCTGAATGGCCAGAGTCTTTGTGAGTTTGTCCTTTCCTGACCTTTGCCTTCCTGTCACCATACTGCATTACAGAACATAGGACAAACTTCCATGACTTCTGGCTCCACTGTTTGAGGTCCAACTGCTTTAGGTAAAAGAAGCGTCCAATCCAGAGGAGGAAAGCAAAGAAAGCTTCCTGGAGGAAAGGCTCTTTCTGCCAAAGCATTCTGCTTCATTTATTTCCTTTCTTCTCAGGAACCTTCTGGTTGGATAATCTTTCACTTTTGTCCTCCTCATCTTGCCACACCTGGTCTGGTTCCTCTAGAATGGCCTTGCTTGTCATCTTGTTGTCTTTCCTGCAGAGACACAATAACCACCTAAGCAACATCAAACAATACAATTTCCAATAGTAAGACATGGTATGAAGGGCTTAGGAAGGAGGGTAGATATTGGTTCTTTTAGGCTCTCTGTGTATGACCTTCTTGTTGGTCTCAGGTATCCCCTGTTTAGAAGTAGATCAGGGTTCTTTTTTTTAATGATTTTATTTATTTAAGAGAGAGTGTTGGTGGGATGGGGAGAGGGAGACAGAGCAAGAAGCTCAAGCAGACTCCATACTGAGCAGAGAGCCCGATGTGGGGCTTGATCTAAGGACCCTGAGATCAGGACCTGAGCCAAGACCAAGAGTTGGACTCTTAGCTGACTGAGCCACCCAGGGACCCCAGATCAGAATTCTTACACACGAAACACAAGGGAGAAGAGGAGAGTGAGGGAGGAAGAAGAGAAAAGCAGACTCTACCTTTCATCTTTTCCCTTCCTCCTGAGGTTGAGACATTTTAGAATCTCCAAGTCTTTGCTTCCACCCTGTGGT
The DNA here is from genome assembly GCF_964662115.1 of Mustela nivalis. Taxonomy (NCBI): domain Eukaryota; kingdom Metazoa; phylum Chordata; class Mammalia; order Carnivora; family Mustelidae; genus Mustela; species Mustela nivalis. Next base: position 25,445,928 of record NC_139028.1, on the reverse strand, counting down.
CCAGCAAGCCACTCTCTGCAACCCCCACCCCCATTCATTCGGATGCCCTGCAGAGCAGAGCTGGAGGCAGGCAAGGCACTGATCCATCCGAGGGCTCAGCTATTCAGCTTTCCGTATAGACATGAAGCATTCCCCAGGAACAACTTAGATGACTGTACTGAGTTCCACTAAATCTAGGCAGACTCGCTTCCCTTCATAACCTCTGGCTGGGGCTGGTGAAGAACACAGAATCCAGTAAGACACAAAATAAATAAACTTCATTTTCTCTCACCTGGGAGTATATTGCGAGCAGATTTCCATCCTGGTACACCATACAAAGGAGGGCTACGGGACGGGACAGAAGGAAGGGATTTTAGAAGCTGTAGCCCAAAGGCAGAGACGAGAAAGTTGGGGTATGTTTGGAGAATAGTGAGCGGTCCACTTTGGCTGGAATGTTGGATATACGTGGGGCAGTAATGGAACGTGGATCTAGAATGTTGGGGGTCATTTGCACAGTGGAGTGAGGATTTGTCAGTGTATCAGTGAGACATTAGCATTCATTATCCAGAGATTTAGAAGAGAGGGTGTCATTGTGGGACAACCATGCACCTATTAGGTTAAGTATGTGGCCATTTTTGACCTCCAGAAATAGTGTTCTCATTGGTTCTACCTAACATTTAAGGCAACTACTGTGAGTTGTTGTGACATGAAGGCCAGTCTTCATTTGTTGGCTCAGAATCCACCAGCAGGAATCTCCTAATGGATCCGTCTTCATTAAATTGAGTCTTTGATCATTTGTCCCACCATTTGCTAGTCTCCTTAGTTGCCATTTCACAGACACACATTTCTCCATTTGTTTTCCTCTACAGAATATGGTTCAAAGTCATTGTCAGATGCCTTGATAAAATCTGTTTTCGGTGCAGGTACCCTGTGAAGGCAAAGAATAAGGTTAATCTGACTCTTGGGGAATACTCTTGGGGAACCAGCTCTATTTCTGGCTGTCCACCATTTCTTCCTGTCAGTGTTTCTAAATAGCTCTGCAAATAATCATTGTCCAGTTTTGCTCAGGGATAGAATGGAGCCAGCCCGAGAATTTCAGGCTATATCTCAGTTTCTAAAAATTCTCCCACTTTCTAAAACAGAAATATTTTATCATGTTTAAATATATATAATATATAAATATATAAAATGCATATAAAACTGAGCCTCAAAAGTTTTCAGAGGTCATGGTTTCACAGTATGAACTTTGAGGAGAACTGATGTAATTCTCAGATACTCAATTTCAAGAGAAAAGCTATGTATTTATTTTTTTAAGTAAGAGACTTTTAAAGATTTTATTTATTTTTAGAGGGGGAGCTGCAGAGGGGGAGGGTCAGAGAGGGAAAGAGAGAGAAACAGACTCCCCAGTGAGCACGGGGCTCAACTCAGGGCTTGGTCTCAGGACCCTGAGATCATGACCTGCGCTGAAATCAAGAGTTGGACCTTAACCTACTGAGCCAGCCAGGTGCCCCTTAAGTAAGATATTTTTAAGTAAGGAATTGATCTTGTAGGGGCCAAGGTTAGGCTGATCCAAAACGTACTGCTTTAGCGTCACGATTATTTTAACTGAAAGTTACTTAGGAAACAACCAGTGCAAAGGAGGAAATAAATCTCCCATTTGAAAGGCACCCTCTTTGTACTAAGAAGTAAAAAGACATCCTTATCACCAGAGACAGGGACTTTAAAACGGAGAAGGGTGCAGAAATAAACATTGTTACTTTTTTTTTCCTAATTTACTATCTCAGCTCAAATCCCGCTTAAGAATTCCTTGCTAATTAAAGCTCCCAAATGCCTATTTTTCTTCATCTTGTCAATTCCTCACCAATTTATTATCTCTTTGTCTAAAAAGAATAAAAACTGACTGCTGTGGTCGTTTCTTCAGGTCTCAATTTCACTATTGGGCCTCTGTGGGCACATAATAAAACCGAGGATTTTTCCCTCCTGTTCATCTGTCTCATGTAAATTTAATTCTTAGTCCAGCTGGAAGACCTCACTTCAGCTGCATCCTAACCAAATACCAGAGCTGCAGTATATTGTGAGTTTGTAATAATTCCAATCTCTAGGCGATGATATTGTGGAAGATTCCAAAATGCACTGAGCATTGCAAAGAGAGTCTTTCAGAAGGGCGTCTGGAGGATACTGAGGAAGCGGGGCTTATACACCTGTTCTGTCTCAATTCGCAGAATAAGGTGAACTTTTGACTTTAATCAATTGCATTTTGTCGGTTTCATCCCCCCCCCCCCCCCCGCCTGGAAAATAATCCCGGCTCAGGTTCTGTCCTCGCTCGTTTTTGAGGGGCGGTTTCTGTCCTCAGCCTTTGAGTGGGAGATTCTGGTTTCAGGTTCTCGGTGAGTACTCCGTTATGGGAAGTAATTCTTCTGAGGGGACTTCTTCCTTTTTAAGATTTTATTTATTTATCTGACATAGAGACAGCAAGAGCAGAAACACAAGCAGGGGGAGCGGGAGAGGAAGATGCAGAGAGCCCAGTGTGGGGATCAATCCCAGGACCCTGGGACCATGACCTGAGCCAAAGGCAGATGCTTAACCACTGAGCCACCCAGGCGCCCTTTAAAAGGACTTCTGAGAGCCTCCTGCTGGAATCCCTGCAGGATTTAGGTTTGAGAAATATGGCTCCTGCTGTAAAATTTTGGCCCCATTGGACACACATTACCGGAGATGAGTTATAATTCCATTCACCAAAACGGGGCATTTTTGATACCCCCAAATTAGTTTACTTGTACACATAACTGGAAAAGGTTTGTAAGACTAAACAAAATGAGGGGGAAGCTTATTTTAATTGGAGGCCTTTAAAAGAAACCCTGCAAATTTGCTTGCCTTTGGGCAGTGAAACCCAAACTTCAGGAAACTGAATCAGCCAAGCTAAGAAATCTAGAAACATTGGCTGAAACCTTTAAGCCCCTTCCTTCTTCTGCTCACTGCCCCCCACCCCCCCGCTCTTCCTTCCCCTTCCCCACCCCCTCCTGTTCTATAGCCAGCCTTAGCTAAACAGCCCTTCCCCTCCTGAGACCCTGACAGCCTTCTGATCCTATGGGACCCCAGGTAAGGTTAAACCTTGGGGAGGCAGGAGCTGCCCATGCTTCCTTCACCCCATAGTCAAAACCTGAACTATGGGCCATAGCTAAACCATTTCCCAAAGCTACCAAAGACCCTTGTACATTTGCAGGGGAATTTAACACCGTGATGCAAACACATGACCCCAGTTTCTCTGGTTTGTATCAACTAATTATAAAGCGAGTTGGTGAAGGCCTAGCGAGAAACTGGAAGCGGGCAGCTCACTGATAGAACCCACTAGAACATTTCCCTGAGCGGAGAGCCCTTAAATTGGGAAAAAGACTGTGAAGCTATTCCTGAGGCTTTCTTCCCCAAATCCTTAATAGGGAAAAGATTCCACAAGGTATTCAAAGTCCCTATGAATCTGTCTTGGTTACTCTAACTAGAGAGTGTCTTTGCCGAACACTCTGGCCTTTCTGCCACCCAGTGAGCCAGCTCCGTGATGATGATTATTGTTTTAAAGATTTTATTTATTTATTTGAGAGAGAGCAAGCATGCTAGCGTGGGAAGGAGCAGAGGGGGGAGGATAAGCAGACTCCCCACTGAACACTAGCCCAGGGGGGTCTCAGGACCCTGAGATCATGACATGAGCTGAAATTAAGAGTCCTATGCTCAGCCGGCTGAGCTACCCAGGTGCCCCAAGACAGCTGAATTATTTTTCATTTACGTTTGCTGATGGCCTAGGTACAGAACTATCATTTCTTGTTAAGCAAACCCATTTAAATTAGGCAAAGTATGCAAACTCCTGATCTTATTAATCTAGCTAGTCTTTCCTGGCCGCAGTCTAGGCAGCCTCATCTGCTATGGGGTCTCCCTGCTATGGGGTCGTCTCCTTTTTAGTGTCCCTTATGGTGCGGGATTGCTACTTCTTTCAGAAGCCAGATGGCTTTGAGGGGTTTTCGTATCTCTTCCTTGTTTTTGATAGCTTTTCCTGCGGTAGTAGGGAGGCCCCTTTCCTTGTAGACGGCCTCCCTGTATAGGTACAGTAGCAAAGGCATATCGAGAATCAGTGTGGACGTTGACCAGCTTGCCTTGACTGAGGGGTCTAAGGTGTGTAGTTCAGCCCATTGTGCTGACCATCCAGCTGGTAATGCCTTAGCCTCTAGGACTTCAGGGGTCGTGGTCACTGCATAACCCACTTTTTGGGCACCCTCTTGGAGGTAACTGCTGCCGTCGCTGAACAGCCCGAGCTCTGGATTTTTTATGGCTTGATCCCGTAGATCTGGATGGCTTGCGTAGACTTCATCAATTACTCTGGTGCAGTCACGGTCTGGTTTCCCCTCTTCCATGGGGAGATAGGTTGTTGGGTTTAATGTGCTTACTGTTCCAAGGGTGACCCATGGATTCTCACAGAGGAGCCCTTGGTACTGTGCAGGCCGAGAGCTGGAGAGGAAGTGGTGCCCCTCTGTGTTCGTGAGGGACCCCACTGCATAAGGGACCTTGACGTTAAGTTCTTGTCCCAGGCTGAGCTTGTCTGCCTCCTTAAGGTGTAGGACTGTGGCTGCTAGCTCCCTGAGGCACGTGGGCCACGGAGTTCAGATTCTTTCGCAGATAGGCAGCTGGCGGTTGCCAGGGCCCAACAGTCTGGGTGAATACCCCGAGAGCTAATTTTTTTTTTTTTTCATGTACAAAGAGATTGGAGGGTTTTTTCCTCTGTTTGGTAGGCCCAGGGCTGGAGCCCGTCCCAGGGCAGACTTTATCTTTCTGAAGGTGGCTTCTGCTTTCCCAGTCTGGGCAGGGGGTTCTCAATTCCGTCCCCTGAGAGATCATAGAGGGGTCTTGTTACTGCGGAGAACCCAGGAATCCAGATGCGGCAGGATTCTGCTGCCACCAGGAATTCTCATAGGCTCCTCATGGTCTGGGGCTGTGGCAAGGAGATGATTACTTTCTTCCTCTCCTGCTCTAGTTCTCTTCCCTTGGGTGCAGAGGAAACCGAGGTATTGGGCCTGTTGTTGGCAGATTTGTGCCTTTTGTGTAGTCTTCTTGCGTGTCACTGGCGGGGAGGCGGCCATCCCCATACTGGGGGCGGGGGGGTGCATGGATCTGGGACCACTGGGTTTAGGAGATGACTGCCTACCTTGTTGATGGCCTGCAGGTCTTGGGCTGGTCGATAGCACCCTCCTGGCTTCTTTTTTTTTATTTTTTATAAACATATATTTTTATCCCCAGGGGTACAGGTCTGTGAATCACCAGGTTTACACACTTCACAGCACTCACCAAAGCACCTCCTGGCTTCTTAACTGGCAAGAGTGGGGGTATTTTAAGCCAACTGGCACTCAGGATACTTGTGTTTTTTAAGTTTGGCCAGATGTTTGTGAAGGCCAATCTTAGCTTCTTGTGGGAGCGGCTATTGCCTTTGTGTCTGGGATTGGGCTTCCAAGATTAGTTCAGCAATGATGGGGCCTGATTCTGGGCTAGTCCAGTGGGTTGTCTTTGGCCCACACTGAAGGGAAAGGTGAACTCCAGCCCCATTTGGCTCCACCTGGGTGCAGAACAGCCTCCATTCTTTTTTCCTTGGTGTGGTAATTCCTAGTAACAGAGACCCTGTCTGCTCTTGCCCTGGGTTTAATTGGAGACTGGTATGCCCGGTGGGCTCAAGCTTATCTGAGCCCCAAGCTTAGAGAGTGTATCTCGGCCCGGGAGGGGGATGGGGCAATCAGGTACATAAAGGGAATTCATGTTGGACCTGGTGGCCCCAGGTTTACACTGACGAGCCTGGCAAAAGGGCTGTTGTATTGCCGTGTCCTGGTAACCCCAAGGATGGCTGCAGTCCTCTTGCTGAAAGAGGCCACTGGGGAGGTGACAACAGAGTGCTTGGCCCCAGTATGAACCATGAAATCACTGCTCGGCCCCCTATTTTTATTCTGATCATGGGCTCATGGGGGCCAAGGAGAAGAGAGCCTAGTCCCCCACCACACTCTGAGTCTATTTCTGCAATGCCTGTGAGGCCCCCTTTCTCCGGGTTCTTTCTTGAAGTGGGTGGGCTTTTGAGCCTTACCCTGGTTGGGACAAGGTTTATTCTTGCTTTTTGTTTGTTTGTTTTTTTAAACGCACCTTTATTGTAGGCACATTGTTCCCAGCCAAGATCAGGGTCAAACCCAGAACCCAGGGTTTCCCGCTTTTGGTGGTTGGGACCTCTCTGCCAACAGGGCCACTCTGAAAACTCTTTCCCAGAATGAACAGGTGGGCTCATGGGTCCAGTGGAGAGGGTCGGTGGTGGAGAAAGGTTGATAATACATCATGGAATGGCCGGGTTGGACTCTTTGTCTTTATTGTGCCTCTCAGATTCTTGATTCTCTTTGTACTCGCATTTGGAGGGCACCTGGCCTGGCCTGGGGCACAGCCTGGCTGCTGGTCCCGGAGAAACTGGACATTCTGAAGGCCAGTCAACATTAAAGGTGGGCCATTGTAACTCACAGTGTTCTCAGTTTGCTGGGATGCATCCTAACTCCATAGTCTTTTGAAAACGCCTTCCTGAAATTTTGATCAGTCTGAGACTGTAGGTTTGCTCTGCCCTGACCCCACGGTGATGTTCCCGTGTGTGGGGGCGCAGAGACAGACAAGGGTGCGTGCCCCTTCAGAGGAGATCAGTCAGATGCCCGCCTGTCCGCCCTTGCAGAGGAGACGTGGGTGCCTCTTGGCCGCAGCAAGTCCATATAAACCCCGGACTGGCGACCTGAAAGGCTCACCCTAGACCCCATGAGGTCACCACGGAAAAAGGTTGGGGCCCACTCGGCAGACTCCTTAGTCTCAAGACCGAGGAGCCACATAATCAGCTCGCCTGAGAAGCCAGGTCAAACGGCACGTTCACTCGCGCATTCACACCGCGCATTCACACCGAGGTTACTACAGTTCCTCCCACACCCCCTGCCCCCAGGCTGTACCTGCGGAATTCCTTTCAGAAATTCCCTTCTGACCCCCCTTTTGGGGGGTTCCTGACCTGAGGGACTTCTCTCCCTGGGAAGTCCTACTTGTGAGACCTCCAAGAAGTCTCCGGAGGTGTTCAAGCTCCTACTTCCACCCTGATGGGGGCCCTGACTGGTCCTGGGACCCCAGGCCTTACCGGAATCCGATGTGGGAACCAGGTCCTCACCTGCCCAGTCGAGACAAGTGGGAACAGCTGAGCGGGGTCTGTTCGAGGGGACCGGGTGGGAGACTGCCAAAGATTAGGCAGGGCGCGCCTTCTCCTTAGGATCCCTCGTCCCGTCACCCCCGCGTTCCATCACCCCCCCCCCCCCACCCATTGCCCTCAAACCCGTGGTGACAATGGGCCAGCGCGGTTGGGGTTCCAGGCCAGGGAACCAGATGCTATGGAAGGCGGACTGGATCCCGGCCAAAAAACCCAGGCGGCCCTCGGAGACCTGGGAGGATGGGAGGTTTATTTTACACCAGCGGGCCCAGAAGAGAGGAATCTCAAACTCTGAGCCCTGAGCACAAACTAAGAGGTAGTTTGTACTTTTGAACCTCCATCTCTCTGGCCTCTGCGGCTGGTGGGGCAGGGGAAAGCCCGGAATGGCTCCGGGGCTGGGACCGGATTCCCCTGCTGGATTGGTCGGCCGCCTGAGAACACAGATTTCCTTATCAGCAGCACCCGCGGAGCAGTTGAGACTGGCCTCCTGGAAGAGAGGAGAGGCTTTGCTTACCTACACCAAATCCCTGCTCTGCTTCCCACCGGGATTTCTGCTTTTCCAATATACTAAAGAGGGAAAGAAAAAAAAAAAAGTGCTCCATCCTGATTGGTTGGAAGGGCCTTGTCCTGATTGGTCAATACGGGCAGACAAGTCAGGCAGCTCATTGGTGCTTTTTGGAGTCAGGGTCCTGGGTTTTAAGACCAGCTGGTAGAGGGAGCACGGTGGTTCTGCTTCCATGGTCTGTGTCTGTCTCTCTAGCTGGAAATAAGCAAACCAAATAAACGAAAAACGAAACAAAACAAACAAAAAAATAGGGCATCTGGGTGGCTCAGTGGGTTAAGCATCTGATTTGATTTTGGCTCAGGTCACGATGTCGGGGTTGTGGGCTGTGCTCCCCTGTTGAGCAATGGGGAGTCTACATGGGATTCTCTCTCTGCCTCTTCTGTGCCCCCCCACTTGCTCCCTCTCAAATAAATAAATAAATCTTAGAAAATAAAACACTAGAAAGAAAACCACACAAATCATGAAACTTCAACGTTAACAACTACGTCTGAACCAACACAAACCCCTATTTGAAGTGTTAACTCCAAAGTGTGCCTGTTATTACTGCAAAAGGGCATTTAAAAATTTTTTAAAAAGACTGTCCAAAACTCAAAGGACTGACCCAAGATAAGGCTAGTCAGTCGCCTTACTCTCTTAATGAAAGGGCCCCTTCCACCAATCTCCCCAGTAGGGCTACTCCAAAGACCTTGAGGGATCTGCCTTTTCTTGGGGACAGTTGATGTAACCATAGGGGAGAGATAACCAAGGCCCTGATAGACACAAGGGCAACTTTTTCAGTTCAAAACCTAACCAGCCTCTCCCATTCCCTTCCTCAGAGGACTCAAACTGTGTAAATGGTTGGGCTTCTTAATACCCTATTATGGTTTTCAAGTCTTTCCTTATCCTATTCCACCTGGGATCCAAACAGCAACATCATCTGTTCCTCCTGGTCCCTTTGGCTCCTATCTTGACCCCAAGATTTTCTTGAAGCCCATCAGAATGTTCTTCTTTTCTCAAAAACAGTCAATATTTTTGAGTAGCAAACCCCCAAGTCCCAAAATGGATGAAAATATTGACACCCTAATATCTATCCCTGTGTTTTTGTTTGTTTGTTTGTTTGTTTGTTTTGTTTTTCTATAAAACTCTAACACTGAACTCCTCTTGGCTTCTATTCCCAAGACTCTTTGGTCAAAGAAAGGCCACTGATATTGGGTGTATTTTTTTCTGCACCACCCATTAAAATCCAGATTGATAAAAGAAAGCCTGTCCCCAGTAACAAACAATACCCTTTAAATGCTGAAGAAATCCAAGGAATCAAATCTATCATGGAAGATTATTCATAAAGAATTAAGTGCCCCACGTAACACTCCCATCCTTCCCATCCATGAGCCACATGGAAGGGGGACTGTGATTTCTCAGGATCTTAGGGCAATTAATAATACCATATTGTGATACTCTGTTTCAGAAAATTAATCACTGAGCATAGGATTATCCATTTTGGGCTCTTATTATAAAGAAACTAAAAATATCTGGATCTTTTAGTATACTTAGTAAATAACATTCTGTGCCACATTGAGAAAGCATGTATTTATTTGTCCATTTACAAGACCACAATTGCTTACTTCTTAGTTTTTTCTGGGAATTAAGGATTCTAAAGGTAAAAAATTCTAATTAATATATGTAAAAACAAAATGACTAAAACTAATAAGGATGAAAAGAAATGATTATGAAAAGTTTACAAGGAAACAGGATGTGTGTTTTTAGTAAAAGAAGATTTGAGGATTGGAAATGCATTTTGCTACAGGAAAATGAAAGTGATTTTGCTGTAGTGCTCTATTTTGGAAATGCAAAGAACAAGGGACAAACTAAAATGAACCTAAGAAGTTGTAGAAAGTATGGGAAAAGACATTTTATGTTGCATGGTCGAAGCTGGCTAAGATTGAATCGATTTATTTATAGCTTTCAAAAAATGAAACTCAATAGGGTACTGATGCCTCATTAGAGTTTGGTTTTCTCTCTGTTAAAACAGCAAAATGTTCTGAGATTTTTGGTCTGTTCTTAACAAGAAATTTCTTTTTTCACTTATGTAATCTGCCTGGGAAACAAACACCCCATGTTTTGTCTTCTCTGTTTTTGTCTTTATCACATCTTTAATTACTTACAAAAACTGAGACTTCTCTATTCAAAAAGAGCTAAGACTTCTGAAGATACATAATCTTCTATATTTGTTCTTGAAATCTTTTTGTCACCTTGGTTAAGTAAATAATTAAGTATTGTTTCAAAATATTCTGTGATCTTATTTAGTCAAGCGCCCAAGCGTTTTGATATTTTTTGTAAACTTCCCCAAATCAAATTCTAAATTAAGTCTTTTTTTTTTTTTAAGATTTTATTTATTTATTTGACAGAGATTACAAGTAGGTGGAGAGGCAGGTAGAGAGAGAGGAGGAAGCAGGCTCCCCGCAAAGCAGAGAGCCCGATGTGGGGCTCCATCCCAGGACCCTGAGATCATGACCTGAGCTGAAGGCAGAGGCTTAACTGAGCCAGCCAGGCGCCCCTAAATGAAGTCTTTTTGATCTGGAAGAAACTTGGATTATTTTTCCAGAGGGTCCCTGGAACATTCCAAACGATTTAGGCTTATTTAATATGTTAAATTACATAGGGAACACTGTCAAATAAGTAATACTAAATCTTCTTGGATTTAGTATTTATATACTTTCTGTATTTACATAGGTGTATGTTAATATAAGTGTTCCAAAATTTATATGGATAAAAGGAGATGTACTTCAATTTTGCAAAAGCCTAATCAGATCCATAGAGAGGAATCCTACTTTGGTAGAACAGTCTTTCCACCGTACACTTCTGGGAAATGAAGACGTTGAACATCACAGCCTTCAACCCAAAGACTTGGTTTTTTGGAAGAGACACTTCTTCAAGGAATCGTAACGGCTATTGCTAACCAATCCTTGTGCCATTAAATCATGGATTTATGTTTCTCATTTTAAAAAGGCTCCAGGGTCACCTGGCTGGCTCCATGGGAAAAGCGTGCCACTTGTGATCTCAGGGTCATGAGTTCAAGCCCGAAGGTGGGTGTAGAGATTACTAAAAAATTAAAATAAACAATAAAAAAGGCTCCAAAGTCCAACAGGACTACTAAGCCAACTTAGACCTTAAACTGACAAAATCCTAGAAAAAGAAGCAGCCATCTGAGTAGAAGGCTTCCCTGAGTCAGGACCAGGCCAGTACAATAACTCTTTCATAACATCAAACACCCAATGGAAACGCCTAGACTCACTGAGATTTTAGCACTATTGTTTCTTTGTTTAGAAATTCCTATGATTTTTCTGTTTTATACCCAGTAGGACTTCTTCACCGGTGGTAACTGAGTCTCAGTGGTTTCTGTATACCTAGTGGTGTCCTCTCCCTGCCTTGACATACATTATGTCATTATGTAGCTTTAAAATCCTATTTATGGGGGCGCCTGGGTGGCTCAATGGGTCAAGCCGCTGCCTTCGGCTCAGGTCATGATCTCAGGGTCCTGGGATCGAGTCCCACATCGGGCTCTCTGCTCAGCAGGGAGCCTGCTTCCTCCTCTCTCTCTGCCTGCCTCTCTGCCTACTTGTGATCTCTGTCTGTCAAATAAATAAATAAAATCTTAAAAAAAAAAGTCCTATTTATGAAGCTTTAAAATCCTATTAGTTTTTCTCCCTGCTCTTTTCTCCTCCTGAACCTGGAAGGATAATGTTGTTGTTCTAATGTCCCAATCCTTAGCTTCATCTGGCCACCTAACTGATCGATGGATTCACCATTTCCCACTGGAAGTTGTGCAAAAAAATAATAACCTGATATTAGTGCCTATCTCTTATTTTTAAAATACTTATTTTTAAAAACTTTACCGTAACTTTTGATAAGAGGTCTTTGGCTATACCCTACCAAGTTTTTAGCCCCCCAAATCTCATTCATGCTTTCTTTTGGTAACCTACACTATCCACCTTTTCCTCCCATATAAACTCTGGAAGGGAAGTTTCTAGGCTCACTTGTACTTGCAGTGTGAGTACAGGGACCCCCCCCCCACCCCCTTTCCTGAGAAGAACTCACCAGTCTGTAAAACCTTCTTATGCAACCCACTTCCCTTCACTACCCTTCCCCAAGCTTGCCAACTTAGTGAAACTTCTGGGCACCCTTCCCAAACTGACCCCTGGTGTGAGCTGGCTTCCTCCTCATAGCCTGCTAATCTGCTAGTCAAACTACACCATCGACATGTCTGGTTTGCTCTGTGCACCTAGAGAATATATTTTTATATGTGGATATGATCACCAGTTTTGGGCTTATGAATGTCTTAATTGGAGAGGCTGGGCATCTGGGTGGCTCAGTCGGTTAAGTGTCTGCCTTCAGCTCAGGTCCTGATCCCAGGGTTGTGGGATCGAGTCCTGCATTGGGCTCCTTGCTCAGCAGGGAGTTTGCTGCTGCTTCTCCCCCTCTCTCCTGTTTGTGCACGTGTTCTCTTTCTCTCATGCTCTCTCTCTCACACAGACTCCCTCAAATAGATAGATAGATAGATAGATAAATAAAATCTTTTTTTTTTTAAAGATTTTATTTATTTATTTGACAGAGAGAAATCACAAGTAGGCAGGCAGAGAGGCAGGCAGAGAGAGAGGAAGGGAAGCAGGCCCCCCGCTGAGCAGAGAGCCGGATGTGGGACTCGATCCCAGGACCCTGAGATCATGACCTGAGCCGAAGGCAGCGGCTTAACCCACTGAGCCACCCAGGCGTCCCGATAAATAAAATCTTTAAAAAAATAATTGGAGAGTCTTTAGTGGCCCATGTTTTGGGAGACACTTAACATCCCCCTTAATTTATTCTCAAAATGACTGTAGCTACTACTCCCAAATTTCACTTGAGAAGAAAAAGGGCCTTCATAGTAGATGATCGCCCTGATAAGGGCCCTTCTGAATATGAAGGGCCACAGGGGAGGTTGCCACCTTCCTGCTGGGTATTCTAGAGGACAGCTTAACTGATCCCTTCGAGTCGTAGGTTTCATGGCTTGGAGTGGGCACAGCAGGCTTAGAAGTTAGGATGAGAAATCTTACGGAGCTGGTAACGGACTAGCTCACACGACCACCAGAGCCACCAGAACGCAATAAGGATCTTCAGATTCCCTAGCTTGGGTAGGGCCTGGACAACAGGATTGCTGTAGATTATAGTTTGCTCTGTAGCTAATATGTCTTGCTGTACTTAGGTAAACACTTCACGAGAGGTGTGAGTAGAAACCACCAACTTACCCAAACTAGTCAAATCCTTAAAAGGACATGTGAGTTTTACCTAAGAATGGATTGATTTTAGGTTTTCTTTTCTTTCTTTTTTTTATTTTTTAAGATTTTATTTATTTATTTGACAGATAAAGATCACAAGTAGGCAGAGAGGCAGGCAGAGAGGAGGAAGCAGGCTCTCTGCTCAGCAGAGGGGGGGCTCGATCCCAGGACCCTGAGATCATGACCTGAGTCGAAGGCAGCAGCTTAACCCACTGAGCCACCCGGCTGCCCCAAATTTTAGGTTTTCTGATATTCTTAGCTGGCTTCCTTCGGAGTATAAGAGCTTTCTTATGTTGAGTTTCACAAATTGCACTGTTGAATATTATTTTAATTTGTGCCCTCTGTGTTATTTTCCAGCTGCTTATTCTGTGTATTTTCTGTTGCTACTCAAAATGTCTAAGTAATGCTGGCTCAAAGACTAGAGGTCATTCATCAGATCTACACTTTGACTAAAAGAAATGAGAGCCTCACTGACATCTAGACCTTATATCCCCAAACCTCTTTGTTACCCAAATGTGGCCATTACATTCTCACCTACCCTGCTTGTTGAACCTATCAAATGTCAACCAACTACAGAACTGCCCCTACTGGTGGGCTAGAAGGACCTAGAGCAGGTTGCCAACCATCCCAGTAATGAAATGGATACATGATCATGAAATTGATCCCCCATGCTTTCCCGCCTGAAAGATCTTGATCAAAGGGGGAAATGTGAAAGAAGATTCCAAAGGGAAGCAAACATTGCTATGAAAGTTATTCAAAATGCGGTGGGAAGGATACTGAGGAAACAGGTTTTATACCCTTTCCTGCTTCAATTCTCAGCACTTTGGTCAATTACAGCTTGTCAATCAGTTCTCATGCCTCCTGGAATACAGCTTTAGACTAAAATAAGGAGACACCTGTTACTAAATAACCAGCCTTGTATTAGGTAGTCAGTTTAACTGCCAGCACCAATCATCATCTTCCCAATTTATGTAAACTTTGGTTTTGCCTTTAATATAAGCTTGCATTACTCACTTGCAATTCTTTTTTTTTTAAAATTAATTTATTTATTTTCAGAAAAACAGTATTCATTATTTTTTCACCACACCCAGTGCTCCATGCAGTCCGTGCCCTCTCTAATACCCACCACCTGGTACCCCAACCTCCCACCCCCCCGCCACTTCAAACCCCTCAGATTGTTTTTCAGAGTCCATAGTCTCTCATGATTCATCTCCCCTTCCAATTTACCCCAACTCTCTTCTCCTTGCAATTCTAAGCATGCTTTGGTTGGCTGACTCTGTGTCTCCCAGATTGCAATCCCTAAATCTCCCCAAAACGAATTTCGTTGTTTTACGTCCCCATTGTCTTTTTTTTTTTAAGATTTTATTTATTTATTTGACAGACAGAGGTCACAGGTAGGCAGAGAGGCAGGCACAGAGAGAGAAAGGGAAGCAGGCTCCCTGCTGAGCAGGACCCTGCGATCAAGACCTGAGCCAAAGGCAGAGGCTTTAACCCACTGAGCCACCCAGGCACCCCCAACAATCTCTTTCTAAAAATGAATTGTTACTGTTTAACATGAATCTTGGTGATACATTTTAGTTATTCAGGCAAAAACAGTTATAGGACTGATGGATTTAAAATGCATGGAAAGGCTCCTGGGTGGCTCAGTTGTTAAACATCTGCCTTCTGCTTGGGTCAGGATCCCAGTGTCCTGGGATCGAGCCCCGCAGTGGGGTCCCTGCTCGGCAGGAAGCCTGCTTCTCCCTCTCCCACTCCCCCTGCTTGTGTACCCTCTCTCTCTGTTTCCGTGTCAAATAATAAATAAAATCTTAAAAAAATAATAAAAAATAAAATGCATGGAAATTGATTCTGAGTCTTATATGAAACACATTTTTTAATGTCATCAGTATTTGGGGGTGGAGGTAGATTGGTAGGACACACTCAATGTTAAGGTTTGGAGTGATGTTTGCAAAATCGACCTTAATGGAAGTTTAGGAATATGAAGGCTCAATTATACACACTTATGGCTGTGAGTTACAGAACAATAAGAACTAAACCATCAAGATGGGGAAAATCGAGTACCTTGTGTAGGAGTGAATAGATACATAATTGATCTCATGAGTCAGTGGGGCTTAGTGCAGACAGCGCAGGCTGGGGAATCAGAAGTTTCAGGTTTAAGTTCCGACTCTCTTACCAGCTCAGTGTCCTTGCACAAATTATTTAATGTTTGTGTGTGATGAGTCTTCACCAATAAAACAGATTTTTCCCCTGCCTACCTCCAGAGTGGGAGATTACTTGTCCTACACAGAATAATGTATTTTCAAGCATTTTTTAAAAAAAGATTTCACTTATTTATCAGAGAGAGAGAGCACAAGGGGAGGCGAGCAGCAGGCAGAAGCAGACTCCCTGCTGAGCAAGGAGCCTGATAATGGACTTGATCCCAGGATGCTGGGGTCATGACCTGAGCAGAAGGCAGATGCTTAACTGACCACCCAGCCGTCCCTAATTTTAAGCATCTGTAAACAACAGAACACTATTGAATAAAATGAGGCTTTATTTTTTATATTTTAAGTTACATGTTTGAAAAAGTGTCAGCCAGCACTCTTCTGAGCTGCTGCTGCTTCTTTTTTTTTTTTTTAAGGTGCTCAGGAAACTGAAATTCAAAAGGTTGAACATATAGAATTAGAAAATTAGATCTGTTCCAAAAAATCATGCTGTATCACGAAGTCCCATCAGTAGTATTGTGGCAAAGCACGGTGTATCACAACAGCCTTTTCTGTAAATGCATGTGGTTTCTCACATGTTTTTCTCTTTTCTTCTATAGCATTGATTCTTAAATTGTGGTCCCTGCGGTAATAGCATCACCTGGGAATTTGTTAGAAATGCAAATTCTTGGATCCAGGTTAACCATCTTAGACATTTTGGGAGTTTCTTTCTATGTTTTAACAAGCTCTTTAGGTAATTCGGCTCCATGATTCAATTTGAGAATAATTATTTTAGAGAAGTCTGAAATTATAGGATATGGGCCCCTAAACAAATGTAATCTTTAATGATCTCAAGTAAAAATTAATGTATTGACTACTCAATGCCAACCACTTTCTTTTTTGTTTGTTTGTTTTTTTAATTTTATTTTTTCAGTGTTCCAAGATTCATTGTTTATGTGCCACACCCAATGCTCCGTGCAATCCGTGCCCTCCTTAATACTCACCACCAGGCTCACCCAGCCCCCTCCAGCCTCCCCTTCAAAACCCTCAGCTTGTTTCTCAGAGTTCACAGTCTCTTATGGTTTGTCTCCCTCTCCAATTTCCCCCAACTCACTTCTCCTCTCCATCTCACAATGTCCTCTATGTTATTCCTTATGCTCCACAAGTAAGTGAAACCATATGATAATTGACTCTCTCTGCTTGACTTATTTCATTCAGCATAATCTCCTCCAGTCCCGTCCATGTTGCTACAAAAGTTGGGTATTCATCCTTTCTGTTGGAGGCATAATACTCCATTGTATATATGGACCACATCTTTATCCATTTGTCTGCCAACCACTTTCAATTTGACGCTTTCTATTTAGTTTTCTGACATGAGGATTTTTACCCTCCTTTGGTAGATGAAGAAATTAAAGTTCAGAAATGCGAGCAATTCCAAATCCAGGGCTCTGTCCACTATCTTAAGATTTATAAAACACAAAGACTACCTAATTAACACAGGTCATGCCAATGTGGTTTAAAAAAACATATTTGTTGTTGTTGCTGTTTTCATTTGAAGCAAAATGTATGTACTGTTGTAAGTTTTGGAGTCTGTCACTATTATTGGGATTGGTTGAGGTTTTTTTGTTTTTGTTTTTTTGCCTTGACTACATCATAAGCTGACTGGCACATTTAATTAACAACACCTCTTCTGTGAAAGGCGCAAACACAAAGTTGACACGGCAATGCACTTGAATAATGGAAAGATGAATGGAAACTTGTATATGAATAAATCTATTTCTAAACTACACTCCACGCCCAGCATGGAGCCCAACATGGAGCTTGAACTCACCACCCTGAGATCAAGACCCTAGTTGAGATCAAGAGGTGCTTAACTACTGAGTCACCCAGGAGCACTGGGAAGCTCTGTTCTAAACAGTAGTTTCCTGATTGACAATAACAGTTTTCTGTAGGTCGAGGGTACCATCGTCAAACAAGCTTGAGAACACGTGCATTTAACAGTGTGTGTTTTTTTTTTAAGATTTTATTTATTTATTTGAGAGATCACAAATAGGCAGAGAGGTGGGGATGTGGGGGTGGGGGTGGGAAGCAGGCTCCCCACTGATCAGAGAGCCCAACATGGGGTCCTATCCCAGGACCCTGGGATTGTGACCCAAGCAGAGGCTTTAACCCACTGAGCCACCCAGGTGCCCCAACAGGTGGTTTTTTTAAATAAAGGCAGACAGTTATCCTAGGCTGTGTTGTCAAGCTCTGTCTGATAAGAGGTTATGGTAGGGAGTAGTGTTTCTCAAATATAAGTTCACTTTAAGGTCCGAGACTTTCTGTGGTTTTCTAACCTATAAGATAGATATCCCCAGAAGTAAGTCTGCCTTTCCAATTCCACCTTTTGTTTGTTCTGATAGACACTGCAGAACGATTTTATGACACAGTTACCGCCATCAAGGCTGGTGAAGTGCTGGGCTGAGACCATCCCATTCATCTTATGGCGTTCTCAATGCTCCTGTTCTACAGGTATGTAAATGAAGCATAGAGATGTTAATTAACTGGCTTGAGATTACACTGATGATCGCAGGCAGGGTTGGGCTTCAAATCCAGGGAGCCTGGACCTTAAGCATCTGTACCCATAATCACTATTCTGTGTTCCTGTTCAGAAGTGTGTGACCCCAAAGCCTGGGATGTCTGATAACTTATAAGAAAAGCAAATAACAACCAAAATAAAGAAGTCTCTTTCTTTACTTCCTTCCTTCCTTTAAACAAAAAGGTCTTGAGATTTAAAACCATTTGATTCTTATTTAGTGTGTAAACCATATTTTAAAAGTGGCATGTAATTTTTGAATAGTTAATGCACTCATATGCATAGTATGGAGGTGTTTGGGGGCTCCTGGGTGGCTCAGCCGGTTAAGCATCTGCCTTAGGCTCATGTTATGGGACAGAGCCGTATGTCAGGCTCCGTGCTCAGCAGAGAGCCTGCTTCTCCCTCTCCGTCTGCCTGCTGCTCTGTCTACTTGCGCTCTCCATCTCTGTCAAATAAATAAATAAATACAATCTTTAAAAAGAATTAAAGAAAGGTGTTCAGTGCAAAGTCTTTTGCCCACCTCTGTCCCTCAGCCTTCCAGGTCCTCTTTCTGGAAGCAAACACTGTTATCAGTCTCTTGTGTATCATTTCTCAAAATATTTTAGTAAGTGCTTATATGTAAATGTTTATATACATGTCCTCCTCCTACCTTTTTAGACAAATAGTGGAAGATGACAAACATGTTTTGCACTGTGTGTGTTTAATTAACAAAATATCTTGAATACAACAACACCCAAAAGCTGTCCTCACTTTCTGATGGATGGTTAATATTCTATTGGATGCCTGGGTGGCTCGGTGGGTTAAAGCCTCTGCCTTCGGCTTGGGTCATGATCTCAGGGTACTGGGATTGAGCCCAGCATTGGGCTCTCTGCTTGGCGGGGAGCCTGCTTCCTCATCTCTCTCTGTCTGCTTCTTTGCCTACTTGTGATCTTTTTCTGCGTAAGGACCTATTTAGCAAGAGGCTTTAAACTGTCCCTGCTCCCCTGCCCCCAGGGGATTTACTTAAAAACAAGTCCTGGAAACCAGCTCCAGGTAACAAAGCCCCTGGAGATATCAGAGGGGGGTTGCATACTGTTTCCCTAGCTACCAAGGAGTGTGGGCCCCGCCCTTTGGGAGGTTTTGGCGCCAATTCTAACCAAGGTGTGATAGGCTGGTTCAAATATCTACTAGGTTAAATTGTAATTAAGTTGCTCACCTAGCACTACTGTGCAGCTTTCTCTGTGTGTTACAGTTTCACTGGCCACCTGTGCGTGGCCAGGCCCAACTGCATGGCCTTTGCCCTTAAAAGCTAGTCTGTGAAACAGAGAAGGGTCGCCCTCTCTTGTAAGAGGTGCGTCCCCGAACTTTCGGTCTGGTTCTTGATGCTTGGTGCGGAATAAAGCTTTGCTTGACCTTCGCTTTATATCAGTCTTGCTTCTTTAATCATGGACCCGTTATTGGGGCATAACACTCTGTGTGTCAAATAAATAGATCTTTAAAAAAATATATTCTATTGGATGCGTATATCATAATGTAACCCCTTCTCTCACTGGACTGGTCGTTTGCAATATTTCGCGATTTCAAGACTACTGTCATATGTGTTCGTATTTTGCATGATCAGAAGTGAGTATGTAGGATAAATTATGTTCTTCAGGAGTGTTTTTCAGTTTTGTTCATCAGTTATACACAGTTCTGGCTTCTTGGGTATTGGGGTTATGCTCCCAAGTATTTTAGCTTTCTGTTGCTACTCCAGTGTAACTTCTAATGTCTGTATTTCTGGGTGCTGTTCTGACCTGCTTTTATTCACAACACTTCTTCTTCCCTTTTTTAAAAAAAAGATTTATATATATATATATGTATATATATATGTATTTAAGAGAGAGAGAGCACAAGCCCGAGGGTTGGGGTGCAGAGGGACAGGGACAAGCAGACTCCCTGCATAGCAGGGAGCCTGATGTGGGGCTTCATCCCAGGACTCTAGGATCTTGACCCCAACCAAAGGCAGACGCTTAACTGACTGAGCCACCCAGGAACCTCTGCTCACCACACTTCTAACACCAAACACGTGGGTTTTCCCCCCCCAACAGCCAGTTCTCTAATTCTCCAGACACAGCTGAGTGAATGACTTAAATCAGTCCTGATACGAACTACCCAGAGTTAATGCAGACCCCAACCGTCTTCACTTCAGATGGCAATTGCAAGTCCCAGCCCACTCCTACTTCTGGCTGACTGGCTCTAAATGGAGGTTTCCCTGTGACTTTCTCCTCAGGCTCCATAGTTTGCTGGAACAGCTCACAGTACTCAGTGAAGAGAACTCACTTTCCATTACTGGCTTACGATAAAGGATGTTAGAAAGGATAGGCACATAGGGCAAGACCAAGATGAAGAGGTACATAGGACAAGGTTGGGGTGGGAAGTGTGGAACTTTTCATACCCTCTGGGGGAGCGTCTCCTTCCTAGCACTTGGATGCATTCCCCAGTCTGGAAGCTCTTTAAACCTCATTGTTTAGGGATTTCTATGGAGGTTCCATTACATAGACACGATTGATGAAATCATTGGCCACTGGTGACTAACTCAAGCCCCCCTCCCCCCGGGGGGGGGGGTTTGGGTCTGAAAGTTCCAACCCTCTGATCACTTGGTTGTTTCCTCTGGCAAACAGCCCCCACCCTCAAGCTATCTAGGGGCCCAGCAAGAGTCCTTTGCACAAATTCAGGATTGAGATAGGGTTGAGAGGGGCTTATTCTGAATAACAAAAGATGCTCCTCTCGCCCATATCTCTTAGGAAACTCTAAAAGTTTTAGAAGCTCTTGTGTCAAGAACCCAGGCAAAATGCCCATTTCTCATTGTATCACAGTAGTACAGCTATTGATTTCTGTACTCCAATGATGTACCCATCTGTCTTTCTGAATTTTCTTTTTGTTTATTACAGTTTTTCAGTGGATTCTTTGGGGTTTTTCAGATTTATAGGATATAATTTGCAAAAAAATGATTTATTGCTTCCTATCCAGTATTTATACATCTTACCTTTTTCTTTTTCTTCCCCTAAGTGTTTGCCAGAAACTCGAAAACAAAAGTCAACAAATGGTAGCCCATTTGCCAAATCCAACCTGCCCTCTGTTTTTGTAGGTAAAGTTCTAGAGAATCACACCCATATTCATTTATTTACGTAATACCTGTGGTCTTTTTAGTAGAGCTGAGGAGTTCTGACAGAGACAATCTGGCCAGAAAAGCCTTAAATATCTACTATCTAGCCTTTTATAGAAAAGATTTCCCCCATCTCTAGGCTAGAACAATGTCAAATATTAAATCATAACTAATAGGGAGCATTCTTGTTTTGTTTCTGACTTTGATGGAATGCTTCTGGTATCTCCCATTTAAGTGTGATACCATAATGGTTTTTATTTTTATATATTCATTTATTTAAAAGATTTTTATTTATTTATTTACGAGAGAGAGCATGTCAGGGGGAGGGGCCAAGGGAGAGGGAGAAGCAGGCTCCCTGCCAAGCAAGGAGCTTGATGCAGGACTTGATCCCTGGAGGCTGGGATCATGACCTGAGCTGAAGGCAGATACCTAACCGACTGAGGTTAAGACACCCAAGGGTCCCAGAGTAGACCTCAGTTTTAAGAGGCCTGAAGCAGGTACTATTTGGGAGGCACTCTAAAAAAAAAAAAAAGAAAATTAGGAACATAAGTTTTGGGCCCAGGCTTTGGAAGGAGTCCTTCCAGAAGACTTAGTTGGTTAGCTTGTCAGAGGCCTAGCAATTAGACATTAGCATGAGCTGGGTTCAGAGGCAGGTCAGACAGCAGGTCACTCAGTGTCATGTGTGTGTGGAGAACCCAGGGGACCAAGCCAGAGCAGAGCCAGAAGCCCGGAACGGTCTGGGGGCAAGGACACGAGAAGCTGCTTCAAGCCTGGAGTCCAGATGCTTCCATCGCAGGCCTCCTTCTCCCTCTACCACTGTAAGGGGGGACACTTTGTTTTAGGTAAATGTGGGGTGGGAATGGGGAATAATTTCACCGGGCCAGACTCCTCAGTGGGAGAGGGAGAAGGAGAAGGTTTCTTGGGACTGTCTGATTGAAGCCATGTAGGGTCTCCATTGAATACCTCCCTGTGTTTCCTGGGCTTGCTCCAGGCTTCCCGAGGACTGACTTTTGGCTCATCCTGGTTACTTTCCTATTCTAGGCTTCCCTCATACCTGTCATTCCACGGGCACAGGCCACGCTCGCCAACATGGTTGGAACCTGTCCTATGGAGCAGAGGATTTTGAGCCCTACAATGCCTACCCCTGCAATATTCCACACAATTACAAGCTGATTAGGATCAGGTGAGAGGACATGTTCTAAAATACTATGTGAAGAGCCCCTCTTCTTAGGGCTTTGGGTTTCCCAGTCATTGAGATCAGAGATGTGATGGTTTAGCAATGTTCTGACAGTGACGTCAAGCTTAGAGACTTTGGGCACCACCAGTTGGCACCAGGACAGGAGCGTTGGGCGTTTATCATTACCTAGTCCAGAAAACATACCAGGAATGGACTCCAACCCAGATGCGTGGAGGTGCAAGTGATCCTCCCATGACCTGGACGAAGTTTGTGCCTCGGATTTTAGCAGATAGTTCCAGGGACGCTCCCAAGTTCTCATTTTTGTTCAGGAAAACCAAAGGCAGTTTCCCAGAGATGACAGAGAACCAGATAAGGATGAGGGTGTGGAGGGCCATGCGGTGGCCACGGTGGCTGTGGCCGGGCTGGCCGTCTAGCTGGCCAACCACCTGTCAGGTTATTGTCCAGGAACTTCTCATTTCCATTCCCCTGGGTTGGTTTTAGGAATGGATGCGTCTGGCTTTGACTTGTTTTTATACACTGTTGGTGTCATAATGATCCCAAGTAGAACCCCAAGTAGAATCTTCCAGGCACTTTGAAGTTACCAAAAGCTCAGACATACATCGGCCCATCGACTATTGCTGCACTCGGTAAGGTATTTGGAACAGGCCCCTTCTATTCAAGGAATATACTCTGTGGCTAAGTGTTGGTCTGAGAAAGAAGTAACCATATGTCAGGCCCTGCACCAGGACCTTAGGGTACCTTGTGCTCTTTAATCCTTCTCGATAACTCCACGAGAGGGGAATTTGATCAGACCTTGACAGTTGAGAAACTAAAATTGTAGAGAGATTAAGGAAGCCAAATAAAGTCACACAGCTGTCTCAAGCAAGTGGTAGATCAGTGGTTGGAATGGAGGTCAGTCTTCTGTCTCAAAGTCCTGTGTTATTTCCACCTTCCTCTTAAAAAAAAAAAAAAAAAAAAGGAACCCTGTCTTACCTCCAATTGTTTCCAAATGGAAGCATATGTTTGGGTTGGTTGTTGAGTCTGAAATAAATAGCTTCTTTTAGACTGTTGAGACAGCCAAATGCTTTCAATATGCTCCCAAGGCCAGTGATTGGGTCTGAATAGAAGCCAGATGTCCTGGATTCCAGAACTATTTCCTTGTTGTATGCTTCCCCTAACCCCCAAACCCCCATTAAATGGAGGAAGGGAAGGTGAGCCCAGACTGACTGATTTTTGCTTTTCACATATTTCTCTTTAGAAGGAGGAGGGGAGGGAGCAGCCGAGGTTACCGTTGGGCCAGAGCAGGCTGTGGGCTTGGGATGGGAGGTGGCCTGGAAGAAAAATGGCCAGGAAGACTGTGCGATCGCTTATTCCAGGCCCGTCGAACCCCTCTGTCGCCTGACCTTTCTGTATTCCTTCACAGTTGACAGCCCAGACTGGGCTTCCCGCTAGGAGGAAGTCCCCTGCAGTTAGTCTGGTGATTGCTAAAACAGAACCATCATAACACTTGTCAGCTCGGCTTCCTCTGCACACTTTGGCAGACTTTTTTTTTTTCCCCCCCAGTTTCTTGTTTTATTACTGTTTGTCAGACTAGGGAGCCTTTGAAGTTCTTTACAGATCTGATTTTTATCAGAGCATGGAGGAGTTGGGGGGTGGCGAGTGGGGTGGAGGCAGCCATCAAAATATTCTATTCTGCACCCAGCAAGCTCACCCCCCTCTGTCTTTGTCTGAAAAGGTTTTTGACATGGTGTTTCTATACGTGGCCTGCCTTCCAGATGAGAGAGTGACATCTATTGTCGTAATATAGGGAGGAAATTATGATTACTTAATGATAGGATGTCACCGCTTGTCACTTCTTTATTTTCCTTTTAAATACTTGCTGTCACAGCAACACACAATTGGCCTTCCATCCCGGGGCTGGGTGGGACCTCGTGTGGTACAAGGTGGTGCAAGGATTAGTTATTGGTAAAGTGGGAGAATCAGAGTGAACGGGGACCTATTTCTGCGTGCCTGGTCTGGCTCCCTGCCCTTCCTCTGTGGATGGGAAGCAGAGGCTTGCCTCTGGTCCACTGTTCTGAAAACACCGCGGGCAGCTTCAACATGCCCAGGGCACCCTTAGTCCCCCAGATCCGCACGATCTTTCCTTGTGTGCTTTACACATAGAATCTGGAGGCCATTGTTCATGGAAACAGTGAGCAAAGGGTAGACGGGCTGAATGTCTCCTGGCTGCCCTGAGCTTGTGCATTCTCTGATGGCAAGCACTATTTCAGTCCTGTTTTGTCACCTGGTGTTGATGCCCGTTTGTTCAAACCACAAAGTGCAAAGCCCTCCTTGCTTCCTACACTGTCTCCCCCAGTTTGGCCCAGATCAACCGAACCCCACTTCCCAACCACCTCCCCACCCTTTGTGCCGGCCATGTACCTCGCTCTGTTCCCTGAAAAATTAATTTTCGTCCTGGAATGCTACAAGCATAGGAAACAGCCAGAAGACCCGTAGACACTTGTGTGTCCACCAGCTAGGGGTAAATGTAAAAAACACGATGTTGAGTGTAGAAACACATAACAGGGGAATATTATTTATGAAAGCTTGTAAAGCCCCCAAAGCCTGTTCTGTCTCCACCTGGCAAGTATCCACTCGTCTTTATGATCCCGTTGACATACCGCCCCCGCTCTTGAGTCCCCCCCGCTCTCGAGTCCCGGGCTCCCTTGCTCTGTAGAATCGCTGTTCCTTCTCCGTGACTTCCAGCCACTCATTCATCCACATCCCCAGCGGATGTTCGTCCTGCCTGAATGATGGTTTCCTGTTTGACATTGGTCTCCTGCACGAAGCCATGAGCTCCTGAAGACAGCGACTCGGTTGCATTCTTCTTGTTTGTATGAATGGGACCTACGCTCAGAAGTTCAGTGAGACTAAAAGACCATTGCGAGACACAGGACCATGATCTAACTGTGGGCACCATTGAGAACCATCTAAAGTGGGGTCCCTAATGTTAATAGCAAAAGCTGTATTTTATGGTAGACAAAATGCTTTCTGCTTCATGAGATCAGCTTTGTTATAATTCTTCCAGGCATATAGTGCATTTCTGGTTGAAGAAAGATGAAACTTTGCCTCCGAGAGGTTGAGTGACTTGTTTGTTGTCACACAGCTTGTAGGTGATGGGGCTGGCTCTTCTCTGTGACATCTTGGAATTGGAGTTACTCCACACATCCGTCCCTCCTTTTCTTCCTCCTCTGGTACTCTCTCTTTCCCTTCAGTCATTTGTTTGTGTGACAGATACTAATGATGCCTCCTCTCTGTGTGCTGTGTTGGTCTCTGGGAATAAACTAATCAGCAAAACTAGACCTGGTTGTGGCAGCCCCAAGGGTACAGTCATTTGGAGAACTTGAGATGCTCCCAAACAAGATCCAGCATTCAGGCCTGTAAGTGTTCCGTAACTCCTTGCAAGACTCTGTTACGCTGGAATGGGGATAGGAAGATAAAATGCTTCCTGGTGCTTTGACAGAGTTCTGAGCACTTTGAGATTTTTCTGAAGCTAATTGGGAAGGGGGGGGATTTAATTCACTTTGTTTAGCTCTGAAGAGCTCTCCCCTCTGTAGTGAATTGCTTAATGGTGGAGGCTTTGATGCTGGCAGGTACTTTTAGTGGAATATGACTTCTGTTGCCCTCTCTTACAACCTGCACTGTTGTGTGGGCTGAAACCAATTAGACCTAAATTAATTAGCAAGAAAATGATGGGCCCACTTGCTGAGCCATTCACAATACCATGTGAAGAAAGAGGAACAGTGTTTGAAGGTTGCTGTGTGTTTCTGCTCCATCCTAATGATTGAAGTATTTCCAAATATGGAAGTAAATTCGAGCCATTTCTTGATTAAGCGGTCCACTTCTTTTAACCCATGAAAGTCCTTTATTCAAAGTCAAATTAGGAAACTAAAGAATTCCTATGGGTCCTAGGACCTTTGAGGAGCTTTGGGACAAATTTAGAAGATATGTGGAGTCATTATATAATTAGACTTCCCAAGACCCAAAGCAGATGAGGAAATTGATGGCAGAAAATTGTATGAGGATCAATATCCCAAAGCATTATGTGTTACAGGTAAGAAGGCTTTCTTCTGAAGGATAAGCTCGGTTCTCCCTGCTCATCATTTCTTTACAGTCTCCTTTGCTGAAACCTCTTCCACTGCTTACTCCTTAAATGAGAGTAGCCCCAGGACTCTGATTTCAGCGAATGGTCCCATGCAACTATAAGCCCTTCTTCCTGATGGTAACTTCCACCTCTGCACTATTTCAAAGGCCAACTGCTATCCAGATGCCCTCCTCAACTCCAACTGCCCATATTTCCTCTACTGGATCTCCCACTAGTACCTTAAACACTTAGCTCTAGAATCTAACCTCTTCTTATTTCTACAGACCAGCCAACTGGTCACCCAAGCTAGAAACCTAGGAGTCATCCCGACCCTTTCTTCTCTCTTATTTCCCCCATCCAGGATACTGGATAGCTCTGTTCATTTTACATCTTTTTTTGAAAAAAAAAAATTTATGAGAAAGAGAGAGAGAGAGGGAGGGAGGGAGAATGAGTGGGGGAGGGGCAGAGGGAGAGGGAAAACAAGAGAATCCCAAGCAGATTCCAAGCTGAGTGTGGAGCCCAACGTGGGGCTCGATCCTATGACTCTAAGATCATGACCTGAGCTAAAACTGAGAGTTGGATGTTTAACCAACCACTCAGGTGCCCCTGTTTATTTTACATCTTAAGTATTCTCAATTCCATTTTGTACCTTTCTTTCTAAACCCTTGTTTAGACCAAGTCCTTGCCCCTCTGCCCCCTGGCTTACTTTTCTGGACACCCCTGATGGCTTCAAGTCCTAAATTATCTCCTAAACATAAGTTTTTCCTAGGCATTTGCTGCCAGGCAAAAAGCAAATGACTGCCAATGGCAGTCAGTGACTTTACTCATTTCATTTTCATGCTGAAGACTCTGGAATATGTTTCCAGCTGCAAACTGTCCCCTGAGTTCCATGGCTACACATCCAGTGATAGGCCAGGCACCTCCACACTGAATTCCACAGGCATGTCAAACAGCGTGTCTATAAGCAAGTTCATCATCTCTACCTCCCTCCCCAAACCTGCTCTCTTCCTATAGCGTCCCTATCCATTCACTTACACTAATAAGCAATCTGAGTGATGCCATCCAGGACTCCCGGCTTGGCTCTCTCCTTCTTGCTTTTAGACCCTTAGCCTTGTTTTCAAAGTTAGTTGGCTCCAAATTTTAAAACCACCAGTGTGTCCAACTTCTCATCATCCCCATTGCTGCCATGTCAATAAAGACACCGCCATCTCTTCCCTGAATTACTGCAAATGTTCTTTTTTGGTGATCTTGCATATTACTCTGTGTTTTTCTAATCCACCTTCTGCATGGCCAGATTGATTTTTTTTTTTTTTTTTTGAGTGCTGAGTGGTCAGTACCACTCTAAAACTTTGAAATATTCATGGTTCTGCAGCTCTGAGGATAATACCCAACTCATTACTTTGTCTTTGTAAGGCCTTTCACCATCTGGCTTTCTCCCCCCCCCCCCTTTTTTTTAAATAGTAGGGGAAGAGAAGGGAAGGAAGAGGGAGAATCCTAAGCAGGCTCCACACCCAATGCAGAGCCCTACTCAGAGCCCCATTTCACAACCCTGAGATCATGACCTGAGAAGAAATCAAGATTCTAAAGTTTAACCAGCTGAGCCACAAGTGCCCCCATGATCTGGCCTTCTAATAGAATCCAGGTTCATCCTTTTCTACTTCACTGGTGGAATGCCATGCTGTTCGGCTATATAGAACTTAGTATTTTTCCAAATGTGCAGTGTTTCTGCTTGTGTCTGGTTGTAAGAATTGTCAAAGCCTGTTTACTCTTCAGACCTTAGCTTAGATGGTCCTTCCTGGACATCAGGAAAACTGATGTAATTACATGTAATGTAAATGCTGGCTTTCTCATTAGACTAGAAACTTCTTGAAGGATGGGACTGTGTCTTCTTTGTTATTGTTCATGTAGATACAGTTTGCTCTCTACGGACAGAGAAGAAAGATGATCCACTGATGGTTGATGATTTTGAATTTGAATGTTATTCTCCTCTTAGCCTCAACTTTTTCTAGCCTGTGTTCCACACTGCTCCAGAATGCTCATTCTAAAATGTATTTCTGATCATGCTGCTTTCCTGAAATCCTTCAGTGGTTTTCTACTGCTACTGGAGAGAATATGAGTTATGCTTTTTTGCCATGGCCCCCCATTGATTTTACTACCCATGATGTATTAGTGCCACTTTTGGGAGAATTACAATAATTTCCCCTCGATCTCAGATTCTGGGACTAGAGTGAGGTTGACTTTATCCTAGCCTTCAGGGTAGAACGTGTGATCCAGGCCCAAGACAGTTGTAACAAATCATTCTCTTGTACACAGTGACTGGTTTGGGAATGAGCATATTAGTCAAAATGGCAATGAGAGTTTTGCTAGGATTTATGAGAAACTGACTCTTCCCAGGTTATGGGAGCCCAGACCAAAACAGTGGAAAGTATAGCCCAGCTTGAAGAGAGCCTGAGTCCTGGTTATTTGATCCTTGAGCCCAGTGGTAACTGAAGACAGCCTTTCCCTGTGATTGTAGCTTGCATAAGCCAATACATCCCTCACTTGTTTAAACCAGGTGGGTCAAGACTGTTCATTACTCAAGTACTCATTGAGTTCTTGCATGTTCTAAACGCTATTGTCAAGGTTAGGGATACAGCAGTGAACAAGGCAGGCAAAGTCTCTATTTTCAAGGGGGTATCATAAGAGACCTCACTTATTCCTTGCAAAAGAATGCCACAGCTACTTCTATAATCTGTCTTATGCCTCCCTCCAGCTAAGCTAAATTTAGTCTTGTCCATCTGATGGAATATGATTCCATCAGATGGAATCTGAATTTCCATGTTCCTTATCACAGTAGGCCTCCATCTCTGGAATCATTCTATTCTCTAAACACTCTTATCGTTTTACTTCTTGGCACCTCCATCCTCCTCCCCATCAAGACTTCTGATCTTTCATCTCCTTTTTACCGTCTTCCTCACACACCTATTACCATCCTGTTTCTACATTTCCCCTTGAGACTGACTTAGATGCTTAGGAGAGAACTCCAGCCTCAACCCCCTTGCCGTGTTCCTTTCTCCCTTCCCTGCCCTCAAAAACCCCAGTGCTGTGTCAGCCTGACTGCCCACCATCTATGGACCTGGATCAGCTTTGCCGAGTGTGACTGGGGGAGGAGGGCAGCGCTTGCTGCTGGAGCTGTTCTGCTTACTTCCAGGGTGGCCCGGAAGTGCTGGGACATGAAAGCCCTCCCTCTGCACCAGGACTTCAGAATTCCTCAAGTAGTGACCTATGAGAGTAGGCGGATAGACACCCAGTCCCCTTGGTCCCCCAGGTGGGAAATCCCTGATGGGTGTATCAGGCAGACTGACAAGGGTTCCTGATGGAATTACATACCAGTGGCTCTGGTAGTAACTGGTTTAAACCCTCATGGGTTATTGTCTTCCTTCTCCACTCCCTGACTCCCAAATAAATTCCTTGCATTTCAGACCCACTTTTGTGGAACTCAAATGAAGGGGCGAATGAGCTGTACCAGGTTCCTGCCTTCGTGGCTCTTACATTCTGTAGAGCGTTACAGACCATGGAGACAAATAAACACTGTATTTTCACCCAGAATTTATGTGGTGGATAAAGGAAACCAGTATCATAGAAAGTCATGGTAGAGCAGGGAGGCAGGCATGGCGAGGGTGGGCTACATAAATGGGGTGTTCAGGGCCGACAGGGTGGGTGAGTCTCTGTTGTTTTTCCACCTGTTGCTTCCTCTTGCCTGCATGGTCGTGCCGTGCCGGTTCATTCTTCTTGATGTTGCTGCATTCTCTAGGCTCTGTACATACTCATCTCCTGTGGTTTTCCTTCCGGCCTTTGTGGTGATTATACCCCAAACTTCTCTATGAACTTCTCTCCATCTATCTCAAATCCTACATGTCAGATTTTTTCCAGAGGCCCTTCCTGTTCCTTTTTTACCCCCCTTTGATGGCTTCAGCCAACACCTCTTGGTGATGATTCTCACATTTATGTATACTGTAGACCTTTTCCCTGAATTCCAAGTCCAGATGTCCAATATTTATTCCATATCTCTTCCTAGATGTTTCACAGACACCTTAAACTGAAAATACCCAAACCCAACTGAATCTTTTCTCTCCTCAAACTGGTCTTCATCTTAAATTCCTTAAAAAATTCTGTCGGGGAATGGCATCAGCCAGAAGTCTCATTCCCTGTTGACTCTTGACCCTGAATCTCCATTTCCATGACGGACCAATGTTCAGACATCATTCAGACCCCTTTCCTGGATTACTACAATACCCCTGAACATACCTCTGTACCCCATCCATCCATCCTTTAGGTGGTAGCCCAAATAACAGTTCTAAAATTCGAATTTGCTTGTGTCCCTCTTGTGCTTTATAATCATCATGGGCTCAGGTGCCTGGGCGGCTCAGTTGGTTAAGTATCTGATTCTTGATTTCTGCTCAGGTCATGATCTCAGGTCAGGGGGTTGAGCTCTGTGTCGGGCTCTGGCTGAAAGTCGACCCCTGTTAAGACTCTCTCCCCTTTTCCTCCCTCTGCTCCTCCCCTGCTGCTCACACACTTCCTTTCTCTCAAAAAAAAAAAAAAAAAAAAGGTCATAGTGGGCTCCCATCAATTTCAGATAAAGGTCATACTATCTAACATTAAAATCAAGATGCTGCCGGATCTTGCTCTTGACTCCCTTTCCAGCTTGTGTCACTGCTTACATTGCTTCTCCCACACTTTGATGCCTGGTTTATTCTCGAGCACTCTGTAGGATTCAGCTAAAGCATCACTTCTTTTAGTAAAGATGTCTTGATCCCCAATAGGAGGAGATTTTTCCCCTCCAAAGTCTCTTAGCTCCCTCCATATGAGATTATCTATCTGTAGTACATTGTCATGGTTTGCTCTTTGCCGACTTCTGTCACTTAACTTTGAGCTCCTTAAAAGTAGGTAGTGGCTTATTTATGTCTGCATCAGTGTCCAATACATGAGGATGTGCAGTCAAGTTTTGCCCAATGAATAAATAGTGTAGCTTACTCCCAAGTGGACATCTGGGATTAACTATGGACTTGAACCTTTTCCCTAAATCATACTATGGTAAATTCTCTTTTATATAGAAATGCAACTTGTTTATAAAGATCACTCACCCTATTCTTCAAACCCCCTGGACCTTTGCTTTCTATGACACAGGACTTCAGGAACAAAGATATTGTCATGTTAACCAGCCCATTTCCTGCACTGACTGTGGTTGCTAACAGGGAGTTGTGGTTCAGTCTTTGAATTCCTGTTAATTTTTGTTCTCTTTATGTGCTTACAGTCTTAGACAACAGGATAGAGAGGGTGGCTTATTCACTAATTCTTCGCTATGTTGTTTTTGAAATATGCTTTTGTTCTCTTTATCTCTATACAAACCAATTTTGGAGGCAACCCATGAAAAACAAATTGAGGGAAGAAAAGCAGATTTGATAAATTTCTATTCAACTTCCTATTTCACTGACTTAGGATCTGTGTTGGCAAGGTCTCTCCCATCTTGCTCGCTCTAATACAAAGCATCGCTTGTCTCTGCAGTCAGCCCTTTGTTTAAGCATTTACTACATTCAAAGCAGAGAAATAAGCACCTTATGTCTATTATCTTATTCAATCTGTCCAACAAACTTATGGAGGAGTAGTGTGTGGAAACCTCTGGAGTCGAGAGAAAACATGATAAATATGGGAAACTGAGAACAGTTCTGTGCTGATTTCAGCGCTGAGGTTGTGAGGGTGGAGGAGGTGAGAGGGCAGAGAGGGTAAAGCTGCAGTGAACCAGAAGATAACCTCTTGGGGGCCTTGTAAGTCACGTGCAGGAGTCTGGGTTTTATCCCAGGAGTAATGGAGCATTGTGGGTGGTGGCATTCTCAGATATGTGCTTTGCGAAGCTAGCTCTGGCTTCAGAGTGGACAGTGGACCAGAGGACCATAAAACTGAAGGGAGAAAGAGACCAGTTATGCTAACCCAGTAATCTAAGTGTGGTTGACCATCAAACAACACAGGTTGGAAATACACGGATTTAAAAATAAGTACAGTACAGTACTGCCAATAGATTTTCTCTACTTGGTGATTTTCTCAATAACGTCTTCTTTGCTCTAGCTTACTTTGTTGTAAGAATACAATGTATAACACATATGATATACAATATATGTTGACTGACTTTATGTTATCACTAAGGCTTCTGGTCAACAGTAGGGTATTGGTCAAGTTTGGGGGGAGTCTAAAGTTATACACAGATTTTCAACTGTGTTGGTGGTTGGTGCTCCTAACCTCCATGTTGGTCAAGGGTCAAGTGTGAATCATAATGGTGGCTTGAACCAGGGTGGTGGGATCATTCAATCAACAGATACTCAGGAGGTAGGAATGTAGTATAGGGTAAGAAGCCAAACAGAAATCAATACAAATCTCTCTGCCATGTATTAAAATGACCTTAGGCAATTTAGGTAAATTTGCTAAATGTATTTTCTCATTTGTAAAATGGAGTTAGTAGTAGCCATCTCACAGAGTTCTTGAGAAGATGAGATAATACATGTTGTGGTAGCCAGACTACTGGCCCTCCAGTCCTAATCCCCAGAACCTGCGAATATGGCAAAAGAGACTTTGCAAATGTCATGAAAAGTAAGAATCCTGAGATGGGGGAGATTATCTTGAATTATTCCTGTGAACTCAGTCTAACCACACAAGTCCTTAAAAGTAGAGAACCTTTCCTGGTTGTGGTCAGAAAAAGGTGTGAAACGGAAGTGGATCGAGACTGTTATGTTGATGGCTTTGAAGACTAAGGAAGGGGTCAGGAGCTAAGGAATGTGAATAACTTCTAGAAGCTGGAAAAGACAAAAAAATGGATTCTCCCCTAGAGAATCCAGAAAAGAATGGCAACACTTTGATTATACTCCAGTGAGACTTGTGTTGGACTTTTAACCTACAGAACTATAGGATAAGATGTGTGTGTCATATTAAACCTTTAATTTTGCAATAAATTGTTATAGCAGCAGTAGAAAAATAATGCATACACAAAGGGCTCAGCCTAGTGCTGCCTCTAGCGGGCACTGAAAATAGTGAATGGATCGGACATGGTGATTGATTAGACATCGGGGAAGAAGGAAGAGTCAAGAAGGGTGCTTGGGAATCCATGCTGTTGCCATGGTTTATTTTGGGAAAAGCTAAGTTTAGAAATCTGAGAGGGGGGTTTCTGGGTGGCTCAGCTGGCTGAGCGTCTAACTCTTGGTTTTGGCTTGAGTCATGATCTCAGTGGTGTGAGATTGAGCCCCGTGTTGGCTCTATGCTCAGTGGGGATTCACCCTCACCTTCTTCCTCTGCCTCTCCCTCTGGTTTCTCTTCTCCCCCACTGCCACCAAAAAACAAAACAAAACTAAACAAAAAAACCCCCACAAAACAAACAAACAAACAAACAAACAAGAACAACAACAACAAAGCAATCTTTCAGATCTCCAAGTGGACATGTTCACTAGGTGGTTGGCCATAGAGTGTGAACCTCAGAAGAGAAGTCTGAGTTACAGATTCACATTTTAGAATTAACATCACAAAATGAAGGAGATTGCTTCACTCCATCATACCCATGAGATAGTTGGGGGAAAATGATCCTTCCCCTCATCGCTGATTCCTCAGACTGACTTCTGAGGCCTTATATTTATTATATATACTCTGGATTGCACAAGTCCAAGGGAGGGGGCATCCTTGCATCTTGGTCAGCCATTTTTGGTTGAAACCAATGTCCTAAAGGTGGCCATTTGACCCAGGAAGTTTCTGGAATTGGATATTACTCTCCTTGAAGCCACAAAATCCAACTGAAGACTTATTTCCTATGTGAAAAGCAGTGCCAGGCCATGGATTTCAGCACCATGGACTACAGGTGGCTAATAGTAGGTGGTTGCTTTGATTGGTTTTAATGTGTTGAACATCTCTCTCAACTACCAGCAACCCTAGCCATGAGGTGGTGTCACGATTCTTCCTCCTTCTTTCTGTTACCACCTCTAGTTCTGAGAGCTAGTCCTGTAGTCCTGTTCCCTTGTCTTGTATGTCAGAACACTTGAGTAAACCACTCCCCCGCCACCCCAATAAGTGATTCTCCGCTGTGAGGATTTCATGGTACATCTTCTCTATCTCCAGCAACAACAGGTTGACCCAAGAGACCGTCATGCTTCCATATTAAACATTATTCCATACCCAGAATAGAAAATCCCCTATGATGATCAGCCTAGTGCCCAAGCACAGGTCTGTTATGTCCCAAGCACACGATCATGGACAGGAGCACTCTGGTTGTGCCAAGGCCTTCTCTACTCCCTGAGGTCTGCCGCAGATATGCCTGTTGGCTGAGACGACTTACTAAGGCTTAGGGGCTTATGTCAGTTCAAGGTCCGTCGCAAGAGGGTACACTGTATTGTCACCACAGCACACAGCATGTGCTAGAAGGCTACACTTTGCTTCACCCTACCCTAGCCCTCTTTCTGTGTAAAGTTTCTCACTCTCATCACAATGTAACAAGAAGGGGATTATTATGACCATCCTTGTGACTTCATGACCAGGGTTCCCCACCCTGGATTTGCTTATTTATTTTTAAATTCAAACCACTATTGGTTGAGGGCCTTCTGTGCTGGGGCCCTGTGTGTGTCGAGGGGGATGTGTTTGCTGTCTTCAGAGAGCTGACTTTCTAATGGGACAGACAGATAAGAAAACAGGCACTCTGCTGTGACAAGGGTCACTGTGGAAGGAGGCAGCTCCTTGTGGGGATGTGGATGGAGAACCATAATGTTCTCCTCATCTTCATCATTTTATTTGCCTTTCCCTAGAGGGGCCTTGTTCGAGATTGATTGTGGTCCTTTATCTGTGTGCAAGCAGTCTCTGGAATACACAAATACAAAAATGCATAGATATGGTCCTGGTTTATACAGTCTCCCAACTCGGGTGCTGTTCGTTCCCTGCCGTGCATGTCTAGGGACAGCTCTCTTCCCCCATTCATGATAAAAGAAGCAGCAGAGATGCATAAACCATGCCACAGTCAGTAACTATTACCTGGAGGCTGAAGGCCAAGGCCACAACTCTGTTGTCTCCCAGACACACATTTGAACTAAGAGTTGATCTCCATTGGCACCTTGGGGACTGGCCCTCCAGAGTCTCAGAACTGGACCTTTTAGGGCAGCCTCATCAGAAGCCCTACTTTGCCATTCAAGGCCCCAGCTCTTTCAAAGCCACCAGCATCCAGCAAGATGCTATTCACCAGAAAAAAGTGGGACTTCTCTCTGTTTCCATCCCGACTTCCTGTTCTCTGAAACCTTGACCTTGGTTCCTATTCACAACTACACTTTACTCGATTGCCCCTGTGTTTTAAAGTGTTCTCCTTGGATGTCCTCTGCCCCACCTGTCCTTTTACTCACTCACTGACTTTGCCTTTGTCCCTCAGACTGGCTTTGACCCACACCCGCAGTGTTTCTGAGTATGGATAACTGGCAAACACCCGATTTTGATCTCTTTTTTGCTGGTCCCATAGGCCCCTGGCTGGCTTTTGCATGTTTGTTCTTCCCAAATATTACTCTCATTCAGGAACCTTCAAAGATCACTCATTGCCACGGCAAAGATTTTAAACCCTTGATCCTGTCTTCGGAAGCCAGCCCGCGTTTTGGCCCCTACATCCCTCTACTGCGCAATCCAGAGCCCACGCTCTAGCCCATGGGGACTCCCTCCTGGCCTCAACGCATTCCTGCTCCTGCATAAGGTACTTCATGCTCCAAATATGCTTCATTCATTGTTTTCCTTTTTAAAGTTCCCACATCTGCCTGGCTAGGTCCAAGAGCCGGTCAGAGCCTCTCACTGCAGGGGCGGGGGTCACAGAGCGCCTTTTCACAGGCTGCAGGAATGACCTCTGTCCTGACGTCAGGTGTGTCCCTTGCACACAACGTCTTACTACACTCTGTGGCCATTCCTTCCCCTACCTTGTAAGTAGTCTGGGGTCTGACACCTTGCCTCTCTCATCTGTTTATCCCATCTGTAATACCCAAACACAACAACTGGCGTTATAATAGATGTTCTGTTCTTGTTTCGTGGGTAAACAGATCAATACTAGCTTTATATGCTATTTGTTTTGAGCACAGGATTTGACTGTGGTTAGGAGACAGGATGGAAAATGTCACCAAGATGGCACTTGCTGATACGAAACCGTCGAAACGAAAAGGATTTTACCAGTCAGAGAAGCGAAGAGGCACATTTTAAGGAGAGGGAAGAGCTCTAGGCCATTCAGGGGCCAGGGAGAAGTGTGGTGGGTCTTAAAGGTCGGGGGGAGTTGTAGGAGATGATGGACAATCAAGTCTGGCTCCGAAAGAGCCCAAACTGCTGTACTGAAAAGTTCAGACCTTTTCCTGTGGTGACTGGAAGAGCCATCGGCCTTTTGAAATGTCTAAGGGAAGAGCGACATGATTAAATACGGTTGCTGCTGCACTTTGAGGCTGTTGGTTTGTTTTTGAGATGTTGTGCATAGGTGTTCTGGAAAGTGGTTCCCCCAAAGAAGTCGTCATACTGTGTGCTAAGCTCATAGAAGGATACGGTTGCCCTCTGGGAACAAATACAGGCATTTGGTCCTCGTGGCTCAGCCAGAGGCACGCCTGCCACTGGAGGTCACTGTTGTACCATGGATGTGCGTGCAAGGCGCCATGACGCCCTTTCCAAGTTGGCATCTGCAAAGGGTGAACCCGACATCACCTGGGCGGGTTGGAAAGTGCCCAGCGCAGACATCTTTCTGTCCCGATCCAGGACTGGCCTCCTGACCTGAAACATGTGGCTGGGGAAGAGCTATGTCTGAGGCAAGAGGGAGAGAGGCCGGAGGACCTGGTGTAGGGAAGGGCTGGCGCAGTAATCAAATACGGGGAATTTCGTGTGATCTGGATTTCATTACGCCGATGTCTGTCGTGGGAGGGGCTGGCTGCCCCTTTGGGTCAAGGCAGCTTTTCTCCTGCTGCTTTCTGGTTTGAATCTGGTTGAGGTTAGGGAAGGTTATGATTGTCCTGTGGATCCATAGAGGTCAGGGGACACAAACTGAGTTGGGGGATCTCAGACTGCACCCTAGGGGGGAGTCTGGGGACGGGAAGAGGCCTTCTTCCCTCTTCTGGGCTGTGACAACAGAGCTGCCAGGTAGGGGAGAGGAATGAAAACCGAGGCCCACTACTTAAACACGCTCATTTCCAATGGACTGTACCCAGGGCTGGACCTCAGCGAGGAGAACAGCAGAGAAAGGAAAGAATGGGTGTTTCTAGTGAGAAACTCTGTCCCAGGCCTTTGTGTGTAGTTTCTCACTCAATTCTCCTATTAAATGTGTACAGTGGATATTATTTTGCCCGTTGATTGTTTGAAGAATTTGAGGTTTAGGGCCCACATGTGAACCCCTGTCTCTTAGAATACAAAGGGCAAAGATGGAAAAGCAATTACTTGTGGACACCTTCTGAGGATTGAGTCGTGCAGGGGAACAGAGTCTCTGGTTATGTAGTTCTGGTAATAACTCACTTCCACGTTGGTTGAGAGTAATTTCTGCTAGGAGTTGAGTAACCTTCTCATAAGTCATCATTTTCTGTAACTTTACATAGACCCAAGAACATCCACACATGATAACTCATTTGATCCTTAAAATAAATATCCCCCTTTCTGCGGATGAAATCTGAGATAGAAGGATTTGATTTGCCTAAGATCACATAGTTAGTGATAGTTATGGGACTCAAACTCAGGTCTTTTTATTCCAAACGCGGATCTCTTTCCAGCACACTGTTACTATACTCCTGGGTACATCTCAGATGATGGGAAACACTGTATTGTAGAAGTCACTAACAGGTCATGGAGCCCAACATTTTGTTTTTAGAGATGAGGACATTTCAACCCGGGAAGGTTAAGTTCCTTGCTCAAGTTCCTATAGATCTGGGGTGAAAAAAATGTTATCGTCCTAAGTCAGGGTTCCCAGATTGAGCAAATAAAAACACAGGATTCCTAGTATTGATGAGATATACTTGTCCTTAAGAATTATTTATCTGAAATGCAAATTTAACTGGACATCCTGTGTTTTATCTGGCAACCATATCCTAAGTCCAAAGAGGGAAAGCTAAGCTTGCTTTGAATTTTGGAAATGAAAATATTTTCAAAGGAGCACCCTGAGTATCCTTAAAGAAGTAGGAAGAACTTTGTATGGTTATATCCTGACTTTGCCAACCACAACCTCCATGAGCTGCTTTTGCTCTACCACATCACCTAAAAGGTTCATGTTTTTTAAAAAAAAATTTTTATTAACATATAATGTATTATTAGCCCCAGGGGTACAGGTCTGTGAATCGCCAGGTTTACACACTTCACAGCACTCACCATAGCACATACCTTCCCCAATGTCCATAACCCAACCAATCTCTTAAGAGGTTCATTTT
This sequence comes from Mustela nivalis, assembly GCF_964662115.1. NCBI lineage: Eukaryota > Metazoa > Chordata > Mammalia > Carnivora > Mustelidae > Mustela > Mustela nivalis. The sequence goes on along the minus strand of NC_139028.1, from coordinate 25,407,258 downwards.
TAAGGACATCTATGAAAAAAACCATTGCAAATCAGCTTGAAAATTCAAAGGGCTTCAGGACAATTATGAAAGAAACCAGCCCAGCTAATCATACCAACTACTCAAGGGAAACCAAATCATGGAAAGAAATCCCTAAGGGGCATTAAGGAGACTACCCTTCCCCTGCACACCTTTAATCAAGATTCATAAGGAAGACAGTTTGTTCCCTTTGGAAACTGTTATGTAATGAAATCAACCCTTCTTTGTACTTGCAGACTAATTACTGGATTTATTCTCCTTACTCAATTTATTTCTAGGTATTTGAATCTTTGTCATTGATATTCTTTATTTGACTGAAACTAACAACAATAAATAGTAATAATTGTTTGACCTGAACAGATGTAAGTATGCTGATTTTAGAGCTAATGGTAAGGATATAAAAAATTAAAGGAACTTCATGCTTCTTAAATATATGTGTTTAAGTATAAAGAGAATTTCCTGATCTATTGTGTGCATCAACGTAGGGCTTGTAATGATCAAGCTCTCTGTCTATGGGGTGGTCCTCCCTGATGCTGGAAAGAAAAAACTTTTTGATTCTTAAGGTTACATGGTGATAGGGTGGACAATAACACATGGATGTTTCTCCTAGCACTGTATAAACACCGGCAGTTTGAACTTCCCTGCCTCTTTCCACCTTTCTCATTCATTCATTTGCATTTCCCTCTCATTGCTCATTATCTCAACAAATATTTTTGGGGCACCAGCTGTGAAATATCTCCTGTGACAGGGGCTGGGGACACAGGAGTGGAAGCCACAGCTCTGTCCTCAGCATGCTCACAGACTGGGGGAGGAAGAAGAGCCTGTAAACAATGAGGTTGAACAGAGTAAATGTGCAAGTAAGAAGGAGAAGGCAGTTAATTCTTCCTTTGGGGGAGGTAGGAAAGGAACAGAAATGTCAGTTCCAGCCCCTTGTAAATGAGAACAACGTTTACAAGGCAGAGGCTTTTTGAGGGGCCCAACATGGTTTGTGAATGACAAGAAATTTACAGCAGAGTGAAGGAAAATGAGGCTGGGTGGAGAGCGGTCCGTGTCAGGGAGACCTTTGTACCTGAAACGAAGGGGTTGGATTTAAAGGGAAGTCATTGGACATCTTTAGCAGGAGAACGATAGCAGTTTGGCTTTAAAGGAAAAGACGCCGGAGAGACAAGTCTAGGATAAATGGAGTGGAGAAGGATCAGCAGAGAGGCTGGTTAGGATGGCACGGTGTCCGAGGGGGGTGATTTGGAACTGGTTAAAAGCTTGGGCTAGAGGGCCTGGAAAGGAGGAACATAGACTCCCTTTGATTGTATTCCATTATTATTATTATTCTTTTAAGATTTATTTATTTATTTGGGGGGGCAGAGGGAGAGAGAGAATCTTAAGCAGACTCCATGCTAAGCATGGAGCCCAACACAGGGCTCCATCTCATGACCCTGAGTTCGCGACCTGAGCCGAAATCAAGAGTTGGATTTGCTAAACTGACTGAGCCACCCAGGTGCCCTTCCATCTTTATTCTTTTGGCTCTTCTCATCTTCAGGTCCTGCAAGACTCAAAGTGGCAGTTCAGTAGGATGATGTAAGCATGTTCCGATCATAGGAAGTGTTGCCAGAGTGGGGAAGGGTCCATAGGGATCCCACAGGAATGTCATTATGAGAATATTTCTGCCAATGTGAAGCCAGGCCAAACCTCTCAATTATTTTTTATTAATGATTTGAAGATAGAAACTTTGCTCGAATTTATAGATGTTAGAAAGTTGAAAGGGATAGTTCATACAGTGGATAAAAAAAAAATCAGATTCCAAACAGATAACTAAAGTATTCAAATATCTGCTAAATCTAGTAAGATGAAATTTAATAGGGATAAATGTGAGGTTTTGCAGTTGTGCCAAAGAGATTAATGAATAATTATAGAATGGAGAATATTAGTTTATAAAGATGAGGAGTTTTAGGTGATAACATGTTGATACAATGTCCCTCCTCTCCAAATTAATGGTTTCTTATGCTGTTCCTTTCTTTTTTAAAAAAGATGTATTTATTTGAGAGAGAGGGAGAGTGAGATTGGGAAAGGGGGCGTAAGGGGTGAGGGAGAGAGAGAATTCCAAGCAGAGTCTTTGATGAGTACAGAGCCCAGTGCTGGGCTCCATCCCATGACCCTGAGTTCATGACGTAAGCTGAAATCAAGAGTTGGAAGCGGAACCGTCTGATCCACCCAGAAGCTCCCCTCCCCTGCTCCCCCGTTTTTTTTTTTGTTTTTTTTTTTTTTAAGTAGGCTCCACACCCACTGTGAGGCTTGAACTCATGACCCTGAGATCAGGAGTCATATGCTCTACCGACTGAGCCAGCCAGGCACCCATCTTATGCTTTTCCAGTAGGTGTATGATATTAGGATAATAGATGCTATAAAAAAAAATAGAGCCCTAAATCTCAGCGGTATAATATAATTGAAATTCAAGTCTTGCTCAGTTAACTTTCCAAGTCAAATATTCTGTGTCTTGTGTGTTATTTCTGTCTACGTGGAGACCCACATCCTGGGGTTCTTCCATCTGGCGGACTCAGCAATTCTTCAAGCTTTGGCCTTACTGTCATTTGCATCTAGCTTGAAAAAGAGGAAGGAGAGGAGAGGGGACCTCTGATTCATAAAACTCTTGGTTCAAAGGTATCATAGGCCATTTCCCCTCACATTTTATCAGCAGGGGAGACTAGCATATACAGGTCCTGGATGGGCAACTGTTTCTAGCGACAAATTTATGTTCTAGAAGTTGGAAGACATGTATTGCTGAATTGTTTTACCATCTATGGACTTCATGCCATCCAAATGGAGATGATTATTTTTAGCTTCTGTTGGTTTCCAGTTCATGGATTAGTATCAGTTGAGAGTGTCTCATTTTAGGAGGGAAACTGGCAAAGTGAAATATTTGGAATCAATTGAATAGAAGACACAGTGGAAAGATCCATGAATGTTCACTGTAGAAAAGAGAAGACCCAGGAGGAACGCAAGAGCGATCTCTAGCCATTGGAAATGGTCTTAAATGTTATTGTTCCCCAGGGTTCTGTGTGTATGCTTCTCCTTTCTGTATCTGGTTGTGTTCTATAACTGGATGATCATACACTGTCTTAAGCTTACATTATTTGTTTAAATGCTGGGTTCATTGCTCCAATTTGGTCTTTCCTCTGAGTTGACTTGTATCCAATTACTAACCATTCATCTTCACTGGTGTTTTTTTTGTTGTTGTTTAAGATTTTATTTATTTATTTATTAGAGAGAAAGAGCGTGCACAAGCAGGGGGAGTGGCAGGTAGAGGGAGAAGCAAGTTCCCTGCTGAAGCAAGGAGCTGGAGGCCTGGCTAGATCCAAGGACCCTGGGATCATGATCTGAGGCAAAGGTGGATACTTAGCTGATTGAGCCATGCAGGGGTCCCCATCTTCCCTGGTGTTTTCTTTCCTTCCCTTTTTTCTTTTTTTCTAAGATTTTATTTCTTTATTTGACAGAGAGAGACACAGCGAGAGGGTGAACACAAGCAGGGGGAGTGAGAGAGGGACAAGCAGGCATCCTGCCAAGCAGGGAGCGTGGCGCAGAGCTCCATTCCAGGACCCTGGTATCATGACCTGAGCCAAAGGCAGACACTTAGGGACTGAGCCACCCAGGCCTGCCTTCACTAGCATTTTTTTTTTTTTTAAGATTTTATTTATTTATTTGACAGAGAGAAATCACAAGTAGATGGAGAGGCAGGCAGAGAGAGAGAGGGAAGCAGGCTCTCTGCTGAGCAGAGAGCCCGATGCGGGACTCGATCCCAGGACTCTGAGATCATGACCTGAGCCGAAGGCAGCGGCTTAACCCACTGAGCCACCCAGGTGCCCCTTCGCTAGCATTTTAAAGTAACATTAACAAACTCAACTTCAGCTCATTCTAACAGCTCCAACTTGGTGTACCAACAACTGACAGTACCAAGAGCCATTCTAATTGGATTACTCCAATTAGAAGCTAAAGAGTTATCTTTACTCTGCTACCTCCCTTTTACCATCTTCATCAAATTAGTTTTCCAGGGGTACCAGTTCTATTTTATAAATATTTCTGAAATGAACTCACATTACTACAGAGTGAATTCAGGTTTTTGTCATTTTCAATTTTTCACCTGGATAACTGAAATAACTTTTTTTTTTTTTTAAAGAGTTTATTTATTTATTTGACAGAGATCACAAGTAGGCAGAGGAGAGGCAGGCAGAGAGAGAGGGAAGCAGGCTCCCCGCCGAGCAGAGAGCCCAATGCAGGGCTCCATCCCAGGACCCTGAGATCATGACCCGAGCCGAAGGCAGAGGCCTAACCCACTGAGCCACCCAGGTGCCCCTGAAATAACTTCTTAAATGGTTTTGCTTCTTCTGTCTTTTTTCTCCACACTGCCACCAGAATGATCTAACAAGAAGGTAGATCTGGTTTTATTATTCTCTGTTTTAAACCATTTTAAAGGTCCTAGGTAGACATACAAGTCTCTCTATCAGATTCTTGACTATGTCTCTAACCCCATTGCATACCACTCCTTCCTTATATCATTCCACTTGTCGTTCCACACTATTTGCCATTTCTGTACTATTCCTGAAATTTTTCCCTTTAGAAAATGACTCCCTTGGCTAACTCTTATTTGTCCTTACAAATGTAAGATTTCCTTTAACTTCCCAAATCTGGAATAAGTGCCCCTTTCCATACATCTGAACACTGAGTATACTAGTATACATCTCTCTCCCCATTACAATGTAAGTATCACTAAAGCAAGAACCATGCCTCATTCATTCATTCATTCATTCAGTATCTAGTACCTAGCACAATGCCTGGCATACATTCAACAAAATGTCTATTGACTTGAACTGTCCTGTGGAAGAGAACAGATTTGGTCTCATAATGTTATCTCAAAGTGCAAAGTCACAATAGCAGGTTTTGGCTTTTATTAGGTGGTAATGCATAAAATTGGTGAGTGACTTTAGAAAGCAGTAGGTTTCTCCCTTGTGGTATTTGAGTGGAGGATGGGAAAGCTTCCTGATAAGGTATCATAGTAGGGATTCAAGAAGCCAATGGAGGCTTAGACTTCACATCCTGGAACATCCCAGTAAACTATGACATTTATTTTTAATTTATTTATTTTTTAAAAAAGATTTTTATTTATTTATTTGACAGACAGAGATCACAAGTAGGCAGAGAGAGAGAGAGGAGGAAGCAGGCTTCCCGCTGAGCAGAGAGCCCAAGGCGGGGCTCGATCCCAGGACCCTGAGATCATAACCTGAGCCGGAAGGCAGAGGCTTTAACCCACTGAGCCACCCAGGCGTCCCAAACTATGACATTTTATAGTTTTGATTCACATTTGTTTTTTTTTTTGTTTGTTTGTTTTGTTTTTGTAAAACAAATGTATTATGATCATCTGAAGTGTGTTACGAGAGTTTATAATCGATGGTCTTAGAAAATGTTTTATAGAAAAAATAGACACAAAGGTCTGTAGGTAGGAAACCCAGTCTATATCTTAATGAGCTTCGGAAAAAATATATTCTTTTTTTAAAATCAGACCCCTCTACCTCACTTTTCTGATGTCTGTACATATTATAATAGCTGGGCCACAAAGGAGGCTAAGACCTATATTTGAGATGCTTTAATGAGCAATGATTATTCTGTTATATTGCACTCTGTACCTCAGACATCTACATATTTAGTTTCTCATAAAGGATTCAACAGAAAAAAATGACTAATTACTCAAGAGTCCACGAATACATTTTTTTGAGGGCTCTGGACTAGTGCCTTGATTCTTGTACCTATTTAAAATAATTGGACCCTTACTATTGTGACCTCAAACTGCAAATCTTTTGGTCTAGCTTTTCTGGATTGCAACATTAAGAAAGGAAACAGCATTAGGCAAATAAAATAAACGTTTTCTTTTTTCCAGGAAAGAGCTCTCTTTTATCTCCTGGGCCACCTTTGCCTTCTGAAGCTGAAACTCAGGGAGAAATGTAGCTTTTCATTATCTGGCCTTTAAGCCTGCCAGCAAATTTTATTCTCTGAATGTACAGGAGGTTATTTTTCTGAGCCTTTTTTTCCCATTTTTAAAAAATTTTGTTTTTTCAGTGTTCCAAGATTCATTGCTTATGCACCACACCCAGTGCTCCATGCAATCTGTGCCCTCCTTAATACCCACCATCAGGCTCACCCGTGCCCCCACTCCATCCCCTCCAAAACCCTCAGTTTGTTTCTCGGAGTCCACAGTCTCTCATGCTTCATCTCCCCCTCTGATATCCCCCAATTCACTTTTCCTTTCCTTCTCCTAATGTCCTCTGTGTTATTCCTTATGCTCCACAAATCGCAAGTGAAACCATATGATAACTGACTCTCTGCTTGACTTACTTCACTCAGCATAATCTCCTCCAGTCCCATCCATGCTGATACAAAAGTTGGGTATTCATCCTTTCTGATGGAAGCATAATACTCCATAGCGTATATAGACCATATCTTATTTATCCATTCACCTGCTGAAGGGCATCCTGGCTCTTTCCACTGTTTGGCAATTGTGGCCATTGCTACTATGAACATTGGGGTACAGATGGCCCTTCTTTTCACCACATCAGTATCTTTGGGGTAAATACCCAGTAGTGCAATTGCTGGGTCATGGGGTAGCTCTATTTTTAATTTCTTAAGGAATCTCCACACTGTTTTCCAAAGTGGCTGCACCAGCTTGCATTTCCACCAACAGTGTAAGAGGGTTCCCCTTTCTCCCCATCCTCTCCAACACATCTTGTTTACTGTCTTGTTAATTTTGGCCATTCTATTTATGAGTCTTTAAGAACGATGACCCCATTTTTCTTACAGTAGGATGAGTGTGCACTTTTATACCTTCCTTGCATGAAAAACAATGGTTTTGTTTTTTTTTTTTGTTTTGTTTTGTTTTGTTTTGTTTTTAACACATGTAAGCTCTTTGAGGGGAGGCATATTGCCATTATTTAAGAAAGAGCTGGGTGTGGTGGGAAGAGCACTGGATCTGGAATTAGGACCCCAGTTTTAACTCCAGACAGTTTTAACTCCAAACCTGGCTGTTGTGTCTGAGAGTTCTGCTCCCAGCCTACAAAATGGGGTCATTGGACAGAATAAACCCTTAAGCTCCCAGTGACTCCAAAGTTCTGTGTTCTGAGATTCTAGATGACACCTCCCTAATGCTTGCTCATTGGGTATGATGAACTTAAATAAAGAAAATGACCTCCCAAGTTCTCAGTTACATTTTGCACAAAGCACGCTCCTCCAGAAAGAACGATGTCATTGACCTTGGATTGCCTTTCACGGATGGCCCCTACCTCCATACAAGGACTGTTGATCAATGATGGTTAATTATAAGCATGGGATCCTGTTTATAACAATTACTTCTAAATTTTTCCCTCTTCCACCAGTAGCTTTCTACTCCAATTTATCCTATAAACTACCACAAATTTAATTTTCCCACTGATTTTCTTTCATTCACTTGATCAAAAATGCTTGTGAATTCTTCATTGTTTATGGGGAAAAAAGTGCCATATTCCTATATATGCAGTACAAGGTTCCATATTATGGCCCCAGTCTGTCTTTCCAAATTGATCGCTGAACGTGCTCCGTGCATAAAACCTTTGCTCCAAGCAGACTGAAAACATCATTGTTGTGCCAGTGGGGAGACGAGGTGCTTGCTTACCTACATACATGCCTTTGGTCACACTGGTTTCCTTTGCTCTGACATCCCCATCCTTATTGTTTAGAAGTCAGTGAAAATTTCTTTAGAAATTTAATTAAAATTTGATTTAAAATTGAAAAAGAAATTCTTCCCATTTTTTACGGTCAGTTCAAATCCATTCCACTATCTGTCCCTGACCCCCAAAGCCCGCCATGACAGCTCTCGACTACTGTGTAGATCCCATAACGAGTTCAACGTCAGTCTTCACATCTGACGTGTTTGGGATAATTATACATTTGGCACTGCCTGCGGAGCTAAGGTGTGTTTTTCTTGTTTTATCACTAGATTAAAATCTTCTTGAGAGCAAAGATAGGGTCTTAGCCATATTTGGATTCTCGGTGCTTGCTAGTCTATATTCCCATATTATCTTGTTCAAATCACCAATAAGGTATTGATCATAAGACTTAGTAGCTATTAACAGTTCTGGCTTCGTAGTTGAGCTATGAGTTTTTTGATTTAAAAAGAAACAACACCTGGCTTTTTTCCCTAGTCGGGAGCCCCAGTGCCTGGCCCATACATGGTAGACACTCGATAAGTGTTTGTTGAAAGAATGAATGCGCTCAGCTTTGACTTTGCCAGGAAGAGCTGACTGTGTAAGAAGTTGATAAATTGAACTGCTTTATGATCGTCTAAAACATAGAAGGTGATTGCCTCTGAAAATGGGATGCATCTTTTCTTTGTTTCTTGGCATTTTTCCTATTAGGACTAGAACTTGAGCAGATTAAATAGGACTCAATCTTGAATCCACAAATGACACCAAGCCTGAAATGATGCTGAGGTTGGAAGCGATTTAGTTCACTTGAATTTTATTTGGGGCATAATGTTTTCCTTCTGGGAAGAGAAATGCTAATGAAAAAATCGCCTCCCGACTACAACTCAGAAGTAATAGGAATCTGGCCAGAAATATGATCTTATGAAAATTGTCCAAGCAAAGCATCTTATACTCATGTCTATGCCTTTGGATTGACATTCTGGTGTTTGCCTTTCTCTAGTTTCCAGAGCTCAGGGTGGAGAGAGGCGCCAGGGTAACAAGCCAAATAGGTCTATTATGGGATGTCATGCTCACTGGGCATGAGTGCTGTCTCCTAGGACATTTATAGAGTTTATTACTCAGTCCAACTTTAATAACACATGGACAAGCCTGGGGCCATTTGTACAGGATCTGAGAGTTTTTTGTTATGAAAGTCTGTATTATAGAATTAGTGGGTCTCAGACTTGGACTGGATTGGAAAGATGATCTCATCAAAGGAGTCCCAGCTCTCTAGTGGAGAAGAACTCCTTTCAATATCCCTGACATTCTAAGTGGTCATGAGTATTGGGGGACAATTTATAAGAGTAAGTTAACAGATGGTGACTGTTAAGTTGTAAGTTAGGATATGGGCAAAATGGCAAATCCTGACGCACTTTTACCCTGGGGCCAAGGGTGCCTGTGGAGAGGTGGCACAGGGGAGGAGTGACCAACCATCCTAAACTTTCTGCTATAAACACAGAGAGGAGAACACGATGGGGATCAATGATATCAGTCAACCAAGAAAGATTCCAGTATCTTCTAGATTAGTGCTTCTCAAACTTTAATGTTCACAATATCACTTGGAGATCTTGATAAAATTCAAATTTAGATTCAGGAGTTCTGGGGTAGGGGTCTGAGATTCTGTATTTTTAACACGGTTCCAGGTGGTGCCAATGCTGCTAATACATGAACCACATTTTGAGTAGCAAGATTCTACAATCTTCCATACTGATTAGGTTGTTGGGAATTGAGCCCTATGGTAACCACCTCCAATAGAAAAGAAACATTACCTCATACTGATGAAAAGATTACTAATAGGTGATCAGAATTTAAAAAAAAAAACCTTCCACATAGTCCAGTTAATTGGTTTCCAAATTAAAAATTTTTTTCAATTTCTTTTTTTTTTTAAGATTTTATTGATTTATTTGACAGATAGAGATCACAAGTAGGCAGAGAGGCAGGCAGAGAGAGAGGGGGAAGCAGGCTCCCTGCTGGGCAGAGAGCCCGATGTGGGGCTCAATCCCAGAACCCTGAGATCATGACCTGAGCCGAAGGCAGGGGCTTAACCCACTGAGCCACACAGGTGACCCTCAATTTCTTCTTTAAAAACAAAATTATATGCAGAACCTCAATGTATACAAACCAGCTCAAAGCCTTGGTGCTTTGGTCAAGTCAACAGAAGCTTGGTGCCAACTCATCCTCCTAAGACTCCCCTCAAAGACTCCTAGGTCATCTCCTTGGAACCCTAGGACTCTGAGCAACACTGTCTGAAAACTACTGACCTTATTTAATGCATTAGGAAATAATAAAGTGGAATGCAAATCCAAATCCTGATCGCTGGTCTGATGTTCTTTCCAATATGCAAGGCAGCATAATTTATTACCTTGACTTGGAAGCTAATTATCATTGATATGGGCTATCTTTGGCTCTCAGGGCTCTGGTCAGTCTCTGACAAAATAGTTGGTCCTTGCTACATCGCTTGCGCCCACAGCTAACCGTGTAGGCGGGGGAAGCCACTGGCTTTTGGAGCCTCCATTTCTGACTTAGAAAATGAAAACAATTACAACCTCTAAATATATCACCAGCACAGAGTGTCCAGAACCTTCGGGGAACTAAGTAAACACTGAGTGAATGTAAATTAAGGGAGGGCAGAAACTGCACTTCTCTTATCTACCCCTCTGAAGGCCTTGCATGGTGTCTGTCATAAGCAGATACTCGATAAATATTTGTTAAATAAATGAAGAATGATGCTATCACAGTCAGGAAACTATTTTTTAAACTTGTAAGTGTTATAAAAATTTAAGGGATCATTAGGATTATCATCATAATCAAATAAGCTCTAAACTGTCTGCAGTGCTCCGCTGGGTGTTGATAAAAGGGAGCCCCATTATCTCTGTCTCTGGCATCTGGTTACTCAAAACCTCTGACAAACAAGGATTGGCATATACAGGGCTCAGGAAGAGTTGCACACAAACCTAATCCTTTAAAAAGGGATTAGAAAGGACGATTTTACACAATATACAGATCCGGAGACGCATTTCACATTGAGGAACAAGGGCGCCTACATTTTGGGTAGAGAGTAAAAACAGTTACAGATCCTTTTATTTTCACACCAGGCAGGACAAGGGATTTTGTGAGCCTTCTTCGGAGAAGCTGGAGAAGGCGTCCTGAAAGAGACGGAGTTTTCAGAATCTTGTAATCCCCAGTTCTTTTGGCAACAGGGGAGAAGCCTTGGTCAGAGTGGAAGTCTGGCCCTGCTCTGGGTAATGGCCAGTCTGGAAAACGGTTGCGCTTTCGGTAAAGAATTGCAGAGCAGATAAGTACAAACTCTGATCCTTGTCCGGGTCTTGTTTGTTTTCCTGGGGAACAAGACAAGGGGGCGGGGGGCACATAGTGCCCAGATGAACGGCCTGGGACTGGTCGGTGACATGACCACTCTGCAGCAAGCATGTGCCCTTTAAACAACTACACCAGGATGAATTTATCTTCTTTTCTTATTTGCAAAAGGCTTGACGGAGAATATCCGCTGGTTCTGCCGGAGAAAAGAGACTTCCTGAGACATGATGTCATCTTTGCAAAGGGGAAACACATGTTGAGTCCCGCAGCACAGAACAATACAGAGGTGCTGATAGTCTCGCTGTCAGTCACGTGACGGGATGCAGGGTGGGCTGGCCAGCGCTACCCAGGAGCCTCCGGAACATGGGGGTGGGGGGGCGGCGGGGGGCGAGGGGAAGAGGGGGAAAAAAAAAAGCCTCCGAGACTTTTGAGATATGGGGACTCCAGTTAGTTTAGGAGAGCCTGGAAGAAATACTTTTCTGTGTTTCGTTAGCATGATCCTTGTGTTGGGAATACAGGATTATCACACACGGGCTGCTTTCTCACTCCAGACCCCGTAGGTACTTAGAGCATTTGGGTAAAGAAAAAGTTTGGGTAAATCTGCATTTACAAATTCTGCCTAAGAAGTGATGATTTTATCGGCAGGATCATTCTTCATGAATTGTTCATGAGGTCATGTAGCTCATGGTGCTCTCACAGGGTGACGGGCTACACACGGGCACGGGGGATTTGGAGACGCTCTGGGTTCTCCTTTCCCCGAACACTTAACAATTTGATACGTATCCCTGTGTCGGGGGAAGTCAGGGCTCGGCCCAGAAGCAGGAGGTGGTCAAAGGTGATGCCCATTTACGTTTCTCTCCATCCCTCTCTGTAAGCAGCTAGCTGTGTCATCTGGCTGCACACCTGTCTCAGGTGCTACGTCCTGATAAAAGACAAAAGTCAACTCACTTTTCTTCGTTACATAGTTATTTTTCTAGTTATTGAGATGATCAGAATATAAGACTTGGCGACCCTGAAAGCGGATTCCTCTCAGACCGGTGGCCCCGGCAGCTCTTGGGGGCTTGTAGCAATACAGAGCTCAGATTCCAACCGTAGGATTCACCTGCAGAGTAAATCCCAGAAACAGTGGCAGAAGTAATACATTAGGGGAACATACAAGAGCAAGAAATGACTTCCGGAAGGATGATAATGGAACGCTGACATGCGCCTTGAAAAATAAGTAGCTTGAAATAAGCACCAAGATTTGGAAATGAGAAAACAGTGGATCAGAGAACAGGGATTGTCTAATAAGAGGATGTGTTATGGGGAAGGTGGGAGATGGAATGGACAGATGCTTTAGGGCGGATTACCAAACTAGAAGTTTGGGCTTTTGCAGTGTAGATAGAGAAATGTGATTGGTTCTCGTTTACCTAGTAATAATTGTAAAAGTAAGAGTGACACTAACAAGGTTATGTCATATTATTAAAATTAAAGTGATTACATGTAAATTTCTATTCAAAGATTTTTTTTTCAAAAATAAGAGATGTTATTTCATTAGGTTTTTATAGAAACTATGCATGATGGGGCTATTGCTATATTCATTGAGAGGCAGATTAATGAAGAGGTAAAATCTTTTTTTTTTTTTTTTTTTTTTTTTTTAGCAATTTGAAGGTATGTTTCCATTGTCTTCTGACTTGCATTATTTCTGGTAAAAAGTCTATGAGATATGTTTTTTCCCCTTTTAGGTAATATAAATGTGTATTTTTTTTCTCTGCATACTTCTAAACTTTTCTCTTTATCACTGTTTTATTTTGTTGTTTTTTCTTTTCTTTTTTTTTTTTGCCATTTGGTTGTGATATGAATTGATGTTTTTTACAAATCAAATTTGGAAAAAAATCTAGCCATGACTTCTTTATTTTTTCTGTCCTTCTTTTTTTCTGGGATTCTAATTACAAGTGGATTAGATGCTTGAAGTTCTTTTATAGGTCACCAAGACTGTCCATTTAACTCCCAGTTTCTTTTCCTCTCTTATACTTTAGATAGTTTTTATTACTATGTTTTCAAATTTACTGGTATTTCTTTTAGTATGCTGTAATCCAGTAGATTTTTCTATTTGAATATCATAGTTTTCATTTCTAGAAGATCCATAATTTTCTTATGTGTGTGTTTTATATCTTCATTTCTTTCCACATTTTGTTTACATTTTCTTTTAAATTAAGGGTTAGTAAACTACGGCCTGTGGGCCAAATCCAACTGATGCCCCGTGAGCTGAGAATGGGTTTTACATTATGAAAGGATATTAAAAAAAATAAAAATAGGGGTGCCTGGGTGGCTCAGTCCGTTAAGTGTCTGCCTTTCGGCTCAGGTCATAATCTCAGGGGCCTGGAATGGAGCCTCATGTTGGGCTTCCTGCTCAGCAGGGAGTCTGCTTCTCTCTGTCCCTCTGCTCCTCCCCTGCTCATGTTCTCTCTCTCTCTCTCTCAGATCAGTAATACGTGAATAAATCTTTTAAAACATTAAAAAAATAAAAATATTCAATAGAGACTATATGTAGTCCACCAAGTTTAACGTATTTGCTGTCTGGCCCTGTACAGAAGTTTGCTGCTCATGCTTTAAATCCCTGATTTAAATCCTAAAATAGCTGTATTAAAGTCCATGTGCTGATCCTGTTCCCTCGGTCATTTCTGGGTTTGTTTCTGTTGACTTACATTTTCCTCCTTGTGTGCTGCTTCTTGAAGAGTTTAGTAATTTTTTATCAGATGTTGGACACTATGAATATTATGTGTTGAATATTTGTATTTGTTGTCTTTCTTTAAAAATGTTGAGGTTAGGGGCGCCTGGGTGGCTCAGTGGGTTAAGCATCCACCTTTGGCTCAGGTTGTCATCCCAGGGTCCTGGGATCAAGTCCCGCATCAGGCTTCCTGCTCAGTGGGAATTATCTATCTCAAATAAATAAATAAAATCTTTAAAAAAAAGGACTAGATTAAAAAACAATAAATAAATAAGTTGAGGTTAGTTTTACAGGCTATAAAATTCCTTATAGATTAACTTGATAACTGTGAGGCTTTGTTTTGGGACTAGTTTAGCCACACTACCAAGTGTGTCTGGTGTCTTTTCTCAATGCTCTGCATGTTCAAAAAGGTCTCTCTATTCTGGTTGATAGTTACTAGAAACTTCTAGGCATGTGTGAGCTCAGGGAGTCACTCAGCTAATAGGTCCCTTGGAAGTGAATCAGTTTTCTTCATCAACTTGCATAGATGAGTGTTTAGCCAAAAACCCGAGGGGACTGTTATGTAGATTTCTGGATCTTTCTTTCCCTAGTTCTTTCCTTTTTGATATGCTTCTCCTCAAGTTGCCTCTTCTTTATTGTTCTTGAACTCTCTCCTCCCCCCCTTTTTTTTAAAGTGGGCTCCACACCCAGTGTGGCGCTCAGTGCAGGGTTTGAACTCATAACCCTGAGATCAGCAGTCTGACGTTTAACTGACTGAGGCATCCAGGGACCCCTGACTCTTCAGCTCAGTCAAACCCTGGGGCTATTCTTGGGTTCTCACCGTGTAGGGCAGTCTGCACCCAGAGAGAAAGATGGGGCATCGCAGATCTCACTTTGACGGTTCCCTCCTCTCCTGGACTGCCTCCCCTGTGCTGCCTGTAGTCCAATCTCTGAGAATAGCTGTTTTGTGTATTTTGCTTAGCTTCTAGTTGTTTACAACAGGAGAGCAAGACTTGTGCCATTTACTCGTTTGTGGGTGGAAGTCTAGAGCATGGGCATTTGAGTTCGACTTACTTGTTTTCCAGTTCTGACGCTGCACTTCCTAGCTGTGAACCTTAGGCTAGCCATTAACTTCTGTGAGCATCTGATTCTTATTCGGAGAACAGGAATAATAATAGGGTATTTGTGAGGATTAGATCGAGGCCGTGCATGTCAAATATTAACAAAGTACCTAGAAAATAATAATAGGAAATAAACACATGATGGTTATTATTAACATCTCGTTTTTGGAGGGGGAAGGAGGAGACATGAAGTCGCCTGTTCAGTATGCGACAAGAAGCAGCTGAGTTGGTCTCCCTCCCAGGACTGACAGCTCCTAAGCCCCTGTTTCATGTCAGCACTGACCATGTCTAGCTCATAAAGAAGTGGTTGAGCCACAGACCAAAGCATCCAAAAGTCCAAGAAAGGGCCTCCCTTGCACAGAATGTCTTACAAAAAATGAAAGGTTCTGGATCATGATTAGGTCTGAGTGGAAGCTCAGACTGGGACCCAACTTTGCTGCTTACTAGGGGCAGATGCTGCATAATGGTGAGGCATATGCTAACATTTAGAACGAGTGGGTTTCTTCCTTACTGAGCGTTAGGTTACACTGTGGTCTTCTACTAATTGATTCAACCAATATGGTCCTAATTGTTCATACTTCCCATTCTCGTCTTCCACCCACATTATTGGGGTGTTTCAGTTAGACCAACTCTACCTTTTCCAGCTGTCTGCCACCCCCGGCTCCCTGGGTGAAATATCACTTCAGTGCAGGGGACTCCTGTATGCCATAAGTGGGTAGTCAGGAGGTGGAAAAGCCATCAGGGCAGTCTACGACATGTATGCCAAAGCCCCGCATCAAGATGGACCTCAGTTGTCCTGACGATGAAGCCATAGAGTGGCTCTGACAGCTTCCAGATGCAGAGAGCATGAATCTTGGTAAAAGTTTGGCTTGGATTCTGAGCTTAGCTCTATGACTTAGTAGCTGGGGATCATTGGGGTAACTAACCTTTTTTAGCTCCTAGTTTATGAAATGTTGAAAATAGATACTTCTTATGTTTTTATTTTTATTTTTTAAAAGATTTTATTTATTTATTTGACAGAGAGAGATCACAAGGAGGCAGAGAGGCAGGCAGAGAGAGAGGAGGAAGCAGGCTCCTTGCTGAGCAGAGAGCCTGATGCGGGGCTCCATCCCAGGACCCTGAAATCATGACCTGAGTTGAAGGCCTCCGAGGCTTAACCCCATGAGCCACCCAGGCGCCCCCCACAATAGGTACTTTTTAAAAAGAGATTCTTATTTTTTTATTTGATAGAAAGTGGGGAGAGAGAGAGAGAGAGGACACATGAGCAGGGAGAGGGGCAGAAGGAGAGAAAAAAGCAGACCCTCTGCTGAGCTTGGAACCTAAGGCAATCCCCAGGGCCCAGAGACCATGACTTGAGCTGAAGTCAGAGGCTTGACCAACGGAGGCACCCCAGAGCCCTGAAAATAGGTATTTTTTAAGATTAAATAAGGCAATGTATGTAACACACCTCAAACATGGTTAAAAATAGACAAAAATAACAATATTTTCCCTCAAAATAGTAAGAGAGATTCTCCCCACAAAATCGAACTTTTCCTCTCAGATGGCTCCTTCGCTTGATTTCCTCCCAGATTCCTGCACCGCTAAGAGCCTGGAGCCGTGCTGATATTGCTCTGATAACCACTTTTGTGCATCCACACAACCCTAAACAATGGTTTAATCTGGAAGACAGAAACCGTATGCATTTTAATTTTTTTTAATGATTTTATTTATTTATTTGACAGAGATCACAAGTAGGCAGAGAGGCAGGCAGAGAGAGAGAGGTGGAAGCAGCCTCCCCACTGAGGAGAGAGCCTGGCGCAGGGACTTGATCCCAGGACCCTGAGATCATGACCTGAGCTGAAGGCAGAGGCTTTAATCCTCTGAGTCACCCAGGCGCCCCTGTATGCATTTTTAAACACAGAGAGTTTCGCGTTATGGGAGACAGCTCTTGGAAGAGTGAAAAGACAAAGAACAGCAAAGTGACATGGAGTTGCCAGAAGGAACCCCTTCCTGGGACTGTCCCCTTGGAAGGACAAAGGCATGTCGGGGGTGTTAGATCCCAGAGCTTTGAGGAATGAGCTGGGACTGAGGGGAGGGCGCTCTAACCTTGCTGGCCTCAGGAGTTCGGTGTGGGGGATCCTGTGGAGGTGGGAGTCAGACATCTGAGGAAGGGGTCCAGCGTAGCTGGTGCTGGTATCTCTGAGGGGGTCCCGGGATAAGGGAGGCTGAGAAACCTGGACCCTGAACCAGTTGGTCCTGGAATTAACCGTCACCGCTGGGTTGAAACCCTTGCTGGGCAGCGCTTACAGAAACAGCAAGTAAACAGGAATTAAAAGCCCCCTCTCGCTCCCCTGGTCTTACAGTCCATTGACAGAGCCCAAGAGGGATCTGGCTGGCAAAGGAGGAGCCAGGGTTTCCGAGTCCCTGCCCAGTGTCAAGAAGCAGAGTCCAGAGGAGTAGGTCTGGAGCTAAGAAACAATAGCTGAAAAGCCAGCACAGCTTGCTTTGTGCACTGGTCCCTGACCTTTTCCTGATCTCCTTGGCTCCTGGCTCCCAGATTTGCTTCCTGTTTACAAGCTTGCCTATATGCTAGAACTTGGTATTTCATCTCATTTATGTAGCACTAATCTTTGGGGTTCTCTCCTTGATTAGGATTTGTACCAGTTAAGACTCTTTTGGGTACAAGGCACAGCAGGCCAACTTGACCTAGCTTAAACATGTGTGTGAGGGGCCATGTTGGGTGGTGTAGCCAGGAGGGACAAGGTGCAGCTGGGGGCAGTTCAAATAAGGACACAGTCCTGCTGGTATCTCCATTCCTGGTCTGATTTTCTCCACGAGTTGGCTAATTTTCTCCTCTTGTAGGCAGACTTCCTCAGGGCATGGTCAATGGCAGCCGGTTGCTCTCTCCACTGTATAGAAATAAAGGGAAGAGTTTTCACTCTCCTGGCTCCAGAGCGAACATTCTAGGAATCCTGATTGGCTGGCTTTGGCTTTAGGTTCTCTCCTTAGACCAGAGGAGAAGATATTAGGTTTGTAACTTAGCTGAAGTCTTGTGTCCACCCCTGTGAATTAGCACGACTAGAAAAAATGAGTGCGAATACTCGGAAAGCAAGATCAGCAGTTGTCCACAATAATTTTTATTTAACGGTAGGCAAGAACTCCTTCATCATCCATGTAAAACAATGACAGATGGAGGTTGTACACTGATAGGTCTGTTCTGGGCAGTACCTTGATTATATTGTCTTATCTATAGGTACCATGTAGTCAAGTCTGTGTGGCCTTTTTGTAGGGTTCCTATGAATCATGTTGTTGGATAATGGAGACACTTAACTCTTAACTTTTTTAAAAACCAGAGCTCTGAAATAACTGGAAAAAACCATAGGATCCCCTTGATGTGACAATAAAGACATGAAATTGGTCTCATTAAATCTTTCCTCTACTACCTTCCTTAAAAGATGGGTCAAAAGGATAGAAGTAAGGAAATATATCAATAGGTTTACAAGGAAAGAATCAGTAAAGCAATCAATATATCCCAATTCAGGCACAACGTGCTAGGTAAAATGGAAGATTTCAAAAGAAATATGGAATATTCAGGCTTAACCCCTAGTGATGTAATTGTATAAATGAGGAGACAGGATGAACACACAGTTTTATTTACGGGGGACTCTGCCAGCGGCTGTCCCAAATTACTCCATCCCTCTTGATTCTCAGTCCCTCCTCCTCATTCTTTCTTCTTCCGTCTCCCCTTTCTCCCTTTCCTTTCCTGCCTCCTGTTTCACTGCATACACGGAGGCCACTATTGTAGTCAGGGTTGACAGAGACGCAGATCGGTAGGAGGTATACATTAAGAGGTTTATTGCAAGGATTTGCTGTACATGAACGTACATGTACATGTATGTATGTACATGACCGTGGG